>NC_142003.1:13759254-14359254 GCF_049901715.1 Pseudonaja textilis
TCCTTGGAGAGTTGCCTTCCCTCTCCGTTCCACCCTGGTAGTAAAGTTGTGAGTTAGACGGATGGAGCCCTGTCAGGTAGCGCTTGTTTCAATTTGATTTTTTAAAAACATTGTATTGATTTTGTGCAGGATGTGAATCTCTAGCGAGATCGCTTGTGTGCCCCTTCCCCAGTAATTCCTCCCCTTTTTCCACCAAAGGGTGGAAACTGCCAAAGGGGAGGTGGGTGGGTGGATATGAGCCTCGATGGCGCAGTGGTTAGAGTGCTTTTTTCACATGTGGTGGTCCTGTAAGGAAACCCAGAGATATTGGCAAAAAATTAGAAAATGGTTGGAGGAGATGACTAAAGAACAAATTAGAATATAAACCAGAGTTCTTCCTATTAGGGATTTCTGACAAACACTTATCCAAAAAGATGAAATATGTAAGAATCCATATTTTAACGGCGGCTAGATTAGCGTTTGATCAGTGCTGGAAATCACCGTATACACCTACAGAACAAATGGTAACCCAGAAAATATGTGAATGTGCAGAAATGGACAAACTAACGATAGCCTTAAAAAACAAAGAGTCCTCAACATTCTACAATAATTGGAATTCTTGGTACAATTGGTTAAGCCAGAGATAAACTGACTAAAAGATAAAGGGTAATTTAAGTATAGTAGACGAGATGAGCGTATTTGAATTAATTTAGGTGAAATGGACCTTACAGACTGTCAAAAAGGACATTGTTTGCTTTTAGATGTATCCTTTTCATCTCTTACTCTTTCCTTTCCTTCTTTTTTCTTCTACACCCTTTACTCTCTCCTTTCTCCGGTTTGCTAGCCCAGATGTTCTTTTTTTCTTCTTTCTTTTTGTGTATGTATTGTTGATATGTTTTTAATTGTAAATTTAATAAAATTTATTTTTTTTAAAAAAAGAGTGCTGTACTTCTGCTGACTATCGGCTGCCTGCAATTTAGCAGTTCCAATCCCACCAGGCTCAAGGTAGACTCAGCCTTCCATCCTTCCGAGGTGGGTCAAATGAAGACCCAAATTGTTGGGGGCAAAAATGCTTACTCTGTAAACGGCTTAGAGGGGGCTGTAAAGCACTGGGAAGTAGTATTTGAGTCTACGTGCTATTGTTATTGCTATATACAGGAGCTTTTTTCACAATGATAACAACAAGACATACACACACCCCGGGCTGTGTGGTCTCTGTAGCTGCTGTGTGCAGAGGAAGCCACAGAAAGAGCACAGAAGCAGAATGAAACCATTTAGTTCTTGAAAGAGAAGAGGGAGCTTGAAATATTTAAAACATTAATTGCTCTGAAAGAAGGTTGGGACACAATTATTCCCCCCGGCACCTCATCCCATTCCCAGAAGCTACCACGCACTCACTTCTGTTGTAAAACCTCCCGCCTGTTTGAACCAGGCTGGTGCAAGATCTTTTCCTGCCGGACTCTGTCCTGGGTCAGAGCTGATCCTCTCCAAACAGCCCCCACCCCTCCATGAGATTCTGCAGTCTCACCGCAGCCCCAGGGTGCAGAGGGTGACTGTCCTTCAAGATGTGCCCCTTCTGAGGCATCTGGTGAGGGACCGTCTTTCCTAGTTTCCCCAGGGCCCCACCGTTAAATCGCCATGGCCAACTTGCGGTGGGAAAACTCGCTGTGGGACAATTCAACAGTTCAATGTAATTATTTAAAATTAAAGAATCGTTGTAACTTTTGACATTCACTTTTCATTGTGTCCCTCCTTTGGCATCCTTTCTTGAATGATCCGATCCCAACATTTCTGGGTATTATTGTAATTCTTGTCCCACAGCAAGTAGGCCGTGGCGAGTTTCTGTGGCAAGATGGCTGTGGAGAGTTGTCCTGGACTCCCCTCCCCCATCTCCTGGTCCTTCTTTTTGGTTGTTGAGGTGAGCGCTTCCCTCATTTTTCTCTATAATTTTTATTAGAATATTTAAGCAAAAAGATTAAAGTTAACAAACGAATATAAAGTAAGGAAGAAAAGAAAAAAAGAAATCAAAGAAAAGGCAAAATATGCAAGGAAAAGGAAAAAAAGTGTGACGGAAAATGAGAAAAGGGAAAAAAAGATATAAAGAAATGACTTTTGATATTTTTCACAATGGTTGTAAGTACAAATAAATTTTAACCTATGTCTCTAAAGTTGCATCATATTTCTCTTCTTTCTATAAACTATCCTGTCTAATCATCAAAACCATAAATCTCTAGTTCGTTTTTTTTCCCAATTTTACACAAACTGAAAGCTCTTTCATTTCTGTTAACCTTTTCCAGTCCTGTGATTAATACTTTCCTTTGCCATTTTGTATAACACATTTAAATTTCGAAGGTAAATGTTAAACCTCTTTAACCTCTAGTCTAGGGTGTAAATTAAGCCTAGAGTGTCATTTGTGGCTATTGCTCACAGGGCCAGGAACCGCTGTAGCCCCTCAGGGACCTTTCCCTCATAGACCCCTGCTGCCATGCTGCCCTCTTTCCTTCTCTTCTCAGGACTCACCTTTCAACATTTGCAGTGAAAGTTTCCTTCTGAGATGCTTCTCATTGCATGTGTCCACCACAAATTGCACAATCACTGAGCCGGCTGTTAAACCTGGAGAATGACACCCCTGTGTGAGATTCTGTCACATTCCCTGAGAATCCCTTTGTTCGAGATGGAAGAACATTGGTCTTCACCCAAGGGAAAATTATGAGAGAAATCTGTTGACAGAAACTTCTAAAATTGATGGTGTGTGTGTGTGTGTCCCACTTCCCCAGCAACTGTAGACCTTAGAGTCCCAAGAAATATAGATGATTGACATAGAGGGAACATCTGTTTCAAGAGCCTTCTATTTCTGTAGAAATGGGTAAAAGCATTTTAGCTTGGAATCTGTGCTAGGTTTAATTTATTTTTCTTGTGGAATTACGTCTCATGGCCGTGTCTCATATTCTTATCTTCTCCGTACAAGCTAGTGATGAAAATATAATTTTAATTTGGAAAGTTCTTGGGACTTAAAATTTGGAACCTTTCTGAAAAGGTTTCTGGAGATTCCAAAAAATTAGTAACGTACCAGGGATATCTTGTGGTCTATCCAGAGTGTTGTGTTTTCTGTTTTAATCATTGTTTTTGTGAGATTGGCCGTCTCCCCCATCCCCCAAGGAAAAGAAAAATCCTCCAGCCCAGGTATCTGTGGAGATTCTCAGTCATCCAGGTAATGGTTGTTCTAAAGGTGCTTTTTATAAAGGCAACTGGACTTCGTTTTTCCTTGAAGATGTTTCGCTTCTCATCTAAGAAGCTGAACTGAAATTCTTCAGAACTGAAGAAGCTTCTTGGATGAGAATCGAAATGTCTTCAAGGAAAAACAAAGTAAGTCAAGTTGTCTTTTGAAAAAGCTCCTTTGGGACCTCTAGCCCAGGGTTTCTCAACCTCAGCAGCTTTAAAATGTATGTATTCCAACTCCTGCAATTCCCCAGCCAGCATGAAGTCCATGCATGCTGGCTGGGGAATTCTGGGTGATGAAGTCCACATATCTTCAAGTTGCCATGGCTGAGAGACACTGGGCCAGAAGTTCTGCACAGGTACAGATTCTCAGCCCTATGAATACCCAGATGGCCACTCTGAAAATCTTGGTTACAGGTTGCGAACTGGCTCTGTCCTTTATTTTCTGAAAAGCTCCTTTTATGAAATGAGGGAAGAAGGAAATTGACAGTTGCTGGCTAGATGGATTGGGACGCAGCGAAATTCTGGGTCTGCTGTCAATCAGTCAAGAAATGCGGTTCATTAATAGTTTTGGTGGCCTGCTGCAGGCATATACTCATCTTTTTGTAGAGAATTAAAAACCTTTCATCTGTTAAAAATAACAAAGTAGACAGTTTGGAAGCAAGTGGATGCCAACGAGACAGATTTTGCAAAGTGTGAAGGAAGTTAAGGGTTTCTGTCAAGGGAAACTGAGTTATAAGGCTCAGCACATGGGAGAATTGTAACTCATGGACATGGCAGTTGATTTCAACAAGGGTTAAAATGGAGTGGCGTTTTGTCTTTTTCTGGATTTGCCATTTTGGAAATGGTTCGGAGAATATAGAATATTCTTTATTGGCCAACTGTGATTCAACACAAAAGGAATTTCTCCCTGGTGCACAAGCTCTTAATGTACACACGAGCAACAAAGTGATAAATCATAAATCCTAAGATAACAGTCATAAGTCATAAGATACAACCAACAAAGTGATAATTATAAGATACCAATAGGAGTATTATTTACTAAGAATAAAAGGTTTTTACATATGCAATCACCTTCATGTGAGGTGGGCAGCTATGCAAATGTGATAAACAAATAATAAATAAATGCTAATAATATTTCTAAAATATTAAATCATAAAAGCGGTACTATTTCATAATTTCATCTATGTATAATCCATACGTTCCTTATTTCTATTTCGGTGTGTTCTACTCTAGAGATGCCATTATAGGGGTCAGTTCTGATTGTTGAAAAAATTTATTATTCCACCCTTGGTTGCTGGACAGATTATTGTAAGTTAAGGCATAAATAAATAATAAAGACCTTCCCTGCAATATTTTATTGCAGAAGGAAGTGAAAGACAAAAGTCTAGAATTTTCATGCAACAAAAATGCCACTAATTTAAAGGGAGCCACCTCCGGAAATGTGGGGTGATGATGGGTTCACCTGCCCAGAGTCATTTATGTGTGAGTTGGACAGTTATATTCATTTGTTTAATAAGAATTATTTAAATTTTTTTTAAAAAAACAGTGTAACCTTTGGGTAGGAGCCTGGTTTCGTTGTGGTTCTCCCCTTCTTAGTCCATTGGCTGATACTTCTTTAGGGCTTCGTGTTTATGACTATTCGAACTGTATTGAACCAAAATGTTATTGATAGACTTGGAAATGTTACTGATGGTTGCTGCAGTTTTATTTTGTTTTAAACATCCTTGTACAGGACTTCTTTTGACACGTCACAGTAAATCACTTAAGGCTTTATTTGGGGAAGGCAAAGCAAGGTTAAACAAAAGCAGGACAAAGTTGGATCGAGCAATATTTCTGCCTCCTCTCAGCCTTCCCCTATCAATTGTCATCTTGCATCTGGAGCTGTTCTTTCAATTGCAACAACATAAGCTTGCACAACTCTTTGGCCACATGGCCCAAGGGGAGAAGGACACTCAGCTATCTGTCTGTCTATCTGTCTGTACATTTTCTCTTTACATACATAAGTGCTTTGTGAACAGTGTGTTGTCTGGGTTAATTTGCTTACAATCATCCTATTTTTCCAGAAACGAATTTCTACCTCTGTTGTCTAACCGTTTGTAAAACAAGTCCCCTGTTTTTCTTTTTCTTCAGTCTCAAGTCTGTCCATTTCTGCACAGTCTAATGTGTTTCTTTTTAAATTATTGCTTCTTCTGTAGGTGTTTCCTCATTTTTCCAGTGCTGTGCAAATACAGTTCTTGCTGCTGTTAGGACATGTAATATTCATTATACATTCCCGTTCTCATATTTTTCTGGCTACCTTCTTAGCAGTTATCCATATGTCTTGACTTCACATGGCTGAATTACAGACCATGGGGCTAGCCAAGGCTTGGGCTTTGTTTTGCCAGCTCTGCAGGTTGGGGATAATGGGGTCAGAGATCCAAAACATTTGGAAGACATCAAGCCAGGGGAATTGCCCTGGAGCACCCAAGCAATCTTCTGCTTGGTTGCACGGACTCAGCTGAAATGGTTCCTTTGTGTGTTTGAGAGAAAGTGGTAATAAAGGCATTGGTTGAATGTCTGTTCCCATGATAGAACCTAACTCAGCCTCAGCAGAAGTGAATTATTTGTTTTTACAAGCGTATCTAAGGTTCTTGAATCATCGGCATGTTTAAACTTGCTTACTTTGTAATAACATTTAATGGAAAAGAAGAGAGCCAAGATGGATTTGTCTGAAATACATAGGCAAGTGTATAGGTTTCTTTCTCCTTTGATCTTTCCTTCAATGGTGTAATAATTTCCCACAGGATTGGTTCCTGGGATCAGAGGTTTAATCTTCTGAGCTTTCAGACTCAGGCTGGAGCCCGTCCTCTCTTCAGCAGAGTATTCTCTAGAGAGAAGTTCCCTGAGGATGAGACCAAAAGCTCAGAAGATTCAACCTCTGGTCCCAGTGACTGACCCACATTGGATCCTGCAACGTTATCCTGGGACACATAGATTCGCCTTCATTCATAATAATTTCCCCCTTGACAGCCTTCCACCATTTTTGGGTGCTGCAGAGTAGACAAAGAGGCATTGAAGTAACAAATTCAAATCAGGCAAGAATGATGTCATTCCTGTTGGAGTAACAGTAACAGAGTTGTAGGAACGTAGGGGGTCATCTAGTCCAGCCCCCTGCAGGAGATCCTATTCCATTCGAGACAAGTGTCTGTCCAGTCTCTTCTTAAAAGCCTCCAGTGATGGAGCCCCCACAACTTCTGAAGGCAATTTGTTCTACTGGTTGATTGTCCTCATTCTTAAGAAATTTCTCCTTAGTTCTAGAGTGCTTCTCTCCTTGATTAGTTTCCATCCATTGGTTCTTGTCCTGCCTTCTGCTACTTTGGTAAATAAGTTGGCCCTTATTTATGCAGCCCCTCAAACAGTGGAATAGTACTATCACGTCACTCCTAGTTCTTGTTTTCCCTAGATTATGTATACCCCGTTCCTGCGATGGTTCTTTGTATTATTTAGCTTCTAAGCCCCTGTTCATCTTCGTTGCTCTTCTCTGAACTTTTTCCAAAATCTCAACTTCCTTTTTTTGTATTGGGGTGACCAAAACTGGATGCAGTATTCCAAGTGTGGTCTTATTAGGGCTTACTAGAGTAAAAACAGACCTAGTTCCACACAGATAATGAATGATCCAGGTGATGGATCATGTAAGGAGTTGTGCATAGTTCAAAAGGGAACCCAGTGTGCGTTTGCTGCGAGAAAGGCCACTTGCATGCGTAAGATTGCTGGAAAAACAATTTAAGTCAAAACTCTAACGCAATGTGCAATTGGAACACTGCCTACAGCATTGGTTATCCATCTCCCCAGAGGTACCACGAATTGGAGAAACAGGTGTTAACAGAATGGCAGAGTTGGAAAGGAGCTTGGAGGTCTTCTAGTCCAACCCCTTGCCCTTCACCATTCCAGACAAGTGGCTGCCCAGTCTCTTCTTCAAAACCTCCAGTGATGGAGCCTATGCCATAGGGAAAGCAAAGGTGGAAGCAGAACAAGACTTGCAGATTTCAACGCTTGGAGTTCAAGAGCTGTTCTTCACCCTTTCCTTGACTGAGCAGGAAACTCTGCCAGTGTGGCATTTCCTTCCCCAAAGTTAATCCTCAGGAACATTTCATTAGCATGAATCGGCATTGTGCTGCTTTGATTCCACTCTCTGCTGGTTGCCTGACTGAGCATCTGCCATGATTGGGTGGCAAAGGATAAAGAGGTTTTTATAACTAGCTGTCACTGCACACTGTCGGCTTAACCAGGGAAACACTGCTTAACAAAGGTGCGTTGAAGAGCAAGCTCAGAGACAAGATGAAGCCATGTTGGTGGAACGGAGCTGACCGGCTGCTGCAGCCTGAGTGTGTCGGTGTTGCTGTGCAAGGGGAGGGAGGTTTTTGTGCCAGCTTAACAATGCAGGTATTCAGTTGGTGACCCTTGGATTGACCTTGGCACACAGCCCCAGTGGATTGCCTATTAGGATAGCGTGACCTGTATTATTACTTTAAGAATGCTTCTTTGCTTAGAACACAGAATAATAGGGTTGGAAGGGACCTTGGAGGTCTTCTAGTCCAACCCTTTGCTCGAGCAGGAGATCCTATACCATTTCAGACAAATCATTGTCCAGTCTCTTTTTGAAAGCCTCCAGTGATGGAGCCCCCACAACTTTTGAAGGCAAATTGTTCCATTGGTTGATTGCTCTCACTGTCAGGAAATTTCTCCTTAGTTCTTGGTCGCTTCTCTCCTTGGTTAGTTTCCATCCGTTGTTTCTCATCTTGCCTTTTGGTCCTTTGGAAAATAGTTTGATCCCCTTGTCTTATAGGAGCCCCTCAAACACTTGCCTAGCCTGTCCCTTAAGTGAGACCGAACAGGCTCCTGCAGAAAGAAGTTGGCCAAGGGAGGTTGTTGAGGTTCTCTCCTGTGGCTTAGAAGGTGGTCTGTGGGTTTGAATGGGGAGGACCTGACTCCAGCTAAGTGGTGGGAGGTCTTTGGGCCACCACCTAGATCTGGGCCTCAGATGGAGTCACCCTTCCCCATTTAAGAGTGGTGTACATTTCTCTTGGACTCGAAGAGCAGGTGGCAGATGTGGCCTTTGCACAGCTCCATTTGATGCGCCAGTTGCAGACTTTCCCCTAGATTAGAAGGCCGTTCAGACAGTCACCAATGCCCTCAGATCTCAATTACCATAACGTGCTCTATGTGGACTACTAGTGAAAGCCATTAGAAAGCTTCAGCTGGTCCAGAATGCAGCAGTGCAGGCAGTGATGGGCAGGCCTTGACGTGTTGTGGATTCGACACCTCCACTTTGCAAGCTGTGCTTGCTATGTTTAATGCTTCCAGGGACAATTCGAAGCTGAGCCCTAAATGGCATTGTGTCTGGTTACTTGAAAAATTGTATATTTCTGTGGCATCGGCCTAGCCGCTGTGATCTGACAGGGTTGGTGTGTTCTGGCTCACCTTTGGCTAAAGGTGGTGTATTGTTGTTCTGATTCATCACCTGGTTCTCTGTTTCTACCAATTTTCTTGTTTTATTGTGATCCATGCCAGTGGTTGCCAACCAGTGGGCCGGGGACCACTGGTGGTCCGCGAGAAAATTTTGGTGATCCGCAGAGAAATGTCACCCCCAAAGCACCCCCGAAAGCAATTAATCCAGGCTGTATGGAACACAAGGCTTGCGTCGCTTGCATTGCGAACAACGCGAGGTAGTGAGGGGAGGGGGGAAAGGGTGGAAGGGAGGAGCTTGCCCCACTCGCTCCACATGCCTGGCCTGGCTACCAGGCTACTTCTTTCTGCTTCTTTCTTCTTCTGCTTTTGGCTGCATGCAAGGAAAGCAGCGAAAGTCTTTCTTTCTCTCCCGCAAACTCCACCACAAATGAGTCTTTGGGACCCTGCAAGGCCTCCTGCTCCAAGAGGCTCACAAAGACTCGTTTCTGGCGGAGTTTGGGGCAGAGAAAGAAAGACTTCTTGCTGCTTTCCTTGCATGAAGCCAAAAGTTAGTCAGTCTCTCTCCCTCTCTCTCCCCCCCCCCCGCTCTCTCTCTGTCTCTTTCTCTCCCCTTGAGAACGGAGCTGGAAACAGTATCCTGTAATCTCAAATAAAGAATGATCAATTGGTAGGGAATTTTTCCTGCAGACATTTTTGGGACTTTCCCAGAGTCTCTGGTCTGCGGGATTTAAAATGATGTGGTCCCTGAGGTCCAAAAGGTTGGCGACCCCTGACCCATGCAGAGTCAGCCTGGAGCCGTGTTTCTCTACCTTGCCAGCTTTAAGTTGGGTGACTTCAGCTCCCAGAATTCCTTATCTAGCACACTATGGGTGCAGGCTTTCATTCCCAGGATTCCCCAGCCAACAAGCTGGTTGGAGAATTCTGGGAGTTGAGATGAAATCCATATATGGTGGTTGGGGAATTCTGGGAGTGGAAGTCCAGCCATCTTAAAGCTGCCATGGTTGAGAAATGCTCTTCTAGAATCTTGCCATATCTAAACTGATTAGATTTAAGTCTGAGTAATCTATCCAAGTCTTAGCCAGAGGAATATTCCTCAAAGCAGTCAAATGTGGACAAAAAGATGGTTGAATGGCTTGCCTGAGCTATAAGCAAGCACCTTCCACACATCTTCAATGCCCAAAATCTGGACGTTTTTTTAAAAAATGTTTTTGAAGGGAGAAAAGCCAGAACTGGCCCCCTGTAGGTTCTCAGTTCATCCGGGAGAAGCGGTGGGAGAATCTAACGAGCAGCAGGTGTCCAGGCCTACCTTTGGCAAGGTCAACTCTTGGGATTGGACCCTTATTGGGAGGAGTGGAGGAGGCGGAGGACAAGAGCCCAGCCTCCTGCTGGACTCTTTGAATTTGGGAATTGTATGAGGGATCCATGAGCAACTCTTGTGGAGGTCTCAGAGCCAGTCCTGTTTCTCCGCCTCTTTCTTCAGCTGCATCACCTTTGCTGGCCTTCAGAGACCCCGTGCAGCAGCTTCCTCCAACCTTTCTGGCTTTGCGGAAAGGGAGGGAGAGGCTGCTTGCACACATTGAGCTTCATGCACATGCACTTGCCTGCTGCTTGCATAAGTGCAGCTGTGCGTACGCGCTCACCACTGCCAGGGCCTGGGCATTGGGGACCCCCGATAGTGGCAGCTATCTAGTTTTTCTTCTCCTTCAAAGAGCTGATGGTTTCCTCTCTGAATTAAATCAGGAGGCATATTTTGATCCTCTTCGTGCCCAGGTCAGCCTCTTGTGTCTCTAGTTGCTCAAGATGAGATGCAGTGCTCAGAGTCGCGGAATTCTCCTTCATGAGACAATCTGATCATATCTGGGTACAGAAAGGCAGGACTTTCCCCCTTAGCTATGGGCTGGAAACCCGACCCACAGATTTGTATGGATTCCCAGGAGCCGTGTGCAAGCACCAAAGGAGTGCGTGCCACTCAAGCTTGGTTGCTGCTAGGGTGGATTCCAAAGATCTCTTGATTTGCAGCGTATTCTGGTGACAGCTGAGTAAAGCCTCCATGTCCAGAGGCAGAGTATCTCTGAGTAGCAGCTATCTGGAGAGAAACAGGAAAGGCTCTTGCCATCCCATACTGCTGGGCGAGCGGGACAGCTTTAAGTTGCAAATCCAGGACTTGTAATGGGTGAGGGATGTCCTGGGTTGCACTTATCCTTCTTGGTTGTGTGGGAGAGGCTAAACCTGAACTATTTCCTTAAATTGTGAAATGATTGGCCACTGAGCCTGGCAGCTTCCTGATGCACTAATGCAAGGGTCCCCAAACTTGGCAACTTTAAGACTTGTGGACTTCAAGTCCCAGAATTCTGGGACTTGAAGTCTACAAGTCTTAAAGTTGCCAAGTTTGCACTAATGTGTCTGTCTGAGAGACGGAGTCTGCACAGAACGTTTGAGGATAAATGGGCAGGTTTCAGTCTGCCTGTGAAATGCCTGGTAAAATTCCACATTTTGCTGAAAGCCTGTCCAGCCAGATTGCTGTTGTCTGGGTTGGCTCTCTTCTCCATTCTGAAATATTTGCTATTCCAGACCATCAACTCATTGCAGTAGCCCTGAGAATTGAGCTGCGGCATACAGTTACCAATGGCTGCCTTTTCCAACAGTTCTCTTAGATCCTATCATCCTCTACCTTCAAGGGTTTTCTAGTACAGGGAGTAGAACATGATGGAACCAATCCAAGAAAGGGCTTGAAGACACCACCCAACCGTTCTGATGACTTGTGAATGTAGAAACTGCCAACTAACTGTATGTTTAATGCTTCAGTGTTTGCCATGGTAATTTGTGAAACATTAAAAATTATCTCCTTTGACTTTTTTCCCTGTAGAGTAGTTTTAGCTCAGACCAGAGGTGGGATTTTACCGGTTCAGACCGGTTCTATAGAACTGGTTGTTACGATTCTGCGCAGTTCGGAGAACCGCCAAATTGTGCCTCTGGCGGGCCCCGTCCCTCTCTGCCCAGTCAGTCCTTATCGCTCATGCACAACATTGCATGCATGCCTGACATCACTGACTGCATTCTCCCCCGCCCAGTCACTCCTTAAGGTATTTGTTTTTTCCCCCTTCCAACGATCAGCTGTTCTGATGATCAGCTGTGCCGGGATCCCCCTCGCTGTCTTAATGCTTCGCCCAGGAAGCTTCCCTGAGGCCCAGGAGGCAAAAAAATGGAGTGGGGGGGGGGGTTCTGCAAAAAAAGAAGAAGCCACACCCACCCAGTCACATGACCATGCCCACCTAACCATGCCCACCAAGCCACACTCACAGAACCGGTAGTAAAAATATTTGCATCCCACCCCTGGCTCGGACCGTCACTACCACTCCATGTAACATAAGAGCTGTAGAAAGAAACTCACAGAGCAAGGAATTGTTTTGGGCTATGGATTATTTTCTTCCAAGGTTGCATCACTGGAAACAGCCCTGTTCAGTTCAGAACATTTTCAACATCACTGATGTACAGTGTTCATGATGGTTATGATTAATATTGATAGATCGAGTGGTTCCTCTTGGCTTTTGTCTTTGAACCCAGAACTATTAGAGTTGCCCTGTAATTATTTTTCAAATTTAACTGTCAAATTTAATTTAGATGGATGCCCACTGGTGTCATCTTGTGTTCTGAGGCTTTACCTCAAAGCTGCAGCAGCTCTTTCCCCACAAAGTGGCACTTGTGGCTTCCTGGCCAAGGAATTTACAATCCACTTCCTCCATCTCCGGGGAGGCAGGTTCAGCCAAGATGAAGCAAGCTCCTCCTGCAGGGAGGGAATTGGGAGCCGGTGCGGTTCCTGGAGGCATCAAGAAGAAAAGCTGAGAGCGTTTGCTGTTATCAAGGGGAAAGGTAGGCAGACTGATGGTCCATCTTCTCAGTCTCCTGGCAGTTCTGCAGTTTTCCTGATCATTTTAACAGAATAACAGAGTTGGAAGGGACTTTGGAGGTCTTCTAGTCCAGTGGCCGCCAACCAGCAGTCCAAGGACCTCTGGTGGTCTGTGAGAAAATTTTGGTGGTCCGCAGAGAAATGTCACCCCCAGAGCACCCCCCCCCCAAAAAGCAATTAATCCAGGCTGCGCGGGAACACAAGGCAGCGCTGCCCACATGGCCTGCGGGAACACAAGGTTTATGTCACTTGCATTGTGAACAACACAAGGTAGTGATGGGAGGGGGGAAAGGGCAGAGGGGGGAAACTTGCCTACTTGCCCCACGTGCCTCACCTGGCCACTGGGCTGCTTCTTTCCGCTTCTTTCTTGTTCTGCTTTTGGCTGAACGCAAGGAAAGCAGCAAAAGTCTTTCTTTTTCTCCCCCAAACTCTGCCAGAAATGAGTCTTTGGGACCCTGCAAGGCCTCCTGCTCCAAGAGGCTGCGCCGGCGTGACAAGTCTCACAAAGACTCATTTCTGGCGGAGTTTGGGGCAGAGAAAGAAAGACTTTTGCTGCTTCTGCTGCTTTCCTTGCATGAAGCCAAAAGTCTCTCTCTCTCTCCCCCTGAGAACAGAGTTGGAGATGGTAACCTGTGATCCCAAATAATGAACGATCGATCGGTAGGAAAGTGAGGTGGGCAATTTTCCTGCAGACTTTTGGGGGGATTTTTCCAGGGTCTCTGGTCCGTGGGATTTAAAATGATGAGTTTGGTGGTCCCTGAGGTCCAAAAGGTTGGCAACCCCTGTTCTAGCCAAACCTCGTTGTCAAGCAGAAAACCCTATATCATTTCAGACAAATCCTTTAAATCCTGCTTAGGTTTTCAGGGTCTGTTGAGGTAATTCCCCGTTAGGAGAATGAGCGCGTACAGGGAGACGTATTTGAGAGTAGTGTTGGGATAATACACACAGAGCACACAGATACACTGTACAGTAAATGTAGGTTTTTACTTCCGGAAAGGTTTAAGCAAAGTTCAAAATAGGCAGTCCAAAGTCATTCACAGGTTAAGATCAGTCAGTTTTTTTTAGTCCAGGGATAATTCAATAACAAAGTCCACTGTCAAAAACGGTTCAGTATCAGACTTACATTAAATCCAGGAATATCAGTCAATTAGGAAAAATGGAGGAACGGCAATACTTTCCAACAGAAGGAAACAGAGATTCACTCTCTTCTGAGACTCAGACTAAGACAAACCAGGTTTCTGGCTCCATCTTATGGCCGTTTGAGAAACCACACCTAATTACAGTTTTGCATTTTCTTAAAGACACAGTATTAAAATGTCTATCCTGGTTTATATATTTCTAACCCAAATACCTGTTAGGTGACTTACATTCCTAACAGGGTCAACCACTAGAACCTTCTTCAGATGTGAGTTCAGAGGGAAACAATGAGTTTGAGTCAGCAGAGGAAAGCACAGAGCCAAGTGTTGGTCAGGATTGGGGTTTGAAGAGTTATAGCCTGAAGCAGCAGCCTCAGCTCAGTCATCCGAGGACAGACAGGCTGAGGTTGAGCAAGGGGAGACACAGCTGAAGCTAGTTAGCCAGGAGGCTCCAGGCTAGGACAGGCAGCAGCTGTCGCCTGTTAGCAATGAGGAGGAGGTGGAGTCCACACCTCCCCCCCAATCCAAGGAAATGTAGGGCAGAGAGGAGACAGTCACAATGCCAGGCAGCTAGACTGCTTGCAAGGAGGCAACCTCACCTCTCATGAAGGGCTGCACTGGCATTGTCTCCTTAAACCCACCCCGAAGAATTAAGCATTGCTGGAGCAACATGCCCAGTTCTGCGCCTTGTGTGCTCATGCTGTGTATCCTGACACATTCGATGTGTGGACTTCTTTCTTGGACTTCGTGTGTGCCTATTGGACTTTGTTACCCAATGACTCTTGCCATACTGAGCTCAGAATCCAGACCTGCACAGCGGAAATGTTTTCTGAGGATCTGTTTGGGTGTGTGTTTTGAATCTTGCTGCACATATGTGCATGTGTGTATAGGGAATGGGGCAGCACAATAATGTTGTCAGCCCTCTGAGGTAGTCCAGATCAGGAAACCAAAACCTAGATTACTAATACAAATTTTATTGTAAGATTACAGTAGCTGAATATTGTAAGCCTGTAAGTGCTTCCCCCCCCGCCTTTCAGCATATTAGGGAGGGTTCCTTCTGTGATGCTTTCTCCACCCCATCTGCTCCTTTGGATTCTGATTTCTCTTATCAGACCATTGTCCAGCTTTTCCTCCTGTCTCCCAAGGTTATTCTCACAGTCCGTTATATCTACAGCAATGGGAGAATGCAGCTGAAATTGGATTCGGGCTCCTTTGAATGCTGAACTGTGCAACCCTTTCCAGTCTGTTCCTTGCCCCCCACTCTCCATTGCGAAGCTCTAGGTTGCTGCTTTAAGAATTATTATTATTATTTTTTGAATAGCTGTGTCAATAATTGTGTTGCTTTAAAACAGCGTTTCCAACCTTGGCAAGTTTAAGATGTGTGGATTTCTGGGGACTACTGGAAGTTGAAATTCACACATTGTAACAGTGGAGAATTCACTGCTTTAAACTGAAAACTCCTGGTGGTGGGGAAAAAATACTTGTTGTGTGAGGACCAGCCGTAACTCACTTTTTTTCAGTACCGCCATAATTTCCAACAATCTTTAAACAATTGGTTGCAAGTCGAGGACACTAGAATATCCTGCAGGTACTTTTCTTTTTCCTGGGTCTTAAACAACCAGGGAGGTTATATAACTCTCGCCAAAGGAGTTGTCATAACTCATCAAACATTCCTATGCTTGTTTTAGTAATTGCCAAAAAAAACAGAGGGGGGGAGGGGGGAGAGGAAGGAAATCTGGAAGAGCAGTACGGCAGTTTGAAAGCGAAAGTACATTCCAACTCTTATCTTTAAAAGGTTGTAACTAAAATATCAGAGTTTTTGCCCAGGAATGTGTTTAATTGGAGAACATGATGGATGACAGCCCTGAACGTGCTTAATTGGAGAATCTGGTTTATGACACACCCAGGAGGAAGGGAGGAAATGGGGTCATAGGTGACTGCAAATGGCGTATGCCAGAGTTGGCTTCATACAGGGCAGTGCCAGTATGTTGCCTCCAATAAATCTTTTGAAGTTTCTTGAAGTTTGGCTCGAGAATCATGATTTAATTAGAGCGATTGCTGGAATCCTGACAAGAGTCTTCTAGTAAGAAGGTATGTTACTAATGACCTGATGCCAAGTTCTTTCTTTTTTCTCTCTTCCAGAATAAAGTCTTGAATGTGGATGGCGTCAAAGTAAAACTGCAGGTAAGCCAAGCCATGTGTCAGTTTTGATTCTGAATGTTTTGCTCTTTTGTTCCTTCCGTAGAGCAACCAGCTTCCTGCTAGATTCAGATGCTATTTATTTGTTAGCTTCTCTATTCGCCTCCTGGACTCAGGATACCCAGAACATCTTGTCACAGGCAGAGTGAACAGCCAGCCTGAGCCGACTTGGGGGAGATGTTCCCATAAATATCTTCTGAACAAACCCAGCAGGGGTTTATACATTAAACTGGGACCTTCAGTTCTTTTCAAAAGCCAAAGAAGCCAGAGCTGCCCCTGAAATATTGAAGTTATCCCGCTGAAATAATGCCCCATTGCTGGATAGAATTCCATGAATGGAATGGAATGGAAGAAGAGGGTAGGGGAATAGGAATAGAACATTCTTTTGGGCCAAGTATAGTTGGACTCACAAGGAATTTGTCTCTAGTGCATAAGCTCTCAATATACATACAAGCAACAAAGTGATAAATCATGAATCGCAGTCTTAAGATACAATCATAAATCATAAGATACCATCAACAAAGTGATAGTCCTAAAGTATACAAGGTCAGAGAAATAAGGAATACTTCCCTTAAGCACACATTGTGGACCTGAACAGGAGGCTCTGCTATTCCTCAATCGTATTTGCTCTCAGTTTTCTATCCCAAGTGTTCTAGGTCTCTTTTCTGCCAATCTCCTGGTAAATGAACACCCACCAAGTCAGAAAGAGACACAAATGGGCAACCTGATCCAGCACCATAGCAGCCTCTGTATAAGTGGCCAACGAGGTTCATCAAAGAATTTCCCATGGTGTTGCTGGTTGCCCTCAAACATGAATGGATGGATGGATGGATGAATTATTTATGAATTCTTTATTGGCCAAGTGTGATTAGACACACAAGGAATTTGTCTTGGTGCATCTGTGGTAATCCAAGCAGATCCAGAAAGCATCTGTGATGGGTCAAAGACCGAGGTTGATAATGGTGACTAGCCTCAAGCTGATCCCAAAATGACCTGCCCAATGGCAAAGAACTAGTTATCAAGTGTTCCATCTCCAGATCATGCTCTGAAATGGTCTGAGATGAAAACTTGGTACAGTATGTCCACCTTCATAGATTAAGCCAGTTATCACTTCAGACAAACCCAAGTTGAAATGCCAGGTTCTGTCATCAATAGGAGACAGAATCTTCACATATAGCAACATGTATGACAAACTGGGGGAAGTGATAGTCACCACAAAATCTCAAAGACCCCCATGGCTGATCTGAAATATCTTTTCATTGATGATGGTCATAGCCTTCTACCGCCTTTCTCAACTATGTCTGTGATGCACAAATTTGCCACCTTCACTTATTCCTTTATCTCATTTGGCCAAATTATATCCATCCACTATCCTCCTTCTTCTTTCATTTTACATATACAAAGTTATCCATCTGAACCTTCTTTACTGGTATAATTATCTCCTGAGATGCTTCACAGTCTTTCTATCAACAAAGACTTTGAAAAAAGTTCAGAGAAGAGCAACTAAGATGATCAAAAGCCTGGAGATTAAACCATATGAAGAATAGAGTAGGTTGGGTTGAGAGTGACAGGGTCATTTGATGAACTTCCATGTTTGAAGGTATCACCCAAATCTCCCCAGTTTTAACCCTCTACTTTAACTGCTCTGCCTGAATCTGTAACTCAGTGTGCATGGATGAATGACTTTCAACCAAGAGGCATGGTGGATCTGTCACTCAAGATGATTAATTTGTTTATTTTTTAAAGAAAATACTTCAGTCTATATATTATCTGGCATAATTCAAGTTCATTATGAAGTCCAAGTAGATAAATATTGGAAAACAGTCATTCCGTGGAAAAGATTGTCAGTGTTGTAACATGAATAATAAGTTGGCTATGGCGAGTTGGTCACAAGTTGTCCCATTCTGTCAACACTTGGGCTGCCAGATGACCTACTTTCTTTATCATGTGCTTTTCTGCTTTTTGCCCTTTTCAGATTTGGGACACAGCTGGCCAGGAGAGGTTCCGCAGTGTCACCCATGCTTACTACCGTGATGCCCATGGTAAGAAACTCTAGGATGCTTTGAGAAGTCAATTCCTTGTGGAAGAAGGTTGCCATCTTGAGTACGCTGTAAAGCCCTACCTGCGGTCTTCTCCTTTTGATTTTATATTTAAAATTGAGCTTTGGAAGACGGCAAGAAATGTATTTCACATGCTTGCTTACTGCTTGTTTTTTTCTCCCAGGTTAGGGGCATTATCAATTCTTGGTTGTGCCAGCCAGTCAGAAATGATATAAATAAGGAAGTTTGTAAGTGAGGGAAGATGAAGTAATCAGAAATTGGGGGTGATGGATTCAAACATTTTTGTACCAAGAACTGAAAAATAGCCAAGTGAGATGATCAAAGTCTGAAATTACTGAGGGTGTTTACAGAGTGGAATGAGCATTAAAATGGCTCACTAGGTCTGCCTGAGCTTTTAGTCCCCCTGTTTGTTTCAATAACAGCACAATATTTTAATGATCCTTTTTGTGGATAATCGCTATGCAGAGGGAAGAGATTTGTAGAGGGAGGAAGTGATGTTATGAACTGTAGTATACTGTTGGCCATGTTTGTCTCCAGAAGGTCACCCTCGATGGCCGTGGCATAGACAAATACAACTCCTTAGAGAAGGAAATGAGACCACCCTACCCCCACCCCACACACACTTCTGTTCAGAGAACCCAGTGGACATTAAAAACCAGAGTTAAGATACAACTGGAAGTTGAGTTCCTGGAGAGGAAGAACAGAGGGCGACTATCGGTAGTACTACCGCTGGTGACATGACTGGATTAAAGTTGGAAGGACAAGCAGCTGCCATTGTGCCCAGAAGCACCTATATAATGTATATATATTCTTTATTCAACAACGTCATCTTTGGGGATCTAGATATTGTTCCTCTTTTGTTGGTTTCTTGCTTGCCTCAGGAACAGCTTTTCCCCAGAAATCCATACAGCTCCCACCCTGATAAGGTTTTGTGTAAATCCTTGAAAACCTGACTTGGGGAAACCCATACTTTGGGGAAGGGTGGGTGTTGAATCCCTGCTGGTTGTTCTTTGGTGTGCAGTCTTTCTTTTCTCCAGATGAGCATGATCTTTTATTTTTATTTATTGTTCTTTACTTTTTAAGTGGGAAGGTGCCCAGAATCATGAAAATCAAATTTTCAAGGATTTACAGAACCTCATCAGCTGTATGGATTTCTGGGGGAAGGCTGTTCCAAAGGCAAGTGAGAACCCAACCAAGAAGGAACAATATCTAGATCCCCAAAGATGACATTGTTGAACAAAGGGATCTAGAGCATACCCACTTCGTCTCATCTTATAGGATGATTATTGGCTTTAAGTGATCCCTCAAATAACCAGGCCCTTTATTAGAATGGCTTGGTAGATGATAACCAGCACCTTGAATTGCACCTGGAGGCCAAAGAACAACGACTGTAGCATGAAGAGCAGCAATAGGACTTGGGCCTTCCATGGCACACCATCTCTGCTTGCACTACTGGATCCATTGTAGGCCTCCCAAGCTGGGAGCAGATGCGGCTGTTGCAATAGAAGGACCCATGCAAAATCTCTCCTGGCAAATCTTCCACCTATTGTTTTGGCAGAAGCCAGAGTCCAAGACAGATAGGGTTCCAGTCTCAGATAGAGAATTGTGACCCCTTCCAAGACCAAAGATGAAAACTCCCTCAAGTCATGGAGCCCAAGTGTACACAGACACTTATCAGACAACTTACCTGAGTCTGTTTCTCCTCATCCAGATCCAAAGACTCTTCCGGACACTGGGTTAGTACATGAATAGCTTCACCTGGGCTGCCTGGGGTTGAGATGTGCAGTTGGGAGTCATCTGCCTACAAGAGTTCAAATTCACAGATGATCTGACCCAGCCATTTCATGGGAAACTTAAACAGAAGATTCAAGAACATTTGAATTCCAAGAAAAGAAAGTTTGCAGGCACAACCTCTTTCCTTCATTAATATGGATTGGAACCAATCACAGAAGGAGGAAGACTACTATAACATGGTAGCCTCACAGCCAAACCCCACAGCCAGTCCAGAGAGATACATGATTGATGGCATCATAAGTCACTGAGAGATAAAGGAACATAAGGATGGACATACCAACCTGTCAGCCCTGTAAACTTAACCCAAGCTAAGAAACCAGTGCTATATTCTGTAGAACTACTTTTACCCGAAAAGCTGTAGCCACAGAATCTTGAAATTTTTGAATGGACTTTCCCCCTTCCTCAATTTATCTTCGTGTGAATTAGGAAGGAGTCTGTCTGAGACATTTATTCAAATTTGGAAGGAGCTTTAAACCATGCTTGTTTGATCATTGTTTTGTAGTGATTTTTCCTCTTTCTTCTAAAATTACCAAAGGCTCTGTCTTCTACAAACATCAAAGTCCCTCAAATATGATTGAAGTCCATTAACAAAAGGATATCAAAGTCAGGAGTTGGGCATAACTCCCAAAATTATAGAATTAACTCACTTCAAATTGAAACCAACCCTTATTATGATAGTCCATAGCTGTGCTCCAAGCACCAATGCAGAGGAAGCAGAACAATTCTAGAATAACTTGCAGTATCTTAAATCCAGCCCAGAATAGAATAGAACAGAACAGAACAGAATAGAACAGAACAGAATAGAATATATGGAATGGAATCAGAATAGAAGAGAATAGAGAATAGAGTAGAGTAGAGTAGAGTAGAGTAGAGTAGAGTAGAGTAGAGTAGAGTAGAATTCTTTATTGGCCAAGTGTGGTTGGATACACAAAGAATTTGTCTTAGTGTAAATACTCTCAGTATACATAAAAGAAAAGATACATTCATTAAGAATCAAGAATCATAAGGTCCAACGCTTAATGATACTCATAGGGTACAATAACCCATCAAATCATACTAGGAAACAGTCCATATAAATCGTAAGGATACAAGCGACAAAGTTAAAGTCATAACATAAGTGGGAGGAGATGGGTGAAAGGAAGGATGGGATCATGGAAGGATTAAAAGTAATAATAATAGTAGTACAGACTTTGTAAATAGTTGGACAGTGTTGAGGGAATTATTTGTTTAGCAGAGTGATGGCGTTCGGGAAAAAACTGTCCTTGTGTCTAGTTGTTCTGGTGTGCAATGCTCTATAGTGTCGTTTTGAGGGAAGGAGTTGAAACAGTTTATGTCCGGGATGTGAGGGGTCTGTGGATATTTTCACAGCCCTCTTTCTGACTCCTGCAGTATACAGGTCCTCGATAGAAAGCAGGTTGGTAGCCATTATTTGTTCTGCAGTCCTAATTATCCTCTGAAGTCTGTGTCTGTCCTGTTGGGTTGCAGAACCAAACCAGACAGTTATAGAGGTGCAGATGACAGACTCCATCATTCCTCTGTAGAACTGGATCAGCAGCTCCTTGGGCAGTTTGAGCTTTCTGAGTTGGCGCAGAAAGAACATTTGTTGTGCTTTTTTGATGACATTTTTGATGTTAGGTGTCCATTTTAGGTCTTGTGATATAGTAGAACCTAGAAATTTGAAGGTCTCTACTGTTGATACTGTGTTGTCTAGTATCGTGAGAGGTGGTAGTATGGGAGGGTTTCTTCTAAAGTCTACCACCATTTCTACAGTTTTGAGTGCATTCAGTTCCAGATTGTTCCAGTTACACCACGAGGCAAGTTGTACAACCTCCTGTCTGTAGGTGGATTCGTCGTTGTCTCGAATGAGACCAATCACTGTAGTGTCATCAGCAATCTTCAGTATTTTAACAGATGGATCGTTTGAGATTCAGTCATTGGGATATAGGGAGAAGAGAAGTGGAGATAGCACACAGCCTTGGGGTCCCCTGTGCTGATTGTACAGGTATCGGAGGTGATTCTGCCTAGCTTCACCTGCTGCTTCCTGTATGTTAGGAAGCTTATGATCCACTTACAAGTGTGTTCAGGTACCGCTAGTTGGTTTAATTTACTTAGAAGAGTGTCTGGAATGATGGTATTGAATGCTGATCTGAAGTCTACAAAGAGGACCCTCGCGTAGGTATTTGGAGAGTCAAGGTGTTGTAGGATGTAATGCAGAGCCATGTTAACAGCATCATCTGTCGATCTATTTGCTCGGTATGCAAACTGCATGGGATCTAACAGTGGATCTGTGATGGTTTTCAGGTGGGACAGCACAAGCCTTTCAAAGAGTTTCATAACTACAGATGTTAGAGCAACTGGTCTGTAGTCATTCAGTTCCTTGATGGAGGGTTGCTTTGGCACTGGGATGATGGTAGATGATGCCATAGGCAACTGGAATAACATCTGGAATAACAGGAAAATTTGAACTTTGAGAATGAAAGTAACAGAAGATCGATAACTAGAATTCTGCCAAGAACATTCAGGGTGAGGATACCTCTTCTAATAACCGAAAAATTACTTTACACATAGACATCACTGGATGGAGCACACCAAGAACAAGTGGACTCTGTCCTCTGAAGAAGCTCTTTTTTGTCAACAGAGACAAACCCAGACACTGATTGTGTCTCAGGTCACAAATTCCTTCTTGTAAAATTACAACTTGAACTAAAACACACAAATAAAATCATCAGGCCAACAAGCTACAACCTCAGCAGTATTCTGAACGTTTACGCAGTAAAAGGGAAGAATAGATTTAATGGATTGTTTTGATAAAGAGTGCCTTAAAAAAATCTAGGCTGAAATTAATGTTATCATTGAAGATTAATCGAGCAAAAATATCCTGAAATGTAGAAAGCCAAAGGGCTGCTTGTTTGTACCTTGAAAAGATGCATGATAAAAGAACGCAAAGATCTACTGGAGAAAAGATAGAAAGAAGACATAGCAATAGCACTTAGACTTCTATATCGCCTCACAGTGCTTTACAGCCCTCTCTAAGCAGTTTACAGAGCCAGCCTCTTGCCCCCAACAATCTGGGTCCCCATTTTACCCACCTCAGAAGGATGGAAGGCTGAGTCCACCTTCAGCCAGTCAGGATCGAACTGCTGACTGTGGGCAGAGTTAGCCTGCAATACTGCATTCTAACCACTGGGAAGGAAGGAAGGAAGGAAGGAAGGAAGGAAGGAAGGAAGGAAGGAAGGAAGGAAGGAAGGAAGGAAGGAAGGAAATAAATAGCAACAGCACTTAGACTTATATGCCACTTCACAGTGCTTTTACAGCCCTCTCTAAGCAGTTTACAGAGCTAGACTCTTGCCCCCAACAATCTGGGTCCTCATTTTACCCACCTTAGAAGGACGGAAGGCTGAGTCAACCTGGAGCCTGGTGGGATTCGAACCGCCAAACTGCTGGCAGCTGGCAGTCATCAGAAGTAGCCTGCAATACTGCACTCTAACCACTGCGCCACCTCGGCTCTTATGTAGTAGAAATATATGGAACTGCGTACACAACACACAATCCCCTTGATCCCTGATACATATGAAGATTTCACCATTGGACATGAGCCAGATATTCTGAAAGCAAAGTTAAATGGTCCTTAGATTAAATATTGCCAAAACAAAACCACAGGAGTTGATGAAATACCAGAGTAACTGTTTAAAATCTTACAGGGTGATGCAATTAAAGTGCTATATACAATTTATCATCAGATCTAAAACACAGCAAAGGCCAATAGCCAAGAAATGGGAAAAGACCTTACATTACACGATTGTTTTGGGTTTTATGTTTGCAATCCTAATAGCCTTTATAGAAATTCTGTGTATGTTTATCTTGTTAGTTCTTTGTACTTGTGAGTGTTATCTTGCTCAGTGGAAAGGGAAGATGAAAAACTGAATCAAAAATTCTAATTATCACCCGTAGTTTGCCACAGAGCGTGTCATGCTTGCCCTGCCTTGGAGTGAAAGGAAGGAACATTCCCTCCCTCCTCTTATTATGGGCTTTTGATGATGTGACACAGCATCTTCAGAGGGGCTCTCCGCTTCTCCCATCAAGACGTGGAGTATAAAGGCTCTTCAACGGGGTTTTGAAGTTAGGCACCGCATTCACGATGTGAATTTCTGAGCGGAGACCTGAGAGGCCTGTTTGCGTTTTCCAGGTCACGTCAGCAACTTCTTTCAAAAAAGTGCTCTGTTTTCAAATTGTACTTAGAAGAGGGTCAATCCTGGGGAATAACTGAAGCTTCCTTTCTTCCTTTCTTAGTAAGGAAAATGTACACCGGCTGCTCATACAGAAGAAGAAGTATGGACAGCCAACGGCTATTTTTCTGTGGTCTCCCTGCCCCCTGTGTAACAGGAGAACAAACAAACAAACAAAAAAAAGAGCTGCCCAAAGAATCATGGATATAGAAGCTCAAAATGACGTAGCCACACTTAGTAAGGCTGGTAGTGTCATGCCCCCGTCGTAATCTAATTCGGAGGGAGAGGCCGAGCAGCTGACAGGGAGTGGGAGTGTGGATCCACTGGCTATGGAAGAAACTGGGGAAGGGGAAAGGCTGACTGGGCAGAGCAGGGGAGAGGTAGAACAAAAGAGAGCAAATTCAGAGGAAGACCCAGGCCCACACCCTCTTCATCCTAGGCACGCAGGGAGGAATGGAGAAGGGAGCAACGTGGGTTGTATGGCTTATGGAGGAGGAAAGGGCCCTGATTCTCTTCATTAGCTGCAGCTGGGAACACAGAGTTTAAAAAGGGAAGCTGGACACAGCAAACTGTTGGGAGCAAATTGTGAATTTATCTGGTATCGTTGTGGTGTATCTGTGTTCCTGGTGTCTTCCCAACTGTGTGAGTTTTGCTGGGCTTTCAAGTCTGCAATTCCTTCTCCTGCCCTGTCAAGTTAATTACTGCAGCTTGGTTTGTTTGGATTTTTAGTTACAGTCTGTATGTATCTTGTTTTGGACTGAATTTCCTCCACTTAAAGACTGTTCTTGGGAGAGTTTTTTCTCCAGCTGAAGGTAACCTAGACATTGGGGGCAAAGTTGGAGGTATTAAAGGGACACTTCTTGCTTATTTGACTGTGTTGCCTTTGTGCCACGCCCCTTTGGGTCATCACAAGTAGCTGAAATGGCTGAGCAAATATAAACACACCTTCCAAAGGGACAACTATTTAAAATCACCATTGCCTAAACATCTCAGGGAGACATTTACCTGAGCAAGTTTTGAAAAGCTTGATACAATGGTTAGATTTGGATGATTCCATTCTATCCCATACAATGAACATACATGTATCTGTGGAGCTGAAGAGGTAGAAGATCTGACTCATATATTATTCGATTGCTCTTTGTATAAGGGGGCGAGAGATAAGTACTTTGATCCATATATTAAACATATGGCCCAGTGGGAGGCCCGTATTAAAACAACATATACCTCTTGTGCGGACAGAATCTGAAAACAGCATTTAATGTGGCAGAATTTCTGACTAAAATGATCTGACTGAGACTGGCCTATGTGGGCCTGATTATGGGTAGATTGCAGGGGTGATACAAAAATATAATTTTATGTCATTTTATTCTATTTTACATATTTATGCATTAAATTATTGTATTTTATCCTATAACTATTGTATTTTACCCTACTCTTATTTTTGAATTGTTTAGAATTTTATTGGTAATATGTGTTTGAACCTGTATGTTGATATGTCCTATAGTAGGGGTCTCCAACCTTGCCAACTTTAAGACTTGTGGACTTCAACTCCCAGAATTCCTCAGCCAGCAAAGCCCACAAGTCTTAAAGTTGCCAAGGTTGGAGACCCCTGGCCTATAGGCTCCTTCAGTGCCCCCAAAGAAACACCCCAGCCTTCAGGGTTGTGTCCTTTTGATTATAACAGCGCCATTCAGGGACACCTGGTTTCAAAACTGATGACTTCTTTTTATCTGTGTGCAATGTGAGAGATAAAAGCAGTCTTAGAGAGACTGGTTCTGTCCCCCATTTGGGACCACTGCTAAGGGTCACCAGGCTCCGTGATGCCTTTAAACTTCCTCTGGAGAGGCAGCACCTGGCTCTTCCCCTGATGGTCTTGTGAAGCTGAGGAACCCAGGGACAGTGGCAAAAGAAAGGTGTAAGTGAGTGCCTTTTGTGGTAGGTTGCAACTACCTAGTCTAGTGAAAAGAAAAACTAGGGGAGATATGATAGCAGTGTTTGAGGGGCTGTGACGAAGATGAATGAATCAAATGATTTTCCAAAACACCAGAAGACAAGACGGGAAATAATGGACAGAAAGCGAACAAAGAGAGAAGCAATCTAGAACTAAGGAGAAATTTCCCAACAGTGAGAACAATAAACTTACCTTCAGATGGTGGGGTTGCTCCATCACTGGAGGCTTTCAAGAAGAGACTGGACAGCCATTTGCCTGAAATGGTATAGATTCAGGGGTGGGACTGCTGGGGGTTCGCGGGGTTCGGAAGAACCCCTAGCTAAGATTCTGTGCAGTTTGGAGAAGCCCCACATCCCACTCCTGGCTGGCCCCACCCACCCCTCCCATCCCAGGGGTCCCCAGGCAGCCTGTTTTGGATGCAGGTAAGTGCAGGGGGTGCACGGAAGTTTGGGAAGGCCAGAAATGGGCCTGTTTCTGGCATCCAGAGAGCCTCCGGAGCCCAGGGAGGCTGTTTTCGCCCTTCCCGGAGGCTCGAGGAAAGCCTCAGGAGCCCGGGGAGGGCAAAAACACCCCCCCACATCTTGGTGCAGGAGGCTGACTAGACCACAACCACCGTGGCCACACCCATCCAGCAACTGGGCATTGCTAAAAATTTTGAAGCCCACCCCTGTATAGATTCTCTTGCTTGTGCAGGGATTTGGACTAGATGACCTCCAATGTCCCTTCCAACTCTATTATTCTATGTTCTAGCTCAGGGGTGTCCAACATTGGCAACTTAAAGACTTGTGGACTTCAACTCCCAGAATTCTCCAGCCTGCCAGTTCTTAAAGTCCACAAGTCTTAACGTTCCACCCCTGAGCTAGACTAGGGTCCCCAGTCAGGGCTCCCAAGAATTCAAGGATGTCAACCAGATCTGCTTCTTAGCAGCTTTTTACTAGATGTTGAATAATGGAAGCAGGCCGTCCGAGGGAATAGCCCTGGGCAGCTTCCTGAGTGGCGAGAGAGCTTGTTAAGTGAGAGTGATTAAAAGGATAATGAGAAAACTGTGAAAGAGGGAGAGAGTTGCTCCTGGGAATCTCATTTATTTCCCAGAGAACAAGAAGTGCCTGAGGGAGTGAGGGGAAATTTTGTGGAACGGAAAGGATGGCTATTCCCAGTCAAATCGCTGCCGTATTACAGGCAGTTCTCAAGTTGCAGCTACCCCATTACAGTAGAAAGTTGTGATAGTCATATAAAGGAGTTCGGTCATGTGACCGACCTGATTTTATGATGTTTTTTGAGGTGGTTGTTAAGGGAACAGAGTTGTCACCAAACAAACCAGTGGTTTGCTAGGAGGTTGGTTTTTCAGCAAAACCATCGTAAAAGGCAATTCACCACATTATAAAGAAGATGTTGAGACTCTAGAAAGAGTGCAGAGAAGAGCAACCAGGATGATAAGGGAACTGGGGGCTAAAAATACGATGAACGGTTGCAGGAACTGGGCCTGGCTAGCCTACTAAAGAGAAGGACCAGGGGAGACAGGATAGCAGTGCTCCAATATTTGAGGGGCTGCCACAGAGAGGAGGAGGGGGTCAAGCTGTTTTCCAAGGCACCCAAAGGCCAGACAAGGAATAACGGATGGAAACTAATCAAGGAGAGATTCAACCTGGAAATAAGGAGAAACTTTCTGACAGTGAGAGCAATTAACCCATGGAACAGAAGTTGCCTTCAGAAGTTGTGGAAACTTCACCACTGGAGACTTTCAAGAAGAGGCTGGACTCCCATCTGCCAGAAATGGTATAGGGTCTCCTGCTTGGACAGTGGGGCTGGACTAGATGACCTACAAGGTCCCTTCCAACTCTGTTAATCTGTATCTAACTTCAAATGGTGGCTAAGTAACTGGTCTTAAGTCAAGAACTACCTACATTCACCAGTGAATAAAGGTAGTACTCATTTAGGGACCCTTTGAAATTAAAACGACACTGAAAAAAGGGAAATATGACTATTTTTCACACTTATGACCCTATGTCAGCCTTCAAGACTCCTTTCTTTCGCTATCTCTTTGGTTTCCATAGTAACGGGGGGAGGTGAATCAATTGGGCTTTGTGGAGTGGGAAGCGTGCTGGAGGCTTTAGAAAGTGAACTGCATAACTTGATTGTTTATGCTTACTTGTGTCACGTCCCCATGGCATGCTGGAGCCGTGACACCGAGTGATCCTCTGCCTCTAAGGATTCTACCGTGGTAGGAAGCACCTGCTGGCCGACCGACACCGGGTCGGAATTGCCGATGGAGATGAACGATGAGCCCCGATGACATTAGACGCTGAACTAATACAAGTTGCGGCCGGATATCGGCAGGGCGGTGAACATGCTGGCTGTTAAAACAATGACCTTGTGGGGTGAATATACACCAGGAGGGCACAGGGGAGTTGGTGGAATGTGGAAAGTGGGCTGTGGTGAGGAGATGGTAAGGGAGGGTGGATAATTAACAGAAGAATGCACGGTATCGAGGGTTACATAGTGACCGGAAATTAAGCGGTAGTGATCACCGGATGGTGGATAAACCCATTACATTATTATCTGGTGGATAAATACAGCTCTGGCTGCGAGGTGCGCCAGAGCTGACTTTACTATCATTTTTGATGCTTGTTGTTACCCGAACCCAGAACAATATATGGACGAATAAAGACTTTTCAACTTGCCCTGGCACTTTATTTCCCTTTCTTTCTGGACTTCGGCTGAACAGCTGAGAACCGGCTTGCTTACTGCGCAACTGCAGCTCTTTATCAAACCAGGCCAAGGTCAACGGCCGGATGTCTGCATCCCCACCTGAAGAGGTTCCACATGACATTATACACATCTTCGATTGGATGGACCGTTTGAACTATTGTGGGTGGGAACATTGCCATCATTTTGTATGTGTGTTTTTCACGCGTAAATCCTCATTTCTAGAATCCTTTTGATGCTACCACTTGATTTCCAGTGAAAGTTTCTTCTCTCTATAACAATGGAGTCTAAGAAGATCTTCCTTGGATTTTAAATGGAGCACCATCTGACACCGTTGCAGCCTCCCCGTGGTCACACAATCAGAATCCGGGTGTGTGACAACTGGTTCACAATGATGACGGTTGCGGCATCTCGGGGTCACAGGATCCCCTTTTGCAACCTTCTGACAAGCAAAGGATGCAATCAACAACCATGTTACTAACAGCTACAGTGATTCGCTTAACGGTGGCAAGAAAGGTCATAAGATGGGGCCATTAACAAATGTTTCACTTAGCAACAGACATTTTGGGCTCAGTTGTGGCCGTAAATCAAGGACTACTCTATTCCCTTGACATTAAAGGCCTTAATAATTCAGCACCAGACATCCTGATACCATGGCCCTGTGTTGCTTTATTGCACATGATGTGCAGATGGTGGCATTTTAAGAGCATCTCTGCGCTTGTTTGGTCCAGCCTCACAGTCACTTTTGCACGTTCCGCTCTTCAGGTGTCTGCAGTTGAGTGTTCTTGGTTCTTACAGTTGGAAAGATCTTGCATTTCGGGTGCTTTTCTTGGCTGCTCCCCGGTGTGCCCTCCAGGAAGCCTCTGTCAGGACTGTCATCCACCTGCACCAGCCATGCTTTGCCAGATACGAGTCTGCTCTACGCAATGAGTGGAAGGAGCTATGGGGAGATAAAGGGTTGAGATAAGGGGAATCAAAACTATTCATTGTGCCCTCCTGTGAGAGCCACTTGCTGCTCCAAAGTCACACCTTGTAATGCAACACTCTCCAGCCCAACAAATCGGGGACCGTTACCAAAACAATTTGTTTGACTGTAGTTGGACAAGGGGGGATATCCAGAGGAAAGGGTAGGGAGGAGTGTGTGTATGGAGTTTGCACTTGTGAATGTAGGTTTAGAGTTTAGAATAGAATAGAATTCTTTTTTTATTGGCCAAGTGTGGTTGGACACACAAGGAATTTGTCTTGATGCAAATGCTCTCGGTGTCCATAAAAGAAAGGATACATTCGTCAAGAGTCGAGAATCATCAGGTGCAACACTTAATGATAGTCATAGGGTACAATCAGCAATCAAATCATACTAGGAAACAGTCCATATAAATCGTAAGGATACAAGCGACAAAGTTACAGTCCTACAGTCACAAGTGGGAGGGGAGGGGTGATCAGGAGTGATGAGAAGATTAATAGTGATAGTAGTGCAGACTTTGTAAATAGTTGGACAGTGTTGAGGGAATTAATTGTTTATCAGAGTGAGGGCGTTCAGGAAAAACTCCTCTTGTGTCTAGTTGTTCTGGTGTGCAGTGCCCTATAGTGTTGTTTTGAGGGCAGGAGTTGAAACAGTTTATGTCCGGGATATGAGGGGTCTGTAGATATTTTCACAGCCCTCTTTTTGACTCGTGCAGTATACAGGTCCTCGAAAGAAGGCAAGTTGGTAGCAATTGTTTTTTCTGCAGTCCTAAATACTCTCTGAAGTCTTTAGAGTTTCAGTGTGACTGAATTCTTGAGAGTTTTACCAGAGTTTTTACCTGGTTTCTTCTTCCAGTTGGGTCAAGGGACACGCCGTGGAGGTTGGCTGTGCTGTCTGGAATTCCCGAACTTGCATTCTTAACATGCCTGGTGAGCCGTGCTAAACCAACATTATAGAAGATTAATTTCTTCATTCTTGCGGCATTATCAGTAACTGTCACTTTTTGTAATTAAAGTTGAGATTCTATCTTCATCGCTATGATTGGTTCAATTGCTGAAAAACATAAAACCCTCTGGAGAAAGAGGGTTTAAAAAGCTTGAATGGAATCCTAATTGAATGGAATTCAAAATGCTTTGTGTCATCTTGATGTCTTAGCAGACGGGACTGCGTGACAAACAAGCATTTTGCTCTTTTATTCTGGACACCGGGGGCTTCTCATGACACAAACAGAGCCTGATTTGAGGCTGGGCCTATTTTAATTGCTGGATTTAATTTCTCAAATATTTACCTTGGTACAAGAATTAAAACAAATGTTGCAAAAACTCTGGGATTTTGCTAGGTAATGAAAATTAAATGGGTCTGTGGCGAATAGACCTACATTTTTGATGTTCTGGAAAGTCCCCCAAGGGTTTAACTTGCATTTAGATTAAATTGGTCTGCTGAGCAGCACACTCTGGTCCCAGATGTGGTTTTCCTGATGTGACTTGATGACATCTAAGTCAAAAGGGATGCTTCTTTCCAGGTGACCTCTACTGATCTCTGTCAGTGGGGTTTGTTTGACAGTGCAGTGAGAACGGGGTGTTCTGACCCAAACCTTGTTCCAAGGAAACAAACACGAAACGGGGGTAACAACAAAACGTTTTAATGATTCTTGATGAATTCCATTCCTTCCCGATTAAAAGGCTGTTTCAAACTAATTGTCTCTGATAAGAACGAGCCTTGCCAAGGTGGTGCAAGGCTTCCAAGAACACAAGATAAAGTTGCCAAGAAATAGTTCAAACACAAAGAGTCTCCAAACACCAACCAAGATATTCCAAATGTCCACAAGGCTTGAATGCCAAAACTTCTTTGCTTCCTGCAAAGAACTCTAGTTTCTTAGCTGGCTTTTATCCCTTAAGGGAGGGGCCATCACCTTGCAGCCTTACTCCTGAGTCGCACGTGCTGCTGCAGATAGTCTTTCCTTCGAGCAGCCCTGCGTGCACACGCACTGGGCACAGGCTCCTTGGGGACCTCTTCCTCGTTGCTGCCAGCCTCCACAATCTCCAAAGGCAGCACTGCACTCCCTGATGGTCCTGGCCCCAACCCTGCATCACACGCAGGCTCCTCATCGGAGTCCTCGCTCTCCGAGACCTCAGCCGTCCGCACCTGCTGCCAGCAAACCACAATGGGGCGGACGGACTTTTTTTTAGTTCTCATTCTGGCCTCCAGTTCTCCCATGCAGGTGCTAACCAGCCAGGGATGTTGGCAAGGTATGGTCAAAAAAGTCAGTATTGTTGTCATCAAAGTTCTGCCTTTTTAAATGTTGTCGTGTTTTGCTTTCAAGGTCAGTTATGGTTAATTAGATGCTGCTCCCTTCTGGGCCGCTTTTGGGCCGCTCCCTTCTGGGCCGCTGAGAAAGGAATTGAGTTTGCTAGTCTTGTGAAACGAAGGACTAGGGGTGCCGTCACGGCCGTCTTCCACTATCTCAGGGATTGCCACAAAGAAGAGTGGGGGTCAGCCTATTCTCCAAGCCAACTGAAGGACAAGGACAAGAAGCAAAAGGTGGAAACTAATCAAGGAGGGAAGCAACCAAGAATTAAGGGGAAATTTCCTGACAGTGGGAACAAGGAGCCAGTGGAATAGCTTTGCCTTCAGAAGTTGTGGCAGCTCCAGCCCTGGAGGCTTTTAAGAAGAGGTTGGGCAACCCTTTGTCCAGAATGGTATAGGGTCTCCTCCTTGATTGGACTAGAAGACCTCCAAGGTCCCTTCCAACTCTGATGATGGTGATGACGAAGGCGTCCTCTCTGCAGCCTTGGGAGAGGTCGCTTGGGTTTTTTGCCTTTGGAATTGTTCAGAAGTAGAACTCCAAGTCAAGCAGCCGGTTTATGTTCTTGTTTTAGGTCTCATCCCACTGAAAGAGAGTGGAAAATCTGGGATTTTGCTGTGTAGTTTTTTTTTTAGCGTAGCATTGCGGGAGAACCAACTTCCTGTAAGGCTGTAGAAATGGGTCCACGTAGGTCCTCCTGGTCTCTGCTCTGCTGATGGAATTTCTCCTTGAGACTCTTGATTTCTTTATCTTTTTTGGCAGTGGTTTACTCTCCAAGCTTGTTTCAATTTAGCTTCCAGACGTTTCGTTACCAGACTAGGTAACGGCATCAGCAGGATTGTCTTGTCCTATTGGCTTCTGAATGTCTTAGCTTATAAATGTCTTGTATTCCAGTGTGGCCAGTTGGTTGTGTGATTGTTTGTTCCTTTGGAGCTATCTTTACATGCAGAGGAGCTGATTGATTCTCTTGTTGGTTGGTTGTTCAAATGGTCTGGTGTCATGGCCCTGTTAGAGGAGGAGGAGGAGGAGGAGGAGGAGGAGGAGGAGGAGGAGGTGAGGCCAACAGAGAGGGAGGGCCCAGGCCAGAGGAGGGGCAGTGCTCCGGAGATGAGCAAATACTTCTTTCCCCACCTGATCCATAAGTGTAGAGAAAGGAGAGGAGGCAGAGTCAGTGCAGGGCGACTCGACTACTACTCGGGAGGAGGGTGTGCCCCACCCCTCCTCCCGAGGATCACCTGGAGAGTAGCATTTAAGGAGACACTGTGGGGAGGGGCTTTTTTCGGGGATAAGTGCTGTATTTTGCAGCGACACACTCCACGGCTCCCGAGAAGAACCTTGCTCCAGAATCCTTGCTTGACGTGGAATGACATTGGATCCTTTGCCTTGACATTTGTTGCAAACTTTGCCAAGTTTTGCCAAGTCTTGTCCCCAGAGCAGTGCTGCTTCTGTGGACTTTCACTGCGGGGAAGTTGCACGAAGTGCATGTACTTGAGCCTTGCGCCTGGACTGTAGGGGTAACCTGTGGGCAGAGATTTTGGAGAATGGACCGGAACTTGCTGGATGGTGGGGATTGTGGGGACGGTGGTGGAATAAAGGCTGACCAGCTTCCACCTAGCCCATGTGGCTTGCATGCCAACCCTGGGTCATAACATCTGGTTTCACACATATTCATATGCTGGATCTAGAACAATATGCTTGTTAATTGCTCCTTTGGTAGAACACCCAGCTTCCATAAATTGACGTGTGTGGCAGGTGCTGACGTGGCCAGTTGAATAAGTTATATAGATTCTTACGATATTATTTCCTAGATGCAACATATTCATAGCTGACATTGCTGAATTGCACAGCCTTTAACGCTGAACTTTTATTTATTTTTTCCTCTTTCTTCAGCTTTGCTGCTTCTCTATGATGTCACAAACCGAGCATCCTTCGACAACATCCAGGTAAGCCTTGAGGACTCCAGACAGTTTGTGCTATTGCAAAGATGCACGTGTCCAAAGACTGAATCCATGCAAAGTAGTGTTCTGACCCAAGCCTTGTTCAAATTAAACAAACACAAACTGTGTATAAAAGCAAACCTTTTTTAATGCAGCACTGAGAATTCTATTCATTCCCAGCCAAGAGTCATTTAAACCTAATTGTCCAAGATAAAAGCAAGCACTTTCAAGGTTGTGAAAGGCTGCCAAGAACAGAAGTCTAATTACTGATAAATATCCAATATTCAAAAACAAACCGGAGTTAGCAGGGCTTCAATGAGGACTCAGAGTCTAAAGAACTTCTTTGCTTCCTGCAAAGAGCACATCCCCGAGGGCTGGTTTTTATCCCTTATGGGAGGGACCATCACCTTCCAGCCTTACTCTTGAGTTGCCCTTGCTGCTTCAGCTGCTCTCTCCTTCGAGCAGCCCTACACACACACACACGCACTGGGCACAGTCTCCCCGGGGACCTCTGCTTCACTGCTGCCAGACTCCAAAAGCTCTGAAGGCAGCACCCCACTCTCTGATAGTCCTGGACCCATCCCTGCCTCAGATGGGGTCCCCTTGTCCAAGTCCTCGCTAGACTCCCTGACTGGTTCCCTTTTGTCCTCGCTGTCAGAGACCTCTGCCGTCTGCACCTACTGCTGGAGAGCCACAGCAAATAGATCCTGCAGCAGGGCAGGTGAAGTTCTTATTAGGCTCTTCTCTTTTTCTGAACAAAAGCGATTATACGTATCCCAGGGTAATGTTGCAATCTGGGTTGGTCACCAGGACAAGAGGTTTAATATTCTGAGCTTTCCAGCTTGTGCTTAGTGCATCCTAAGAGAATTTCTCTGTACAGAGGGTGGGCTTTGGGCTCTTCTGTGTGTGGTGTTTATACTGTGCCTATTATATGTGGCTTTTCAGATGTTGATTGGGGTGCTGATGGCTGGCTATTAAGTCCTTGGCTATTGTTTCCTTGTGCTGCCAAGTCCTCAGCTCCTAAGTGGTGGTAAATCAGCACTCCTGTTGACTGACAAGGGGCTCATTTCCCAGGTTTCAATCATTTCTCTGGCTGTTTTTGTGCCTGCTCTCCCAACAATCTTAATACCTTCAAAATTCAATGTATATCCTTGTTCACTGCAGTGTGAGGCTACCAATGAGCTTCGGTCTCTTTGTCTGACTGATCATTTGTGTTCTTGCAATCTGTTGGTTAGCTTCCTCCCTTTCTGTCTACATAGTCATAGAGGTAATCTTTGCAGGGGATCCAGTAGATTACATTAGAAGTATCTCCCATCTCCAGGTGATCTTTGCAATGCATGATTTGCTGCTTCTCTATGATGTCACAAACTGAGCATCCTTTGACAACATCCAGGTAAGCCTTGAGGACTCCAGACAGTTCGTGCTATTGCAAAGATGCAGATGTCCAAAGACTGAATCCATGCAAAGTAGCCTCTGGACAGTGTACGATGCCCACTTGCAGATCTCGGAAGTTGCTTCCGAAATGTTTTGGATGTATGGCAGGTTGTGCCCTGTAATCTGAAAGCTCGGAAAACCAAACCTCTGGTTCTGGTGACCAACCCACATTGGCTCCTACAACTTCTCCTTTTCTCCTCCATGTTGAGCTTGCTGGTTCTCATCCTCTCTTCCTTCAGACATGGAAGAAAGAGAAAGGAAGTATGCTAAAAGCAAAATCAAAACCGCTCTGCGCTCTCTTGTCCATTTCTTCTGATGTGAATGGTTTTTTAAAAAAATTGCATCTCTTGTAGAGATAAAGTTTCTGGAACCAGCTCAGCTGGTGCATTTGCCAGGGTGGATCCTTCTCCTTGGGTTTCTCCTGATCTAAAACATGTTTGGACTTCAAAGAGGCACGGAGAAGGCCAAGCTCAGAAGGCCAAGGCCACCGCCGCTTGGCTCCAGCCTCCATAGTGCCTAGTGCAGTTTGGAGAGGAAGTCGACTCTGTGGAGGTCCCCAGAGAAGTTTCTGTTTGCATGCTGTTGCTGCTGGACAAACTGGCCTCTGAAGGTCATGTGTGGATGCATCAAAGGGCTTCTGCACATCTTAGAACATAGAATGATAACAGTTGGAAGGAACCGTGGAGGTCTTATGATCCTGAGCCACAGTGTCAGCAGGTATACAGGTTCAGCAAGCCCTGGGCACCTCTGGGTCTTGATGCTGAGAGCGGAGAGGGACCAGGTAGCCCACTACTTCCTTCAGTCCTAGCGAACCCAGGGGATGGCTGCAGCCTGGGAACTTCCGGGAGAGACCACCCTTGCCTATCCCTCCTGTGGAAGGTCATGAGTGGGTTCCTGATCTTTGTCTCCAGAAGTGTAAAAGTGTAAAGGTCTGTCTCAAAGAGGGGGAAATAGGGATTCACCTGTTGGTTAAAAATAACTTCACACCCCCTGGGAATCAGCCAGGGCTTCTGAATTGGATTCAGACATAACTATTGAGATCTGGGTCTGGCATGAGAGTTGTGATGAAGGCTGGGGATTGGGGTCTCTTTGCTGGATGCCTGAAAAAGGCAGGGGCTCCTTTGAGTTCTGTCTCTCTGCACCCCTTCTCCTAGCTTACATTGACCCAACAACCAGCCCCAGTTCTGACCAGTGCTGGGATTGTCTGGGTGGAGCAACTCTGCAGGGACACCACTCATCCAGGGCTCACATAGACTTTTGTGATGTCTCTAGCAAAGGCTCTCGCGCCCAGAGTCCACTGGAGTTAGGTCTCTGATAATTCTAATAAATAAACAGAATTCTCTCAGCGCTTAGATGATCTGGCTATGTTGGTTTTTTTTATTGTTGAGAAGAATGCCCTTATGCTGCCTGAACACTTTCCCCAAATGGAACGAGCACGGAGCATTATGCTCTTTTTCTTGAACTTGGAGCTTAGCGCCTTTGCTCCCTCTGCCTCTTAGTGCCCCATAATATGCAGCCCTTCCTTCTGTTGACATTGTTCTCTGTTCTTTGGCATTGCCTGGCATCTCTGTCCGTGCAAAGTTAGATGTTTATCAAACGGACTGATAATTGCAGTGCTGTCTCCCTCTGCAAATACAAGTAAAGGATTAGACACTTCCCGCTGCTGGGGAATACAAAATCACAACCTCCAGTCCAGTGTAGTTCATTCTCTTGCGTTTGGGCGCCTTCGTTTCTGCTTGTCATCCCCTGTGATATGTTTGGCGGGAGGGAAGCTCGGTTGCTGGTTTCTGTAATCTCCGTGGGCTGCTCTTCTCTTTTGGTGTGTTGGAAGAAATATCCACCTGGTTCAGTTCCAAGCCGGGAGAAAGACCCTGGAGACAAAATGGAGGCTGATTGGAAACAGGATTTAATAATGAACAGAACCACCAAGCAGGTGTGATTCTGGCCAGCTGACCATAAGGAGTTGAGGGTGGGGGGTATTTATACTTTCTCTTGGGCTTTGAACTTGAGCTTCCTGTTCCTGTACAAGAACATGTATTCTATTGGTTGTTGTCAGACTCCCACGGGACCGTGTACAAATCCTAGGAGTTTGTCTGAGCTTAAGTTTGGTTGAAGATTGGCTGATGCAATGAAGGGGCTTGTTGGGCAATTCCTGTTGTGGATGAGGACTAACCACTACCTTATTCAGACCTTGCTGCAGGGAATTTTTTGCCTATGAATAGAGCTAGCTATCTCTTTATCTCTTAAGTGCTGACATCTGCTGAGGGCCATCAAGAAAGGTAGGGGGTCTGCCTTCTGCCTCCAAGAGCATGTTTCTCCATTTCTCATCCAGGGAAATAGAATATTCTGGCTTTTTAATATTTCTCAAAATATTTCATTCTTCTAGGAGAGGGATGGGTGCTAACTTTCCACAGGGGTGTCTGCCTTGGCGCGTCAACCTTCTGTGTTGTTTGAGGAGGGAAGAACCAGGAGAAGCTGCTTTGAACATGTGTAATGGGGGGAAAAAATCCTGGCCTCAGATGTTGAGGCTGGTGGGGTTCCTGTATGCAGAGGAAATGACTGGTTTTAACTTATTTATTTTGTTACAGTTCAGCCATTGGGAGGGAGGTGCAAGGCTTGTTTTACACATAGACTCAGGTCTGGGGGAGACAAAATTCGGCCAATCTTCCAATTCCCTGCTGGAACAATTTGCAGTATTTGCTGCTTATTTTTAATTAAGGCAGGTGCAGCCTTTGTTGTGGTTAGCTGGTGTGGATGGTTGAGGAGAGCGAGGACTCAGAGGAGGGGCCAGGACCATTAGGGAGTGGACTGCTGCCTTCAGAGATTGTGGGTGCTGGCAGCAGTGATGAGGAGGTTCCCGAGGAGCCTGTGGCAAGTGCACGTGCGTGCAGGATTGCTCGGAGGAAAGAGCAGCTGCAGCAGCACGGGTGACTCGGGAGTAAGGCTGCAAGATAATGGCCTCTCCCTCAAGAAGATAAAAACCAGCTGTGAAACAAATCTTCTTTGCAGAAGGCAAAGACGTTTTGAAACTACAGCCTCGTGGACATTCCAGTATCCTGAGTTTGTATTTGAACATTTTTGTATTGCAAATTATTTCTTGTCTGTTATCTTTTGGCAAGCCTCGCACAGTTTGGCAAGGCTTGTGCTTATCACACCTAATTATTTTGTAAAAGCATTATTGTTCCTTTTAAATTGTGTTTGATTTGTCGGAAAAGGCCGTGGGTCAGAACAGCCTTAGTGATTTCTAAGCCGGACAGGAGCCTTCCTGAGTCCTGGAGGAAGAGGGCAGAACCAAAAGCTGGATTAGGTTTGTAGCTGGAGAAGGTCCGTGGTTTTCCCATTCGATATTTCAGTGCCCAAAGAGAAATGCTTCCTCTTTGGCCAGAGAGCTCCACCCACTTAAAAATGTATCAACCTTTGAGATGTGTGGACTTCAGCTCCCAGAATTCCCAGCCAATATGGCGATTGCTCAGAATTTGGGGAGCTGAAGGCCACACCTCTCAATGCTACCCAGGTTGGGAAATGCTGTTTTGAGACGATGATGCAGCGCAAAATTACCTGGCGTGAATGCAACAACTGATTTCCCCCTACCCCAGAAACCTTTGGAGGGACTTTCTTGGCCAGGGAATTCTTTGCAGCCTGAAATTTACAAGCAGGACTGCAGTGGATTCAGGGCACTTAGCCCCGCTGAGTAATCAAAAGGTTGAAATTGTGTGTGTGTGTGTGTTTTTTTTAACCCCCAGGGAATTACTCCTAAAGTTCAGCCTTCATTTGTTCCTCTTGTTCAGCTGTGGGCAGACGCCATTTGCATCCTTATCAGCCTCTGCAGATTTCAAGCAGTAATTGTGCCCCAAACATCCCTGTCATTTCCAGTGCTCGGGGCAGACAGATTCATAGGCCTGGCTCTGCTGCAAACAGAGGGTTTATTTAACCCAACCTTCACCTTTGTCCGGCTCTGGAAGAAGTTGCTGTTGTCTGCCTCCTGCAGCACAAACTCTGGAGATGACACTGTTTTGGTTTCCCTATGGCAGGGGTGTGAAACTCAGTTTCATTGTGGGCCACATCAGAGTAGTGTTTGACCTCGGGGGGCCAGGGGTGGACGTGGCCAGAGTGAGCATGGTCAGCTTGACGTCACTTGTGTCGGGGTGCCTGTGGTGGCCTGAGCGCTCTGCCGGTGAAAACGGGCTCCCAAGCTCCGTTCCCAGTTGCAACAGCCTCCTGCAACCCTCTGCCAGCGAAAACGGAGCTTGGGAGAGCCACCTTCCGGAGCTCTGTTTTGCTGGCAAAGGCACCGCAGGCCAGTCCTTCGCCGTTTCCAGGGCAGCCCTGGAGGCCAGATCTAAGCACCCCATGGACCAGATCTGACCCAAGGCCTTGACACCCCTACCCTAAGGCTTGGAGCATTCTCCAGCTTCCTTTCCCAATGGGCATCCCTGGGCCTCTTCAGCCATAATCTGCTTAACCATGGTGCTCAACGTCAGCAGAAGCTTTGAGGAAACCTGAAGCGTAGGAGGGAAGCAGCAGGGGGGGGGTCTTCCCCCTCACGTGAATTTGCGTGGGAGAGGTCTTCGGACTCTAATCACTTGCATGCTGAACACGAGACAGACCAGACGGGTGCTGCAGCTTCAGGAAGGGGCTGGGGCCGTTGGAGGCTGGATCAACAGCAACTTAATTTCCAGCCCATCAGAGCTCCTGCTTTAATTCTGCACACTCAACCTCATCTAGAATGCTCTTTACTAGTTTGAGGGGTGGGGGAGTGAACAGTGGCAGTTCTTAGAAGGTTGGGAAAAAGTCCTGCAGGCTGGAACAGAGAAAGCAAGATGGGGAGATTTATACCCTTTCGGATTCCTGCAGAAGTACCCTAAGAATGATCGGAGGGTTGAATGAGGGAGGTGGGAATACCTGACTTTTCTTCTTCCCTCTGCACAACTCCCGCCCCCCACTTTTTTCCTCTTCTTTTACAAGGAAGAGAGCAGGATGGTGGTTAATGAGCCTGGGGACCGGATGCAGGGAGGCTGCTCCTGGCCATTCTGATTTCATGCTAATAGGCCAACTTAATAGGAATAGCCCTTAGACCTATACACCGCTTCTTAGTGCTTTTACAGCCCGCTCTGAGCGGTTTACACAGTCAGCCTCTGGCCCTCAACAATTTGGATCCTCATTTTACCCACCTCGGAAGGACGGAAGGCTGAGTCAACCCTGAGCCTGGTGAGATTCAAACTGCCAAACTGTAGGCAACTGGCAGTCAGCAGAGGTAGCCTGCAGTATTGCACTCTAACCACTGCACCACTGTGTGTGTGTGTGTGTGTGTGTGTGTGTGTGTGTCTGTGTATACACATAAATTCTGTTTGGATTGGGACAGCCTCTTCAAAAAGAAAAACATTTGTTTAATGGTGGCTTGTTGAATAAGCCAGGGTTGGCTAAGCCCCAAATAACAGATTTACCAAAGTCAAGTGAAACTATGCAATGGTCTAATGCAGAGTCATAAGTATTTGGGCATGAGGCACTAAGCTGGCACTGTGCCACAGTGTCTGCCTTGCAAGGGAGTCTGTTGGCACTAAGGATCTGGTTGTGCCTTGGGCATTTTGGGCAGGTTTTACTGGTATTTATTTATTATATTTATATGTGGCCCAAATCGCCAAGAGTCAAACACGACTGGATGGATAACCTCATTATATGCCACCCATCTTGCAGCCAAGCAATTCTATTAGGAGTATTAAGGGAGTCCTGTTGGTTGCTTGGATTTGTTCTTTTTTTTAGCCAGAGTGTAACATAAAATTGTTGTTTTGGACCTCTGGCATGTGATGTATTGATTGATAGTTGTTTTAAAGCTTTTTAATTAATCGAGTTCTGTTGTTCTCTGGTTTTAATTTCTTGCTCGCTCCCCAGACTCCCAATAGCATAATGGGCAGCTATGGAAATTATTTACAGCAAATGAATCAATATATTTTAAAGGAAAAAAAAGCTTATACTTTTCTTCTATAACAGAGAGCTGCTCCAGTGCTCATCTGCTCAGCAATTGTTTGCCAATGTTCTTTTGAGATTGTGATACCCAGAACTGAATGTAGTAGTAGTCCAAGTGGCCCTTGATGAAGGCAGAAAAAAATAATCATACAGCATCTTCCTGTGATCTGTACTCCTATGTTCCTCGTATTACATCCCAAAGTAGCCCATGATTTTCCTTTTCAGCAGCTGCATCACAGTGTTGGCCAGTGTTCAACCGGTGATCTTCCAGAACAGGAGCCTCCAAATTAAGCGTCTTTAAAGCTTGTGGACTTCAACTTCCAGAATTTCCCAGCCAGCATGATAATCAACTGACAATCAGGCTTTCCATCCCTCCTTTGAGATCATTAATACATTTCCAGCGGTGTTTTGTCCAATTTGCACATGTTATATCTTCATCAGATATAGTACCTTAATACAGACCATCCCAAGAAACTTGGGAGCTTTGTGTGACAGAAGACTCAAAGAAAGAGGGCACGTGGTAGATGGGAAGGAGAGGTCCATCCCATAGTCCCTTCCCTCTGTTCACTCCTCAGAGTCTTGGGATGGAAAATTCATGAAACTGGGAGCCAGAAGGATCCCATTGTTGGCTGCAGAGAAGCAGTAAGGTAAAGATTCCCCTCGCACATACGTGCTAGTCATTTCCGGCTCTTGAGGGGCGGTGCTCATCTCCGTTTCAAAGCCGAAGAGCCAGCGCTGTCCGAAGGCATCTCCGTGGTCATGTGGACAGCATCACTAAACGCTGAAGGCACATGGAGGAACGGTGTTCTCTTCCCACCAAAGTGGCCCCTATTTTTCTACTTGCAGTTTTACATGCTTTTGAACTGCTAGGTTGGCAGAAGCTGGGACAAGTAATGGGAGCTCACTCCGTTACATGGCGCTAGGGATTCGAACCGCCGAACTGCCGGCCTTTCTGATCGACATGCTCAGTGTCTTAGCCACTGAAACACCTTTTGCAGAGAAGCAGAGTCAACCCTTAAAGGTATCTTCATTTATATTGTGTGGCTTGTCCACTTTCTAGAATCCAACCCCCTGCCCAAGGCAGGAGTCCATATTCCATCCTAGACAAATGGTTGTCCAATCTTTTCTTGAAAATCTCCAGTGATGAAGCACACACAACTTTGGGACGAAAGCCGTTCCATTGATGATTCTCACTGTTAGGAAATTTTCTCCTTAGCTCCAGGTAGGATCTCTCTTTAACAAGCTTCTACCAATTGCTTCTTGTCTTGCCCTCGGGTGCTATGGAGAATAAATTGATGCTTTCTTCCCTGTGACAGTCCTTCAAGTATTGGAAAGTATCTATGTCTCCCCTAAGTGTTCTCTGTATTAAACTTCTACTTCATCTATTTCATTCAACACTTCATGGTATACCTTACCCTCCAGCTCCTTAATTATCTTTGTCGCTCTCCTCTGCAATCTTTCTAGAGTCTCAGTATTATTATTTTTTGTATCATGGTGACCAGAACTGGACACAGTACAATACTAACAGTCCTATTAAATTTACCAGTCTGACTTATTAACGAACGAATTCATCTCTTAAGGAGTTTAATGATACTTTGTTTTGATACTTGATCCTTCATATTATTCTTTACTTCCAAACTGTCTGTAATAAACCTTTTAAGTCTTCATAGATTCCGGTTCCACAGCAATTTCCTAGATTCTGCAGTCCTGCACAACTTTACCTTCCCTGCATAGGTGGTAGGGGTGTTGGAGCCAGTTTCTAAACACTTTAACAGTTTTTTAACCCTTCAGCTCATCCTATGTAGCCTCAAGAACCCCTGGAGCTCTATCTGGTTTCTTCTATGGTACTGGAGATGAATTGGCACTAGACATTTTCTCATCTTACCTGCTAAACATTCTTAATGATGCTGATTTGGTGGGAATAAAAAGAGGTGTGAGCGTTGCCCTTTCCTTAGATTGTGTGTTTTGATATTGGAAGTGTTCTGTATTAACATACTCCAAATACTAACTTCTGATTGGTCCACACAAACTGCATTTCGATTGGTCTACTAGGCGGCCATGATTGGTCCGATAAGAATCAACCGCGATTGGCCGAGCCAATCGCGGGAGATTCAAAGACCTGTCATTGGCCGGCGAGCCGGGAGCAATCCCTATATGAAGGGCTGCTGCGGCTCCAAGATCTTGTACAGATCTTAACATAAAATAAAGAGATTGAAGTACACTGGTCTCGCGTCTCTTTTGTACTCGATCTAACAGGAAGCTTGGGTAACGACTCATTCATCTACAGTATTCACATGCTGGCATCTCTTGAATGGCTACCATTTCTGCTTGTGGCTTCCATTACTTAGCTTTCAAGGAACTTCAGGCAGAGCCATCGTTCCCTAAGAACACCTGGATCATGCCAAGGCTTCCTGAAAATAAGTTAACTACCCTCATCCTCCTTGTTGATGGGTAGTTTATCTGGCTCTTGACTAGGTTCCTTACAGTGAGATGGAAGGCAAACAAATTTAAAATTAATGAAAGGAAAGGAAAGGAAAGGAAAGGAAAGGAAAGGAAAGGAAAGGAAAGGAGAAAGGAAAAGAAAGGAAAGGAAGGGAAGGGGAAAGAAGGAAGAAGGAAGGAAGGAAGGAAAGAAGAAAGAAAAGAAAGAAAGAAAGAAAGAAAGAAAGAAAGAAAGAAAGAAAGAAAGAAAGAAAGAAAGAAAGAAAGAAAGAAAGCAAACGTATTGTCCCTGTTCAGAGACCTTTTGTCAGATGTTGCTCCGTTCAAAATCTAAGAAAGAAATACTTAGACTCCATTAATTAGAGAAAAGATATCTTTTACTGGAAATCAAGTAGTAGCAAAAAAAGAATTCTGAATCTGAGAAAATGAGCGCGTAAATCACATATACAAAGCGATGGCAACGTTCCCACCCCCAATAATTCAATTGGTTCATCCAATTAAAAGTTGTGTATTTCATAATGTGGGCATCTCCAGGTGGTGATGAGGCTCCTGTCCGTTGACCTTGGCATAGTTTGATGAAGGTTTGCAGCTGCGCATAGCATAGAGGAGAAAGCTAAGCAAGAATGTAACCCACCCCCCAACTTATACAGTTCTGTTTTCTATAACCTCCAGCTCGCTTCCCATAAGCATATCCCCCTCCTCCCCCCCGTTACTTATGACAGCTGAAAGATGCAAAGCAAAGGAAGAAGATCTTGAAAACCTTGAAGGCTGACACCTTTGGTCTACAACTTAAAATGTGCCTAGCTGGCATTATTTTCTCATGGAATGGAGGAGGAGGAGGAGGAGAAGGAGAAGGAGAAGTAGTTTATTGTCATTGTACAAGTACAACAAAACTGTGGATGCACCCCAGCAACTGTTTGGAATACAATAAAGCCAAAGCACTTAAAAATGAAGATAAGAAAAATAGAGTACCCACATCTCCATTTGCAATTTGAGAGTACAATATCTACAGATATACACAAAATATACATCCAACACTGACTGTAACGCTTAGCCGAGTATAATACACGAGAGATGGATTGTACTGTAATATGTTATTATACATCTGAATGGGGTATTGAGATTTCACATCTTTTCACATCTTAATAAGGTAGTGACTTTGTGTTTATTTGTGGTTCGGATGGCCCAGGGAAAGAAACTATTTGTTAGTCTAGTGGTGTGGGATTTTACTGGCTGTCCAGATGGCGGCAGGTCAAAAGGATAATTGCCAGGGTGTGAGGGGTCTTCTATAATGGCCTTGATTCTGCTTTGGCAGTGGGACCTGGATAAGGGTTCCTTAGCTCTTAGGATCAGGAGTGGGATTCTACCGGGGCGAACTGGTAGCTCCGAAGATCAGCTGGGAGCAAACCAGTTGGCTCTGAAGATCAAGGTCTTTCCTTTTCTTCCCCCACCCATCAGCTGTTTTCCAAAGATCAGCTGTGCCGTGCAATTTAGATTAGGTAAAAAGCAGGACATCATGGGATTTCTTGCTTTCTAGCTAATCTAAATCGCCCGGCACAGCTATTTCCCCCCACCTCACTGTTGTACTGCTTCACCCAGGAGGCTTCCTTGAAGCCCAGGAGGCAAAAAAAAAACACACCATGCCCACCCAATCACATGCCCACCTGGCCACACCCACCTAGCCACGCCCACTGAACCTGGGTTGTTCTGTCCTGTTGCTGAGAGTGTTGCTGTTCCTGCATTTCCCTATTGATCGTTGCTGATCATAGTTCTTCTTGGATTTGATGTAAGTCTGTTACTGAACTATTTATGGTACTGGGCTTTGTTTTTGGATTATCCCTGGACTGAAAACTGACTGCTTTAACCGTGAATGACTTGGACTGTGTTTGGACTTTGCCTAACTGTTTACTGGAAGTAAAAACCTACATTTTACTATACAGTGTATCTGTGTACTGGTTGTGTGTTATTCCTCACCACTCTCACTATGTCTCCCTGTGTGCACTCATTCTCCTAATGGGGAATTACTTCAACACTCTACAAGACAGAAGACCTTCAGCTCCAGGATTATGGGATTATTTATTTATTTATTTATTTATTTTATACTGCCGCCTACTTGCCCATGGCGACTCAAGGTGGCTTACACAATGTAAAACCATATTTAAAACAAAAAATAAAAATAAAACAATACAAAATAACAAAAAGAATCAAATAAATTAGCCCTCACTCGGATCTAAACAAGGACAAAGCCATTATTAAGCCACAATAGGAATTGTCCAAAGCCCCTTCATTACATCACCCAGCAAGATTCAACCAAGCTTGGGACTCAAGACAACCTACAAAGTTACCCTTGCATGGCCCCATGGGAGTCTGACAACCAATCAGGATGCATTTCTTGTCACAGGAACAGGAAGCAAGTTCAAAGCCCAACAGAGGGTATAAATCTCTCTTCCTTTCTCTCACCCACGTGCTCTTTTTTGGCCAGGACCTCAAACCATGTGGTCCTGCTGTCCACCATTAAACCATCTTTCCAAGCAATCTCCATGTTTCCAGTGTCTTTCTTCCCACTTGGAACTGAATCCAGATGGACATTTCTTCCAGCACTTTTTCAGCCAGTTAAAACCAGAAATATTTGATCTTATGTTCACCTTTCACCTCCTTTTACATTCATCTATTTTGTTCTCGGTGTTTGGGTTGGGTTTTTAATCTCTAAAACTCATTAGGTTTATCTCATGTCATCAAAGGGGTGTTGGAACAGAAAATGAAGGTTAAAAAGTGGTCTTGAGGATGGGAACTCCTACCCTGCCTTCCCTTCCGGTTTAGAGAGCTGCATAAATGACCTGCTTTTTAAGCTGACCGATTGAGAAAATGTTTTGTCTTATGACTGACTAGGCCACCCTGGTCTGGGAGTGGGATTTGGACAAGACTGGTTCCCCTGTTGGAGGAAACCCCCACCAGGATCCTTCAAAATTCAGATATGCTCATTTACCCAGAAGAGGGTTAAAAAAATGTTTAATGCTGAACAACAAAAAAAAGCACAAACATAAAACAGTTTTCGTTCCATCTGAGTACTAATTAAGTCTGCTTCTTTCGTTCTTTGGTTTTTCAATATATTTCCATTAAATGTCCTTCTGTTCCCTTAATAAGACAGCGTTAGGGTCATTTAAGTTGATTTCCTGGCTTTTTTTCTGCCAAATACAATGCTTTTTTAAAAAACCTGTTATAACTTCTCCCAGATGGTAAGTCTTTGATGAGCTTTTGAATTGAGAATAATCTTTCATTTTCATTTTTCTTGCATCAGTCTCCGCAACTGTAATTATCTGCAATTCTTTCTCCCATGTTTTGTTTTTCCTGCCAAGGGGCCAGTTTCATACTTCTGTAGCCCACAGATAGCTGGAACGTCACTTCAGGCCCTTTGCTCTTCTGGAACAGCCTCCTAGACAAAGATTCACTTGCCTCTTCCATGGAAAAGGACCTGGAGCTGCACAGGGTGGCTGCTCCATCCTTTTTTGAATCAGTGGAGTTAGGTATAATGCAGTAAAAAGAAATCTATTTTTGAGATAAATGTTTGGGTAAAAGGATTATTTAAAAAACAAAGCCTATAATCTCTTTCCACTGAAAAGAGATTTTATTTTTTTCCTCCCATTTATGTCTGTGGAGATTCTCGGTCATCCAGGTCATGGTTGTTTTTTGTTTCTCCTTGAAGAGGTTTCGCTTCTCATCCAAGAAGCTTCTTCAGTTCTGACTGAAGAACTGAACTGAGGAACTTAGAAGTCAGAACCGAGGAAGCTTCTTGGATGAGAAGCAAAATGTCTTCAAGGAAAAAGAAAGTCCCGTTCCTTTTGAAAAAGCACCTCTGGGATGTCATAAAATATAGTCCTCGAAATCTAACTACTTATTATCTCTGCTGGATGGGAATTGTAATCTGAGTCAGCTCAAGGCTAGTGGAAGGCTGGTCTGCATTACTTTGCCTCGGCTAAAACTTTTGAAATGACTTGAAGTACCCCGGGTGTCATGCCCACATTGGAGCATGAATCCGCAGAGGAGGATGACCCAGAGCTAGAGCCCACAGAGATCAAGGGGGCGGCTGCGTTAGTTTCGGAGGAATGTGGGTAGGCCGAGGCAGCCCAGGGCCCCTCAGGATTAGGACGGCTTGTTAGCAGGGAGAAATGGGGGCAGGATGACGGAGAGCAGGCAAGCAGTGGACATGAGGAGCAATAGAGCTCAGGCGATGAACGAGGACTGCCCCCTCCTGAACCTTGAGTGTGGAGAGTAGAGAGAAGGAAAGAACAGGGCAGACTGAGGTGACTACTCGGGAGGAGAGTGCCCCGCCCCTCTTCACAAGGCATACTTAGGGACTGAGATTTAAGGAGACCCTGTGGGGAGGGGCATTTGTCGGGAACAAACGCTGAATTTCTAGAGTTTGTATGCCATTGAAGACATTTGGAGTTTGCAGGACTGCTTGCTTCTTCCTTACTTGTGGATTCAGTACCCTGGTCCTGACTTTGTGGACTCATTTCCCTGTTCTTTTGTTTTGCTGGACTGGGCACAGCCAGAGGCTGCTGTGCTTTGCTCTGGGACTTGCCCAGAAGATGGGAGCGTTGGAGGGGAAATTTAGAGCATTAAAGGGGGCCTGGCTGTGTGACCTTCGGGCCTTGTCCCGGGTCATCACACCTGGGGGAATCAGAACAGTCCAGTCTGCCAAGAAGACAGGAATTCTAGAAGGTATGAATTAGAATGGTTGGTCCAGCCTCTGCCCCGGGCAGAAGCCTATTAAATCATTCTGTGCAGGTGGCTAACCAGTCTCCATTGGAAACTTCCGGTCAAGGATCATCCTTCGCCATTTTAGGCAGATGGTTTCATCACTTAATAGTTTTGACCAGGGTCTGAAAGTCAGAAGCTATGAGGAGTCACAGAATCCTAAGGCTGGAAGGGATTTTGGAGGTCTTCTAGTCCAACCCCCTGCCCAAGGCAGGTGCCCTTATACCACCTGGGGCAAACGGTTGTCCAATCTTTCCTTGAAAATCTCCAACAATGGAGCACCCACAACTGGTCAAAAAAAGGGTCCTGGGTGTGTGTGGCCTATAGAAAAGATTATTTAGAGGGAGGGGGATTAATGGTACTCTTGTAATCTGGAGGGTTGTCCTACAGAAGAGGAAATGGATTTACTCCTTATACCCCCAAAGAAAAGAACCAGAACGAATAGATTAAAAGCACAAGGGAGGAAGTTCAAGATGGATGCCAGGAGAATCATCCTAACGTTACAAGCTCTCGACTAGAGATATAGGCTGCCACGTGGCTTGAAGACTTGATGGCCCCAAAGAGAGGATGCGAGGGCATTTGGCAGATCTGCTCTGAGCAAGGCATTGGACTAGATGACCTTTGGGGCCTCTTCCAAGATTTTATGATGTAGGAAATTGCTGCTCAGATTGAGCTCCATCCTAGACATCAGCCGATTCGGGTGCCACATTCTTTTAAGGCCCTTCAAGGTGAAACACAATATTAAAATAATAAAATAACACTTGGGCAAAGCACTAGAAACCCTTGCGTAACACAGCTGTACGATGCTACTTTACAAAGCTGAGCTACTTACTTAGTTACCGGATGCCATCCTATCTGAGCAGGCTCAAAAGCTGAATTAAAAATATGGAACGGGTGAAGGCGCCTAATTAAAGTGGCAAATATAGGTCCACAGGGAGCCTTCTTTAAAACAGCAGGTCAGAAAGGAGTTAATGTTTCACTGCAGGAGGCATCCACGCCAAATGGCTGCCATGGTGGGCCCACACCTTCAGGGCCCACCCCTTCTACATCAGCCTCACTTAAAAGGTTAGAGTTGCACGTAAGTACATTAGTTTCCCTGTGCAGCAGGTGAGCTGTCTCTTTCTTGATGAAAAGGGTCTTTTAAAGGATGGGGAAGGGGCTGGGAGCCTGGCAAGCCTCAAGAGAAGCGCGTGGAGACACAGCTCACTGGGCTGGAGGAAAGGTTGGGTGTCCCCATTCAAAGTGCCTTGTAACCGCTTTGATATCTCTGCGTATATCTCATAATATAGGTTTTTTTTATAAGTTAAAGCAGGAAAGAAGGTTTGCGATGAGCTCTGTGCAATAGTCTACCAGCCAGGCAAGCAGGCAAAATATTCAGAATTCTTTAAAGGGCAATCTAAATGCAAATAGTCTGAGGTAAAACTTCCGGTGACATTGCCCAGCCTTGTCATATGCTGCATGTTTTAATCGTTACACAGTGTGGGTGCCAGAGTATTAAAAAAAAAACTAAACTAAACTAAACAAGCAAATTGGAGGTGGAAGAGGGGGTGCCCTGGGCTCCCATTGCCCCAAGCAAGGGAGTGGAGGATGGGTGTGTCTGGTAGACCTCCCATCAATGCTGCCTGCAGCCTGGCTGAGCTGGTTTAGGCAGGGCAGCCCTTGGAGGCTCAGCTGAAGTTGAGGAAGGGCTGCTCTGCTGCAGCTGTTCCGGTGCAAACTTAAAGGGAGTATATTATTTTTGCAAATCACAAATAGGAGCAAGGACAGACTTTTAGCCTGATTTATCTGCACATGCAGGCCTTGGCCCCAGCAGAGCCTCTTCCCCACAAGCTCTGATGCCGCCATGGCCCAGCTGCAACCCTACCCACACATCCCAACTCCCACAATCTCCACACTGCTGAAATGGGTGAATTCCAGGGGTGGGATTCTACCAGTTGGCACCGATTCGCTAGAACCGGTTGTTAACATTCCAAGAAGTTTGGAGAAGTGGTTGTTAGAGGAAATTACTGGCCTAATCCTGTAAGGAAGGCAGGAAGGAAACATTCTGGGGTTGCTTACAGAAACTGCCTCTCCATTGACCATTATTACATTCTTGGGAGGACTAGACTTCCTGTCTCTGGAACTTCTCTGGAGGTTTTTTCCCCTCCTTTGCTGGTACTTTGCTTGTGTGGAGTGACCCTTCAAAGTTACAATGGCACTGAAAAAACTGACTTAGGACCATTTTTCACACTTACAACTGTTGCAGCATCCTCACAGTCATGAGAGGCCAGGCGAGGAGATGTGTGCCTCCATGTGAGTGATATTGAATTGGCCACACCCAGCCAATAACATGACCACCAAGCCACGTCCACCCAGTCACATGACCACCAAGCCATGCCCACCACCTAAGCCATGCCCACAAAACCGGTTGTTAGAAAATTTGAATCCCACCCCTGGTGAATTCCCTTTGAATGTCTGTGAAGAAATATCTATCTGGTTCAGTTCCAAGCAAGAAGACACTGGAGACAAAATGGAGGCTGGAAGCTGATTGGAAAGAGGGTTTAATGATGAACAGAACCACCAAGCATGTGTGATTCTGGGTGGCTGACCCCATGGAGTTGAAAGTGAGGGGTTTTTATACTTTCTCTTGGGCTTTGTACTTGAGCTTGCTGTTCCTGTGCAAGAACATATTTTCTATTGGCTATTGTCAGGGTCCCATGGGGCCGTGTAGGGGTTATGTAGGGGTCATAGCTGGCTCTATTGGTAAAGTACAAATCCTAGATGTTTGTCTGAGCTAAAGTTGGTTGACATTTCTGAGAGTGATGCAGTGAGGGGGCTTGTGTGCTGAAAGAGTGTTGGGCAATTCCTATGGGGGCTTAATGGCTTTTTCCTGTGTTGGATTTTGGATGAGGGCATTTGTTTATGAATAGAGCTATCTATCTCTTTATCTCTTAAGGGCTAACATCTGCTGAGGGCCATTAAGAAAAGGTGGGAGCTGCTTTCTCCCTCCTAAAAAACCATGTTTCTCCATTCCTCACCCAGAGAAATATAATATTCTGCCTTTTTAATATTTCTCAAAATATTTCATCCTTCTCGGAGAGGGGTGAGTGTTAACTTTCTACAAATGGTTTTTGTGTATTTCACAGGCTGGGTTGTAGTTGTTTCCTTTGTGTTCCTGGAAGGAGAATTTTCCTGGGGGTGCTTCTTTGGTGCCCATTCTGTTAGCAGAGGATTTGTCTTCCTTTGTGATGTTTTTGCAGCCAGTTAAGTATGAACTTGATCAGTTGCCTGCAATGCAGTTTGGAGCCAGCTACCTTTTTTGTCTCTGGGAGTTCCACCGTTTTTTTCTTTGTGAGGAGCTGAGAGAAGTTTTACATCAAAATATATATTTATTGTTTCTACTGTTTCCATCTTCCGTTAAGACATTAACAGAATCCACAATGGTCTGACAATCCATGTCTCCACTAGATAGTGACAGTCAAGCTGAAACTAAGTAGCAAATGGGGGGGAAATCCTTTACCCAAACTTCCCAAACCCCCAAATAAGTTACCCAGACCTAATCCACACATCAAAGGTTAAGGTCTGCAAAAAGCACAATAGTGTTTATTAAATTAGGTTTCCCAGAAGAACTGCATGTTCACAAGAATACATACCTACACGCACATACACACCCATGCCCCTCGAGGGTCACCTTAAAATCAGCACGTAGATATTTCCACACCCCAGACAAGCTCCCCCTGTAAAGTCTGCTGCTGTACCCCGGTTTCTCTGCAGCTGCCCCTAAAGGCAAATTGTTTTGCTTTTAGGAATAACTGTTTCTTCTTTCCTCACAGCTGTCTGGATCTCATTTTTATTTATCCTTGCTCCAGTTGGAACCCCAAATTATTCTTCCGATCGAGCACAGTTGGAGGCTTTTGAGTGAGCCTCTTTGGTAAAGTTTTAGTGTAGGAAATCACACTGTATGTCTGTTTTCCCACGTACCAGGCTGATTTATGATGGCTCAATGGAAAAACGTGTGCCAGGGAAGATGAATGCGAAAGCTTTGTTTGTTTTCAGGAGCCCAGTTCCAGGTGCCAGCAGGAGGGTTGCCTGTTGAAGGAGGCTGCCCTTTTCATACCTTTTAAGCCGGGAATGAGCCTCCCTGGAGTCCCATCTGAACCAACGTATATTGCAGAAAGCAATTTGTTGAAATGCTTAGCAGAAGCACCGCTGCCTTGTTTGCAAGGGGGCTGCCAGCAGATGGATGCCCATCGGAGAACCAGCCTCAGTGTGTGCTGACCCAGAGCACGGCACAAAGGCAACACAGTCAGTTAATCAGGAGGAGTCCCTATATTAGCTGTAACTTTTCCCCCAATGTCTTGGTTACCTTCTGGCTGGAGGAAAACTCTCCCAGAAACAGCCTTTGGCTGCAGAGAATCCGTTCTAAAACATGGACAACAAAAATTAACTATAAGTCCAATCAAGGCAAAATGAGGTAATTAGTCTGGCAGGGCAGGAGCAAGAATTCCAGATGTGAAGGCACGGCAAACATTAACACATTTGGAAAGATGCCAGCAACACAGATAAGCAAAGTCAACACAAGATAAACTCATGTTTGCCCCCAGCAGCTGCTGCACACAGCCTACATGTCTCTTAAACTCCCTTCCCAGCTGTGGCTAATGAAGGGAATCGGGGCCCTTTCCTCCCCCGTAAACCACACCACCCACGTTGCTCTCTTCTCCATTCCTCCCTGCGTGCCCTAGGATGAAGAGGGGGTGGGCCTGGGTCTTCCTCTGAACTCACTCTCCCTTGTTCTGCCCAGCCGGACTTCGCCCTTGCTCCAGTTTCCTCCACAGCCAACGGAGCCACACTCCCTGTCCGCTGTTTGTCTTCCTCCTGGGGTTCAGACTCCGACAGGGGCATGACACAGTGAGTCTGGTGAGAACCATTGGAGTTGGCAACTCAAAGGTTGTGTGCCAATCAGGCAGCAGCTTAACAGCTACAGAGGTGGCCCTCAGGAGAGGGGGGTGCTGGGAGTGACATGCAGGGGAATGGGGAGGGGGCTCTGTGGCTGGCAGCCTTGCAAGCTTACATTGGAGCTTGCAAGCATCTAGGTGAAAAGTATTGCTGTACAGGAAGTCCTCAACTTACAACAGTGCATAGAGTGGGTGTTCGAAGGTACACATGATTTATGTTCGGGTGCTGGACAGCTGACTCACAGTTATGACAGTTGTCCCAGGGTCATGTGATCATCTTTGCAACCTTCTGATGAACAAAGTCAGTGGGGAAACCGAATTCATTTAACAACTGAGTTGTTAACTTAACAACTGTAGTGATTCAGTTAACAAATGTGAGAGGAAGAGTCGTAAAATGGGGCAAAAGTCATGTCACAAATTTCTCACATAGCAACAAAAATGTTGGGCTCAATTGTGGTCGTATGGGGGAAAGAGAGAGGAGTGGGGCAGAATTTGTGTGTGTGTGTGTGTATGTGCATATGTCTGTGTGTCTATGTAAAGTCTGCCTAGGTGTGAGCCCTGGTGGCTCAGTAGTTAGAATGCAGGCTTGCAGGCTAACTCTGCCAACTGCCAGCAGTTCAATCCTGACCGGCTCAAAGTTGACTCAGCCTTCCATCCTTCCGAGGTCGGTATAACGAGGACCCAGATGATTGGGGGCAATATGAAAATAATGCCTTGACATTGATCAATGGCCCAGAGAGTGCTGTAAATCTAACTGCTATTGCTATCTTAAGCCAAATGAGAGGTTCACAAACCTCCTTCTGCCTGTGACAACCACGTCTGAGCTTCCCAACAGCAACTACATTTTTGGATATTTGATTTTGCTGGCAAACCAAATACAGCAACGTCGATGCCATACTTCAGTTGCCAGGATGCTCCTGACACAGCAAAGCGCTGCTGAGGTCCACAGGTGGCTCTTTGGCTGCAGTTTTCTCTCAATCTCAAGGATTCAATAAGCAGGTCCCAGTTTTGATCTGAAATGCTGGCAGGCAGGGTTCATCTGAGGGAGGGTCTATAGGATAATTGGCTGAAGCCCCCTGGGCCCCCCTGCCTGTTTCATCCAACCAATTTGCTGCAGGACAAATCTCCCCGGTCAATTCACTCCGTGGGACAATGAGCCGTGTGTCCTGGCAACCAGTACTGTGTGCCAAGGGGGGTGGCCTCTGGCTTCCGATTGGATGCAATACGCAGAGAGGGCAGCAGCCTCGGGCGCTGGACTTTTTCAAAAGGCTGTGTGCCGGGAGGAGAGGGATACTGCGGTTGCTCTATGGGGCAACTGGGGTGCTCCTCCCTGGCAGGTGTGCCTTCCAGGGGGAAGTAAATCACCCTGCCACCTCCAAAAGAGAGGCTGCTGGACTCCATGCCACTGCCTGCCCACTGTCGCGCTGCCAGGATGGGGAGAGCAGAAGACTGTTTCCCCCCACCCACCCACCCATCCACCCACATGGCAGCTGCTCCACCAAACTGCCAGTGGGGGTCCCGGCCAAGTGCCCCTCCAGGTGGCAGCAACGCCTGCGGACTCCTGACTGCGAGGCTGTGCCCATCTGCCCTGCTGCTGTTCTCCACTCCATGGAAGTCAGCGCTGTTGCTGGCCACTCGGCCACTCAGCTTTGCAAGACCCACTCTGCGCCTCTGGGACCTTCTGGGCAGCAGCAACGGCACTGGCTGCATGGTGAGCAGGCAGCAGCACGGTGGGCGGGTGCAGTGAGGAGCCCGCGGTGGTTTCAGGCACAGAAGGGCTGTTTCGTGTGAAATGTAGCCAGAAGGAAGCCTCCCCCAAAGCCTTACACAACTGCGCTGTGCACAGAATGGCTGGGCCAAACCCGAAGCAGCTGGCTGGCAGTCGGTCTGCTGTGGGAACCCAGCCACTCTGGGATCACTCTTGTGTGCCCGTTCCTTTCAGATTCGGGTAAGGTTTTTCTTTCTTCCGTACTTGACTCTTCAGCCAAAGTTTATTTAGTTTAACTTTGCTTTATTGTCATTGCACCAACACCGTCCTCAGTTCACATTATGACCATGAAAATAAATACGCAGAGAGTACAAACACACATCCTTCACCCACCACACATTGAATTGAAAACCCCCCACACCACACAAACACTGCACTATACAGCAGAATTCAAAAGAGCTACTGCCCTGGGATAGAAGCTGTTTTTCAGCCTATTTGTCCTTGTTTTTATTATTCTGTACCATCTTGCAGATGGTAATAGTTCAAAAAAAGGGTGCCCAGGATGAGATGGATCTTTGAGAAGGTTTTGAACTTTATTTATTTATTTATTAAGTTTGTATGCCATCCATTTCTCTACCAAGCAATGCTGGGCGGCTGATAATATTTATCAATTGATTAGATTTTTATCCTGACTCTAACTTCATAAATAACCGAAAGTGGTGAACATATATAATGCCTCCTTCCTCCTCCTATTTTCCCCTCAGCAACAACCCTGTGAAGTGAGTTTGGCTGAGAGAGAGTGAATGGGCCAACGTCAGGAGAAAGCATAAAGTCACTCAGTCAGCTTTTGTCCCTGAGGCAAGACTAGAACTCACAAACTCCTAGGCTAGCATAGAACATAGAATAACAGAGTTGGAAGGGACCTTGGAGGCCATCTAGTCCAACCCCCTGCTCCAGCAGGAGCGTCGATTCCAAATATTAGCCTCTACCTAGGATTGATCTCACAGCCTCTTGACTGTGAGGCGAGAGCTCCACCTCTAGGCCACCGCACCTAGCTAAGCAGTTTAATCACTGCACCAAGCTAGCTCTCAATACCATAAGTAACAGAATAAAACAATTACAGGATTAAAACATTAACATTATAAAAACAAACTTCTTGCTGTAGGACTGCAAATACTGAAAATGAAAGGCAGCTCCATTCTCCATAGGTCACGGTGGGATAGTTCCATATCTGACACATCTTCCTCCTGGCTAAGATTGACGATGGGGCATGGCTCGCTGCCAACATGGCTTCTCCTGGGCCATCCAATGCGCCTGCTTTGATCTTGACGCTTTTGACACTCCAGATGTCTCCTTCTCCTAGAGAATATTTTCCTTCTTTTTCTTTCCAATCCGTTCTGTATTTGGAGGAAGAGGCGAGGGAGGACGTTAACAATGGAGCCCGAATTGCTCCCAGTCTTGTAGTATATTACATAGAAATTAAATTGCAAATGCAACTAATGCCCCTTAATTACAGTCATTATTGCACAGAGGAAATAATCCAGCTCGGCTTAACAGTTGGCAGTAGGTCTTTTTTTGTTGGATTCAGTCTCCTTGCTTTGCTCCTGGCTGCATGGAGGAGAAAGGGACAATAAAAGTTCAAAGCTCTTGGCTTCAGGGCCGTGTTTCACAACACTGGACTTCAGTTCCCAGAATTTCCCAGCCAAGAGGTTGATGGACAACAAAGCCCTGAGATATCATTTTTTTTTTTTTGCATCCGTGTTCTCAACCTTGGCAATTGGAAGGTCCGTGGACTTCAATTCCCAGAATTCAAAGCTGGCTGGGGAATTCTGGGAGTTGAAGTCTGCACACCTTCAGGTTGCAAGGTTGAGAGACAGCTCCTAAAAATGCATGGAATGCATTGGTAACAAATGTGCCGGCTATGTGCTCGCTCTCGCCTGGTGGACTCTCCTTTAAGTAAGAAAAAGAAGCTTTGAGTTTTGCGTTTTCATTTTATTTATATCCCATCGCCATTCCACTCCCAAGATGAGTAATAGCAATAGAATGTGCAATTCTAATTCCATAAAATTCAGGAAGAACACAACAAAACATAATTCTGTCACACCAAGGGCTGGAAAGCTCTCTACTTGTACGTTTTTGAAGGGATTCAGAGGCACAAAAAACATGTTTATGGGTATATTATTGTCCTCCTTCTGAGTGAAAAGCTCAGCCCATTCTCACTTTGACACCCTCAGATATGGAAACACCCCACCCCCCAAATGAAAGGCTAGCTGGTCAGGCTCAGAGTGGGTTCTGGGGTTGGGTGGGGTATCTCAAAACACCTGCTAAATATGGAGGGACTTGATCAATCTTACTCTGCCAACACTACAATTGCAGTGTCCTGTGGTTTCTGATGGGCCCCAAGTTCACACGTAGTTTTATAACTTTTTAACAAGACCCGAGTAGTCAGTCAAATTTGGCCTTTGTTTCACACCTCCCTCACCGCCTGTTTCACAAGGCTGCCATTGCTTCATCCAAGCTACATGGGAGTCATCAATTGTTGCAGGAACGTCTTTCAGTGCTTCTCCGTCAAGATCCCTGATCACTTCACGATCTCTAAATTGAGATCATGTGAAGTGCTAGTGTTGCTTCCTATTGCCTTGGTAAGACCACACTTGCAGTATTTTTTGGTTCTGGTCACAATATAAAAAAACATGTTGAGACTTTAGAAAGAGTGCAAAGAAGAGCAACGGGGATGATTTGGGGACTGGAGGCTAAAACATATGAAGAACAGTTACAGGAGCTGGGCTTGGCTAGTCCAGTGACAAGAAGGCCCAGGGAAGACAGGAGAGCAGTCTTCCAATATTTGAGGGTCTCCTACAAAGACAAAGGGGTCAAACTTTTCTCCAAAGGGCCAAAAGGCAAGTTGAGAAACAATGGATGGAAGCAACCAAGAACTAAGGAGAAATTTCCTAATGGTGAGAGCAATCAACCAATGGAACAACTTGCCTTCAGAAGTTGTGGGTGTTCCATCACTGGAGGTTTTTAAGAAGAGACTGGAGTGCCATTTATCTGAATTGTATATGGGGTCTCCCGCTTGAATAGGGGGTTGGACTTGAAGACCTCCAAAATCCGTTCCAATTCTGCCATTCTTCATTCTGTTCACTCGAGTACTTTTCCATAGGCTCCTGAGCAAACCCTTCTCTCTCTTTGGCTGCTTTGAAAAGATCTCCCATTCTGTCTTCCATACCTGCCAATTCACATGAAGATGACATAGTGCAGATAAACTGGCACTAAGATAAGGGTACACATCCGATCAACATATTCTAACACAATTGGTATGTTAAACACTGGAATAATAACGTCAACCACAGCGGTGCAGTACAAAAAATAATAATAACCAAAGGAGGAAGACGCAATAAATCCTGGGTGTGAAAGTCAACCTCGCTATTATTTGGTTCACATTTGCAAAATGTTTCATGCGAGACACCTCTTGAAAAGTGTCCAGAAGCTTCAGTTGTAATATGTGGCATCTCGGATACTAAAAGTCGCAGGAGCCAGTTTGAGACTCTTGTGAGGATGGCTGCCCATTGTTTTCTGGGTGTAATTTAAAGAATTCAGTTTCAAACCCCTTAAATAGCTTAGGATCTGAGAGTATGTTCCCCACGAGGAACGTTTCCCAACAGAAGATCACAAGAGAGGTCTTTCTAAAGATCTCTGTTCCTTAATTCGGCACGGAAAGGTCCTCCTGTATTTAACTATGCGTCAGCCACCTTTATTCAAGCAAAGAGAAGGGCAGGACATGAAAGGAATACTGTACCTTCTCACCCAAAGTAGTAAGTAGACTCTGCAAAACCACTTCTGGGTGTGATCTGCAGCACAACAGATGCCAAGATGCTCAGCGCTCTGTCTGTTGAAGGCATCACCTTTGCAACTCTAAGAGAAATAAAGGATGTTTTTAAAATGATTCCGTTTGTAGGCCTGCTTAACTGAATTTTTCAATTATCATTTCCTTGTTCCTGCAACTTTGATGCACAGTCTTAGTCCTTTCTTGCCCAACAAGTCTTGCGGAAAGGCGAGGCATCTCCCCCACACCCATATGATTTATTTATTTGGGATTTGCCTGGTCCTTAGTCAGTTTCTTGAGTCCCCCTTCTGGTCAGCTTTTCATCTGTAGAAAAGTTCCACTTTATCTCCTGGTGCAATTTCCCTCTGGTCTATGACAGTTAGCCACGGTCAACTCAACTCGCTGCAGGAAAAGAGTTACACTAATACCAAAGAAATGGTGGAATAGAATCCTTAAAGAAAGGGTGCAAAAGGAGGGACGATGTGAAATGTGAATGACAAAAATTAAAATTATTTTTAAAATTATTTTAAAGAATTAAATTGAATTGTTAAGTTGTCCGGTGGAGTGTTGTCCCTCAGCAAGTTGGCCATGGTGAGTTGTCCTGTGCCAAGTTGCCCATGATGAGTTGGCTGCAATGAGCTGAGCATGGCGAGTTGGCCACAGTGAGCTTGCCGCAACGAGTTGGCTGTGGCAAGTTGTCCCATTCTGCCTTCCTCTACCCCTGCTTGCAGCCAGAGCTTACCAATAAAACGAATAGTACTGAAGCTGGCCTTGGACATGGGAGCTAAGATCTACCGTGTTTCTCCAACAATACGGCCTCCCCCAATAGGAAGTCCCAGCATGTTTTATAGGCATGAAATGAAATTAAGCCCCTCCCCCCAAATTAAGGCCTATATTAAAACATGCAAAATGGGGGGGAAATGGCAGCGGGGGGCTTGCCGTTAGGAAGTACTTTTGTTGCACACCCGGATATGGTGCTGCCTGCGTTGACCCTGATACAAAGTGCCCCACCAACGCCGAGGTCAACAACCAAGCCATCGCCGCCCGCCTGCCTGAAAATGCAAGGGGGGAGGAATTAAGTCACCCCCGAAAAGACGGCCTAGCCATTTTTGGGGGGCTCAAAAAAAAAATAAGACCCGGCCTTATTATATGAGAAACATGGTATCATCAGGCAAACCGACCTGGGTTTTTCTGGCAAGGGGTGAACTGCGAGAGAGGCATCCAGGATTTGTCAGGATGGCCGGCCTGCTTTCCAGGTTCTTCTCTGCTGAACCGTTGACTGTTCTCTTGAAAGAGATGAATTGAATTTTTGATTTGGGGCTTCTCCGCCCTCCCCCTTCCCTCCATGAGCCTGAGATTTCAGAAACCACGTTCAAGAACGAGGCACAGAGAGAAGATGAACAGGAGGATTGAAGTTGAGAAGCTGGCATGTGCAGCGTATGTCAAGGACCATTAGGATCTCTATTGTGATAACAATCGGGCTTCCTCTGAAGTCCTTTATGGTGATATCTTTCACATCAGTAGTTTGCTAATTTTTCTTGATGGGCTGGAACTCTGTGATGCAGGTGGCTTGTTTCATAATGTAGTAGCTGCGCTGTCCAGCCAGTGTATGGGAATTGGATAGTTAGGTAGCAATTGTGAGCTGTTCCCTTAAGGGAATGCATCATAGTAAATGTAGTTAAGGTATCCTGGGAAATGTAGTCCATATCCTGTGACCACATCTGTAATCCTGTTTGGTCACTCAATTGATCCTTGAGGGATTGCGGGGAGGTTTTCCTCACTCTTGGCTGTACTCATGGACTCGTGGTAACTATTCTACTTCTATCGTTACAAGACGGGAGAAAAAGGATAGGAGATAAGCCATCTTTTTACCTACAAGACAGATATGCAAAGGATTGGTCATGAAAGAAGAACTTCATCACAAATGTGAGTTATGAGGATACCTGATGAACCAATAAAAGTACTTTGTTATGGATGTGTTGTGGAGTTTATCTATCTGCATCTGTACAGGATACAGAACAGTAGCAACTCAGCTGTGGAGAGAAATGGCTGCACCATTAAGTAGGGAGGGAGAGGGAGATGTTTGAAGTGGCCATCTTTGATGGACCGCAATTTGTGTTGCTATATAATTTACTGAGTCTTTGTGAATTTCCACATTAAGTGACCAGGGAGGATTGGTTTCCATGTTACATAGCCATTAACCAAGAAGTGGTTAGAATGCAGCATTGCAGTCTGACTCTGCCCACAGCCAGCAGTTCGATCCTGACCAGCTCAGCCTTCCATCCTTCTGAGGTCAATAAAATAAGGACCCAGATTGTTGGGGAAAATCTGCTGACTCTGTAAACCACTTAGAGAGGGCTGGAAAGCACTGTGAAGCGGTATATAAGTTTAAGTGCTATTGCTAAGTGCTATAACGTGGTTAGTTGGTTGGTTGCTGGTTTGGGAGTTACTATGATGCTTCTTCCATGCGATGAGATTTCCCATCCTGCTAAATTGAGTAAACGTAGATTGGGGTTTTTGATGAAACTTGAGGATGACAGGGTTGATTGACAGTGAAGCAGACTGCCTAAGAAAACGAGGGCTTCTCCTTTTGGGATTTTAACGCAAGACTTGATGGCTTGGTTCTGTGCTAGAGGATTTTTGACATTAGGAATCTGGATTGTTTTGAGAGTCTCTAAACAATCACACGTTGGTTATCCACAGGTTTCTTCCCCAAAGAAGGATTAAAAATGGAGAAGTACAAATCTGTTTACTCCACCCACTCTGTTTGTTATTGTGCACGATACTTTTTCCAAGTTTTAAATTGAAAAGTTTGCATAGATACTGTCTCAAATCCACTCTCTCTGTTTGAGGCAAATGCTGATTATTTCTTTCCTATCGCAGTTATTGGCTCTTTAGCACCATCATGTGCCCAAAACCAGTTATTGGGTACTAGAAATAAAATGTGATATACCACAACAGCAGACAAGATTATTCTACTGAAAAATATTTTGCTGTGGCTTGTGATAATAGCAATAGAAACAAGCACAACCAAGCTATTTGTAGAAAGGGGGAAAAAAAATATCCGCTTTAATCAACAGGTATAGTTTTAATTGCACAAAATGTGCATTTTGGTAAAGATGAAGGACTGGGAATATGGCTGAAGACATATAACCTGGGATTTTTGGCAAAGTGGGGGGTTGTGGGGTGTGTGTGTGTGCAAAAGAAAACCCCCAAAGCAGTTGATTCCTTCTATTCCCCGATGGCCAATGAAGGTTAGTGGCAGGATTTGTGGACGTAACTATAATATAGGTAAAAATTCAAAACTTAAAAGACAGATTAGGGATAGGTTGTCGTAGAGGAAAATAACAGAATAACAGGGTTGGAAGGGACCTTATAGGTCATCTAGTCCAACCCCCTGCCCAAGCGGGAGACCCTACACCATTTCTGACAGATGGCTGTCCAATCTCTTCTTGAAAGCCTCCAGTGATGAAGCTCCCACAACTTCTAGAGGCAACTTCTGTTCCATGGGTTGATTGTTCTCACTGTCAGAAAATTCCTCCTTATTTCCAGGTTGAATCTCTCCTTGATCAGTTTCCATCCTTTATTCCGTGTCTGGCTTTCCGGTGCCTTGGAAAGTAGCTTGATTCCTTCCTCCTCTCTGGGGCAGCCCCTCAAATATTGGAAGGCTGCTCTCCTGCCTCCCCTGGTCCTTCTCTTCCCTAGACTAGCCAGGCCCAGTTCCTGCAACCGATCATCGTATCTTTTAGCCTCCAGTCCCCTCATCCTCCTGGTTGCTCTTCCCTGTCCTTTTTCTAGAGTCTCAACATCTTTTTTTTTTAGTATGGTAACCAAAACTGGATGTAGTATTATTTTCTCTTTATTGTAAGCCACTCGAATAAAAAGTCGGTTTGGATGGTAAGATGGACAGCATATAAATTTAATTTAAAAATTAAATTCTTCTAATGACTCTTGCGTTCCTTGCCAAGGTTATGTCTACAGTCCTCTACCCCTGTACAAGCTGAGTTGAATGCAAAATGTTCTTTCATTCTGCCAGTCTCATGCGATATTTAGTCTTCACTTAGTGACTGCAGTGATTTTCTTAACGGTAAAAATATGGTCATGGATCCAGTCACAGGAGGACGTAGACTGCAGACACCAGGAGAGCTTTTCTTGTTTTATGATTTCTTGGAATATCTGTCAGGTCCCTAAGATCCTTATCAGGATGCTGCCATTCTGGCGGGGAGAGGGCCTTGGATGCTTCTTTACAACTTCTTTCCTGTGTCTGGACTTCCTGTCACTTTGATGTACCTGCTTGGGAAAGGGAGGGGGAGGGAACTGCCTAGGGCCATCTGAGAACAACTTACCACTTTTCTCAGCTTGGCACTTCACACCTGTGGATTTGGTTCGCTTCCGACTGGACATAGGGGGCAGGTTTTCTGCAATGTTTAACCTAACGGTTTTTGAGTGAGCACTTCAGATCCTGCCTTGCTTTCCTTGCTTTCACTTTCTCCCAATAAAGGTTTCCTTTTGAAATAATGCCTGTTTCAAGAGTTCTGTTTTCTTGAGGAGAGAGGAGGGACAAGTCCTTGCAGTAGCCCATTAATATGTTTTGGAAAATATCCCGGTATCTTCCAAACGTTGCTCCTGTGATCTCTGATTATCCTATGTTCCTTTTTAGGCTTGGCTGACAGAAATCCACGAATATGCAAAGCAAGACGTGGTCCTTATGTTACTGGGAAACAAGGTGAGTGCTTAACTGACAGCCTGGTGTTGGACTGGATCTGTTTTGGACATAGAAGCTGTTTAACAAGGGCAGAGGAAGCTAGAGGTGTTTTGCACAGGAAGAAATAAAACCTCAAAACACTCATCCACCTCATACCCCTGCCTCATACCCTCACCTGCTGCAGGAAGGGTGGCGGGGCCCTGGTTTGGTCCATCCAAGCTGGAGACCTCCCAGGCGATGGGACCGGTATTATCTGAGCAGTCCCAGAATGCACTGCTCCTGCTGCAGACATTGATGCTTTCTTGTTGTGCTCAGGTGGATTCAACCCAGGACCGAGTGGTGAAAAGAGAAGATGGGGAGAAATTAGCAAAGGTATGTGGGTCACCCACTTCATTAAAATTAAGGGCAATTTGGCTCCAGGAGACCTTCAAAAAATTGCATCTGCTTCCACAGCTAATAGAACCTAATCTCTTCTGCTGTACCATGTTATATAGAGAATTACAGGGAAGAATGCCAACAAAATTACACGTTATGCTATTACATAAAATTATTATTAAATTACACATCCACCAGGAAAAGATCAAAACCTGACAAGGAATTGGAGATAATGATTCAGGTTGTGCTTGAGCTGCATTTGCAGGAGATGGCAGAATACATTCGGTCTTGCCTCGGTCTTTGTTTATAGAACCAAGGATTGTATTCGCTTTTTTTGGCTGCTGCCACACACTGCTGGCTCATGTTTAAGTGGTAAATATGATGATCTGTTTTTCAGCAGCCAAGAAACAAAAAGGATGACCTCCGTTGAAGAAATTAGCTTTATTCAGAAATTAGCTCTATTGGGGCTTGTCGGCTGCCGTCCCTTTCAGTAGCCGAATCAGAGGAGGAGGAGGAGGAGCAGGAAGGGTGGGAGTCAGGGTCAGCATGAAAGCAACATGAGAACTCCGAGGGGGAAGAGGGAATGGAGCTGGCAGAGAGAGAGAGAGAGAGAGAGAGAGAGAGAGAGAGAGAGAGAGAGAGAGAGAGAGAGAGGCAGGCAGAGACTTGACCGTCCGTCAGCCCTCACAGGGAGAGTCAACAGCCCCCAGGTCTGGAGGTGGCTGATGTGGAAGAGGAGGAACATCGGGGTTCAGTGCCTGAGATGTGGATGAGGAGAAGGCAGAGGAGAGGAGAGCAGTGGAAATCTATGGGCCGGTCCTAGGGAGCCACCGCTGCTAGCGAACCCCCACCCTATCTCTGGTGATAAAAGGCAGGGGGTGGAGATGAATAGGAGTGGCAGACAATTATTCATCTCCCTGTTGGACAGACTCTCCCTGCAGTGAGAGTGAAACTTTTTGCCTGGGCTACTGACGCCGCTATAAAGGAATCATTGCTTCAACTACGGAGGGTTTGTCGTGTTTGGGGAGATGGGTCAGAACAATTGCTTGCCTCTCAGAGTTGTGGATGTTCCATTACTGGAGGCTTTCAAGAAAAGACTGGACCACAATTTGAGGTGGTATGAGGACCCCTGCCAAAGACAGGGAGGGGTCTGGGCTAGAGGATCTCCAGATCCCTCCCAACCCTAGGATTGTAGGATTCAATTCTTTTGCAGCATCTCTGGGCTGCAGTAAGGTACAAAAGATACTTCCACCCCAGGGACATCTTGAGGCAGCCTGTCCAGGATAACATGCATGCAGAGGGAAGCTGTGACATGGAACCACAGAATCCGTGTGGGATTGTCCACGCCCAATCTGAGAAAGAGAATTGGAGAGGAAAGCAATGAGCCCCAAATGTCTTATTTCTTTGGTGCAGGAATACGGGGTGCCCTTTATGGAGACCAGCGCCAAGAGCGGATTGAATGTGGACTTAGCGTTCATGGCCATCGCAAAGTAAGTTCCTTCATTTCCATTCTCCCGTCAAAAATGCATATCCATCGCCAACACTCAGCTCCCAAGGACATTGCTGATGTTTGGCAGAATAAGAAGTAGAAAGGGGGGTGCAGGGTCTCTTAAGATGTAACATAGGATAAGCGTTATTGTCACTTTTTTCTGTAAATACACTGGCACACATCAAAAAATGAAATTCTGATGCCCGCTCTCAGAAGGATAGATAGATGCATGGATGGGTGATAGATGATGATGATATAGATGATAGATAGATAGATAGATAGATAGATAGATAGATAGATAGATAGATAGATAGATAGATAGATAGATAGATAGATAGATAGATAGATAGGATAGAGATAGAGATGGTAGATAGATCGATATAGATAATAGATAGATGATAGATAGATAGATAGATAGATAGATAGATAGATAGATAGATAGATAGATAGATAGATAGATATAGGATAGATAGATAGATTGATCGATAGATAGATATGAGATAGAGATGATAGAGATAGAGATGATAGATAGATATAGATAATAGATGATAGATAGATAGATAGATAGATAAACTGGTAAATAGAGATAAATATAGACACACAAATATAGACATACACATGCATATATACATACAGTATATATCATAGTCTATTTTGAATAGACAGCAGAAAAGTCTTGAGAATTAACAAGGTAGATGCTAGATGGTACAAAGCTATTTCAGAAACACTGTTCAGTGAAGCAGCCGCAGCCAAGCATGGCACTGCCATTTCAGGTGGGGGCGGGAGTTCTATGAAAAATTCTGGGAGATGAAGAGAGACCTGGAGCAACGCAGGCAAAAGACATCAAATCTGACTAGGTGAGGGTAACTGCAGCCTATGGGATGAGTTTGGCCTAGAGGCTAAGGCACCAGAACTAGCAACCAGGAGACCAGGGGTTCTAGTCCTGCTTTAGGCATGAAAGCTTGGCTGGGTGGCTTTGGGCCAGTGTCTCTCCTCAGCCCAACTCACCTCACAGGATTGCGGTTGTGGAGAATGTCAGAGGAAGGGATACGAGATATGTTCACTGGCTTCAGTTATTTATAAAAATAATAAATAGAGGAAATTTGCCACCGTTATTGCATCCGTGGCATGACATCCAGCAACCCTTTCTAACGCCCGAGCTGAGCTGTTGGGAAATTCTCAGGGAATGCTCCCTCTGCTCAGAGTTGGAGGCCAGTTGGACAGAATGGGAGGGATGAGTAAGTGGACCAACTCCTCTGCCATTGTGGGCTAGACATTGACCCCTTGACTTCCTTGTGTGGCCATGGAAGGGATACCTCATGGCAGGAGGACAGGTCGATGGCCTCAAAGATGGCGTTGGGGCACACATTGTGGGCATTACCAAGGGCTTCGAAGAAGCACATAGTCTGGACTGGTGCTACTCAAACTAAGCGACTTCAACCTGCATCCCTATTTGGTTTGGTGGCAGCAGTGCCTCAGATAGAAAGTCCCTACAGAGAATGGTGAAGGCAGCGGAGAAGATTATAGGAAGCTCAGTTAATAATGGTACTACTTATAAGTGCTATGTGTACAGCTTGAAGCATTGTTAGAGACCCCACACACCCACTTCACTGTCGGTTTCTGTCACTCCCCTTTGGGAGGAGGGTTAGGGTCAGATTAGAGGAGGAACTGCCTGGCTGTGCACAGGAGAACTGACCAAACCTTGTGTTCAATTGCCAGAGAGTTGAAACACCGGTCCATGAAGCTGCCCAACGAGCCCCGGTTCAGGCTGCACGACTACGTCCGGAAGGAGGTGAAGGGCGCTGGCTGCTGCCGCTCATAGACTCTCTCTCGGGGGGTCCTGTCCAGACCACCTCCCCCCCTTGAAGGAGACTTGCCACAAGCACCCCGCCTGCTGCATCCGTATCTGCCACTCTTGTTCTCCTCCTTCCTGCTGCACAAGCGCTACAAATCTCTTCCTTGTGTCTTGTTGTCTTTGTCCAGGTGAATCTTTGGAAGGATAAATGGGGGCAGCTTTTTTTCCTTCACGGGGCAGGCAAGTGGGTTGTTGTTTTTTTCCAAAAGAGATCCAGGTTAGAAGCAGCAATGGACAATCTGAATGCGGACAGGACCTTTGGGGGTGGGGGAGAAAGAGGGAGAGGTTTGTGCCCATTTCAATGTTGATATCCCGCATGAGTGACCCCCAAAGGGAGTGGGGCCACAGGGGAGCCCCTCCTCCCCAAAGTCCTTGCCAGGGAGAGTCCAGTTGCCATGGATTGGCTTCATATAGCGACTGTTTAGGTGGGACTTCAGCTCCACTTTCATCATTACTGCCTCAATGAGTACCCAAACATGGGGATTTCCACTGCTCTTTATTTTTTTAAATAGATTGAACTTAAATGTTTGGTGTGCGCTATTGCTGATAGTTCTTCGAACACATTTCCTCCCCCCCCCCCCAACACCCGAAACTAGCTGACTCTTCTTGGCTGTCATTTGCTGACCCCCCACCCCTCTCCACAGGGCAGAATAAAATGTTCCCTCTGCTCTAGCTTTGGTTGTTGTGCCGCAGCTCTGGCCATTTCCCCGCGTGGGAGGGTGTGCCTTTTTTTTTTCTTTTTTTTTGGTAGAAGTGTAACACAGAGGGAGCAATCTTATAGGATGGGGGCAGTGGTGGTATTCAGCCGGTTCGCAACGGAGCGGGTGAACCGGTAGCAAGAATTTGGCGTGGGTTGCCGAACCGGTAGTAAGTTCTGGCTGGCCACGCCCCCAGTCGCTCACCCCGCCTGCCTGCCTACCTGACATCTCTGAGGCTAGGAAGCTCCCAAAAATGGGGGAGGGGGCGGCTGCAAAAAAGCCACGCCCACCAAGCCAGGCCCACAGAACCGGTAGTAAAAGTTTTTGAATACCACCACTGGATGGGGGTAAGTCCTTCATTTCCTTCATGCATCTCCAGGGGTTGATCCCAGGGATGGTTGATTTCCTTCCAGGAATTCTGTCCCCATTGGGGGGAAAAATTGGCTCTTTTCATCAAGAGGGCTCTCTCTCGGCGTGGATATTTGCACCTGCCCAAAGAAGGGGAGAAGGACCCAGAGCCCCGATGGCAAGTGGGGGAAATATCTCTCCACATCAGGGCTGGCAAAGAAGTCCAGCAGGCTTAATTCTTGGGTCGGGTAGATGGGACCGAGATGTAGCAGGTAGCAGCTGTGGTGGCGCAGTGGTTAGAAGGCAGCATTGCAGGCTGAATCTGCCCACCTCCAGGAGCTCAATCCTGATTGGCTCAAGGTTGACTCAGCCTTCCAAAGTCGGTAAAATGAAGACCCAGCTTGTTGTGGGGACAAGAGGCCAACTCTGTGAACCGCATAGGGAGTGCTATAAAGCACTATGGAGTGATATATAAGTCTACGTGCTATTGCTATCTCCTCTCTCACCGTGGTGATTCAGTGGTTAGAAGGCAGCATTGCAGGCTGACTCCTCCCACCGCTAGTTCGATCCTGACCGGCTCAAGGTTGGCTCAGCCTTCCGTGGTCGGTAAAATTGTTGGGGGGGCGGGGGCAAGAGGCTGACTCTGTATAAACCACTTAAAAGTGCTCCAAAGCACTATGAAGTGGTATATAAGATGAAGTGCTCTTGCTAAGTCTTCCAGCGGAAGGCAGGAAGTGTGTAGGACTCCCTGGGGTTGTGATGGCCACTTTCTCTCCACACCCCGAGGGGATCCTGTCCAGCTGTGGAGCAGGCTCTGCTCTTCTATGCGATCATCTTTGCTTCAGCATTTTTTTACCGGGCCCTATGACTTGCTAGCAAGGGGCTCCATGTTTGCACCCGCCTTTTCCAACCTGTGGCCCTCCTGATGCATAGGGGTGTCAACCCCTGCAAGCCCACTAAGTGCAGCCACGGTGCAGGTCCAACACGCCTGGGAAAACACCTACCAGTGTAGAGCTGGTTCAGGGAAGCGTCCAGCTCGATTGTACAATCCAGCAACTCAGCAGCCCAATCTTAGCAGAAGAGGACACGCATTATCTGGTCAGCCTGTTTTATTTCAGGGTATTGGGCAATGTGGATTAGGGTGCTTTGTGATACGTGTGCTAAGTTGCCATTGGGCTTTCCTTGTTAAGTGTTGTTTTCCTTGTGCCCAAGCAGATGCGTTTTAAGTTAAGAGTCCTTTACACAAGCCCTTAAATTGGATTATTTTCACCACTTCTCCAAGGAGAAAACCTATCAAAGGCAGCTTGCATGTCTCATCTCTGCAGTTCTTAGTGGCTTGTCCATCCACAAGGTGGGAGGAAACTGTGTGCAATGCAGAACTGCAGGAGTTGGGCCAGTCTTGCCTTAACTTCGAAGGTCCTGCATTTGTAGCTTGGCTTCGGCAAACCCCGTCTGGCCAGCACATGGGCTGCCTTGGCAGGACCCAGCCTGTTCCCTGCCTGGCTTTGTTGCCATGTAGCTAAGAGTTCAGAGTTCCTGAGCATCTCTCAAAAGTTTTATTTATGTACCAAGGTTAACTGTTGGCTCTTGTTTATAGCTTTTTGGGGTTTCTCATAATAAAGGATTTTTTTTTAATGATGCTTGCTTCTGAAGGTCCAAAAGCAGGCCTCCTTCCTAGAACGCTCCGTGTTTCTTTCTTTGCCGGGACTCCTCCGTCCGTTCAAGTGAAAGCAATGAGTTTTTCATTCTGCGTGATTTAAGGTCCCAATTCTTACTAGGAATTTAGCATAAAGGTTAATAATTTTACACTTAGTTTGGCTGAAAAAGATGTCCAAGGAAGGGACATCAGGCTGAAAAGGGAAGGGGTAGGGGGAGAACCATAGCGTGCTGTTGGGACAAGAAAACACTGCGCTAGCCAATCTAAAGATGGAAAATCTTGTTCTAACTGGCTAAAGAAAGGGTACCAAATTCAGTATCATGGAGGACCGCATCAGCGTTGTTTGATGGGGTGGGGAGGGAGGTCAGCTCAATGTCACTTGTCAGGAACAGGCTCCTGAGATCAGTTTTCAGCAACCCTCTGCCAGCAAAAATGGACTTCAGCGGGGCCATTTTCCCTGGCAGAGGCACTGCGGGCCGGTCCTCTGGCTTCCAGGGTCAAATCTGGACTGAGTTTGACACCCTCTGGTCTAGAGCATCACTTAGGAGAGCAATGGCTCTGCTTAGAATCCCAAGTGTTTCTTTCAAAAGGTAACTGGACTTGAACACGTTTTTTTTTTCTCTTCCAAAGAAGCTTCTTCAGTTCTGACTGAATGGTGGTGAACGGGAATATTTATACTTTTTGCAATCATCTGGCTAGTATTTTCTGAGAGTCGTTATCTGTGCCCTCAGGGTCATCCGAATAGCGCATATAGAGCGAGGAACCTTCTTGGAACTGCTGAAACCTCTTGCAAGCAATTCCAAGAAGACTCAACACCTGTTTGTACTATTCAGGGAAAACAAAAGTCCATTTGCCTTTTAAAAAAAATCACCTTCGGGGCAACCAGGACCAAGATAGCTGGGAATTTCCACACTCTACATAGAATGCATTGCAGTTTAACTAAAGAACTTGAGGTACACCCTAGAGATGATGCAGTTACTCTCTCCAGTCCTAATTTCATCATTATTCAATTAAAATTTGGCAAATTGGAGTTTAAAGCACCTCTACATTGGCAGCATTAGCAGACCCAACCCAGCAAGGGCAGGGGGAAAACGTTTTTTGTCTTTGGCCTTCAAAGCACTTGCACACTTCAAGAATAGTGACTTAGTAGTTTTGGGTTTACGAAGACAAATGAACATGGTGTTTGACCCCAAGCCAACTCTGAAAATCCATTGTGTCTAGACTGTAGGGTTATTAGAAAATTCAAACATTCCAAATTGTTAAGCTTTGTTTATTCTTTAAAAAATCAAGTTAACAGTTTATCTGCCACAACAGATTGGGCTTATAAATGATGTACAAGATATTTCACAAGAAAATGGTAACAATTGGCACTAAAGCACTTCCAAAATTCAATTGGTTTTTCATTTTAATTTAAACATTTTCATTAGTGGCAAGGGATTAGATATATTGGAGTGGTTCATACAAAAGGCAGCAAAAATGAAATGACTGAAAATTAAAAGCCTTCAAAAATAGTCTTTTTAAGCTGGCCAAAATTATTCAGCATTCACCAAAACTTTGCAAGGTTTTGATGCATTACAACTATTAAAAATCATCACTGCCAGACTAAGCCCCACACATTTCCAATGTTGGAATCCCATTTTTCAATCTGTTTAGTATCTTAGTCCCAGGAACCCAGGAGGCATCCTTGAATTTTAGTAATTGCTTTACAAAGAAGCAACTCTCACCCCTCCGTCCTGCCTGCAGCACTTGAGCAGTTCAGTGGAAATGGCAGGGATCTACCTGTGCAAAAATACACACTGCAACTGATGCAGGCATAGTTGAGACACGAGTGTTTTGCATGTTGAGGCTGCCTGTCACAGGAGGTGTACACTGTCATTCAACAGCCCCTCCATCTCTGTCCTCCCCAATGAAATGTTAAATGAACATGTGGATCATTAAGCAGAATGTGGGGTGCCTTCTGGGTGGGGGAGGCCTTTAAAGGCCCAGGCCTGCCTACTTCTGGTGTCAGACCTGCCACCACTTAAACCTCTAAACAGAAACAATCCTTGGCTCCATTTTTTGAGAAAAGTATTAGCTGATTTGCACTTCTCCTTTGTCACCATTGTCAACACAAAGCAGCTTTTGCCAGCTTCCACTACTTCATTCAACACTTTACTCCTGGTGTCACTTAAACCTTTAAATAGAAACGATCTTTGCCTCCATTTGTTGAGAAAGGTAGTTCAGTCGAAGGATAAGTCCACCTGCAAAAATGATACTGGATTAATTGAATAGCTTTTAACCATTATTTGGCTCTTCATAATCTCCCTGCCCAACACTGATGTTTAACTGTCCTGGTATTCAGCACTGGCTCACGAAATAGCAAATCCAGCCCTTCCTTAGAAAAAAGAATGCCTTTTTTCTAACATCTTAGTATTCAATTGAAAACAATGCTATTTTTAATCTGTCTTAAAATTGACTTTATTTTATTACCTGTGCTGCAATTCCTGTCCTCTTCTATTTCCATCTGCTTCTAAAAAGAACAATGCCACTGATTTTTTTAAACCAGCAATGACAAAACTCTATAAATATTCCAGGGGAGTCAGACAATTTAGACATTATATAAGCTGAAGACCTGCCCAACTGGGAGGCCTGTTTTAGAACTGTTCTAAAAATTTTTTTTAAAAAATCCCCATCTCAATTCAGACCCAATGCCCTATGATATGAATGCCAAGCCTCAGAACATGTGTAAAATCACCAACTGCAAGCAGTTTTCATACGAGGTGTCAGAAAATAAAAGTTCATCACTGGCTGGTATTTAGGTTAGAAAAATGCTTGCTCCTACAATTTGTAAGACTCACCTTTTTCCCTTGTCCCATTTTGATCTGACGTTACCCAGCTGGAAACATACCTGAAAAAAAAAATCTTATTTGTACAGAAAAAGAAAAGCAGAATCTTTAAAGGCCCCTCCTCTCCTCCAATTTACATAAGGGTTCCATTTCTTGGGACCAAGACAGTCCAAGCAGGAGGGACCTCTCCATCCCCAGCACTACTAGGAAACCCAAAGTATCTGTGCCTTCCCATTCTCATCTCCACTGCCTCAGTATTAAAATGAGCCAAGGTCCCCCAGCTACTGTCCTCATCCAGCTGGCAGAAAGCTACTGGCACCCTTAGCCGCTCGAGTCTCAGTCAAAGCTTTTCCAGCATCCAGTAAAGCCAAAATCCTCCTCTGGGAGGGCACCACCGGGTTCCACTGGAATGGTCTCAGGGTTTACCTGTCAACTTACCTGGGTGTATCTTTCACTGAGGGGCTGGGAGCTCAGACCAACTCGGGTCATTCAGGAGGGGCAAACTCGACCACATCCTCCACGCCTTTCAGCGCTGTCTGACTACAGTGCCACCATATTAGCATATGAACAAGCTCAGTTTTCTTTTGGGTTCCTTATCTTGTGCACCATGTGCAAAAATGCTTGCATGTCATAAAAAGAGAATCCACTCTATATCTTCTAGAGTTCCAGTGAATTAGGATTCCTGCAGGTATCGGCCATTTAAAATGTATTCCTTTTCATTAAGCTTTGTTGTCAAAAACTGATAAGTCGTCTTAGACCTCTTATCTTCCAAGGTAAGCCAACACTCTGATTTCCTTTTTTCTGTATTCTAATGGTTCTTCCCTCGCACTCTTCAATATTTCATCCCTTATTGTTCTCCTCACAAATGTCACATGGACCTCCCTAGGCGCACTTGGCTTCTTACATAGCTTGAGTTTCATCTATAAATTTGGTCCATCACCTCTCCCATTACCCTCCTCTCCTCTCAATTGGCAAAGTGTCCACCAGCAGGTTTGTCATCAATTCCATTAAATCTTCCTCCTCTCATCTTCAGGTATATTTTGAAATCTTAATGTGAAAAAGACAAAAAGAAAGAAAACATTAACCAAGAAGAAGAGGGACTAAGAGAACGAAGAGGGAGAATTCGCTAGGAAACCAAACCCTAAATATAATTAAGCAAGATGGAGAAAAGAAAAAGGATCCTTTCAATATATATGAATGGATTAAATCCTTCTAAAAATTTTTTTTACACAATTACAAAAATCCTTCTAAAAATTTTTTTTACACAATTACAAAAATTGGGACACAGGAATAATTTGTCTGCAAGAAACACTACAAGCTTTTACAATGCCCCAAAATTGGGAAGCTATTTTAGCACAGCAAAAAAACGGGGGGCGCAGAGGCCAGGCTCCCTCCGGGTGCTGGCCCCCAAAAAACAGGCGGCTGGGAGTTCTAGTCCCGCCTTAGGCCCGAAGAAGGGGAACTTCGGGCCAGTCGTCGCCTTCTCACCCCAACCCACCTCGCAGGATCGTCGTTGCGGGAGGTTTAGGAGAGAAATAGGAGGGAGGCTTGTTAACAACTGCTCCTTCGCCGCCCTGAGGGAGGCAGCCATTAACAGCTCCTCCAGAAGCAGGAAAGGAAGGCCAACATTGGGCTGGGCAGGCACGCAAAGGGGCCCGTCCTCACAACAGGGGACTATAAATGTTGCTGCGGGTGGCCAAACTCACCGAAAGGCCCCGCTGGGTTCTAGAGCCTTGGAGTAAATGCAGGCACCGCGGCCGCGTGTCGCTCGGAGCACGAAGCGAGCCGAAGGCCCAACCGCCTACGAAGGACCTCATTCCAACGGAGCAAAGGGACGAAAGAGCGAAACGACCACGCGTGCGCCTTTTATAGTGCTTTACCGCTTTCCGATTGGCTGGCATTTCTGCGTGCAACCAGCCAATCCCGTTGCTCCCTTTCTCTCCTCTTCGCAGCCAATGAATGTTCGCTTCTTTCGGCCGCATCCATTCGCCATCCGCTTTCGGACTTCCACTTCGACCTCTCGGGGTGGGGGTGGCATTCGATTGGATGAGGCGACGCGACTCCGGAGCCGGGACGGGCGGGAAACTCTGCTCGAAATCCTAAAGGCTGTGGGGAGAAGACCTGTTAATAACGCGAGGCTTCGGGACCCGGAAGGGGCGGGCGAGTCCCCCTGCCCCGCGGGCCCTGATGGGAGTTGTAGGCAACCCGAAAAGCTAACGGGACCCGGTTCTATGTAAACGCCACGCTTACCAGGACTACGAATCCCGTCGGCTCGGGGAGGGGAATGCTGGAAGCGGCACTTCCGGCGCGGCTGCTGAGAGGAGAGCGGATCAGACGGGCGGCTGTGTGCTTTTTGCAGCGGGGAAGCGGCGGAGAGGCGCCATGCGGTGGGCGGCCGCGCGCAGGCTGGCCCCGCCGCCCCCGCTTCCCACAGGTGAGGGGGGGGGGACGCGGAGCTGAGTCCGGAGGAGGCCGAGGGGGAGGAGGAGGCCGCCCCCGGCCCAGCTTCTCCTCAGGCCGCGTCAGGCCGGGGGCATCAGGTGCGGGTGACTCCAGCTCCCATCAGCCCCGTCAGTGCAGCCCTTGCGGCGAGCGGGGACGATGGGAGCTGCACCGCCCAAGGGCGGAGACCTCGCGGGCCTGTCAGCAGCGCCGCCCTCCCCGGCATTGCGCTGCGAGTCTCGCTTGGCTGGGACTTCTGGGCTCTGTAGTCCCACAGTTCCCTTTAGGTGCCCCCGCCCGATAAATAAATCCTCTCCATTCTACCTTTCGGCTGCTTTGCCTGCCAAGGACCAGCTTGGAAAGGAGAAGTGGCGGGGGGGGGTGCTCGGATGCTCTTTCTTGGTCCTCTGACATCCACTCTGCAGGGTGGATAAAAACATCGATGGTTTTTAAATTTAAAAATAAAAATCGGATTAAAAATGTTTAAATCGGTTTTATTTTTATTTTTATCGAATTCATTTTGATAATAAAATGCTTTTTTGGAGTAAAAACCTGCCCAAAGATAGTTTTCCGTTTAAGTTACATTAATCATTGAGTTTATTCGGTATGAAAATGGAGCTTAGTTATGTAGCATGAGGTTGTAGATTCTGAAATATAGGGGACAGCGGGTCAGAAGAGGAGCAGAGATGACAGTTGCTCTTTATAAATTACGATTTAAATCGAGTTGATTTAAATCAGGGGTCCCTAAACTCGGCAGCTTTAAGACTTGTAGACTTCAAACATAGCTGGCTGGAGAATTCTGGGAGTTGAAGTCCACAAGTCTTAAAACTTGCCAAGTTTGGAGACCTCTGATTTAAAACAAGCCTTTTTACTAGTGATTTAAATCATGGTTTAAACCATGATTTAAATTGACTTGATTTGAATCAAATCCATGCTGATCAGTTGGCTAGTTATATAAACATTATAAATATAGGTAGTCCTCGGCCTACAGTCCAAAATTTATGAGCCCCAAATTTATGTTGCTAAGTGAGACATTTGCTAAGGGAGTTTTGCCCTATGTTACAACTTTTCTTGCCAAAGTTGTTCAGTTGAATTGCTGCGGTGGATAGGCTAGTATAGCCTAGTTGTTAAGTGAATTTGGCTTTCCCTGATGACTTGGCTTATCAGAAGGGCGGGAAAGGAGATCACATGACCCTGAAACATCGCAACGGTCGTAAATATGAACCAGTTGCTGAGCATCTGAATTTGGATCACGTGATCATGGGGATATTGCAAAGGTCATAACTATGAAAAGCAGTCATAAGTCACATTTTTTCAGTGCTGTTGTAACTCCAAACAGTCACTAAATGAATGATTGTAAGTCAAGGACTATCTATAACTGAAAAAGTATTATTTAGAATAGGAGTGTCAAACTCAAGGCCTTGGAAGCAGCGAAGGAGTGGCCCACAATGTCTCTGCCAGGAAAAAGAGCTCCGTTTTTTTCTGGCAGAGGGTTGCAGGAGGCCATCACAACTGAAAATGGAGCTCAGGAGCCCATTTTTGTTGGCAGAGTACTCGGGCCCCCACAGATTCCCCCCCTAAGTGACATCAAGCTGGCCACACCTACCCCGTCCTCAAGGTCAGATACAACTCTGATGCATCTCTCAATGAAATTGAGTTTGACACCCATGGCTTAGAAGCTTTTAGAAAGCAGCCCATCCATCCCCCTCTCTGTTTAACCTAGTATGGTAGCAATAAAGAGCCACTTAAGAATGCCATTCTTACCACTTCAAGTTCAGGGAAATGTTAGGCCAATGTAAACAGATTGAATTTTGACTGGGACACTTCATTTGAGATTGAACTTCAACTGTTTTCTGAATCTCTGCAATGATCTGCCTCAGGAATGTATCCCAGAGATGTAAATTCCACCTTTCACACAAGCAAGATCACCAGTAGGGTTTCCCTGAAAGATCGCAGTTTTCACTCTGGTCTGTACCAGATTGGACAGCGTTGCCTTTCATTTCTTAAGTCTTTGTACAAGGTTCACTCCCTCCAGAATAAATAAAGGCTAGGATGATTCTAAAGGTCAGTTGAAGTAAAGTTCTTTCCTTCTCAAAGGTGAAGCGAACATTTCACACAAGCATGCCAGGTAAGCTTAGGTACAAAATTCAAGAGGTTTTCTTGCTCCTTTGCTGTTGAGTTGTAGGCAGAATAGCTCTCTTCTGCTCTTAGTGTATCCTGAAAGAAATGGATCATTGAACAAGACAACCCAGAGTTCTCCCTGGGACACAAATCACCAGGTGTAAACTATCCTACTTCAGACATGTTAAGTGGACCCAGCTCTTTGGAAAAGGCTGTAATATTGAGAAAGGTAGAAGGAAAAAGAGGACAGCCAGCATGAAGGTTACAGAGGTGATGAATGTACTATTGGGAGATATGAAATAACAGATTGTGGATTGTCTTAGAGAAAATCCATCTATGGATTTCTTTCTTTTAATGAGAAAAAGGACTAGGGGTGACGTAATAACAGTGTTCCAATATCTCAGGGGTTGCCACAAAGAAGAGGGAGTCATTCCTGTGAGGGCAGGACAAGAAGCAATGGATGGAAACTGATCAAGGAGAGAAGCAACCTAATTTCCTGATAGAACCATTAATCCGTGGACCAGTTTGCCTTCAGAAGTTGTGGGTGCTCCAACACTGGAAGTTTTAAAGGAGAGATTGAACAACCATTTGCAGTGGTATAGAATTTCCTGCCTGAGCAGGAGGGTTGGACTAAAAGACCTCCAAAGCCCCTTCCAACTCTGTTATTCTGACTCTTTGTTTTGGGGTCGAGTCAGGAGTGGTGCTGAGTGTTACTGTCCAGATGCCCTTCCTGACACCTATGCTGAGTTCACAGCAGATATTTTATCTTCTGCATAGGATCGAACTTTCAGCCTTCTGAGCAGGAGGTGGGCCACCATGCTGCTCATCTATGTAGTAATTAAAAGTTGAAAATGACAGCATATAATGTTAAAGTCTTGTTTAAGTGCCAAGTGTGTGTTATCTGAATGTGGGCTGCTCCTAGCTTCCAGGTGTCAAAGACATATTAAGCGTTCCATGATCTGCGGTTTGGGTGCGTGCACATATAAATCTAGGCAGTACAGGCATGTCCTTAAGACAGAAATGGACATCTGAGCTGAATATTTATATCGTTAGCAAGTTGTACATTTGGAAGAAACTGCAGTAGGATAACTAGGAACCGACACCATTAATCATTGGGGAGGGGAGAGAGGTTCAGCCTAACAGTTCAGGGTGACAAGCATTTGGATGCTATTCAAAGAGTGCGTAAGCAGTAGCTTGGCCTTAGAAGCTGTGCAGTTCTAGGCCTGGGCTTGGATAGAAAACATTCACCGGGGAATTCTAAAGTTTTAAGCCTTGGCTGTGGAATAGAAAACATTCTGAAAGAGGACTTGGGTGAATAATTTCTGTGCTGTTGCCCTGTCAGGCTGGGTTTTTATTAAAATATTTTAAAATTATTTACATTTAATTAATTTTAAAATATTTTTAAGGATTTAGGCAGTTTATTGCTGGTATTTAAATCCTCCGATCCCGGGAGCAAATATGTTTTGTAAAATAAACATCAAGCTTGTAATTAGGGATCTAAATTTCCATGCACTTTTAATTCTAGGAAATTCCAAGGTCCTCTTGGCAGTTAAAATATGTTATTTGAGTGTGCGGGTATTATGGATGTGAAGGTGCAAAGTTGATGTTTTAAGCATCGTGTGTTGTTAAGACTATTTACTCCCCGAGAACCTTAAGTGGGATCATTTTTTTTCTCATGCACGATTAGTGCAAGGATTAAGGCACTCATTTTACTTTTGCTTCTGAAACATGTAAAAAAAACAAAGTTGAACATTTTCAGTTCACTTTTAGTAATCCTTATCCACTGAGGTCCTAGGTAGGGCATAGGGCATGCATAAAAAGGTTACATGCTCAGGTTTGGTAAAAACTAATTTACCATTCTTTGTGATGATCTCTGTGCAGGGCATAATTTCAGATTACAGTAGGATTTCCCTGCCTATCTGCCCTTCCAGAGTGCTGCTTGAATTCTGAAGGGAGCGGATCTTGCGGTTTTGCTCAAACCTCTTCCTGGCAGCTGAGCCCAAAAGTCCTTCCCCTCCCATTATCCTTCCACTTTCTCACCCCTCCCTTATTTGATTCATTCATCTATCCTGTTCCTGCCTGTCCCCATCACTCTTGTCAGCAGATCAACTTCCTCATTTTTTCTATATAAACACCTCTTACAGAGATGGTTTCACTTTCCCTATAGGCAGGTGCTGTCCCTAAACATACTGGAGGGTTAGTTCCTTGTGCAGCTTGTTCCTGTATTACTGTGAGAAAACAGAAGCAACTTTTCAGCTGGTTTTGCCCAGGGTCACGTCTCGGCTTGCTGCTGCTTCCAGTGTAGAATTCTTTATTTATTGGCCAAGCGTGATTGAACACACAAGGAATTCGTTTTCAGTGCATAAACTCCAAGTACATGGAAACAACAAATTGATAAAGCATAAAATACAATCAACAAGTAATAGTCGTAAGATACCAATAGAAGTAGGTAATAGGAAAGGTGATTAATAATAATAATAATAATAATAATAATAATAATAATAATAATAATAATAATAATAATAATAATAATACAGTCTTACTAGGTGGTTTGACATCCCATGGCATAAGATAGTGTTGTGGGAATTAGGTGTTTAGCAGAGTGATAGCAAGGCGGGGGGCGGGGAATTATCTTTGTGTCTAGTTGTTTTGACATGCAATGCCCAATAGTGGCGTTCCAAGGGGAGGAGTTGAAACAGTTTATGTCCAGGGTGTAAGGGGTTTGTAGATATTTTCTCAGCCCTCTTGCTGGCTCGTGCAGTATCCTGCTCCTCATTGGAAGGTGGGCTGGTTGTGATTGTTTTTCCTGCAGACCTAACTCTCCATTGAAGTCTGTGCCTGTCCTGTTTTAGTTGCTTTAGTTGCTTTAGTTGCTGTACCAAACCAGAGAGTTAGAGAAGTAGAAAGAACAGACTCAATCATTCCTCTGTAGAACTGTATCAACAGCTCCTCGGGCAGTCTGAACTTTCTGAGTTGATGCAGGAAGAACATGCTTTGTTTTTAACGATGGTTCTAATATTAGGTGTCCATTTCAAGTCCTGGGAGGTTATAGAACCTAGAAACTTCTTGATACTGGTATTGCCTAATATTGTAAGAAGATAATAGGAACAACTGTAAATCAAGGACTACCTGTATCTCAAAAGAATACAGACTTCTAAAACGTTGCTCTTTGTTCTTGTTTCTTAAACAAATGCATATAATTATTTCTTTCTATAACATAATCACTTCTAGCCATTGCAAAAAATGTTTTATGAAGCATTATTCTCAGAACACCCTGAACACAAACCCAATGAGGTCCAGTAATTTTTTAATATTATGTTTTGAACAAGTCATAGTTTCAGACTTACTGGATTTTTTTTTAACTTAATGCAGTTTCCCATTGTTTGGTTGTAAGCTTTCCCATTGTTTGGTTGTACATTTCAGGATTTGAGGAACTTCCCTTCTTTTCTTCAAAAACTGCTTTCATCTTTTTGGGATATTATAAAAATGGTGAAGGACTGGAGGGGGATTTGCAGATATTGTTTTGTGTGTTTATGAAAGAAACTTCTCTTTTGTTGTTACCAGAAGCAGCTTTTATGATGTTCCATTGTGGGACTAGATTATGAGTGCCAACAAGAATACCCGCTACAATCGTTTCTCCAACAGTAACACTCCAACAGTAACACTCCCAGAAAACACAAACGGGGTAAGACAGTACGGTTTGACGGCCACCTCACCTGGCATCCTGGAGTTTTCTCCAACTGACCTCCTTGCCGTTCTTGTTTTCAACCCAGGTAGGGTGGAAAGTAATGCATTGTCTCTCTGTTGCAGACAAGAATGGAAACTACTTTTGGACCTACGTACTCTACCGTGACCACCATCACCAAAGGTTGGGACTGAATAATTTTTGCTCTGTCTAATCTGTGTAAAATTATAAGGTAGTTTACAGAATAAATAAATCTCGGCTTCTTTCATTTTATCTGAAAATCCAATAAGTTGTTCGTCAGGTGAAAGCTCCAGTCTGAGTTCCCTAAAATTCAGAGTTGAATTTCGGACTCCCATCGGAGTCTGAATCTGCGGGGGAAGATGAGATGGAACAAGAACTGACAGAGGGTGAGAGGGCAGCTCCATTGGCCTTGGAAGAAACTGGGGAAGGGCAGAGTCAGTCCAGGCAAGGCTTCTCAGAATTAGTAAGGCTTGCAGGCAGGAAGGAACAGATTTCAGACAAGGAGCGAGAACCACCCTCTACTGATGCAAGGGCTCGGAGGGTGCAGAAAAGGCAGGATCAGCTCCGATGGAGCAGGCCATCATGAGGAGAGTGCCCTGCCCAGCTTCACCAGACATACCTGGGGAATGAGACTTCAGGAGATGCTGTGGGGGAGGGGCATTTGTCGGGAACGAATGCCGAGTTCCTGCAGTGTTCTGTGCTGACGTGTTTGAATGTGCCGAGAATCCTTGAATTTCTGTGTGGCGTTCTGGACTGATTATCTGGATTTTTTGCTCCTTGAACTCCTTGCTTTGCTCTTGTTTTGCCAAATATATTTGGGATTGATTGCCGTGCAGCCTTGGTGGAGACAGAGCTGAGCTGGATTAATTGCAGCCAGAGGCTGCTTGAGGTTTGGGGAAGGGGTGTTACTATCACCCTGCTCAGGGACTTGTCAGAAACGTGGGAGCGCTTGGGGGAGATTTGGAGCACAAAAGGGCCAGTTTGAACTGCCAGCTCTTTGTGTTACCTCTGTGCCGTGCTCCGGATCATCACAGTATCCCTCTAATCGGGCTACATGTAGAGTACTGAATAGATCTTGGGATCGTATTTAAGGACATCAATAATAACTAGCAGGTCCATAGAATAACAACATGATAGATCAGTTGATTTTGGATAATAGGATTAGGGGAAAACAGGGTTGTCGATTGACAAGTACAGTACCTGGAAGCATGGCAGTCCAAAGATGTTGCCAGATTGTTTTCTGATGCTCCAGGTAACAGAACTAGAAACAATAGGTGGAATTATACGAGAAACAAAGTTGGGTTAAGCATCAGAAGAAAGTTCTCTTGTTCGTATAATACATTTTTATTAGTTTGTTAAAATATAAAACACAAATAATTTTTTAAAAGTAATAGAAAAGTAGAAGAAAAAAAGAGAAAACATGGTATAAAGAGGGGAAAGGGAAAAAAAAGGCACTCAATTTCCAACTCTCTTTAGCACAATAGAAGATGACAACATTACAACCTCACCTTTTTACTTTTACACACCAGTATAAACTAGCCATTTCTATAGCAACAAGCCTATCTAATCAGCAAAAACAAAATCAGAGTTTCTTTTTTTTTTCATTGCAAGCACAAAATCCACAAAAGAAACACAATTAAATATATATATCCTATCCTTTGGATAAAAGAGTCAATTTTACCCTCTCTGCTTCTCCTTGCTGTGGGGAATTGTGTATGCTTCTGTTTACTCATTAATCTTTACAAACTGTCATAATTTATATTAAAAGAATTCCCTATATTATTTCAGTTGTTTTATCCTAAAGGGAAAAACACTTTTTCTAATTTTGATATTTTAAACTTTTAAATTACTCAAATATATGTAAAAAGGAAAAAAAAACCTTCATTTTAAACACAAAACTATATTAAAGCTTTCATTTGATTATATAAATCACACCAATAAAAATCCAATTAACTCTAATTAGCTGATTGAATTTAAATCTCTCAAGTTTATCCTCATGGAGTAAAATCTTTTTCTTTTATTTTCAAATTGTATCAATATTTTACAAACTTTGGGAATTAGTCAACATTACATAGAAGGACAGAAAACATGCATTTACAAACTCATTTTATAAATACAAAACTACTTTAAAGTTTTTTTCAATACATATATCATAAAAATCCATCCTAATTAATGAAGTCATTAAATTGAAGTCGCTCTTCTTGCAGACATTGCTTGCTCCCATTCCCTGCTAGCACTGATGAGTTTACCCAGTTTGGTAATGAAATGTCTGCAAGAAAACAGTCACACTCAGGGAACACCCAAGAACCGCACAGTTCAACCCTGAGCTACAAATACTCAATTTCGAGTTGGTTATATTTTAAGTGATGGTTCAGTTTATGAAAACAAGCAAACATGAAGTTTATAACAGATATAAACGAAGTAAATAAAATACATAAAAAAATATATTTCTATAGGGAGCAGAGGTTCAATTAGCTATTTATCTCTTAGGACATTCATTTTAATTCCTTCCTACCCTTGTTTTTTGATGTTCAGTGTTTTCTGACCATGGAGAAATTAACTTTGGGGTTTTTTTTTTAAACTTAATTTTTCACAGAAATTCTTTTTGGTCCTTCTGCATAGACACTGCTTTTTGTTGGCATAAGAATTGTTTTTCAGGAGATAAATTTAGAATAAATTTACAATATAGACCTAGATCAATACATGGAAGTTAGAATTATTGATAGAAAAATCTCTTCATTTTAAAGCTGTTTTTTTTTTAATTGTTCTGTTCCGTCCTCAGCAAATTTTGGAGAAGTGTGGAGTTTTATTCATTTGTTTTTCATTTTTCCCAGATATGTTTTTCAAAGCGGCTCAGTGATTTAAGGGAACCTGTTACGTTGTAGAATATCTCACCCCTCTCTCTGTCTCTCTCTCTCTCCTGATTCTCCTTGTAGCAGATGGAAGTAGTTCATACAAGCAACATCGCCCGACAGCCTCCTCTTCTAGTACACTCCCCTTTACCTCCCGAGACGAGGATGACAGCATGGTAAGTGCTTTGAGGAGAAGAGAGCTGGCCAGATTGGGAATGGAGGCCTCGGCGGTTTCTCTGACCCGGCTTCAGGTCACAAATTCCAGTCTGCTTCCTCTCCCCGCAACCCTTTACATCTGTCGAGATGTCCCCCTCCATAGAATCTGGGCAGTTCAATATAGGAATAAATCAAAGTCCTGTTGAAGGTTCTCAATTCCCCCCAATTATTAACGCTGCTTGTTGGCTTCAACTGAAAGCGTTTCATGGTGGATTGCAGTCCCTGGCCACCAAATGCAAGTTTGTTTTCTGGTCTTTCCATCCAGCTTGCTATTTCCCAATCCTCCATTAGCCTATAAGGTTTTAATCGTAGCCAAAATGACAGTTTCTTCTTCCCTTGTAGAAGCTGAAAGCAAACTATTCCACTCCGTGAATACAGGTAGTCCTCGACTTATGACCCCAGAATTTCTGTTGCTAAGTGAGACATTTGTTAAGTGAGTTTTGCCCCATTTTATGATCTTTCTTGCCACAGTTGTTTAAGTGAATTTCTACAGTTGTCAAGTTAGTAATATGACCGTAAAGCGAATCTGGATTCCCCACTGACTTTAGGTCACAAAAGGAGTTCACATAACCCTGGGACACTGCAACGGTCATAAATATGAGTCAGTTGACAAGCATCTCCCTTTGATCACAGGGCCATGGGAGTGCTGTAACAGTGTAAAAAATGGGCCTCAGTCACTTTTTTTCAATGCTGTTGTAACTTTGAACAGTCACTAGACGAACTGTTGTAAGTCGAGGACTACCGGTACTGTCGTCGTGTTTTGACCTTTTTTCACCACTTCAGCTAGTGGTTTTCAGAAATTTCACATTCAGAAGGACGATATCATATGGGGTGAAAATTATAAAATACTTCGTGTGGCTGGTGCTTTTTGGAGGCTCAGTAATAGGAATCCCCCTGAATTAAGGAGGGTTCAAGTACATTTTGAGTTTGAGCTAATTGAAAAAAAAAAACCAATGGCTTATTTAATGTGGCTTCACTCCATAAATCTTAATTTGGGGCCTAAATATATCCCATTATACTATCCTTGGAGATGTGGTTGAAGAATAAATTGTTCAAAATGAAAATGAATTGATGAATTAACTCAAGGAAGAAAGCCTCCGATGCCTTTCAGCTGCCCTTTTTTTATTAAGAGCTGCTGTTTGCCTTTAAAGGGTGAGGTAGGTAGGGTAGGATATGCTTTATTGGCCAAGTGTCATTGGACACACAAGGGATTGGTCTCTGGTGCGGAAGCTCTCGGTGTACATGCAAAACAACCAAGTGAATATAATTACAAGATATCAATAGGAGACAGTAATAGGAAAGATAAAAAGGATAATACGAATACAGCCCTATTACGTGGATAAATATCCTTATACGTAAAACTACTATGATATTTAAGGTGTTCAGCAGAGTGATGTCACAGGGGAGTAAATTGTTTGTGCCTAATTGTTTTGGCATGCAATGTCCTATAGTGGTGTCTTGATGGGAGGAGTTGAAACAGTTCATGTCCAGGATGTGAGGGGTCTGTAGATATTTGCTCAGCCCTCTTCCTGGCTCATGCAGTGTATAGGTCCTCATAGGAAGGCAGGCTGGTTGCGATTGTTTTTTCCTGCAGACCTAACTATCGGTTGAAGTCTGTACCTGTCTTATACCAAACCAGTTAGTTTGTTGCTGTACCAAACAAGGCATTCAAGCAGAAAGAAAGCAAGAAATCAAAACTACCAGGGCTGCTATCTATGAGGCTGACCCTGGGTTTTTATTCTCTGCCAGCGGGCTTGAAGGCCAAAGGAGTGCAGGAGTTTCTTGGTTGCAGCCCAGCTCCCTTCCAGGACACCCCAGTGCCAAGTAAAGTCTTAACATTTTAGAGAAGTCACTGTTTCATGTATTTATTTTCATTTTGATGCACATATGCACATCATATGGTAGATGGGCCGCTGTAAAAAAATGATAAGTAAACATTAAAAAAATTAAAAAAATCACTTTATATCCCACCTGTCAACTCAAATGATATTCAAGGAAGCTAACGATTTCTCTTAAATCTAAAAAGCTAATATGTGTATCAAAGTTAATGCTAAAATTGATTAATAATAGCAACAGCAATTAACACTTAGATTTATACACCGCTTCACAGTGCTTTCCAGCCCTCTCTAAGCAGTTTACAGAGTCAGCCTCTTGTCCCCAACAATCTGGGTCCTCATTTTACCAACCTTGGAAGGATGGAAGGCTGAGTCAATCTTGAGCTGGTCGGGATTGAACTCCAGGCTGTGGGCAAACTTAGCCTGCAATGTGGCACTTTAACCACTGCACCACCATGGCTCATAATAATAATAGGCTGGATTAAAGAGAAGCATTTTTATGAAAGTTCTAAATGTGAGAGTGTAGGGGTTCAAAGAGAGCCTCATCTCTCAGCACCTAGGAGAGTGAGAGAGAGAGAGAGAGAGAGACCTTCTCAGCTGGTGCCTGAACTATAAATCTCTGGGAGAGCCTGCGTGGAGATTTGTAGGTCATCACAACAGGAGAGGTGGTTCCTGGAGTATTAAACCACTGAGGGCTTTGAAGGCCAATATCAGCACCTTCAGTCATGACCTCTGAGCCACCGGCAATCCCTGCAGATCTTCAGCACAGTAATCTGGGGATCCCTGACTCTTGCGCTACTTCACAGCCAATTACAGCCTTCCAGCCTTCCGGGCACAGCCAAATAGAAAAGGCCGGAAGCATTGCAGGACTGTAGTTTGAGAGAGCCCCCCGCCTTGAAGATCCCAAGGGGTTCCAGGCATTCATCAAAATAACTGTTTTGACCAAGGCTTCCCGAGACCGTAATTAAGCAGATGCTTAGTCCAAACAACTCCTGTTTTATTTCAACGCTGGGAATTATGTTCATTCCCAGCCTGTAATGAGTCCCAAACAGTCCCTCAAGATAAGCACCCACCTTTCTCTCCTTTGAAGTGCTGCCAACAACTAAAGTGCCAAATTAAATTGAAAAAAAACAACAACTGAAGGACAAAGTCCACACAGCTTCAAGGTTTAATCCAAACAGACCGAATAACTTTGCTTCCTGCAAAAGTTTCATCACCTTTGCCTGTCCTTTATACCTTTATAAAAGCTTGTAAAATGAGGCAAATTCATGTAAGGTGTCTTGCTTAGCAACAGAAATGTTGGGCTGAAATGTTGTCGTAAGGCGAGAACTGCCTCAAATCCACAATTCTTGCAAGCCCTTGAAGCTTTTAGCTTGCCAGAACTGGTACCATCCAGATTACTTTGGAACTGCTATGCTTTCCTGATCGCTTTTGTGACTTTCTGAAAGTGACCTATAATGACCTGGTGCTCAAGTCAAGAAGAGACCTCTTAGTAGATTTCCTGGAACTGCCTTTTGCAGTGCGTGGGATGGAAATATGTCTCATCTCTGAGGAAGCATTCGTCAACTGACAGGCTGGTCCTATCCTGCCTGATTTAATCATTGCAAGAACAGCAAATCCAGAACAGCTACTTAACAGTCAAATGAAACTCGTATTCAAAAGCCGGGGAAGGTCTGGCACCTGTTACCATTTGTGTTTGGCCTAGAAGGTCCTCAGGTGAGATGCAGGAGAGCCTCTCCTGAGTTCCCTACTATAGGCTGCCTGTTGAGAGGCCCCTTGCTTACCCTCAGCAAAGAGTCAGCATGTTCTGAACTTCCCTTTCCATCTCTTCCTGTGGGATACGGCCCTCCAGAGGGTTAAGGTCATTGCCCAGAGGATCCTGGGTTGCCCCCTCCCCTCTTTTGGAAGAGCTTTAGAGCTCCTGCTGCCTTAAGAAAGTTCAAAACATCCTCAAAGATCTATCTCATCCTGGGCATCCCCCCTTTTTTTGAACTATTACCATCCAGCAGACGGTACAGGACAATAAAAACAAGGACAAATAGGCCGACTAACAGCTTCTATCCCAGGGCAGGAGCTCTGTTGAATTCTACTATATGGTGTAATACTAATGCAGTATCGGGTTTTCAATTCAATTGCATAGAGTGCGAAGGATGTGTGCTTTTGTTCTGTTTTTTTAGTTTTCTTACGTACACTGAAGATGGCATTTAACTTTGTTGTGTGAGGTGCAGTGACAATAAAGTAAACTAAATTAAAATACACTGCATCATGGGAGCCATGGAGAGGCCAGGACATGGACAACTCACGTGTCTCTTCTGTCTAAAAGTTAGGGCTGCCAGATCCCCCTTTTTAAACTCGGCTTTTTGTGGCTCCTTCTCTACTGTGATTGCTGCTCTTCTTATCCCGGGTCAGCCCCGTGTTCATGCCGGTGCTGTGGGTCTCCCTTGGCCTTCCTTCCCTGGATGAGAACCTGAGAGGTGGCTGTTCCGCTAGCCGCTGCCTTGCTGAGCCAGTCCCAGAGAGGCTGCAGCCGGGACAAGCCGGGTGATTGGTGGGCATGGTGCCCAGCTGGCTCTTCCACCCCCAAACAGGAAGCCACGGAGCAGAACCCCGACTGAATTGAATAGGAGGAAGTCTCCAGCCATCTACGCAAAGCAAATTGGCAGAAGTGTGTTTGTGTGTGTGTGTGTGTGTGTGTGAGTGTGTGTGAAAGAGAGAAGCAGAAGCAGCCTAACCACAAGTGTTCTTAGGAACAGCAGAGGCCATGAGAGTGAAGCGTGGTAGTTTTTTGGTGAAGGATCATAGCCGAGACCCAGCATTTCTGGCCAGAATCCTGGTTCAGCATCAGGAAGTTCCATGTTGGGAAGGTGAGCTTTTTATGTATCCGCCTCAGGGGCAGAAATCGGTCTGGAGAGCTTTTGCAACCACCTGTCTGAGATTTGTCAAGCTTTTGCCAAGGATTTAACGGTTAAGTGAAGCGCTGCTATTGCCCAAGAAGTGAAAGGATTTCTAGGGGCTAAACTTTGCAGACCTCTGTGAGAAGCAAAAGTGACTTCTTTGCAGGGCAGCTAATTGTGCTTTGTCTGCCATTGAGGCCTCCCTCCGTTTAATCTGTGGTTGGTTTCTTGTTTTGGAAAAAATGCAGAGAGGTTTGCAAAAGGAATTTGGTGGTCACACTGTTCCTTTGTGTGCTGCTTGGCCCTTGCCCGCCGCAGGTCAAACAGCCACTTGGGACAGAACCTGACAGAAATATATTGAATTTTTGTTAATATGTTGAGTTTTGTTAAGAAAGGCTGCCATTAGGAAGGGCTTCCTGGAATCCTCCATAATGCTGGTTCTGAACACACTTGTTGAAAGTTTGGTTGTGGCTGCTGTACTGTTTTACCTTAAATAAGTGACCAACTCATCTCCCCCCCTTTCTCCCCCCTCCCTCTCTCCTCTCTCTCTCCAGCCGCCAATCACCCGTCGGTCTGACTCTGCCATCTCCATTCGCTCCTTGCACTCCGAGTCCAACATGTCCCTGCGCTCAACATTCTCTCTCCATGAGGAAGAGGAGGAGCCAGTAGGTATTTGGGGGTCGGGGGGGGAGTTTCCCATAATACATGATGTGGAACAAGTCTATACATTTTTTTCTCTATTAACTACCAAAGTAGAAAACTCTTTGCATAGCAGGAATTTCATTTTTCTTTTCACAAAGGAACCTTTGGTGACAATTGTTAAAACCATAAGCTTTCCGTTGCTAAATGAAATATTTGTTAAGTGGGGTTTGCCTAATTTTATGACTTTTCTTGCCACAGTTGTTAAGTGAATCGCTGCAGCTGTTAAGTTAGTAAGACTGTTGTTAAGCGAATCTGGCTTCCCCATTGACTTTGCTTGCCAGAAGGGGATCACAAAAGGGGATCCCATGACCTCAGGGTACTGCAACCATTGTCAGTATGAGTCAACTGCCAAGTGTTTGAATTTTGATCCCCTGAGAATAGGGATGCTGCAGTGGTGGTAAGAATGACTTTTATGAGTCACTTTTTTCAGTGCTGTTGTGATGACCCAAAGGGACGTGGCACAAAGGCAACACAGTCGGATAATCAGTGGGAGTCCCTTTATTAGCTCCAACTTGGGCCCCAATGTCCTGGTTACCTTCTTGCTGGAGAAAAACTCTCCCAGGAACAGCCTTTGCCTGCAGAGAATCAAGTCCAAAAAGTGCTCAACAAAAAACTATAAGTCCAATCAAGGCAAAATGAGAATATTAGTCTGGTAGGGCAGGAGAAGGAATTCCAGACGTGAAGGAACGACAGTAATTCAACACAGATGGGAAGATGCCAGGAACACAGATAAGCAAAGACAACACAAGATGAACTCACGTTTGCTCCCAGTAGATGCTGCACTCAGCATGCCTCTCCTTTAAACTCCCTTCCCAGCTGTGGCTAATGAAGGGAATCGAGGCCCTTTCCTCCCTCGTAAGCCATGCAATCCATGTTGCTCTCTTCTCCGTTCCTCCCTGCGTGCAAGTAAAGCCATGAAATGGGGTGAAGCTCACTTAATAACCGTGTCTCCTAGCAACAGAAACTTTGGGCTCAGTTGTGGTTGTAAGTCGAGGCCTAGCTGTAAATTTTGTCTCCCGAACTCCCCGGCCTGGCAGAGCATTGCCGCATTTGAGCAAAGGGGGGGCGCTCTTTCATTCTCACCTGTGTGTGTCTTCTGGTTGGTTGCAGGAGCCTCTGGTGTTTGCTGAGCAGCCCTCTGTGAAACTCTGTTGCCAGTTGTGTTGCAGTGTGTTTAAAGATCCTGTGATCACGACCTGTGGGGTAAGGAACTGAACCAGGCCGCCGTTTCGGTCGTATGGAGAAGGCGGTAGGGGGACTGAATTGGAGCACGTTTGGGGATCAACTTGGCCATCCAGTCCAACTTTCCTGCTCAGTGCAATAATCCAAATCAATGCATCTTTCTTTGATCAACTCTGGAATCTTCCCTGGTAGGGAGCTTAGACCGTGTAGGCCTCTCTAAGCAGTTTAAAGAGTCAGCCTCTTTCCCCCAATAATCTGGGTCTTCATTTTACCCACCTCGCAAGGACGGAAGGCTGAGTCAACCTTGAGCCAGTCAGGATCGAATTCCTGGCTATGGGCAGAGATAGCCTGCAATACTGCATTCTAACCACTGCGCACCATGGATGGATGGATGGATGGGAGGGAGGGAGTGCAATAGCACTTAGACTTATATACTGCTTTATAGTGCTCTACAGTGCCTCTCTAAGCAGTTTAACAGAGTCAGCCTCTTGCCCCCAACAATCTGGGTCCTCATTTGACCCACCTCAGAAGGATGCAAGGCTGAGTCAACCTTCAGCCTGGTGAGATTCGAACTGCCAAATGGCTGGCAGCTGGCAATCAGAAGACAGCCGGCACTTTGCTGGCAGCCAGCACTCTAATCAATGCACTGCTGTGGCTATTGGTGCGGTTTTACACCTCTCGAGTCTGACCCTCGGCCGCTCTGTGTGGGTCAGCACTCTCCATGCCCCTTTGTCTCACCCCGCCTCCTTCAGGTCCACCACGGTCACCCCAGTGTCATCCTTTATAGAGTCCAACCAGTGGGTGCTAGGGTGGCCCCCTCTCCTTATTCCTCTGATCAGCCCCAGCAGAATTGACATTTGCGGGGGGGGGGGATTTTACATTTTTATTGCGTTATAAAATATTATAAGATAAGTATTAAAAAAATAAATAGAAAAGCAGTGGGAAGAAGGGAAGGAGAAGTGAGGAAGGATAAGAAAAAAGAGAAAAAGAAGCATTGACTTCCAACTCTTGGTTGCAGTAAAATAAAGCATTAACATCAAATCACAGCTTTTTGCTTTTTTTTCATAATAATATCAATAAGGATCGATCAGCCTAATTGGTAAAACCCCAAATCAAAGTTTCCTTCTTTTCCACTTCAAGCCTGAAGTTCAGAAGCGGTCTGAGTGACTTTTCAAATCAATCAGCTCTCATGACATGGCCGAAGTATGACAGCCTCTGCTTGGCGATCTTGGCTTCGAGGGATATTTTGGGTGAAGTTCCATCTCTAGGACCTCTTGGTTATTTTTACAGTCCATGGGATGCATAATAGTCGCCTCCAGCCCCACAGTTCAAAGGTATCCACCGTTCTCCTAGCGGCCTTTTTCAGAGTCCAAAGTTTCGCAGCCATAAATAGGAATAGGAAAAATTATTGCGTTAGCTGAGGGACGCGGTGGCTCGGTGGCTAAGAGCTTGTCGATCAGAAAGGGTTGGCAGTTTGGCGGTTTGAAACCCTAGCATCGTGTGATGGAGCGAGTTCCTGTTCCTTCTCCCAGCTTCTGCCAACCTAGCAGTTCAAAAGCACGTAAAAAATGCAAGTAGAAAAACAGGGATCCCTTTGGTGGAAATGTAACATCATTCCGTGCGCCTTCGGCCTTCAGTCCTACCAGCCACATGACCATGGAGACGTCTTTGGACAATGCTAGCTCCTCGGCTTTGGAATGGAAATGAGCACCGCCCCCTAGAGCCAGAAAACGACTAGCATGCATGTGCGAGGGGAACCTTATTGCATTAGCTAATGTGCACTGGATTGCCAGACTGATGTCCTTATTCTTCCAGATGTCCTTCATGCCAGACATTTCCTAAACAAGGGTTAATGTTACGTGGACAGACCCAACAGAGTCCATCCAGACAGAACCCCCTTTCTGTTGTGCGGTTCCCTCGCGATTCTTCCAGCCAGCTGCTCTGACACGATTTGGGGGATGTGGGAATGGAAATTGGGAGCAGGGCCCAGCTTGCTTTCTGCTCAGGTGCTGACAGTTTTGGCCTCCCTGGCGAGAGTGTTTTCCTGAATGGGTAGAACAGGAAAGGGAACTGAGCAGCTGGGGAGGAATTACCCCTCAGTTGTGGGGAGCTGCGGAGCCCCCTCCTCATCTCCCCAGTAAAAGGAGAGTAAGATCAGCTTTGAGCAAAACACTTGGAGCCAGTTCGGTTTGGCGGCCCAAACAAGGTGGACCAGTTGGTTGTGCTGGAGAATCTAAGAAGGAAAATGAAGGTCTCTTGTATCCTTTTCAGAGGTTCTGTTTGCCTACTTTAGTTTACAATGTTTGGCACAAGTCCAATTTTCACATATGAAAATTAGGTGAATTACTTAGCAGAAAAATAAACTTTTTTATTAGCAAGCTAAAGCTCAGTTTTTAAACTGTATATTAATGTACAGAGAAATTCTAAGACAACCTTAACTGCCTAAAACAAGTTATTAAGGCATATTAAACCAATTTGAGATCCATCTTCCTTTGCAGTTGAATCGTAAGCTTTTCCGTGCTTCGTTCCCCTGCAAGAGTTTTAAATAGAAAGGCTGAGGGTTTGGATCAGATGCTGTAATTATGCAAACTGCATAATTTTAAGTGGGGTTCTAAGACCTAAATGGAACCAAATGAAATGAAGCTTTTGGTAAGACTGGGGTGAATGGCATCTGCCTGGAAGAAGAAATGCAAGGGGTCACAGAAAAAGGAAACATGTCACCTTTTATAGCCCAGAATCCAGCCATGGGATAAAAAGAAAAATTTTCAAGATCTGTTTTTTTCAGAGTTGTTTTCTTTCCAGATAATGGATTCATTTTTAAAAAACTTGGCTAGGTTGCGTATGAGGAAGGACGATGCCATTTGTCTTTGTTTTGCTTTCTTAGTGTTGAGTTGGACACAGGCAGTGGTGGGATTCAAAAATTTCACTGCCGGTTCTGTGGGTGTGGCTTGGTGGGCATGTTTTGTGGGCGTGGCAGGGGAAGGATATACTGCAAAATCCCCCTTCCCTCCCCACCCCACCAACCTGCTTTCCAGCTCCATTCTCCTGTGCAGGGCAACCAAAGGAGACCCAGCCGATCAGCTGGGACTCAATGGGAGGCGGAGAAGAGATGGGGTTGGCGGGTCCACTCAGAGGTGGGATTGGCCGGTTCTCTGAACTACTCAAAATGTCTACTACCGGTTCTCCAGAACTGGCCAGAACCGGCTGAATGCCACCTCTGGACACAGGGAGGCTGAATCCAGGCTCTTCCACAAAGATCTGGACAAAAGGAGCCCAATCCACCAGTTGTAGCTTCCAGAGCACAAGTGGATTAAAAGGGGTGGGTCTCTAGGAAGCAGATGCAATCTAGCAGGACCCATAGATGCTGCCCCCTGGTGGTGAAGACCGGGCATTGTGCGATATGCACCCTATTTCTTACCTCCTTGTGTTCTCTTTCTTCACAGCACACATTTTGCAGGAGATGTGCCTTAACCTCTGGTAGGTATTTCAGTCTTTTTGTGGTTGAATGACAGGTAGTCCTCAACGATCATAATGGAGCCCAAAATTTCAGTTGTTAAGTGAGGCATTTGTTAAGTGAGTTTTGCCCCATTTTACGACCTTTCTTAGCTGCAGTTGTTAAGTTAGTCCCATGGTTATTAAGTGAATCTGGTTTTCCCTGTTAACTTTGTCAGAAGGTCGCAAAGTGGGGTCCCGTCAGCCCAAGACATTGCAACCGTCGGAAGCATGAACCAGTTGCCAAGCGTCTGAATTGTGATCACGTGATCACGGGGAGGATCGGAGGTGGGCTGTTGCCGGTTTGCACCGGTTCTCATGAACCGGTGGTTAAGATTAGGCGCAGTTCGGCAAACTGGCAAATCCCACCACTGACTGGCCCTGCCCCCACCCATTTTCGGCCTGTTTTTGAACCCTTTTCAGGCTGTTTTCCCATGCCAAAACGGCCTGAAAATGCCCCCCAAACTGCCTAAAAAACAGCCTGAAAAGAGGCCGAAAAACGGGCAGGTTGGGACCAGCCAGTGATGGGATTGGCCCCAACCGGCTGAATCCCACCTCTTCCTTTGAGGTGAGTTGCCAGGAGGTGGGGCTGGGTGTGATGAGTGACGTCACCCACCTTGTCACATGACCGTCATGCCTACCCAGCCTACTGATAGTTAAAAAAAATTGCAGCCCACCACTGGGCACGTAAGTGTGAAAAACCGTCATAAGTCACTTTTTCAGTGCCGTTGTAGCTTTGAAAGGTCACTAAGTGAACTATTGTAAGACGAGGACTACCTGCACGATTGGAACGTGCAGGTTTTCTTTTCTTTTTTTAAATATATTTTTGCTTCTTGGTCAAATTCAAATTTAAAAATGGCACCCAGGATTTCCCTGTTTATTGGATTCTTGTATTTTTTAATGACCTCTTGAGAAATTTCACTCTGCCAAGTGAAGCTCTGGCTATTTCCTTTGACTATGAATATCAGAGTAATGGACTTTGGTGGATCACGGCTGTACAACTCTGGCAAGGGCAATGACACTACTAGACCATCCTCTTTTACCGATCCCATAATCCCTTGTAGGGTGGAGTCTGGGAACCTGAATGGAGCTGAGTGTTTACTGGCCAGATGCCCTTCCTGTTGCCAATGCGGAGTTGTATTCAGCAGATATATTCTCATTGTGCCCAGAGAGAGAACTATCTGCCTCCACCTAGGAACAAACTCACAGCCTCCTGATTGTGAGGTGAGAGCTCCACCTTTAGGCCACCGCAGCAGTCATAGAAGTAGATGTGGGGTTTGGATTTTCCAAGTTCCTGATCTTTTCCCCTTGTTTCATTAAGCCTCTTTTAGTGTCTCCACTGTAATGTTTCTCTGTTTCCTGCCTGGTACCATGGTTGAAACAATCCAGGGGGAAAGCCACGTGGGAATGCACACAATGATTGCAGATCCTGAAGAATGACCCTCTAGGATACATTGTGAATTATTTAATTGATAAAAGGCATGCCAATTAATTGATGAATTTACAAATTCAGGCATTTGAGGAAGTCACTTGCAATTAAGTGGACAACAGCTTCGCTTAGAAGTTGGGTTCACACTGTTCCCCAGGAGTGTTTTTAAAGTGGTTAATCCTAATGCAGGGGTCTCCAACCTTGACAACTTTAAGACTTGTGGACTTCAACTGCCAAGGCTGGAGACCCCTGCCCTAGTGGATCCCAGCTCAGGATGGTCTCTGAATTAAGTCATGCTCACCAAGGGTTTCTCCCTGCAGAGAAGTGCCCAGTGGACAATGCCAAACTGACAGTGGTGGTGAACAACATTGCAGTGGCTGAACAAATCGGAGAGCTCTTCATTCACTGCAAGTACGGCTGCCGGTCCAGCGCGAGTGGCAAGCCTCCAGCCTTCGAGGTGGACCCCCACGGGTGCCCCTTCACCATTAAACTGAGTGCCAGGAAGTAAGTGAGATGTGTGAAGCCTCTTCCCATGATCAAGGGTTTGTTTGGGCATGGCTCCTGCTTTGAATTCAGCAGCCCTCTTTGAATTCGCTCTCCCCTCTGCTCCAAGGGAAGACTTTTTTCCAAGAAATCTTAAGCCGGGGGGACCGAAGAGGAACGGTAAAACTTTTTAGGCCTTTGGGTGGTTTTCTAAGGCAGTGATGGGAGGAGGACCCCTCCCCCCCCCCACCAAAAAAAAAACAGCTCCTTTGTCTTAAAACTATTCTAATAGAGACACGGTGGCTCAGTGGCTAAGACGCTGAGCTTGTCAGTCAGAAGGATTGGCAGTTTGAATCCCTAGCACCGTGTGACGGAGTGAGGTCCCATTGTTTGTCCCAGCTTCTGCCAACCTAGCAGTTCGAAAGCACATAAAAAATGCAAGTAGAAAAATAGGGACCCGTTTGGTGGGAAGAGGACAGCGTTTCTCCATGCGCCTTCGGCATTTAGTCCTGCCGGCCGCATGACCAGGGAGACGTCTTCAGACAGCGCTGGCTCTTCGGCTTTGTAGCGGAGATGAGCACCGCCCCCTAGAGCCGGAAACGACTAGCGTGTATGTGCGAGGAGGGGAACCTTTACCTTTACATAATTGAACAATCAACTGAAAAGCACCACTGAAATTCAGCTATTTTGCAACTGGCCAAAGATCAAGTTATTATGGGGGGGATCTTAAATGGATCTTATCTAGGTCTCTGGAGATTCTCAGTCCTCCCAGTCATGGTTGTCCCAAAAGTGCTTTTTTTTCAAGAGTCAACTGGACTTTGCTTTTCCTTGAAGACGTTTCACGTCTTATCCAGGAAGCTTCTTCAGCTCTGACTGAATGGTGGGGAATGGAAGGATTTATACTCCTCGCAGCTCTTCTCCACCTTTTTACCAGCCAGCTCAGTTCCCAGACTTTGGGCCTCTGGCGTTCCTCTCATGCTCCAGCCTGCCTTCCTCGTGTGGCACCATCCAGAAGGCCGGCACTTTGGGCGTTGCAGGCCCAATGTAAATGGATGCAGCAGGATGGGAGCGCCAGAACTTCAGAGGCCCGATCTCTGGGAACTGAGCTGTCTGTAAAGAGGAGGAAAAGAGCTGCCCGCAAGGGGTATAAATCCTTCCATTCCCCACCATCCAGTAAGAGTTGAAGAAGCTTTTTGGATGAGAAGCAAAACGTCTTCAATGAAAAAACAGGAAGTCCAGTGGCCTCTTGAAAAAAGCACCTTTGCAACAGCTTATCCATGGATTGCTGCAGAAGAAGCTGCATAGGTTGAAAAAAAATCTCAACTTCCCTGTAGATGTATTCCAGTCCCCATTGTTGCGGAGCTGGCAAAATAGCGAGAAATAGTTTAGTGACTCAGTGAAACCTTTCTGGCTCAGATTGTTCGTCGAACTAAGCCACAGCTCTGTTTTCATAGCCAGGGCTCATAAGACGACAAAAGCTGGATGGTTATAGCCCAGCATCAATATTCATTTCAGTAAAAGTGTGGCTTTTGAATTTCACCCTGCCTACAAAGACATCCATTTTGTGCAAGTGCACCCCAAGGTGTTTGTAAAATCTCACCAACTCAAATATTGGTACTGGGTTTTATGGCAACTCTGTGGAAATAGCCAGCTGCCCTCAAGTTACCTCAAGAGGGAGATGTCCAGAGGGCTTCCGTGATGCCATTCCAGAAAAATGTCTGGTCCCTTTGCCAAAAGAATGGTAATCCAGTGAAGGGGTGTGTGTGTGTGTGTGTGAGGGAGGGAGGGAGAGATACTCATTTTCTGACATTCCTCCTCTTATATCTAGGGACCATGAAGGTAGCTGTGACTACCGGCCAGTGCGCTGCCCCAACAATCCCAGTTGCCCTCCGTTGCTCAAGATGAACCTGGAGGCCCATCTGAAGGAGTGTGAGCACATCAAGTGCCCTCACTCCAAATACGGGTAAGCAGGGATCCACCACCTCCTAGGAGAGTCTTGCCTTCTTTGCCCATCCCAGGGGTCGTTTCCCAGGCCTCGCCCTGGATACTGGGTCCCCAGTGATGCTTGGCTTTATGCTGTTCTGCAATATCTAGTCCCAAGAACCTTTCACACCCTCAATTCAGAAGCCAGTTTCATTGTAATCATAATCCACACGAGGCATGTCTATTTAATGTCTTCCATTTGATCTCTCAATGTATGCAATTCGGCAGCTGCGCTTCAGTGAAAAGGCAAACAGTGTCAGGGGACTTAAAACAAGGCAGCTCCCAAGAGGGCAAACTCGTTGAACAAGTGTGAAAAGGAGAGCAAAAGAGGATTTTAGCTTGAAGTTTGGTAGGGGAAAGGGGGGCGACTCCAAGCATGGTGATTCAAGGTGCTCTGCAAAAAATGCCCTCTTTTCTTAACGAGAACCCAAACTATGGAAATGCAGGCTAATTGGAAAAGGGACTTGAGGAAAGAAACACTGCCACACATCAGAAAAAGATAGCAATAGCACTTAGACTTATATACCACTTCACAGTGCAAGGTTGACTCCGCCTTCCATCCTTCACAGTGCTAAGCGGTTTACAGAGTCAGCCTCTTGCCTCCAGCAATCTGGGTTTTACCCACCTCGGAAGGATGGAAGGCAGAGTCAACCTTGAGCCAGTCAGGATCGAACTGCTGGCAGTCGGTAGAATTAGCCTGCAAGACTGCATTCCAACCACTGCGCCACCATGAAGACGAGAGCTTCTTGGATACAACAAACTTCCTCAAGGAGAAAACAAAAAGAGGAATAGGAATGCCATAGAACAGGAAGAAGAAAGTGGAAGACTCCAAACACCATTAGGGTTGATATTGCTTTTCAGCAGTCTCATTCTATGCGACGTCTATTGCCACTTGGCTCAGTTTCATGGAAGCCAGCAGGAATCATTCAAGTCATCACAGCTCAATGGAGCCCAAGAATCAGTTTTAGAAAGAAGAAGCCTATACCCCTGTTGAGAGAAACTTGGGCCACAGTGTGTAAGTCTGAGAGGAGACTACAGGAAGCATCGTGACTTTCAGATGCCCGTGTCCTGGATGCCACAGACAGGCTGCTGGGACATCCCAAGCCCATCAATAATGGACCCTCATACTGAGTCATGTGGGAACGAACAACACTGGCAGGAGGGACCTTGAAGATCTCCTGCAGACTTTGAGGCCCTAGGCAGGAAGCTGAAAGAACTGAGACTGCCAGGAGGGTGTTGTCAGGCCTGCCTCTGTTCAAAACTCAAGAAAGAAAGCCCCTCCCCCCATCCCCTTAATTAGAGAAGAGATACTTTTACTATGTTTGAAATGATAGCAGCAAAAGCGAGGCAAGGTCTGAGTCAAAACGCCGAAAGTTACACATTGAAAATCACCCTAAAGCCCTCCGCCCAAGGTCCAGCACTGAGAATCCAATCAACGTCCGGTATGGTGTCATGGGAAGGCTCCTCACATGTGGCGTCTCAGGATTTTTGGCCTTGATGGAGTGTAAACAGCTCCACTCAGCAGCATCATAATTCATGAGTGCAAACCTTCTTTCCAGTTCTCGTGGGACTACTTCACCCCAGCTTGCTTCCCCAGGCCAAATGTCTGTGCCCCCCTCCCTGCTTCTTTGGCAGCTGAGAGCAAGAACGCTGCAGAAACATTGGAGATCCGGATGACAACCAGCGGACAAGCATGCTTAATAACAAGGAGGGTTTGGGTTCCTTGACCACTCCATCAACCTGAAGGATGTAGGTAAGAGTTGGGCTATGTCTTACCCTGACTAGGAAGGATGCTCTTAGCAGCCACATGGTTAATCTCATCAGGAAAGCCTGCAGTGGAGAGACAAAGAAGAGAGCTTCCAGGATAGAGGCAGGACTTAGAGACTGAAATCAAGAGGAAGTACAACTCACAGTCTCCGCAATATTTCACAGCAGTCTCAGAGCATTCTCGTGAAACAAACAGAATTTGAAACCCCAACGAGAAAGGACAAAAATGGCCATCACTGAAACATAATGACCAACAATGAGCAAAGGCCTAGAAAGCCACAACTTAACTCAGGGGGAACAAAGTCAACAGAAAGGGGCGGGGGGGGGGGCGTTGTGCTGTAGATTAAAAAAATGCCTGTGCACAAATTCACAATTGTATCATGGAAATCCTGTTAAGAGATTCTGAGTGGAAATAAAAATAGAGAGAAAAAAATAGAGACTGAAATGATATCATTGTTATTACAAAGCTGCCTGGACAGGCAAAAAATATGGATGAGGATTTTTGTCTCAGATGCTCAAAGCAACAATGGGAATTTTCAACAATTCTGACATCTGGAAATTGTACCCTGCCAAAAAGTTAGAGATAAAGTGAATCCCGAACCAATTTGCTGACAGCTTCATTTGTCAGAAAGTGAAAGAACAAGATCTAAAGGCTAGGTCTGCTATCCTACACTGAGTCTTTACCAACAGAGAAGAAGTGGGTGCAGAAGAGGACTTAGGACCTTGGAAGAAAGTGACTTATGTTGTCCTTGGGAGACCTCTAGAAAGCAGGGTGGTTAGACACCCAGTGTTCTGACCAAGGCTTCCTGAGACCATAACAAGAGCGGTGTTCCAATATTTGAGGGGCTGCCACAAAGAAGGGGGGGGTCAATAAGTTCTCCAAAGCCGCAGAAGCCAAGACAAGAAACAGTGGACAGGAACTAATCAAGGAGAGAAGCAACTTGGAATTCAGAAGACATTTCCTCACAGTGAGAACCATTAACCATTAACAATTCTGTGTATGCTAAAAGACACAGGTGGGTTCACAAAATGAGTAAATGATTGCATTTGTGGAATCCTCAAATATGACACCTCATGCTCTTGGGAGGAAGTATCTGGTAAAACACCACAGGATTCCTTCCTGCACCCAGGGCCATTCAACATTTTATTTAAAACTGGATGAAAGGATATTAAAACTGGATAAAACTGGATAAAAGGGTATTAAAGATGACACAAAACTAAGGGGAATGACTAAGTTTTTAGAGCAGAAAGAGAAAATTCAAAAATTTCTAGACAGCTTCATCAGTAGTTCACAGCAAGCAGAGTGAAATTTTAAGAGGGAGAAAACTGAAGTTTGCATTTCCAGAAGAGGGGGAAAATGAGGATCATACAGAGGTTGGGGGAAGCCTGGCTTGGCAGTAGCACCCAAGAAAGGACTCCACTCACAGTAAGAACCTTGGAATGTCTTGTGAAATCTTGCTTTCATTTATCGGAAGTCTTCAGACAGGCTTGGAAATCTAATGTCCGAAATGTTTTCACATATTCTGGTACATTGGTACAATTGCAATATTTGCAGGACGACTGTTTTTCTGTCCAAGCATCAGTCTTTAAATATGGGGATTATTTGACCATGTTGTGTCTGTGGCATTTCTGCTATCGACTAGTTGCTGTGGGTGGATCTGAGTTGTTCTGAGGCCAAGTGCAAACCTTGGCCTGAAAAATGGTTCTAGTGCAGTAAAACAAACGAAAGCTCACTCTGATGTGATCCTGGAGCACAGCTCGTCTTAGGTAAAACCACAGTTTTGAAGAGGAACTTCTCATCCTGAATAAGTTGCTTCCTCTCCGCTAGGTGTACATTCATAGGAAACCAGGACACATATGAGACTCACCTGGAAATGTGCAAGTTTGAGGGTTTGAAGGAGTTCCTCCAGCAAACGGATGACCGCTTCCATGAGATGCAAGTGGCCATGGCTCAGAAGGACCAGGAGATTGCCTTCCTGCGCTCCATGCTGGGCAAGCTCTCTGAGAAGATAGACCAGCTGGAGAAGAACTTGGAACTGAAGTTTGGTGAGTCTCCGCAGAAAGCGGGTCACTCTGCCTTGGTGGCCCACCTAGAAACCCCTCCACCTTCCAGAGTTGCCTTCTCGTTCTCCTGATTGACCCATTCTTATAATATCTGGGGAGCCAGTTTGGTGCAGGGCTTAAGGCATCAGGCTAGAAACCAGGAGGCTGAGAGCTCTAGTCCCACCTTAGACATGAAGGCCCTTGGATGACCCAGGCCAGTCCCTCTCAGTCCCAAGGAGGAGGAGGAGGAGGAGGAGGAGGCAAGGCCTAAACCATTTCCAAGAATGTTTCTAGGAAAACTGCAGGGACTCATCCAGGCAGGTACCAGGAGTCAAAAACTGACTTAAAGGATCCTAAATAAATAAATAAAATTCTGGAGCATTCGTTCTGCTCTGTGGTTTCTTTGGAGAATCAGGGTTCCACTTTTTAAAAACATCCAGCTAGCCCTACCCGCCATAAAAAAAAAGAAAATCTGACACAGCTCCCAGGGACCAAAAATTGTTCGTACACAATTCTAATTCAAAATTGAAAGAGGGGATTGATTACTTACTTACTTACTTACTTACTTACTTACTTACTTACTTACTTACCAGGATAGCAAAGGAAATCAAATATGTATCCCATTGCTGATCATCCTAGCTGGACCTTTTGGTCTTTGCACGAAAACCAGCTGTGCAACGGAACCCGAAAGAGGACAGCTGGCCATGTACACATGCGTGCCGGACCAGCTGTCTAGTGCCACACATGCATGCAACAGAACATGGAAGAGCAGCTGGCGACAGCGGGCGTGCCTGCAGGGCTCTGTGTGCCACCGCTGGTTACGCGTGCCATAGGTTCGGCATCATGGCTCTAGGAAGTAAAACTGCATGGTTGGATGGTTAGTCCAAGTGCCATAACCAAATGATCATAAATGACCAAATTGAGACAGAAAAAGATTCCTCCGTATAAAGAAATACGTTATTTATCTACTAAATTTATAACAGTGTTCGCTGCAAGAACTTTCAGCAGAATGTTTTTGGCGCAAGAGACTAACACGGATTGGGATTAGTTTAGGTATGAAGCCTCAGGGGTTTTTAATGATTTATTTGCATTTGCATCCAGAAATCATATGTCCCATTTTCCTAACTCTCGTCGTTCAGATGTGCTGGATGAGAACCAGAGCAAGCTGAGCGAAGACCTGATGGAGTTCCGGCGAGATGCCTCCATGCTCAACGTGAGTGTCAACTGTCCCGCTCAGTCATCTAGCACAGGGGGCTCCAACCTTGGCAACTGTTAAGCCTGGAGGAGTGCAACTCCTAGCATTCTGGGAGCTGAAGTCCACCAGTCTTACAGTTGCCAAGGTTGGAAACCTCTGGTCTAGCAAAGAAAGATTCCTGGCCATTTGGTTTTGCCAAGACTATACTTTACTGAAGCTTAGGTGGATACAGAGTTAACATCAGCTGAATCTGAGGTTTTCCGTGCAAGCAATGCAAAGTAAAATTTCCTCCTCCCCCCGGCCATCTCCCAGGTATCTGTAAATGTCCACCCGGGTGCTTGTATATTGTTTAGGAAGGAGGGTCTCGGTTCCCAGCTCTTCATATCAGTCAATGCCTATGGAGATTCTTAGTCCACCAGGTCATGGTTGTCCCAAAGGTGCTTTTTCAGGAGGCAACTGGACTTTCTGGTTTTTCTTTGAAGACGTTTCACTTCTCATCCAAGAAGCTTCTTCAGCTCTGATGGGACGGTGGGGAATGGAAGGACTGATATTCCTTGCAGGCAGCTGGTCGTTTGCATCCTTTTAGAGGGTTGTTGAAGCACTTGGGGGTTTCTCTGTGTCCTCAGGGTCACCTGAGTGGTGCAAAAGGGTGTGGAGCCTTCTTGGATTAACTGCTGCAAGGACTGTGTTGTAGATTGGTCTTCGAAGCAAAATAGAAAGTTCAGTTGACACCTTTGGGATGTCATATCAGTAGTTGACTTGGCTGGCTGAAGCTTCTCACAAGGCTCAGCTGGGCTTCCACCACTCCCCTTTTTTACAGTCCAATTCCCTTCCCCCCCCCCCCCCCATTACTAATGTGAGGCTATCATCTCATGAAGCTTGGATAGGACATTTGCAGCCACGACAGTGAGTGCCGTTTCCTCCCCCTTGGAGTCGGTGGGCCTGGAACTTTTGGGAACAACTTTCCCCAGCATGTTAGGAGCTGGCTTCTCACTTGTTCTCCTCCTGGGTGTCAACTCATAAAATATTTCTATGTCTTTTTAGAGTTGCCAACAGAAAGGGGGGGTGGGGGCTGGGGCAAAGGGGTTTGAAAGTGCAGTGGGGCAGCTTGGAAATCATGTGCGCATGTGGCAGAAGCAGGGAATCTTGCCTCCACACTCCCTCCCGTGCACTGGCCGGAAGACACACCACAAAATGCCAGTTTCATGCAACGGAAATGAATGCAGCCTGATAAAATAATACAGGAGTCCTCGACTTACATCCGCAACTGAGCCCCAACTTTATGTTTTTAAGTGAGATAGTTAAGTGAATTTTGCTCCATTTTACGACTGTTATTGCCACAGTTGTTAAGCAAAGCACTGCAATTGTTAAATTAATAACATGGCTGTTAAGTGAATCTGGCTTCCCCATTGTCAGACGGTCAGAAAAGTGATCACATGACTCTGGGACACAGCAACTGTCATAAATACGAATCAGTTGTTGAGCGTCTGAATTTTGATTATATGACCATGGGGATGCTGCAAAGATCGTAACTGTGAAAAATGGTCAAGTCACTTTTTTCAGTGCCGCTGTAACTTAGAATAGTCATTAAACAAACTGTTGTAAGTCGAGGACTACCTATACAAAGGCTCCAGGTAAGACTAATAACTGATCAAAAATAGTTCAATAAAAAAGGTAAAACACAGTTTCCTGCTTTTTTGGCTGACACCAAACCTACAAGTATCAACCAGAAAACTCACAAACCTGTCAAATTCTCACCTCACGAAAAATACATCGAGTCAAAGTTCAAGTCTTTAAAACCCCCCAATAATCATATAGGACGTGTGCATGTGTTAATCTCCTCTATTTTGGAATAACACACACACACACACACACACACACACACACACCTCACTTCTCTCCAGAAAGAGAAAGGCCATTTTACAAACACAAACTTGCCAATTGGCTCCTGTGTTTCTCTGCATCTTGGTTGCTCGGAGAAGTTGAGGTGACATGCAGATGGTTGGATGCAGGGATAGGTGGGTGGGCAGACGAATGAATAAATAAATGGCGACTAAAGAACAGAGTAAAAACGACAACTAAAACAAATGTGGAATTGTCTGAACAAGATCTGATTTCTTTCCTCTGGAATCTTTACAAACCAGTTAAAAAAACCTTCAGTTCAGTCAATCCAATCAGAATGGCACTGGAAGGGACCTTGGAGGTCTTCTAGTCCAGCCCCCTGCTCAAGCAGGAGACCGTATACCAGTGATGGTGAACTTTTTTCTTGTGATGTGCCGAAACCGCCCCACCGCCCCCTTACTTGCACTGTGCATGTGCGTGCCTCCCAGCTGATTTTTCAGCTTCCAGAGGGTCTCTGGAGTCTGGGGGAGGCCATTTTCACCCTCCTGGGGGCTCGAGAGAAGTCTCTACAGCCTTTGGAGGCCAAAAAACAGACCCGTTTCGGCAATTCTGGTATTTCCAGAAGGCCTGTTTTTCGGCCTCCTGAAGCTGCAGAGACTTCCCTCGAGCCTCTAGGAGGCCGAAAAGGGCCTCAAATGGGCCAAAAATCAGCTGGGAGGCGCACGCATGCGCAATGCAGGTAAGTTTGGTTGGGGCTCGCACAAATGCCATAGGTTCAAGTCATCACAGCCCTATACCATTTCAGACAAGTGGCTCTCTAGTCTCTTCTTAAAAACCTCCAGTGTTGGTGCATTCCCAACTTCTGGTGTCCAGCTGTTCCACTGGTTAATTGTCCTCACTGTCAGGAAGTTTCTTCTTAATTCCAGGTTGCTTCTCTCTTTGATCAGTTTCCAACATTTGTTTCTTGTCCTGCCCTTCTGGCGCTTTGGAAGTTCATTTGTTCTGTGAATGCAGCTCTTCATTTTCTCACTAAATTACAGTTCAAACAGTGGTACACAGCATGGTTCCAGAAGCCAAGGCTTACAAAACAGATCCAAGTGCTCCTTAGCCCCTGCCAGTCATTGTTAGGGTGGCTTGGGGTTCACAAAACCCGCCTCCTGTTTGTCGACTTCACTTTGGCATTTAAAGCAATCATTCCTCAGCATCTCGTAGAAAATCAAGCGGGGCCATTTAGGCTTTACCATTCCTTTGTGCAACTGGATTCTTGATTTTCTCATTGATAGGCCCCAGCATGTGCGAGTTGGGACTCCTAACACCATTTTCTTAAGCACAGGTTCTCTTCAGGTCCACTGTTGTTCACCCTGCTGACCCGTGACTGTTGTGCTAGGTTTGCCCTCAACCATATTGTGAAGTACGTGGATGATACAACACTAGTGGGCGTTATTCAAGGTGACAATGAGGGTGGTGACCGCAAGGAAGTAGAGGGTTTGGCGAACTAGTGTAACAAAAACAGCCTTATTTTAAACATAGGGGAAACTAAAGAGATCATTGTCAATTTCAGAGAAGGCAGGCACAGCCACACACTTCCATGTGTTAATGATTCACCTGTGGAGGTTGTTAGCAGCCTCGTGTTTCTCGGTAGGCTAGTGAGCCAATGAGTAGGCTAGTTTGGTCACTTAATAGTGGGCACAGCAGCGCCTGCATTTTGTACATCTTCCTTCTCCTATCCTAACCACTTTCTGTAGAGGGACTTTCTACAGAGGGACAATCAGAGCATCCCATCCCATGGCCAGTTTGGAAGCATTACTGCTTCGGGACAGGAAGGCGGTGTAGAGAGTGGTGAGGACAGCAGAAAAGATTATGGGAAGTTCACTTCCTTCTATCCAGGACACGGCATGTAAGTGCGGCAGAGTCTGCAGGATTGCCTAGGACATACACATCCTCTTCACAACTTCTTTTCCTTGTTACCTTGTGGGAGGGGGCTCTGGGGTCTCCAAAGCAGAACATCCAGGTTCAGTCACCATTTTGTTCCATATAGCATCAACCTTGTGAACTCTCAAGTTTCCTCTTTTTGCTATGAATTCAAAATGGACACTGATTTGTGTGTGTGTGTGTGTGATGCCTCGGTGCCACAATTCACATTTTTTCCCCTTTTGGCCTTTATCACATGCCTTCTTTCTCTCTGCAGGATGAACTGTCTCATATCAATGCCCGGCTAAACATGGGAATTTTGGGCTGTGAGTATCTACCTTTTCTTTCTCCCTGATCAGAAGGGGACATTCTGGGTTTCTGGGGGTAGAGAAACTTTTCTTCTTTATCATGTAAAATTTATAATTACTGACTGAGACATTCTGCTTTCAGAATGAGAATTAGTTAGACGTTTGGCTTTTTTTCCCTCTTTAGTAAGAACAACTTTGTGTTGGGAAATGTAGCAAGTGAAACAAATAATTGCATTGGATCATCTGAGGCTGGAACTTGATTATGCAATTTTTTTCCAGTTCTACAATTTTTTTCCTTCATCCAAAATAGATTTAATTCAAAGAATGTTAACGAGTGCACTATTTACTTTTTTTTCTTATTTAATGGTATGTTGATTGTACTTTCGTTTCTGATCGCCTTTTCTTTCACTGGAGGTGTGTATGAATCACTTGCCGAAACTGCTTGGCAGTAAATTCAAAGCAGCTTAAAAAGCACTTTTCACACAAGTATTTTGTGTTAAAGTACTATTTTCACTGCCTCTGGGAACCTCAACTTAACAACCATTGCATCGCTGTGGTTACATGATCAAAATTCAGGTGCTTGCAGGGGTGGGGTTCAAATTTCTTAACAACTGGTTCTGTGGGCCTGGCCTAATTTGTGGGTGTGACTTGATGGTCATGCGATTGGGTGGGTGTGGCTTGTTGACTGGCGTGGCTTGGTAGTCACGTGACTGGCTGGGCATGTCTTGTAGGTAAATATTGTAAATATTTATGTAAATATTGAATATATATGTGTGTGTGTGTGTGCGTGTTTTCTTAAGTTTTTGCGGGTACTTACATGTATGGTATTCAGCTTTGTTTGGGTATTTTCCCACGTCATTATAGTTGTGCTTTTAATGTTGTAGCAACGTTTCGGCAGAATCTCATCTGCCATCATCAGGCTTCTGTATTGTGTTCATATGTGAGTCAGACTTTCACAGCCGTTTCAGTTTTAAATTTGGGACTAGTCTACTGCTGTGCCAGAATGGTTTTTTCTTCATCCTGATTGGTTGACAGACCAAGACTCCTAACCAATCAGGATGAAGAAAAAAAGCCGTTGGCTGTCAGTACTTTCACAAAAGCAAAATCGCCAGCTTGATCCACAAAAACACACTGAGACATAATGGAGACCTAGAAGATGAACAGACCCATGGAACAGCTGTCCTGCCCTACATAAGAGGTACTACAGACAAAATCAGTAAGATACTACATAGGCATCACATCAAGACTGCCTTCAAAACAGACAGAAAAATAACAGCCATCCTTAGAAACCCCAAAGATAAAATTGACCTGGAAAACCAAGGCATATATGAAGTCCCCTGTGCATCATGCCCTGCCACATACATTGGACAGACCAATAAAAGAATAAGTACCCGCCTGGATGAACACAAAAATGCAGTGAAAAAGCTGGAACACACTTCCTCACTAGTCCAACATATGAAAGCCACAGGTCATAGCATCAACTTCAATGGCACCAAAACCCTAGCCACTACAGAAAACCCCAGCCACAGATTTATCAGAGAAGCTACAGAGATTGAAAAAAGACCTGAAAGCTTGAATAGAAGAGATGATTCCACCAGACTGTCAATTATTTGGAAGCCTGCACTCACAAACAAAAAAATCTCCACACCACAAGCCAGGCAAACACCTGGGCACAAACAGAATCCCCCCTGATACCTCCAGCTCAAACACACCCCAACCAGGCACCCAGATGAAACCTAGCTTCCTAATAAATGATAGCTGTCCATTTACTCGGCACATTTACTCGGCTGCACTAAAAGCCTCCAATACAGGAACACAATGTTGCCGGCCAATCAAGACACAAAAAAAGCCACAAAACAGACAGAAGATATTAGAAACACCAATCAAGCAGAACACAGCAAACTCCAAGACCAATAAACACAGACCAAGACTTCCAACCAATCAGGATGAAGAAAAAACCATTCTGGCACAGCAGTAGGCTAGCCCCAAATTTAAAATTGAAACAACTGTAAAAGTCTGACTTACAGACGAACTCAATACAGAAGCCTGATGATGGCACATGAGATTCTGCCGAAACTTTGCTACAACTTTAAAAGCACAACTATACGTCATGTAGGAAAATACCCGAACAAAGCTGAATACCATACATGTAAGTACCCGCGAAAACTTAAGAAAACATATATATAATATTGTATGTATGTATGTATGTATGTATATATATAAAGAGCGACTTTTACCCAAAATCAGGCAAAGCAGACTGAGTTGCTTGCAGAATCACAGATTCATTCACAGATCTACCTTTCTGCAATCTGCTGTCTGAGTCTGCACTGAAAAATAGAAGCTTCAGTCCTAAGGAAGGTTCGGCTCTACTCTCAGGCCACTTCTCCCCCAACCCCCTGAATAACACCCCTGGCTGGACCTCAGGGAAGCCTCTTGGGCGAAGGCAAAGCAGTCCAACAGCGATCTAGATTAGCTAGAAAGCAGAAATCCGACAGGAGGGGCGGGGCCAGCCAGTGGCGCGATTTGCTGGTTCTCCAAACTGCACAGAATCGTAACAACCAGTTCTATAGAACTGGTCCAAACTGGTAGAATCCCATCCCTGGGTGTTTGGCAACTGGTTCATATTTATGATGGTTGCAGTGTCCCATGGCCACGTGATTCCCTTTTGGGATCTTTGACAAGCATAATCAACGGGGGAACCAAGTTTCACTTAACGGTGACACGAAAGGTTGTAAAATGGACTAAAGTCCACCTAACAAATGTTTTGCTGAACAGCAAAAAAAAATTGGGGGCTCAATTAATGGTCATAAGTCAAGGACTACCTCCATCACTATAAGTGCTGAGAGATATGTAGAATTTCTTTGTTTAATGGCTGCGCACCTTGGTGTTAGGGTTGCAAGTTTGCCACATCCTTTCTTGGGAAAAGGATGCTGGTCTAGTTAGGCCCCCACTTTGAGCCTTGGCTGCTTGTAAAATGACATGCCTTTTCCAAGACTCGGGGATTGGGGCTGTTGTGCATTAACACACTTCTTTTTGTCCTCCTTTGCAGCCTATGACCCTCAACAGATTTTCAAGTGCAAGGGCACTTTCGTTGGCCACCAGGGCCCCGTCTGGTGCCTCTGTGTCTATTCCATTGGTGACTTGCTCTTCAGTGGCTCTTCTGACAAAACCATCAAGGCAAGATGTTTATTTTTAGTTTAATTTTTGCATGGGGTGCACTGCAGGCTCGAGGGGCGTTGGGGAAAAGCACCTCCTCTTGCTCTCAACCAGGTGTCAGTCAGACCTGTCTCAGCTTGGGTTTCTAAGTAAAAACGATCCTTTCCTCCACTGGTTGAGAAAGGTAAATCGGCAGAGCCTCGGTAGCACAGTGGTTGCAGTACTGTATTACAGGCTTGTGTTGACTGCCATCTGCTGCAATTTGGCAGTTCACATCTCACCAGGCTCAAGATTGACTCGGCCTTCTATCCTTCTGAGGTGGGTAAAACGAGGACCCAGATTGTTGGGGGCAAGAGGCTGACTCTGTAACCCACTTAGAGGGGGCTGTAAAGCACTGTGAAGAGGTATATAAGTCTAAGTGCTATTGCTATACTGCTTTTAGGTAATGCCTGCTTTTAAAATCCATAATTCATTCAGAATTAGTGACGTATGTCATAATTGGGGACCCGAACGACGAGGGAGCCCTTGTTTATCAATTTGGGGATTCTCCATGGATGGACTCTCTGCTGCCCTCTCACCTTGGAGCTTGATGTAATTTAGGGCTGAAAGACCCACCTCAGCTCATTTTGGGGCAGATGGTATTCACGACAGTGAGAGAGGACTTGGAAATTCCCCAAAAGGGCTGTCTGTTGTGAAGGCACAATGCTAGACAAGGCACCAAGTCCCTTTCGACCTTTTCACTCTCTCTTTGGAAGAGAAGGCCCGGCACTCCTTCAGCCTCTTTTTCGCCGTCAACAGCCCCCAGGTCTGGAGGTGGCTGATGAGGAAGGGGAGGAACAGCTGCGCCCAGTGCCTGAAATGTGGATGCGTAGAAGGCAGACGAGAGGAGAGCAGTGGAAATCTATGGGCCGGTCCTTGGGATGGAAGAGCCACCACTGCTAGCGAACCCCCACCCTAGTTCTGGGGATAAAAGGCAGGGGGTGGAGATGAATAGGTGTGGCAGACAATTATTCATCTCCCTGCTGGACAGACTTGTTGGGCTGCATTGAGAGATAAACTTTTTGCTGGCGCTCCTAATAAAGAAATGGTTGATTTAACTCCAGAGGGTCTGCCGTGTTTGGGGAGCTGGGTCAGAACAGGCCATAGAAGGGGGCATTTGAACGTAGCCCACTCCAGATTTGAGGGAAAGGGGTAAACGTAGGAGGCTGCTCTCCCAGACACAACTGCCGCCTCCCTTCCTGGCCTCTGTGCCATCAGGAAAACTGCTGGGAGCTGCACTTCTTTGCACCCAGATCTCAAATCTGCCTACCTGCTTCCTTTCTTTGTCGGAAAGAGAGGAAAGCAGGTGGACACGTGACAGGCCAGGTGCTTCCTGCCTCCCCAGCTCTGGCACACGCTCTGACTTCCTGCCCTGGGTCTGGTTGCCCTGGAGTCCAGTTACGTGATCTTTTGTTTTCCCACTAGGTGTGGGATACCTGTACCACTTACAAGTGCCAAAAGACCCTGGAAGGTCACGATGGGATTGTCCTGGCACTCTGCATCCAGGGGTGAGTCAGCCACCAGCCTCATTGCCTTCCGCTGCTCTGCTGTATAAAGCAGAGTCTCCCTTCCTTGGCCGCTTGCTGATGGGTGGACTTCAACTCCCAGAATTCTCCAGCCAGCTGGTTGAAGTCTACCCATCAGCATCAGCAAGCAGCCAAGGAGAAAAAACACTTGATATAAACTCAAGGACTGATAGATGGATTTTAGTTCTGCTCATTGTTTTCTTAAACTCAACAAGCCACTTCTCATTTTTTTAAAAAAAAACGTTGTGTGAATCCTGGCCTTGTTTTCAGTAATGGGGGAAATGCCTGATTTTTCAAATGACAATGTGAATTAAATTTGAGTGCCAGGAAAACCTGGTTTTTTTTTAAAGTTATATTCAAACTGAACTCATGTGTGTAGATGGTGTGGCTTTGCATTTTTATCCAGTGCAACCCTAGGTTGCATTAACGGATAGAATCAAGATCACTTGAATTGTTTGTACCATTTCATGATGGTAAGACCACGCTTGGAATATTGCAACCAGTTTTCATTGTCACGATATAAAAAAAACATGTTGAGACTCTGAAAAGTGTGCAGAGAAGAGCAACAAAGAGGATCGGGGCTGGAGGTTAAAACATATGAAGAACAGTTGCGGGAACTAGGTATGTCTAGTTTAATGAAAAGAAGGACTAGGGCCAAACATTATAACAGTGTTCCAATATTTGAGGGGCTGCCATAAAGAAGAGGAGGTCAAGCTATTCTCCAAAGCAGGTGTCGCCAACCTTTTGGACCTCAGGGACCACCAAACTCCAAATTTTAAATCCCACGGACCAGAGACCCTGGGAAAATCCCCCCCAAAAAAGTCTGCAGGAAAATTCCCCACCCTGTTTTTCTACTGATCAATTGTTCTTTATTTGGGATCGCAGGATACCGTCTCCAGCTCCGTTCTCGGGGGGTGGGAGAGAGAGAGAGAGACTTTTGGCTTCATGCAAGGAAAGCAGCAGAAGCCTCAGAAGTCTTTCTTTCTCTCCCCCAAATTCCACCAGAAATGAATCTTTGCCGGCACAGCCTCTTGGAGCAGGAGGCCTTGCAGGGTCCCAAAGACTCATTTCTGATAGAGTTTGGAAGAGAAAGAAAGAAAGACTTTTGCTGCTTTCCTTGCATGCAGCCAAAAGCAGAAGAAGAAAGAAGCTGAAAGAAGCACCTTGGTGGCCAGGCCAGGTGTGTGGGGCAAGTTCCTCCCCTCCGCCCTTTCTCCCCTCTCCTCACTACCTCGTGTTGTTTGCAATGCAAGCGACGCAAGCCTTGTGTTCCCGCACAGCCTGAATTAATTGCTTTGCGAGTGACATTTCTCTGCGGACCACCCAAATTTTCTCGTGGATCACCAGTGGTCCCTGGCCCACTGGTTGGAGACCCCTGCTCCAAAGCACCAGAGAGCAGGACAAGAAGCAATGGGTGGAAACTAATCAAGGAGAGAAGCAACCTGGAACCAAGGAGAAATTTCCGGACAGTTAGAACAATCAGCCAATGGAACGGCTTGCCTTCAGAAGTTGTGGCTGCTCCATCACTGGAGGTTTTAAGAAAGAGACGGGACAGCCACGTATCTAGAATAGCATAGGGCTTCCTGCTTAACCTTCCAACTCTGTTGTTCTGGTTTTTCAAGGGGTTTGGAATGTGTGTCATTAATCGAATAATGGAAACTCTTCCAGTAGCTCAGTTTTACAACGGAAGTGGCAGTTTGCATTTTTCTGGGGGAAGTTTACACAATCCCTATCTTTTTTTCATGATCTTGAGAGAGAAAAAAATGTGCCAACGAACGTCTTCTGGCTCTCTGATTTCCTTTTGTTTCTTTTGCCCAGGAACAAACTGTATAGCGGCTCAGCTGATTGCACCATTATTGTAAGTGGTTGATTTAGGGAGGCGGGATTATAGGGGGGGCGGGGGACTTGCTTTGGCTTTCTCCAGGAAGGGGAAGAGAAGGAAGTCACTGATAATTCTCTTGTGCAGGGGGGTCTCCAAAGCTATTGGAGATGACTATTTTAAGACTTGAGGACCTCAACTCCCAGAATTTCTCAGCCAGCTATGCTGTGGAATTCTGAGAACTGAAAGTTCACAAGTCTTAGAGTTGCCTAATTCAGAGACCCCTGCTCTTCTTGCATTAGGTGCAACAAAGCCATCTATATACCACTTATCTATATCCTTTTTGACTTTTGACAGGTTTGGGATATTCAGACCCTGCAGAAGGTCAACACCATCCGCGCACACGACAATCCCGTGTGCACTCTTGTCTCCTCGCACAACATGCTTTTCAGTGGCTCTCTGAAGGCTATTAAGGTACAGTTTTCTGATGCAGAGGAGTGGGGAAAACAAAACCCTTTTTGGTCCTTTCCATCCATTCCATCTTTTCTTTTCTTGGCCTAAGAGGTTTGTTCACTTAGATTTGCTCCCTTCTCTCTGCTGATTATTCTGGGCTCATTTAGGATCTTCCCTGATCCTAGAGAGCTGGCCTTGCTTTTTCCTCTTCTCTTTTCCTTGCATTTCCTGCTACTTTGTCTGCTGTTCAGACCTGCTGCATTTTTCATTCTCTTCACTTTTTGAACCCTTCCCCGTTCCCTATTAATTGATTTCTTCTCCTACTTGTCCAGAATTACCCATTGCAGGATTGTTGCAAGGTTAAAGATCTCCCCCATTGAGCTGGGAGGCAAGGAACATCTCCGCTTAATAGTCCAGCTTTTCCTCACCGGCTGTCCGGAATTCCCAGGCATCATGGCCACCAAAAGTTGCCTTCTTGCACATCTGGAGAGCACCAGATGAGGAAAATGATTATTAGGTTAATATGTTCCTTTTCTTCCAGGGTGGCATAGTGACCTAGAGGTGGAACTTTCATTTCACAATCAGGAGGCTATGAGTTTGATCCTAGGTAGCAATAGATATTTCTCTCTGGGTTCAGAGAGAAAATATCTGCTGTGAACTCCGCATAGGTGTCAGGAAGGGCATCTGGCCAGTAAACGCTCAGCTCCATTCAGTTGCCCTGACTCCACCCCAATGCAACAGATTACAGGGTCATTAAAAGAAAAAAAAATATTCTCCTCTTCCAGGAGCTGTGAGAAAAGACCTTCAGTGTTTTGAGGCATGATTAGCTCAGCCTCACTCACAGGGCTTAATGAAAAAGTGGGATAGAAAGGTATACCTGTGTAGTTCTTCCGGTTTTGATCTTCTTCGGCGACAGACAGAAATCCGCGATCGTGCGCGGTTTCGGTCTGGGCTCGCCGCTGGAGTGCCCCGAGCCACCCGGTTTCGGGGTTAAGCCACCCCGTAGAGGTGGTGAAGAGGGGGGAGACTGCCAGCAGGGTTGAGGAGAGCCGCATCTCTCCTCCCCAGCTGGCCATTACTCCCTTTCCCGAAGGCGGTTGGAGCGGTGGTCAGAAATGGCCACCTCAAAGAAGAACTCGATCGGAAAAGAATGTGCAGGAGGAAGATAAGAGAAAGTTTTTGGCTGACCGGGTCAAGTTGCAAAGCAGCAACTAAGGTACCCTGGAATTTAAATTTACAAAAAAATAACATTGTTCCCAAAGAAGAGTCTGAAGCAGCAAAGGAAAGGGAAAAGGGAAAGGTTTGGGTTTTTTTCTTCTCTCCCTTTCCCTATATTGACAACTAAGAGACTTAATAAGAAATTGGAAAAATCCATTTTGACATCAACAGGTAATTAAGCTGAAATTAAAACAAAATGTCAAAGGGATAACAAAGATTTCTGGACACCAAAAATTTTTCCATAAGCAGGAAAGGAGAGAAAAAGAATAAATGGACAGGATCTGGAAAGAGGGAGGAGACTGCCTGGAATTGAAAGGAATCTACAGCAAAACTTCAACAAGACTTCTAAAAGATACATTTTAACTGAAACTTTGCAACTAAGCAGTAGAACCCCAGGAAGAGAAAGTGAAAAAAAAGAGCAAAAAGAAACAGCCTGTATATATTTGGATTACTTGGTGATTTTTGGATTCTTGGTTATTGCATTTGAATGACTAAAATTAATTGGGTGGTTGTTTAAAAATTTATACAATGGCACTACTTCTGGATGAACTGAAAATGGAACTTAAAAAGTACAAAGAAGATGCACAAGAAGGGAAGGGTTCTTTTGGCTTCATTTTTCAACTCTTAGAAATGGAGATTTGGAACTATGAGAAACAACAAGAAACGTCTGCAAAACAAGAAGACTGGGACAAAGAAGAAGCCATCTTTAATGAACAAGTAATTCTATGTGAGGAAGAAAAAGGAAAGGGCGGAAAGAGAATGGAGAATTTAAGACTTAAAAAAACAATAACAAAGAAAAATAATTCAAAAAATAAGTATAATACTGGAAAGCAACAGAAGAGGGGAATATAGAAGAGAGAAATAGAAGTAGAGAGACATGGGGGTAAAAAGGGGAGAGAGAAGAAGAGAGGGAAGAAGGAAAGGAAAAGAAGTTACAAAGGACCGGAACAAGATATAGAGAAACAGGACCTATTTAGAGATAATGGGTGAAAATCTAACTGAAAAAGGGATTCTGTAAAGGTACATAAGATTGTATTGTTATATTAGTAATAGAAATAACTTTAGAAAATTGGAAACAATGTATGATTAAAATGAGGGATAAAATAGTTAGTGTAATTTAGTGAAATGTTTGTTAATAAAATAAATGAAATAAAATAAATGAGAAAATTGAATTAGGAAGGGACAGGAACATTTTAATTAATTAATGCTTTATAAAATATAAGTGAAGAGGTGGGGGAATTAATCATGGTAAGCTTATAGCTGTTCCCATTGAAGTATGATATTCAATTGAAAAATAATATTAAAGAAGTTAAGATGTTAATGAATGTTAACATTAATGATAGAATTGAATTGGAATTGAATGTGTTGTTTTAATTACATATATTTATAATCTTTTTTTAAAAAGAATATAGTATGTATTTTAAGAATGTACCAAGCAGAATCCGAATGGAAGTTATGTATTATATTGAATGTTAAAACTTTAAGGTATATATTGAAGCCTAAATAAGAGTTAAATGGATAAACTTAAAAGATATAAAGGTGTCATACTCCAATCAGCAACTACAGGAGAAACTTTGTTTAATGAGAAAAGATAATAATGAAATTAAAACAGGACAGACAAAAGATACAAATATAATGATTTGAATTGAGATGAGATAATTAAAATAAAATTGAGAAAATTAAAAGAGGGGAGAAGCTATGTAGAAAATGTAAAACAGTAATAAGATATGGAATAGAACATAAAAATGAGCATGAAATTGAATTTGTGTCTGTACGAAGAAATGTAACCCGGGATTACGCTACTTTCAAAAAAGATGTTTTATTTGTATTTTTAAAATTTTATTTATACAAACATTCCATCTTTCATTTGAACAGAGTGTGTCATCTCTCTCATGCAATAACCATTGCAGTTTATACTTATTCATTGTTTTCCTTTTAATATTCTATTCTTACATCCTACTAATCGATATCATATACCAAATTCTAACATTCCCCATCTTAACATTTTTAATTCTTACCGCATTTTTACTATTTTATACTAGTCTAGTATACTAGTGTTTTTGTACATCGCTGTTGAAGGCCTGATTCTGGCTCTCCTTCCACCCATCAGGTCTGGGACATTGTTGGCACTGAGCTGAAACTGAAGAAGGAGCTGACCGGCCTTAACCACTGGGTCCGGGCACTTGTGGCATCCCAGAATCACCTGTACAGTGGCTCCTACCAAACCATTAAGGTAGGTGTGGCTCTCAGATGCTCCACTTGCTCTTTGCAGCCTGGGAAGTGTTCTGACCCAAACCCTTTTCCAATAAAACAAACACGAACCAAAGGGAACAGAAACCTTTTAATGATTCTTACAAATCCCCGGTTAAAAGGCTGCTGCAAACTAATTAACTTTGATAAGCACAAGCCTCACCAAAACTGTGCGAGGCTGCCAAGAACCACAGATAAGAAATATATCACAACAGAAGAGTCTTCAAATACCAATTTAAGATACTGTAATGTCCACGAGGCTGGAGTTTCAAAACGTCTTTGCCTTCTGCAAAGAAGATTTGTTTCACAGCTGGCTTTTATCTTCTTGAAGGAGGGGCCATTACCTTGCAGCCTTACTCCCGAGTCGCTCGTGCTGCTGCAGCTGCTCTTTCCTGCGAGCAATCCTTCGTGCATGTGCACTTGGCACAGGCTCTTCGGGAACCTCCTCATCGCTGTTGCCAGTCCCCACAATCTCTGAAGGCAACAATCCACTCCCTAGTGGTCCTGGCCCCTCATCTGAGTCCTCGCTCTCCTCAGCCGTCCGTACCTGCTGCCGGCTAACCACAACAGGAAGAAGATTCCATCCCTTTTCTCTCCTCTGCTCCAGATCTGGGACATCCGGAACCTGGAATGTGTACACGTCCTGCAGACATCTGGAGGCAGCGTCTACTCCATCGCGGTCACCAACCATCACATCGTCTGTGGCACTTACGAAAATCTCATTCACGTAAGGATGGCCAAAGCCCAGGAAGAAGGGGTCAGTGGGGCCACCTTCAGCCCTTCCCCAGACCCTCCAGTCCTCTCTTTCTGGGATCTGGCAAGCAGACCGGATGGCTAGAGCCACCGGAATCAAAAGGGGGAAGCAATGGGAAGGTAATACTCGGCTGTTGGTCCCTTTTGAACCAGGTGTGGGATATCGAGTCGAAAGAGCAGGTTCGCACGCTCACAGGACACGTGGGCACCGTGTACGCTCTGGCAGTCATCTCTACGCCGGACCAAACCAAAGTCTTCAGCGCCTCGTATGATCGGTCATTGCGGGTACGTGGGGGGCTCAGCAAGTGGTTGGTTCAGGGCGAGGGGTGGGATTCTACCAGTTTGCACCTATTTGCTAGAACCGGTTGTTAACATTTCAAGCAGTTTGGAGAAGCGGTTGTTAGAGGAAATTACTGGCCTAATCCTGTAAGGAAGGCAGGAAGGAAACATTCTGGGGTTGCTTACAGAAACTGCCTCTCTGTTAATTACATTCTTGGCAGGACTAGACTTCCTGTCTCTGGAACTTCTCTGGAGGTTTTTTTTTCCTCCTTTGCTGGTACTTTGCTTGTGTGGAGTGACCCTTCAAAGTTATAATGGCACTGAAGAAAGTGACTTAGGACCATTTTTCACACTTACGACTATTGCAGCATCCTCACAGTCATGAGAGGCCAGGCGAGGAGATTCGTGCCTCGATGTGAGTGGTATTGAGTTGGCCACGCTCAGCCAATAACATGACCAAGCCACGCCCACCCAGTCACATGACCCCCCAAGCCACGCCCACAGAACTGGTTGTTAAAAAAATTGAATCCCACCCCTGGTTCAGGGCGAGGGGCCCAGAGGAAGACCATGGGAAAAAAGGAGAACTGGCAGTGGGAGACATCCTAACCGATGAAAATAAAAAATGAAATTCAAGGGGGAAGAAAGGAAGGTTCTACACTGAGGCAAGAAAAATCAAATGCACAGGTACAACATATGTGGTACCTTGCTCAATCGTAGTGACTGTGAGAGGGATTAGATTAGATTATAGATTAACAGGGTGGGGCCTCGGAGTCCTAGTGGACCTCCATTGAAATACGAGCCAGCCATGTGCAGCAGCTGCCAAAAAAGCCAACACGGTTCTAGGCTGCATGAACAGGGATAGCATCAAAATCACGCGAAGTGTTAATATGACTTTATAAGGCCTTGGTAAGGCCACATTTTGGAATACTGTATTCAGCTTTGGTCGCCACGATGTAAAAAATAAGTTGAGGCCCTGGAAAGAATGCAGAGAAGAGCAACAAAGATGATTCGGGGACCGGAGGCTAAAGCATAAAAAGACTGGTGGCTGGAACTGGGCATGGCTAGTCTAGGGAAGAGAAGGACTAGGGGAGACATGATAGCGGTGTTCAGATATCTCAGGGGCTGCCCCAAAGGAAAGGGAGTCAAGCTATTCTCCAAAGCACCAGAGGGCAGAACAAGAAACAATGGGTGGAAACTGATCAAGGAGAGAAGCAACCTGGAACTCAGGAGGAGTTTCCTGATAGTGAGAACCATTGATCAGTGAAATGAATTGCTTCCAGCAGTTGTGAATGCTCCAGCACTGGAAGTTTTTAAAAAGATGTTGGGTAACCATTTGTCTGAAGTGGTGTAGGATTTCCTCCTAGGCAGGGGGGCTGGACTAGAAGACCTCCAAGGTCCCTTCCAACTCTGTTATTCTATTCTAAATCTTTCAGTGTCTATTGTAATTTGATGAAGTTGAACTCTCTTAGCAAGCAGGCAGCTGGGCTCCAGATCCCTGAATCCCAGCCCCAGGTCTCTTCAGCAGCCTGGCTCTACCAACAGCACCCTCTGCTGCTTGAGGGAGTTCGTGTGTGTGTGTGTGTGTGTGTGTGTGTTATTAATCTCATTTCTCCAAAACCTTCGGAATGAATTGCACCGCAGGAGAACAGGGGGAGCTCTTTCCGGGTACTGTCCTGTTGGAATCAATTTCTCCAAAGTTAGGCCAGGCCCAAACAATTTAAAAGAAAATAACAATGTAGAGGCAAGCAGAAAAAGAACTAAAATGGATTTGATTTGATTTCAATTATTTGTATGTTACGTTGTGTGTACAGTATGATTATTCTCCACCCCCCTTGTATCCTAGTGGTTTCCCCTTATAACTTATTTCTAAGTACAATTTTGTAAGAAATTTTCGGGATCGTGGAGGGCCCTCCCACAGCAAGAGGATTGTTCTGAGGGACAGAAGTCCAACCTGAGTATCTCTTTGTTCCCAAACCTAAGAGAGGGAAAGGGCAGTGGAGGCCATGGCGCCTCCTCCTCCTCCTTTTTTCCTTTTTACAACCCTGTAATCCCTCATTTTGGGCTGCGGTCGAGGCAACAGAATAGAACTGAGCATATTTACTGGCCAGAAGCCCTTCCTGACTCCACACAGAGTTCACAGCCAATATTTTCTCTTTCTGCCCTGATAAACACCTGCTGCTACCTAGGATTGAACTCTTAACTTTCTGAGTGGGAGGCGAGTGTCTTCACCTCTGTGCCACTCCCATGGCACCTCTCCTTACCTGTAATGCCTTATGCAGTTGCAGAATGTTAACGGCCTTTGTCCAAATGCCCCAGTTGAGGGAGGGGTGAGTTTTGGAGGTCCTTCAGCTGTATTTGATGCACATCCTAACCCCACACGAAATGTGGAGGTGCAGAGTTTGTGTATGGCCTGGATTTAGGCAGAGAATGGGATCCACGGCTCAACACCATTGTCTGCCTAAATCCAGGCCACAAACAGTCCGCTATGGTGATCCACCGTCACTGTCTTGGCTTGTTCTCTGCCTCCAGGTATGGAGTATGGACAACATGATCTGCACCCAGACACTCCTGCGCCACCAGGGCAGCGTCACAGCCCTGGCCGTCTCAAGGGGCCGCTTGTTCTCCGGGGCGGTTGACAGCACCGTCAAGGTATGTCCTGGGGTGGGGGGGAGCTCTCAGCAAGAGGAAGAGGGCCCCCTCTAGTGAAGAGGAGGACCAGGGGAGACAGGGTAGCAGTCTTCCAATATTTGAGGGGCTGCCCCAGAGTGAGGAGGGGGTCAAGCTATTCTCCAAGGCACCTGAAGGCCAGACAAGGAATAATGGATGGAAACTGAACAAGGAGGAGAGATTCAACCTGGAAATAAGGAGAAACTTTCTGACATTGAGAGCAATCAACCCATGGAGCAGAAGTTGCCCTCGGAGGTTGTGGGAGCTTCATCCCTGGAGGCTTTCAAGAAGAGACTGGATTGCCCTCTGTCAGAAATGGTGTAGGGTCTCCTGCTTGGGGGTGGGGGGTGGGGGTTGGACTAGATGACCTACAAGCCCCCTTCCAACTCTGTTAATCAAATTTCCAGTTGTCTCAGAGCCGTTTTCGCAGGTGGCTTCCTAGTTTCCTCCGGCTGGGTTGTCCCAGCACCCAGCGCAGTCACTTGTTTTCCTGGAAGCACCAGGGAGAGCTAGCTTCCTTTCCAGGTGACCAGGGAAGGGTTGCTGGGGGTTTGGGGTGGGTGGTGGGTGGGAGAGCCCCTAGCTACGATTCTGTGCAGTTTGGAGAACCTCCCAAATCCCACCCCTGACTGGCCCCGTGTACCCTGCCCCTCCCCTCCCAGGAGTCGCCACGTGGCCTGTTTCGGATGCAGGTAAGTGCAGGGCACGTGCAGAGGCTCAAGAAGGGTGAAAAACGGGCCTCCCGGAAGTTTGAGAAGGTTGGAAATGGGTCCTTTTCGGGGGGCTTCCAGAGAACCTTTGGAGCCAGGGGAGGCCGTTTTGCCCTCCCGAAGGCTCGAGGAAAGCCTCAGGAGCTCGGGGAGGGCAAATACGCCACCCCGCCCCCAGAGACCGACAAGGCCACACCCACCATGGCCACGCCCACCTAGCAACTGGGCTAAAAATTTTGAAGCCCACCCTGCAGGTGACACCTGGGAGCTCCACCTCAGCAGCCCTGGTTAGATGTGTTTATGCTACACGAGGAGGAGGAGGAGGAGGAAGCCATAGAGTGGGCTCATCACCTCTTTAAGAAGCACTCCTTTTAGTTTGGGGCAAAATGTGACTGAGTCCCAAGTCTCGTGCCTTCCGGGGGACTTCTGCACGCCAAGATGTGCTTAGGCAGGGACCCAGTCACCCATCACGATCTAAGACACGGTAAGGAGCGTAGCTGACTTCCGTACCACACGTGGCTTTTCTGGCGCTCTCCTCCTTTTGGGAAGGGGACCCGCTCACAAACAGGAGTTTACATGAGATTTGCTTCCCCCCTGCCACGAGTTACATACACACACAGATGTTTTAATGTTGAGCAGGGAGGCCTCTGTGGCACAATGGCACAGAGTACTGCAAGCTACTTCTGCTGCCTGCCGGCTGCCTGCAATTTGGCAGTTTGAATCCCACCAGGCTCCCGGTTGACTCAGCCTTCCGTCCTTCCGAGGAGGGTCAAATAAGGACCCAGGTTGTTGAGGGGGCAAGAGGCTGATTCTGTAAACCACTTAGAGGGGGCTGTAAAAGCCCTGTGAAGCGGTGGATAAGTCTAAGGGCTATTGCTATTGACAGAAAGAAGCCATTAGCAGAACCCCAAAGATCCTTGGATAAGGATTGGCAGCTGGTAGGCAGACCTGGTGCTCAGGACCTGGGCTGGATCAGGTCATGTCAAATGAGAGTTGCCTGCAGAGGTGGTAATCAGCCGGTTCGGTCCAGTTCTGGGGGACCGGTAGCGAACATTTTGACTGGTTCAGAGAGGCGGCTAATACCACCTCTGGCTGGCCCCGCCCGCCCACCTGCACGCTTTCTTATTTGAGCCCTGCGCATACGTGCGAAGCGAGCTCTCTGGACCAGGAGGAAAAAAAAATTGAAACCCACCACTGGTCGCCTCTATGTTCTACTTGTGTTTTTTCAACCTTGGCAATTTTAAGACGCTTGGACTTCTGGGAGTTGAAGTCCAGGCATCTTAAAGTGGCTCAGGTCTTAAAAGTAGCTCAGGTTTCGAAACACTGCTCTGCTCAATGATGGGAGTTTGGGTCCTGCTGACATTTCTCTCCCCAACAGGTTTGGACCTGCTAGGACCCATTTCGGACACCATGCTGCCAAATACATGCTGGCTCACTTCCCTACACTCCAAACGCCCTCCAGATGTGCTGTGTTCCTTCTCGGTGGGCCTTCCCCTCCCCAGCCAGCTGTGCAAGAGCTTTGGGCCACATACCTCAGCGCACTCTCCCTTCTGCAGCAGCGCCTTCCCAGGGAGGAAGACACACACACACACACACACACACACACACACACACTCCTTACCCAATGCACCACTCCAGCTGCAGTTCCTGGCCTGGCTCTCCCTGACACCGGCCCAGCTGCAAGCGGTTCTTTACTCCTGCAACGAAGTCTTTACTCCTCCTCGTCAGTAGATCATCTCCAAGAGCAGATTTTCTACAAAGCTGGCTTGGATCGGTCTGCATGAGCAGCCACAGTCGCCTCAATCTCTGTCCTGGTATATTTAAATTATTTGCTATGCTCCTTCATTTGTGGCCACAGCCGGGGATAAAACCCATTGTCCTGTCATGTAAACCCGGTACGATTTCTGTGTCCCCAGTCCAGCCCTTCTTATCAGGTATCCTAAACCTCCCTCCCCCCTCCCTCCCCTTCTTCAGAGCATCCCATCATCATGGCCTCCCTGGGCAAGGCGGGAGAGCCGACGGTTGTGTTTTTACGGACATTTTCTACTGTTTTTAAAATTGTGATATAGATTTGGATTATTTCTTCCTTACCAATAAAATTGGACCATTGTTTTAGGCCAGCACGACTCATTGACAAACCTGAAGCATTTCAGCCAATGAACCCTGCCTTCCCCCACCCCCCCAAAAATTCAAGGCTGACTTCCATGGATCTTGAGGGGTACCCATTCAAAACTCCCTGGCTGATCTGTGATGAGCACGTCCTGGGTTGCCATTAGTCGGTAAATAGAACAATCCCATGACCTGCAAAGCTATTTGCACCTAGTGCATGGGGCTTCTTGCAGCACCCAAAAGGCTGAATGCACTGCTGGGGGCTTACGTGGCATCACCTGTGGCCAGCTAAACTGCCACCTGTGACCTACCTGTTCAGTTTCTTAGGTCTAATGGATCATGTGTGGCATTCTTATTTCCCAGAATGCTGCTTCTTAAGTTGCCCTTTTAATCACGAAGCTCAAATTGTCTTTGCATCCAACTTCAGAAATGCTGAGACAATGTTTAGAGGTAGGAATCGAGGGGACAACGACAGGGCAACAACTGCCCGCAAGCTGGGCACTGACCACTTTCTTTGGCAGGGAGGAAAGGCCTCCCTTAGCTGCATTGGGTCGCCACTGCATTGCCAAAAAACCCCAAAAACTCTGAATTACGGTAGGGGATTTGTAGTGACACAAATAATTGGAAGCGGTTTGTTTTTGTTTTATGTTTTTCTCTGTGCAAATACCCTTGTTCAGTACGATGTAACAAGTGGGAGATGTAGAAGAGTCGACTTCACGGATTTTGTCGCACGTTTTGGTTCCCTGAAGATGTGCAGCTTCCACCGTGGCTCCAGCTGGGCCCCAGCAGCCCTTTCCCATCACACAGCGGAAGCTTTTCCTCCCCTCCAGCTGGAGCCAAAACACGAGTTGAGCGGGCCAAGATAATCTGGACGTTTTATTAAGCACCGATGGTCATAAATGCATCCACACGGCTGCTGGCCTGGACTGAGCTGCAGCCCGAGCCCGTCACTCCCTCTGCACCAAAGCAGCCAGACCCCACGCCCCCCCTCCCCCCCCCAAAGTTAGTGCCTCCGAGGTGGGATTTTTTTCTTTCTGACCTCAACAATAAAAGTATTCTTTAACAGCAAATGTCATGTATCTGTATTAGAGACGAGCAGGGCCTTCTTCCCTGTTTTTGTCTTTAAATATTGATAGCCAGATAGCTTCTTTTTAAAAAAGAAGCAGCAAAAAAAATTACACCATCACAAAGCTATTAATAGAAGTAATACTGGTGGAATGTGTGCAGCAAGAAAAGGTTAGAAGCAGAAAATGCATAGCTTTGACAAAAGGGGAATACAATACAGTATCCGTAACTTAATAATAAAAATATAATGTATATATATATATATTATATATATAGTATGTATATATCCAGCATTAGAATCTTGGAATAGTTTCTTATACATTTTGTTTCTCTTTACAACAGCTATTGTTATGTTGCCTTTTTATTTTTAATTAAGAAATTTCAAAGTTGTGCCAGACACATTTTGGATATCAGCAAAGACTATCCATATTCAAGAAAAAAAAACAGGAACAACATTCACACAGCAATTCTAGCTCTCAAAAACCACAGCTCAAGGAAACCAGATAGGGTGTTTCAGACTTAATAGCCATGTTTAAACTGGACTTGACCCCCCATTTGTATGTTATTATACAGCAGGGCATATGTTAAGTGATTTCCGCACGCGTGCACTTCAACACACTCGCATACATACATACACAGGCGCATATAAACGTACATCCAACTTAAAAAAAGACACAAAAGAATGCACATTTTTCAGGTAAGATTAAACAAAACTTCTTAAAACAAGGCACATCCTTTGATTTTCAATAAAACTGTAAAAAGAAAATGGCAAAAAAATTCCATATAACATAATGTTTTGCACGCTTTGGAAAAAAAAAGAAAAAGATAAACTACCTTTTTAAACATTGTGCTACTTTTTTTAAAATGACCTCACAAGACAAACAGCTTATTATAAGTCTAATAGTCAAGCTAAACTCCAGTTCTTTCAATCTTATATTTTAAAACTGTTCAATATACAATTGATAATATTTTAAAATCTTTTTTATATATATATATTAAATTCCTTTCCTTCTTTTGTTATTTATCTCTGGGGGAAGCTCCACTTAAATAGTTTTTTCTTCCAATAAATACTTTTTTTTATATAGCTTATATTTTTTTTTTCTTCATCCCTTTCATCCCCTTCCAAAGGAAAAGCTGTGTGAGTCTCCGCACACGTAAGAACTTTTCCTAACACGGCTGTCTCGAGAGGAGAGCGCTACCAGTGAACTAATAAAAGAAACAGCACCACAACTCAACACTACTCTTTTAAAGTGAAAAGAGCTCCGTGACGTCTCTCAAAAAGGTAGCTCTACCAGAAGATGACGAAGAGTTCTCCTGAGATCTTACTCCAAGCCAAGACGGATTGAAATCCATGGGTGGGAAGTCTAGCAAGCCGAAGGGAGATTTCCCCCGTTTCTTTTGGCTGCTTTGTTCTGGGTGCCTTTGCTGAGTGGAGAGACAAAGAGGAAGGAACCCAGCATGTCGTGATCACATCAGTGAAGAACGGGTCCCATGTTGGAGGTTGGGCTGCCAGTCAAGAAGATGGAACGGATATTCTAAGAGACGAGAGCGTTGCGGTAGCCCCACACCTAAGTTTTGTTCCTATCGCTGATATTTTTCAGTTTGGCTGAAAACAGCCATAAGAACGTGAGATGCCGCCTGCTCAAGAACCCCAGGCCCTCGCCATGTTGTCTGAGAAGAGCCTGCAAGACAAAGCTCCCAAGATCTCCCTGAAAATGGTAGCTCTTGTTTGTTTTCCTTTATTGCCAGGGGATTTGATAAAGCAAAAACCAAAACACGGCGGAGTGAAATGGACAGGAAACCAAGAACCCAGCAGCAAGGCAGAGCTAAGAGCTACACCGGATAAGAGGAAGGAGAGATGAAGGGTGAGGGCTCCATCCCACGATCAAAACAGATGCCCTACAAATCAAACGGCAGCAGTGCGAAGAGGTACTTTCCCAGCCTTCTCTTCCCTCTGATCTCCCAAAGAACCTCCGTTGATTCCCAGCTGGAGATGGTCGCTCTGTAAGTTCTCCATTCCCGGAAGATAGAAAGTTCGGGGAAAAGAGCCTTAAGCGAGCTAGCACCTCGGTACTCTCCTCTGTGGGAAAGGAAGATGATTCAGGTGATTCTGGTCTCAGAAGCATGACTTATGAAATATGGCCACAGTTATTCTGAAGTACAAAAACAGGCATGAGGGAGAGAAATATAACCAGCTGAAAACATTTAAAAGCCAGTTTAGGCTAGAGATTAGGAAACGCATTCTAAGAGTCGAAAATAAGTAGGCACTGGCAAAATTCCTTCTGAGTACTTAGGGGAATTTCCTTTGATGGAGATTTGTAGGCAAAGGAGTCATTTGGAAACAGCAGTCAGAGGTTTAAGAACGCTCCCACTGGCCTTGGACAAAGGACAGTGTGTCTTGGACACTTGCCCCAAAGCCTTAAAAAAAACAGAGTGCTCCTGTGGGCACAAGGTTAGGGAACCCGGTAAATGGTTCAAGTAAAATGATCTACCTTTCCTTGTAAAATGCTGTTTCTTGCCATTGCAATGCAACAACAAAAAACCTCCAGGGTGTTTTATAAATTCCACAAGAAGGAAGACCAAGTGAAGCTGATGTGGAGCATCTCACTGAGAACATGGCCAGAGGGCGATCCAAGCCTTCCTATGCAACTTGAAGATGCCAGGAGATCCCGAGAAGCTCATCCATCCGAAGTAGGAGCCAGACAGTGTCCTTCCCCAACTGCAACATTCAAGCATTCCTCTTGCATCCGAGGGTCTTCCCTATTTCCCTATCAAGATCCTTCCAATTTGCAAGTGGAATAAACCAAAGGAAACCTGAGGACAGCAGACAGTTCTGAATTGGCAGGACATTTTGTTCCTCCCACCCCCAGGGTGTTTACTCACTCTAAGAAGCCTCAAGCTGGTGGAATGAAAATAGAAAATGAATTGGCCACAATACCAAGTGGTGGTGCTTACACTGCCTGGGGAGTAACGAAAACAGCAATTCTGCCCAACATACCTGGAAGATGGAGAAGGCTCTTAAGAATAAACTTTGGCATACATTGTAGAATTTCAGACTAGCAACCCTCGGGTATGCAAAAATTGTGATCCTCTTGGAAGATGCCCCTTTCTGGAAAGAAAGAGCAGTGCTGCACTCGGCAGGATCCCTCCTCTCAAGGAAGCCCTTTCCTAACTGATTGCCAGAAGATCCCTCGCGGGTACCAGGACCGATCAGGACAAGACCTACGGCTCAAGGGTCAGCCGTGAGTCAGGAGCACAAGGCATGTTCTAGCCAAGGGCTGCAATCCACTCAGTCTTGGCTGAGCCTCCTTTGATTGCCTCTTCCGAAACCGCGGGTGTAATACCCAAGAGAGGAGGCCTCTCTTCCATTAAACCTCCACAGGAATACAGAACCACCATCGCCCTTGGTTTCCAGAACATGGAGATGGTTTATTGTTCCTTGTCTGTCAACTGCCTGGTCAATGATGTCTTCTCCCAGCCTTGCTCCCAACGGTTGTGGCAGGTTAAGAAGGCTAAACGGTTCAACCGGTGACGGACTCTTTGGGACAGAAGTGCCTTAGAGCAATAGAAAGTGCAGGACAAGTCCCTGTGCTCAGAACTGCCTCAAGAGAGGGGTTTTAAAAAAAAAATAAAGAGAGAGAGAGAGAGAGAGAGAGAGAGAGAGATTTGCCATCTCTCTTTGGCAGCTGCAGAAGCCATCAGTGAGCTTATGTACAAGGAGATTTTGGCCAGGATGCTTTTGCCCCACCCACCCCCACCCAAGTTTTTTTTTTCTTTTCGTATTTCAACACTTTTATCGATCATGCAAACATACCAAAGCTTTTTGCACAGCTTTTGCCCGGAATGATGCTTTCCAAGGCAAACCAACAGAAAAAAGAGCTTGTATCTCAAAGGGGAACGTGTTAACAAAACGAAACTTCTTACAGTCACAGCTTCATCATCACCAGGAGAAGACAAACACCTTCAGGACAAAGAAACGAAGCATGCAGCTTGCTGAAGGTTCCCCCACCCCACCCCTACCCCGACTCACAGGTTCCCTCAGGTTCCCTTCCATGGCTGCCTCTACCAGCATCTCCAGCGGTGGCAGATGGGCGCATGAGCTGGGCATAGAAGGAAATGCGGTGTGCAGTCCAGAAACACCCAACACAGAAGGCAATAGTCATTGCTAAGACGAGATTTCACCCCAAACGGAAAACATGAAGAACCAGAGAAGACTTAATACTTATTTTGTGCCACATACTTTGATAGTGTATTGGGACAGTAACAACTCAGGACTGATCCGGAGAAGAGAGGGGGAAGGAATTCGTACGTATTATATATGAGGGGGAAAGCCACTCTGGAGTGGACGGAGTAGCTTCGCCTGGAAAGCTGTGCTGAAGAAAGTGTGAAGCTCACTTTCTCCCATTGCCATGGAAGCTCTGCCCATCCCAGGCCGCCCTGACCTCCGACTCCGCTGCAGGAGGAGAACTGCAGTCATGCTGTGATGATCTCTAAGGTCAAACGGGTGTTTGGAAGGGATGGGAGAAGAAACCCAAATGTGGTTCCTCTCTTCACTTTGCAAAACAGGTTCCGAGGAAACCCTTTCTCAAGCATCTCAGTTTGTTTCAACACAATCCTGAGGTAACCTTGTCTTCTTTGTGCAAACCTCAAAAAATGGAGGAGGGAAGATCTTCATGGAGGTGATTGTGCCCTTGTGCCCATGGCAGATCCTGAGGTTGGCCTGGACTGTTCTCCAGCTCTCATTCCAACATGGCATCTAGCTGGTCAGCAAGATCATCAAACATGCTGCCGATGTCGTCCAGGATGCTGACGGTACTCTTGGATTCTGCAGTGGAACTGAAGGCGAGAGACATCAGAGAGGTTAAGCCGATCCCAATTCCTCTACAACAGGGGTGTCAAACTCAAGGCCTGTGAGCCAAATTTGGCCTGCGGGGTGCTTAGATCTGGCCTGTAGGTCCTCACTGGAAACAGCGAAAGTTCGGCCAGTGGTGCCTCTGCCAGCAAAAACGGAGCTCGGGAGGGACGTGCACAGCCGTTCCAGGCTCCATTTTTGGTCACGGTGGCCTCTTGCAGCCCTCTGCCAGTGAAAACAGAAACACAGCCCACCCCCCAAGCTCCGTTTTCACTGGCAGAGGGCTGCAGGAGGCCATTGCGGCCAAAAACACAGCCGAGGAGCCCATTTTCGCTGGCAGAGCACTCAGAACACAGGCACCGCCAACACAAGTGACATCATGCTGTCCATGGCCTGGCCACACCCACCCCAGCCCCCCGAGGTCAAACACAACCTTGATGCAACTCTCAATGAAATCGAGTTTGATACTCCGTCTACAAAACCCTTGCCTTTAATACAGCTTCCTAATACCTCCGTCCTTTGGTTAGTTAAACCTGAGCATGTATAACAGCAGTACTCTCGCCCTGCCTTTCTCCTGTTCTGCTCTCCTTCACCTTTTTACTAAACACTTTTGTTCCCGAGTGGGCACAAGCCATAGAAGACAGCAGATGGCTGCACTTCCTTGTGGTGAAAAACCAACAGTGGCTGTTTCACCCAGCCTCTCTGGTCTGCTGGACATTTTGCAGGCCTTCTGGCTCCTCAATCATCTCTAGGGTCCTTCCCCACCCCTTCCCATCCTCAGGAGTGCCTTACTCTGCTGCTTGTCCATCCTCTTGCTTGATCTTCTCCTCCACAGCTTGCAGAGCAGCAGCCAGAGAAGCGCTGGTCTCCTCCAGTTTCTGATGCACGCTCTCGGTGCTCTCCACTGAGGGCCCAGCCATGGAGGAGCGAGGTGGCTTGACTGGCACTGTCTGAGGAGGCTGCCCTCCAGGGGACAAAGGCTTAGCTGGGCTGGAGCAGAGGGAAGGAGGTGTGCTTGAAGGCTTGATGGTGGGGGTCAGCTGCTTGGCCGGTGAAGGTGCTGGTGTGCAGCTGGCACTCACTGACTGGAGGACGGGGTGGACCTTCGGCTTCGGAGCAGTTGGGGGTGGCATAGGCTTTGGAGATGTGGGTGGCGCAGTCCCATGGACACGTTTCACCTCTGCAAGAGACAAACAGGACACGCCATGCCTCTGTTACAGGAAGTGGCCGTAACATGGAGTTTCTACTTGGCAAGGCTGCATCTAACATCGTCTATCATTAGGAAGACAGTTCAGCTGTTACTAGAACTGGATTCAATGGATATTAAAGATGATAAAAAGGATGCCCCCCTTCCATTCAGCAACTAGGAAATATTAGCACACAAGCTTGCAGTTTCAGGCACACAACTCCACTCTCCAGTCTGATTCCCAGAGTACTCCACCCATACATACACACTCTCCCATGTGTTGCCCAACATTTCTTTGTGGGCAGTTTATTGGTGCCTAGATATGTACATGGATAAGGAAGCCCCTTGGCAGCCTCGGAACACAGAGAAGCAACTGTGAAGCCCCCCACAAAAAACCATGCTGTGTGGATTCCCCAGGAAGAGGCTTTACCTGGGCTTCCAGGACCAGGAATCGGAGCCCTTTTAGTGGTTGGCGTGGAAGGCCCCGTGGTTTTGGGTGGCAAGATGGGCTTGGGAGAGACAGGAGGCTTGATGGGCTTCTTGGTTTCTTCACGGGGGATCTGAACTGAGGCCCCTCCCACTCTCTCTTGCTGCTCTGTGGGGGCCACAGCCTCCTGGCTGCTCATCTCAGAGGTCGGCCGGCGCTTGACTGTGCCCATGCCATTGTGATACACTGAGAGCTGGGCCAGCTCCTGCTCCTTGTCTTTCGACTTTGGCCGCCTCTTCACAGTGTCTGATTCCGTGAGGATGAACTTCACATTGTCCTGTTGACACTGCTTTGCCCGGATCCTCCGCTTGAGAGTGGCGCTGGCCTCCACTCTGGAAAGGTCGCTGTGCCGATGGCCCAAGCCTTCCCCGCCTTCAGCCTTGGTGAGGCTCATCTGTCGGGGACGCTGCTTGATAGTCAGGCTGCCCTCCTCAGCAAAGGGGATATTTTCACCGTTCTGCGGGGCGCTCCCACTGTGCTCTGCCCGCAGCCGTTCCACGGGGCCACCGTCTTTGGCCGTGCCAGACTTGATGCTGTCTGAGCGTTCACGACGAGCAGCTGCCACAAGCCCAGTCACAGGGCCACTGATGGTGCGTCGGCGGTTCACCACTTCTCCGTCTAGTCCGATGGCCTCTTTGTGCTTGACGGTGGCCAGAACAGTTGCAACACGGGCATGTTCCGGACTGGCTGAGCTTACAACCACACCAGGCTGCAAATAGTACCCATCACCCCCCTTTTGCAGGGCAAGAGCCCGCCCCCCTCCACCGATCGATGACATTTCTAACATGGCAGCAATGCTCTTTACACTCCCAGCACTGCCTGTCTCTATGGTGCCCCCGTCACTCAGCTGCTTCTGGTCCAGCTCTTCTCCCTCCTCTCCCTCTTTGCTAAAATCATCTGTCATGTTGTTGCTGGAGATGGCAGAGCTAGAACGCTTGGGCGGTGGAGGTGGAGGACCCTTCTTCTTGGGCCGCACAGCAAAGGACTGGCTGCGGTTCACGTTCTTGTCAGCGCCCGACTGTGCCCGGACAGAATGGCTGCGCCCGACCCTCCGTTGAACAGTGGCGTAGGGCCCAGCATCTGGCACCATCAGCTCGTCCCGCTCCTGCTCGCTGTCCGACATTGCATAGCGATTCAGACTGTGGGCTCTCTTCTTGGGCCGACCTGCCTCCTCCTCACTCTCTGCAGCCTGGGGTGGCAGGCACAGCACCGGGATGGAGATGGGCAGGACCGGCACAGCTTGAGCCAAGGGGCCTGCAGCCTGAGCCTCTCCCTCTACAGGTTGCGGCAGGACATAGGCAAAACCCCGGTGTGTCGGAGACTGAGGCAGTGAACGAGGAGACATGGGTCGGTCGGTTTGCGGCAGCAACTGTGGCGTGGGTTTGACTTTGGCCGTGGCGTGGGGCACCCCGAAAGCCTGAGGAGAGGATGGGCGGGGCTTGGTGGGAGTTTGCGGAGGGGTGTAGTGGCCTGCAGCTGGAGGGAAGGATTGCCGGGGTTTTCCAGGCACCGGTGGGACGCTTGCCCTCTTGATGCTGTGGCCATGTCGGAGGCTACGCACTTCCTTGGGCAGGGTGGCCGGAGGCTCCTTCCCCTCTTCTGCTAGGTGCTCCTGGCTTTTGGACGCTGAAGGGCCAGGAGATTTGGGTCCATCTCCCAGCAGTTCCTGGGAGCTACTAATCAGCTTAGCTCTCCCACTCAGGCTGTTCTCATGGATAAGGCGGGAGGCTTGCCGGTAAACAGCCCCGTCCCGGAAGTGCGTCACATGGTTGGCCTGTTTCTCGGGCCCCTCTTCACTGGTGCCCGTCATGGCCACCTGCAGTTCATTGCTCAGCTCGCTATCCTGGAAAGTGGACATCTTGGGGGACTGGCATTCGGCCGTTTCCTGCGGAGGAGACTCTATGGCCACCGTGTCCTGGGACTGTGGTGCACCCTTTTTCTTCAGTGTCCCAGATTCATACTTGATGTATTCCGCTTTCTGGATCTCTGCCAACTTTTTCACAGCTAGCATCAGCTTCTTCTGGTGGCCTAAGCAGATACGAGAGATCAAAACTGGTTAAAATTCTAGCACAGCCTTCATAAAGAAACCTCCAAACCAGCACGATTGTGTCTCACTCGGTCTACTGAGCGAGAGCTAGTTTGATGTAGTGGCTAAGACATTTGTCTAGTCCTGCCTCAGGCACGAAACCAGCAGGATGACCTTGGGCCCGTTACTTTATCACAGCCCTAGGAAGGAGGCAATGGCAAACCACTTCTGTAAATAAAACATTGCCCCCCAAAAATGCAGGGACTTGTTGAGGAAGTCTCTAAGAATGAGGCAGGATTGAAGAGAAAGGGGAAAAAAAAAGATCTATCACAGATCTTAGTTCAACCATTTCACCTGCCAGGTGTCCCCTTGGTCCCACCCAAAGTCAACACTTTAGCTTAGTATAGCATCCCTGAGCTGGAATTGACCTTATATCAGGTCTACCCCCATTTTCTTCTTCCATTGAAGAAATGACATACACCGATCTGACACCTTATTTTGTCCTGGTAGGGCCCCCCACTTTTCTTGAACCCCGTTTTTCCTGCTCCTTGCTGTTCAATAGCCACTAGGTGGGCTGTTTGGTTGGATGGCCAGCTGATGCCCAACCTTGCCCAGGTTCAGTGGTTTCAGTGTCTATAATTGTCCCTCTCCTCTGGCATCGAGATTAGATATGAGGAATGGAACACACACACACACACACACACACACACACATACACACACCCCTTCCTTGCTTCTTCCTCCTCTTCAGAGCTCAGAATTTGTACCCCTTCCAATGCCTGGAAGAACCCCAAGGAATTTGTCATTCCTAAAGATCAGACTTTTAAAGATGCAGAAATCTTCATCAGCCTTCCTTCCTCCCCTCCCATTTTTTTAAAAACAGTTCAGTCATTAAAATGGCAGATAGTCTCTGCTGTGCCACTTGAAGGAACCTCAGCAAAAAACATTTTTTTTCTCTTGTCTAGTTAAGATATTGGTGTTCAGCACTTGGGAAATACTTAACTGGCAGAAACATGGCCTCTTTTGAACCAATACATTACGTTGTGTTATATCCCTGCCGTAGAATGGCTTCTTGTAAGTGCCTCTTCCCAGGTAATCTGTTCTTCCCTCTATATGCACCTTCTCCTATCCCAACACCAGCTTCATTGTCACAATATAGGCTGGACTTTCCCAGCCTGGCATCCTTCAGAATAATGGAAGTTGTAACTTCAAGACATCTTGAAGGCACGAGATTGGAGAAACTGAGGCAGACTTAAACGCCTTACTCTGCCCTCTATCTTAACTCGGGACCAAAACCTGCTGTTGTGGCCCATCAATGGCCAGCAGAGCTGGCAGCAGATTCAGACAGTGAGGGGGTTGGGGAGGAACCTGGGCCAGTCCTGGAGTCTGGGGAAGGCTCGGACGAGGGCTCTGCATCGGAGGCAGAGATGGGGCCAGGGCTGTCTGATAGTTATCAGCTGCCTTCGGAGTCGGAGATCAGTGGGCAGAAGAATAGCTGGAGCATGTTCCCAGTGTGCGCATGCCCAGAACTGTCAGACGAAGGGAACAGCTAAGGAACAAGGGTCAACTCGGGAGTAAAGCCACAGGCGGACAGTGAATGGCCCCTTCCATAGGGAATAAAAGGAGAGAAAGGGGAGTGGGGCTTTGCAGGAGACAATTAGTTCATTCCTGCATTCTTGCCAAGTATTGTGGTGTCTGAAAGATATCGGCCCGACCATTCTTCAAGCCTGATAAAGGTCTGTCATTGGGAATTACCTCGAAAGACTGTTGGCCGGGGCTTTGCTGGAGAGGAATTCACTGTAAATTAAATAAAACGGGGTTTATTGGGACAAGGACTTGGCTTTGTGTGGTTGAGGAAGGTCAGAATACACGCACAGAGGGACACCAAGACCCTGATTTAAGTTTCTGGCTGAGAATGGAGGCGCCTCCCTGTTCCCCTCACCCAGTTTGATGATGCCGATCTCCTGCAGATCCTCCCAGGTGATATCGGTGATAAAATCGATGTTCTCGTAGCCATTTTCCACCAGGACTTTGTAATACTGTGCCAGACCAATCATGGAGAGCCAGAGGGCCAGGTTTGCCTGGGAGGGACAGAGGATTATAATAAGCCAGTGTTTCTCCGCCTTGGCGGCTTGAAGAGGTGTGGACTTCCAACTCCCGGAATTCTGGCTGGGGAATGAATTCTGGGAGTTGAAGTCCACGCCACTTCAAGCCACCAAGGTTGAGAAACAAGCTATTAACAAGCCATTTCACAGAGCAAGAGGCTGCAGCCCCAGAATCCCCCCGTGGAGCCCATCCACCATCCTAACCATCGGTGTCCAATCGGCGCCTTCCGTGTTATCTGCATAGTTCCTCCATATTTTTTTTCCGCATTAAACACTGCAGTTGTAATTTGAAAAGTCCCTGAGGAATTTCTGACCTCTTCCCCATAATTAAAACAGCCTTGCAATGCTACTCTACCCATTGTCGATTAGCAGAGCTCCTTGGAGAGTTTTCAAATTATGTCTGTTTAATTAAGAGCTTCCGCTGGACTCTTTGAGCCCGGTTTCTCGCTTTCCGCCAACGGTGGCAGAAGGAATCCCAGCGTTTCGCTCTTTTGCTGCCAGGTTCTGCTCCGGGAAGGGGAGAAGAAAGTTTTGGTTTCTCCTCATGCAGGTAGTCCTCGACTTACGACCGGTGTAACTACTGGTTCGGTGATTTACAATTTGAGCTTACACCTTCCCCACCCCAAGTGCAGCAAGATCTGAGGCCGCTCACTGGCTTGTATTCTGGAAGCCACTCAGGAATGTTCAGGATGTTGATCTCAGAGGCGATCTTCTTTCTGTGTCCCGGCTTGGTGACCCCAATGGCTGTCAAGTCCTAAATCAAAAAGAATTCCCCCATCATTCGAGCCCCAGAGAGCAGCAAGCACACATTAAAAACCCCAAAAGCGTTTGGAGCTAAGAAACGATAGAATATTTGTAGCTCAGGATTGAACTGTGGGGTCATTGGTGCTCCCTGACTTTGGTTGTTTTCTTGCAGACCTTTCATGACCCAACTAGGTAACATCATCAGTGCTGCAAGACAGGAGGGTTCACTTCTCATCTTCTTTTTTTTAATCCTTGTGGCTTGCCCTGTCATTGTTGGTGGGGGTGCTGTTGATGGGTCCTTGGTTAGAGTGTTGTTTACTGATTGAGTTGGTAATTCCTTGTTTGGGATATTGCTTTTTTTATCGTCAGTCTAGAGATAATCCTGATGCTCGTCTGGCTGTTGATGGTTAGCAAGGAGATGTTTTGGTTTTTGTGTTCATTTTTGGCTTTTTGAATGGTATGTAGATGTTGTTTATCTCTATGTGTCTGTTGATGGCTGATTTGTCTGAGTGCCAGGCTTGCAGGAATTGTGTAGTGCAGCAATCCCCAACCTTTCTGGACTGGCGGGGGCAAAGAGGGAATAGTTTTGTGTGAGTGGTGGGCGTATGTACAAGCGTGCAAGTGTCTGCCGCTCGTGCAAATAGAGCTTCAGACCTGAGCGCACCTATTGCTTGCGCAAGTGGAATTACAGGCCCGTGCACGCTCGCTCTCTGCTTGTGTGGCCTGGTTCTGAAGTGGACCACAGCCTGGGAGTTGGGGACCCTTGCTCTAGCATTTTGGGACTAGGTTTGGTCTGTGAATGGCTATGACGGCCCAACCACAGAGAAGATAAACTTGCACCAGATGCATGCAGTCAGACAAAGTCAAGCTCGGCTCCTGGGATGTCACATTGTTCCATGATCTTTTCAGGATGCTTATTCACTTCCCAGCTTAGCAACCACTTTCACAGCCTTGATTAGCCTAGAAAGGCCACGTTTCCAACATCTGGTCTTAGTCACCAGAGGAAAAAGGTCCTTATTTTTCACACTTTTGTCCAAATTTGTCACTGCTTCCCTATTTAGGATTAACGCCTAGAGTCCCTTGGTGAGGTGGGCAGTGTAGAGACGGGATGAGTAAATAAAATAAAATGCCCATTTACTTTTTCCAGTCTCGTGTCTCTCTTTTCTTGATCAACAAGTGACTGAATACATTAGGCCAAGGGTCTTCAAACTTGGCAAGTTTAAGCTTTGTGGGCTTCAACTCCTAGATTTCCTGAGCTAACATGACTGGAGGAGGAATTCTGGGAGTTGAAGTCCGCAAGTCTTAAAGCTGTCAAGTTTGAACATCCCTGCATTAGGTCAGGTTTCCCCCTTTCCATTTTTGCCTTTAAAAGGAGCTTTTGCCAGTCTTCCTTGCTTTCAGCCTAGCAACATCGTTCAAATTTTCATCTCTCAAGCTTTATCTTCATGACCCTTTCAGTCTGTTATTCTTAAAAATACATTTTCAGTGGTTTAGCTTCTAGCGTGGAACACCATGTGGTCTTCCATCCCAATTCTAAGCCAACCTGGTCCTCCTTAGATTCTGATACCCAACAAACTCAGAGAAGTGTCACTCTGCAGTGTCCTCTGTCACTTCTTTTCAGGGTCTGGGCCCCCTCCCCACTCTTCCACTCACCTGTCCAGGCATGTTGGATCAAGATTATTTGCAGGAGCACCCCTTGAGGTGACATCTTCTAGCTGACCATGGTTAATCTTGCAAAAGTTAAGAATTAAATCCAGATGGATGACAACTAGTCAGTTCTAGAACTACCAACTAGGCTGGGAAGCTAAAACACATCGCAAAAAGTGTTGGCAGAGGGCAAAACACTTCTTGCCAAAAAATCTGCTTGGGTGGATTTTGCAAATCGCCAGGAACGAAGCAGGGCTCAAAGAAGGTTTTTTTTTCCCCTCCAGGAATGACTCATGTTCTATTTAAGTTTTTTAAAAACAGACTTTTTAAGCTCACTTTGGAGAGGAACAGAAGGTACCTAAGGAAGGAAATTAACCCTCTTACATTCATACCGTGTTTGCCCGAAAATACAACCTATCCTGAAAATAAGCCCTAGCTGTATTTTACAGGTGCGCCTAATATAATCCCTACCCAAAAAATAAGCCCTGGTTGTACGAAGTGGGATGAGGCGCGTGCATAAATATCAAGCTAGGGTGGAGGGGGTGGTGGAGCTGCCCTAACGCACCCCAGCATCTGCTTACCTTAGGACCCCCGCAGCCAGGCCTCCCACATGCCGACGCCTGTCACGCTGCTGTCCAACTTCTGCAGTCACTGGCGGCCAGACATCGCATGGTGCATTGTGCCAGTGCCGCTGCTCACAGCAGAAGACCCCTTGGCACATCGCACTGGTGCTGCCGTGTGGTCTCCTGCCCCAGCAGTGGCACTGGTGCGATGCGCCACATAGTGTCTGGCTGCAGAAGAAGTCAGGCAGCAGCGCAACAGGCGTCAGAGCATCGGAGATCTGGCTGTGGTGATTCTAAGGTAAGTGTGTAAGACATCCCCTGAACATAAGTCCTGGTGGTTACTTTGGGGCCCCAAAGAAAATAAGACGGGGTCTTATTTTGGGGGAAACATAGGTAATAAATAAAGGTAGAGGTTTCTCCTGTCCAGTTGTATCCAACTTTAGGGATGGTGCTTATCTCCATTTCTTAGCCAAAGGGAGCATTGTTTGAATACTCTTCTGCAGTCATGTGGCCAGCATGGCAACATAGCGCACTGCAGAGCATATAGTGAAACATGGAACTCTGCTGCCTTCCCACTAAAGTGGTATCTATTTATCTACTCGCATTTTCATACTTTCAAACTGCTAGGTAGGCAGGAGCTGGTTACCCCATTGCATGGCTCTCAGGTCTCGAACCCGGTTGTCATGCTCACCTTCTTAACCCCTGATCTATTGCACCCCAACAATCATAATAATACCTGTGCTCTAAAATGGGGGGGGCTGTCCTCTTCCTTCCTACAGTTCCAGTGACAGGTTATCACTGCTAGGTGAGTCAACAAAAACCAAGATGGCGGCATCAAACATTCAAAACAGGCAGAATTTTGACTCTGCCCATGCAGCCACCACTTTTTAAAAACCGTCTTTTGTGCACACCTGTGCCTTAGGAGGCCGCCCTCCCTTTTTCTGCCAAACAAATGAGTTTCGAAAGTCTCCAAAGGACAAAGTGCTCCCAAGGACCGGGTTGATCGGCTGCAGTTTCACTCCTTATTAATCCTTGTGAGTGGAGATGCTCCCACCCGAGTGGTTGATGGATACGGTCAACACATCGGTGTGAGAGTGGCGTTAGCTTCGCTTTTTAAAAAATTATCACTTCTAACGTTTAAAAATAGAACAGTCCTTTTAGAAATCATCAGGGTGCTCCCTCCAGTCCACCAGGCTCTTCCTGAAGGGCAACCCTTAGTTCTCCGTTTTCCCCAGCAAGAGCCCTCCTCACCTCGGGGGTCATCCGGCTGATGGTGGGAATGTCATAACCAGCATTGATGAAGTTGGAGGCGTAGAGCTGTAGCTGAAACTTGTACAGCCACTGGTAGACGGCCTCGGAGCTCTGGGTGGGAAGAGAGAGGCGCAGGTCAATTACCAGTAGATATTACGTCTCTTTAGCAAACCCAGAATCGCCTGCCTGAATGCTGGGCGGAGGGAGGTTTTGATCAGAGCAGGTCTTATTTTCTTTTATTTTTCCTATCCTTAAGGAGGCTTGTTGTCTTCTTTCCAGCCTCTAAGATCCCCGTCACTATTTTGGGGATCTCTTCCCACCGGCAGAATCTGTCTCCAGGCAAGAAAGCAACCTGTTTCTAACCCCAGCTGCAGTTTCCTCCCTTTCCTTCCTTTCCACATTTATCTCATTCAGTTCCAGGAAGGGGTTTAATAAACCTGAAAAGGCAACCAGTAAAAAAAAAAAGAAAAGAAAAAGGATCTTATAATTTCGTATGGTACAGCTCTGGCCAGCTCTGTCCTTTCTCTGCAGCATCTTGACTGTCTCATGAAAAGGAGGCGAAGCCAAGAGAACCGAAACTGCCAAGCAGCTTTCCCCAGATTTAACTCCCACCCTCCAACCAAGCCTAAGGGTTCCCTTTTTGGGGGTGGGGGGGGAGATAGAGCTAAAAGGAGAACTGCCCTCCTGGACGTTGCCAGCCAGAAAGCGGCACCGAAAACACCCAACTCTGCCTTGTTTTGGGGTGCCAGTCCAAATTTTTGCAGCCCACATACGGCACCCTTAAGCAAGCTCTCCCTTCCCCTCTTTCCTCTCCTTGACAACAGATTGGAAAAAGTCAGTCAGTGCCTAAAAGGGCTGCCAGCTCAATTCCACAGCAGCACCAAGGCTTGATCTGAGCCATGGCCTGTCTCTGGACTCTACCAAGCCACCTTTTCGCCAGCTCGTTTCTCCAGGTTTTATTCGGAATTCCGAAATGAATGAGGCATCGGGCGGGAAGTGGCGGTGGTGAACAAGGGACAAAAATGGGTGCTTTGAAATACCTGCAAGCCTCACCTGTCCCTAAAAATACTCCCACCCATCCCTGTAAGTCCAACCCAACAGAAAAGGTTACAGCTAGCCCCCCCCCCCCCCCCCCCACCCTGAGGAAGGCTGCAGGGACCCTCAGGCCACTCTTGCCCAGGTCCGTCGGGAGCTGCTCGGGGGAGCCCAAAACTTGCCTTCCCCTCGGACTGTGGCTCCACCTTCTTGACCTGCTGGTCCCCATAGGGCTGGCTGGGGTAGGGCGTGCTGCCCAATCCTGGCGTCCGGGAAGAACCTGTCACAGAGCAGGCAGGAATTCTCAGCACAGCAGAAAATTAGGAGCTTCGGGTGCAAAGAAGGCCCCGGGTACGCTGTGGGCGCTTTCCCTGGCAGGACAAGATGGCCGTCCGCAGGACATTGGGAGAAACGGACTAGCGTGCTGGTGCCACAGCACAGATGGCTCGTCTGAGTGTGGGAGGCTGTCATCCTCTCGCACTTGGAGCTGCGCAGGGGCTCCGTTTCCTTTCCAGCCAGAGAAGGGCAAAGGGAAGGCGGGAGGCCCAGCCTCACTCAGGCAGCACCTTCTTCCCACCAAGCAGGTGGTAGAAGATCAAGATGGCAGCCAAGGTGACTTTGATGTCCCCCAAGCCATGTTCTGCCGTCAAACCCTCAACAAGGATTCCAACCCACTTCCAGTCCAGCTAACATGCAAGGTCTCCGGCTTCATCCAAGGGCTATCAAGACCTCCGGCATCAGGCTGGCAAACCACCCCTTGAACCTCGGGAGGGAGGGAAGGAGACCATCAGAAATGTCCAGCTTGGTGACTCCAGAAAAGGTCAGTTCCAAAATTAAAAAGCTGCTTCACAGAAGGCACAGGACGCCCCCCCCCCCCTGGCAGAGCCATAATGCGGCCAGCATCTCAGAAGAACAACCCTGAACGGCACAGATCCGAGTAGCCCGGTGGCTGCCTTCTTCCCCCCCATTCCAAACCAAGGAAGCCCCTTTCTCCCAAAGCGAGGGTCTTGACACACCACCTATCTAGGATCTCAAGGACGGAGGGCACTGCAGAAAGCAGCCTTTGCTGACCCCCCACCCTCCCTCCTCGCCCCCTCCTGCCACCGAGTAGCTCTTGCAGTGCTCTGTCGAGGGGAAGAGCAGGAGCAGAGCAGCAATGCCTGGGGGGGTGGGGTGAGAATGGCGCTCCGAACCCCAACCAAAGGGGGTGGCAACACCAAGGGGTGAGGGTGAGGGGTAGGAAACAGACTGTCCTGCGACCAACAGCGCTCCCCCAGCGTGCATGTTCAACAGAGGCGGAGGGGAGGGGGGTGTCTTGTTTTCCCTTGGCCATGGTGCCCCCCCTGCCCCCCCGGTGCTCCCCACTAACCGAAGCAAGCGAAGGGCTGGCAGCAGCAGGAGAAAGAGAGGGTCATGTTCTCCCGGAGAAGCCGCTGGTCCGGGAAATAAGAAACGCTCCTGTGGGGACAGAGGGACCAGCTGTCCTCCGGAGCATCCACGCACCTGCGGGTGTCTCCACCGCCTTGGCAGGCCCGTCGCTCACAGCAGATTCTTGCACAGACGCCTTCTGGGAAAGGACAGTTGCCAGCAGCTGAGAAATGGGGGGAGGAACAGCAAGAAAGCGTTAAATCAGAAAAGGGAGGCAGGCAAGAGGGGGGGGGAGGGGGGGGGAAACGGCAGAGCAGAAAAACAGGGACACGAGACGCCTGGAGCCCAGGGAGAATCAGGTGTTTTTCTCCCAGAGCTGTGACTCAGTTTGGCAAAGTGGCAAAAGCGGCAGCACGGGGAGCGAACGGGTGGCACAATGGCGCTGCCTGCTTGGCATTCGTGGCTGCAGCCGAGCCAGCTCGAAAAGAGAATTCTGGTGCAGGCAGGCGATTGGGGAGCTACCGGCCTGCCCCTCCTCCCCCTCCTCCTGGCCCAGTTTCCCCAGGGAAGGAAGGAGCCCCCGGGGTCACTGGCCAAGCGCATGGCATCAGCAGGGGCAAGCAATCCAACCCGCAGCCACAAGGGGGCAGGAGAAGACCAAGGAATGTCAAGGATGGACAGCAACTGGTTTGTTTTTGATTTGTAAAAATGTATCGGCTGCCCATCTTACCCTCCCCCGGGGCAGCTTACGGTCTTAAAAAGATATACAACTAGACAAGGGCTACCGGGTGAGACTTGGGCCAACGGGTGGGCTGGAGAGCTCCAGGTTTAGCTCCGCGGCACATCCAGCCCTCCGGGGAATGGGACTCGGGCTTACCTTCACGCCTTCGGAACCAGGGTGAAGGGCCCCATGCCCTCCACTTCCAGTGCTCTGGCCGCTGCCCGAGCTCCGTCCACTGGTGATGCTTCCAGAGCTGCCCACGCTGCTGCGATCGCCTCCTAGAGGGGGAAGGGAGGGCAAGACAGTTGGCAGGACCAAAGCAAGGGCAGCTCCATCCTACGATGGGCGTTTTGCTCAGGACTGGTAGCCACAATCCCGGACCGGGGGGGGGGGGGTCCCGCATGCCCGTTTCCTGGCCACCCCTATTGTGCTGCTGAAATCGAGGGCAACACCAGATTGCAGGGGTGCGTGTAAAATTGCTGTCCACCCAAAACAGGCAAATGGACAAAACACACACACACAAATCCCTCTTCAGAAAACCACGTTAAGCCAAACACTCTCCGAGGGTCTTGAAGCCTTAAAATACATCAAGGGAAAAAAATCACCCCCATCAACTGCTAAGGCAACTCTATCCTGATTGACTGAAGGATATCTTGAAACGTTTCTGTAAAGCTCCTTTCTTGAAGTGAACAATCCTAAGTTGCATTAACAGAGGGATACAATCAAGATCAAGGGAGGTCCTAATACCACTCTACAAAGCCTTAGTAAGACCACACCGAGAGTACTGCATCCAGTTTTGGTCACCACACTATAAAGAAGATGTTGAGACTCTAGAAAAAGTGCAGAGAAGAGCAACCAGGATGATTAGGGGACTGGAGGCTAAATGGTTGCTGGAACTGGGCCTGGCTAGTCTAGTGAAGAGAAGGACCAGGGAAGACAAGAGAGCAGCCTTCCAATATTTGAGGGGCTGCCCCAGAGAGGAGGAGGGGGGCGGTGTCAAGCTATTTTCCAAAGCACCCGAAGGCCAGACAAGGAATAATAGATGGAAACTGACCAAGGAGAGATCCAACCTGGAAATAAGGAGGGATTTTCTGACAGTGAGAACAATCAACCCATGGAACAGAAGTTGCCTTCGGAAGTTGTGGGAGCTTCATCATTGGAGGCTTTCAAGAAGAGACTGGACTGCCATCTGTCAGAAATGGTGTGTAGGGTCTCCTGCCTGGGCGGGGGGGGGGGTTGGACTAGATGACCTACAAGCTCCCTTCCAACTCTGATTATCTGTTATCTGCTAAGTGGACGTTATGGGAGGAAACCCAGGGGCCTTGCTCTATACGAGCAGGGGATCAGGAGGCGCCTTGGCAGCATTTTATCCCATTCACAAACTTCATTCAGAGGCAGAAATTTTTCCGAGCTGCAGGTTCCCCTGACTTTGGTTTTGGGGGTCTTGACTTGCTCCAGGTTGGAGAGAGGGATATTGAAGGAGGGGTTGTGCTTGCCCCCCCACCAAAAAAAGAGAGGAAAGACCCCTCCCATCTTCAGTTTCGCCTCCTTGGGGGAATGGCTGGTACAATTCTCCAGGACACATCCCACCTGGCATCACGCCTCTCCCCATCAACCAGCCACTGCCCCAAACCCCCACACTGCCTCACCGCAGGAGAATGCACCCCCACCTACCGCCATGACCCCCCCTTTCTCATCCTACCTGCAAAGGGCTTCCGGAGCACCCAGATTTCTTCTGCGGGGGCCGGCGTGCTCGCAGAGCTTCCAGGGGACAAGTGGGACGGGCTGGCATCTGACCCCCGGGAACCTTTGAGGTCAAAGATAGCACCAGGATCCAGCAAAGGGAGGGAGAGAAAAAGAGAAAGAAAGAAGTGAGGGAAGGAGACAATCTTGCACAACGAAGAGGGGAAGGTTCAGCAGCATCCTTTGGACCCCAAACCAAGCCCCACACAGGAGGGAGTAACTTGCCAGAGGGGGGTCCTGGCTTTTGCCGCAATTTTTGACCTCGCAAAGTTTACGAGAACGAACATAAGAGCCGTGGTGGCCCAGTGGTTAGAATGCAGTATTGCAGCTAATTCTGCCCACTGCTAGCAGTTCGATCCTGAGCGGCTCCGGGTTGACTCAGCCTTCCATCCTTCCGGAGGTGGGTCAAATGAGGACCCAGATGGTTGGGGGCAAGAGGCTGACTCTGTAAATTGCTTAGAGAGGGCTGTAAAAGCACTGTGAAGTGGTATATAAGTCTAAGGGCTACTGCTGGGTGGCGCAATGGTTAGAATGCAGTACTGCAGGCTATTTCTGCTGACTACGGGCTGACTGCAATTTGGCAGTTCGAATCTCACCAGGCTCAAGGTTGACTGAGCTGTCCTTCTGAGGTGGGTCAAATGAGGACCCAGATTGTTGGGGGCAAGAGGGAGACTGTAAACCGCTTAGAGAGGGCTGTAGAGCACTGTGAAGTGGTATATAAGTCTAGGCTATAACTAATCCTTCCTCCCTCCCTCCCTTTCCTCCCTCCTTTTCCTCCCTCCCTCCCTTCCATGTTGGTGCAGTGGCTAGAATTCAGTATTGCACGCTAATTCTGCCAACTGCCAGCAGTTCGATCCTCACCAGCTCAAGATTGACTCAGCCTTCCGTCCTTCCGAGGTGGGTCAAATGAGGACCCAGATTGTTGGGGGCAAAAGGCTGACTCTGTAAATTGCTTAGAGAGGGCTGCAAAAGCACGGTGAAGCAGTATATAAGTTTAAACATTGTTGCTGTTTCCAAAGTGTGAAGCCCAGGTTGGCTAGGGCTGTTCCACTGGCATCCAGGCTGCGCACATCATACTTGTGGCTGTTGGGACCAGGGCAGTAATACACAACCTCTTCTTCACCATGGAACCCGTTTAAATACCTTTTCTGGCAGGGACCCTGGCCACAGACCTCCAAGAATTAAGATCTAAATCACGACATTTCTTCAAGCCTTCATGAACCCCATGATGACATCAACCCCCCCCACTCCAGGGTCCACAGCCCATATTTTGAGAACAGTAAATTAAGAGATCTTGATGGGGCTGGGGGGAAGAGCCTGCAAAGGCTCCAGTCACCATACTTTAGATCAGGGGTCTCCAACCTTGGCCACTTTAAGCCTGGAGGACTTCAACTCCCAGAGTTGAAGACTGGCAGGCTTAAATTGGCCAAGGTTGGAGACCTCTGCTTTCCCTAATCTGCTCCTTGTGGTTTGCTCTGCACAGCTGAGGCTCGGCTGTCCTGGCCGACAGCCACTGAATAAAAGGCCACATCACCAAGCTCATTATTTTTAAAGCTGGCAAACCAACAATAGTGTGAAGGAAGCCCTTTTTTGATTCCTCTGTAGTCAGCCAAAAGCTCCTGGAGAAGAAAAGACAATCTCTGGGGCCAAGAATGTTTGTGTGTGCTGAATGCAGCGGCCGTCCTGATTGTGTTCTTTGGGGCACTGCGCATCCCTGGGAGAGGATGCGAAGCCACGGGAGAATCTCGTCTCTCTACTCTGGAGCCTGGCAAGAAAATGGGACTCCCATCAAGTTCCACTCCCCCACCCCCCGCCCCACCAAGAAAAGAGCACCTGTAAGCCACACTGTGGTAAGTGCTGTGGTCCAAATCAGTTCTGATGGAAAAACCCAGAAGTGAGTGTCAACTGATAAAATATTTCTGTGGTCTTTTAGAGTTGCCAACAGAAAGGGAGGGGGGAGCAGTAGGCAGCTTGCATTCCATAAACGTTTTCAAAGATAGTTTCTAAGCAACCGAGGTTTCTGCCGTGCAAAATTCTTAACTGGAGAGCCTGATGGATGACTCTTGGCTATGGATGTGTCCCATTGGAGAATATAATTCTAACTGGACAGCCTGATGGATGACTCTTGGCTATGGATGTGTCCCATTGGAGAATATAATTCTAACTGGAGAGCCTGATGGATTGATGACTCTTGGCTATGGATGTGTCCCATTGGAGAATATGAATTATGATACACCCAGGGGGTGGGGGGAAACCCAGGTCAAGGGTGATAGTGAATGATGTGTCTCAGAGTCAGCTACACCCAGGCAGTGCTGGACATGTTAACTCCTAATAAATCTTCTTTGAGCTTTGAAAATCAAGCCAAAGACTCATGATTTAAATAGGGGTAACTACCGGAGCCCTGACGGTGAGTGCTGCTGCACCACAAAGGAGTTTGGTTCGCTCCTTCTCATGCTCCAGCCTGCCTTTCCCCAGCATGGCACCATCCAGGTGGTGCTGGCATTGTAGGTGTGGCAGTCACGCAATGTAAATGGATGCAGCAGGATGGGAGCTCCAGAACATCGGAGACCCAGCCTCTGGGTTCATTGAGCTGCCTGGTAAAGAGGAGGAAAAGAGCTGCCTGCAAGGAGTGTAAATCCTTCCATTTCCCCATCTTCCAGTCAGAGCTGAGGAAGCTTCTTGGATGAGGAGCAAAACGTCTTCAAAGAAAAACCAATAAAGTCCCGTTGCCTCTTGAAAAAAAACACAACATTTTTGGGACAACCATGACCCTAGAGCAGGGGTCTCCAACCTTGGCAACTTTAAGACTTGTGGACTTCAACTCCCAGAGTTCCACAAGTCTTAAATTTGCCAAGGTTGGAGACCCCTGACCTAGAGGACAGAGAATCTCCACAGATATTCAGGAGGAAAAGGGGGGTTTTCTGTCCATTCTCACCGAAAGGGCACAACTGTGCGACCCTGATGCACCCTGCATTAATTAAAAGAGTGGTTCTCAAACTTGGCCACTTGAAAATGGGTGGACTTCAACTCCCAGAATTCCCCAGCCAGTAAAGCTGCTACTCTGCTAGCCAGGCATCATTGCTAGCCAGGCATCATTGCAAGCTGACAGCCTGACATTAACAAGGGCGAGGGGGGCTGGGGGGAGGGAAGACAGGCTGGAATATAGGGTGGAATTGTGGGGGGACGGGAACCAAGCCAAGCCAGGCTGAGGCAGGAGACGGACCAGCAAGCCAAAGGTCAACCATGTAGAGCTGGAAAGCCCTGAATTGAGGGTCCATTACCCAAAACAATCTGGACCACTAATTGGGCAGTGACTGATAACAGAGGGATGGGCAGGGAAAAGGGAGAGTCAATTGTATTGTTTGCACACGGAAAACGCCAGATCCAGTGTCGCTACTTCTGCAACCACTTAAGCTTTAGTAAAGTATGCTCTTGAGGAACAACGGGCCAGGAGTTGAGCTGAGTTAGATGACTGAGTGGGAAGGCTGACATTACACATCTTCAAGTTGTCAAGTTTGAGAAGCACTGGATTAAACACTTGTGAAAACAAGACCCAAATCCTTGAAGAAGCACCCAGGGCCTGTGAGGGTTGGCTGAGGTAGCGGAAGGTCAGGAAAGGGAGATGATAAAATGATAAAAAGGATCAAGGAAACAAAACAGAAACCAAGGCTTACACACTTGCTCTCACACCCCTTCTCTTCTCCTGGGATGTCCGCAGGGCATGGCCAAGAAACTCAAGAGAACCACGACGCCATAACAAGCAGACAGAGATTTGATTGCACCATGGTGGCGCCATCTTGACTTTTTGGACCATTCTCTGCCTTCTGCCATTTCCCAAACCACACACTCCGAATTCCTTCCCAAGCCGTTTCCCGCAAGTGCCTCCAAAATCCACCTTTCTCCTGACAGTTATTTCTGGAGTAATACCTGGCCCTCCAGCCTCCACCCCCATCGGTCTCTACTACTCTCAACTGTGTAAAATGATTTAGATAGCTGGCCATTGGTTTAGCCAGCCAGTAACTGCTTGTGCATAATTTAATTTTGTATATAATTTTATTCATCACTCATGCTATGTATTTTTAAAGTAATTCAATGCTCTAATGTTTTATATTTTGATAGACATTTTATATGCTGTTTTGGGATTTCTTTAAGCATCAATGCTATATTTTGTTATGCCATACAATATATACACTATATGAGAGAGAGAGGGAAAGAGAGAGAGATGGATAGATGACAGATATAGATGATGATTGGAGGGAGGGAGGGAGGATAGATTGAGACAGATGGCAGATAGATAGATAGATAGATAGATAGATAGATAGATAGATAGATAGATAGATAGATAGATGATAGATAGATAGGTAGGTAAGATAGGAAGATAGAGAGAGAAATGAGAGAGAGAGATAGGGATGGATGGATAGATGACAGATAGATAGGTGGCAGATATAGATGATAGCTGGATGGATAGATGGATGACACAGACAGATGACAGATAGACAGACCAATTGATCAATAAATGAGAGAGGGGGATTGTATGTGTGCTGGCACATAACAGAATACAACATCAATGCATAAAAAGTCACAAACAGCATATAAAATATCTATCAAAAGATTGTTGGTCTTCTAATCCACAGGTGTTGGGCCTGGGCCTGCCTTCCATGGCAGCCATTTTGTGAGAGCACCCCTGATATGCCCTCATTGTCCCTGGTGTCCTCTCACTCCCCCTACTCTGCCCCAACCTCTGAATCAACCTCATCCTCATCAGCCCAACCACACATGCTGACCCACAAAACACCAGCACGTGAGAAGCACCCCAAAGAAACCTGGCAAAATGAAAACCCACACAAATATTTGTCATGATCGGTGGAAGGACACTGTCATGCCCCTATTGGAGTCTGATTCTGAGGGGGAGATTGAGCAGCTGACAGGGAGTGGAAGTGTGGCTCCGGTGGCTGTGGAGGAAATGGGGGAGGGACACAGTTCAGCTGGGCATTCAGAGGAAGACCCAGGGCCACCCCCTCTTCATCATAGGGAGTGAGGAACGGAGAAGGGAGCAACGTGAGATATGTGAGTTATGGGGGAGGAAAGGGCCCTGATTTCCTTCATTAGCTGCAGCTGGAAAAACAGGATTTAAAAAGGGCGTTTGTGCACAGCACCTTCCTGGAAGCAAAGTGTGCATTATATTTGCTTGTGGAGGCTTGTCGAGGGGGTCTGGGTTCTGGCATCCTCCCAGCTGTGTATGTTTCGTTATCTTTTGGAAGTCTGCAATCCCTTATCCTGCCCTCTCTTGTTAATTGCTGCAGCGTGGTTTGTGTTGGTTTTTATTTATAATCTATATGTACTTTGAGTTTGGATGGAATTTCTTCCCTTTAAAAACTGTTCTTGGGAGAGTTTTTTTCTCCAGCCGATGATAACTGGACATTGGGGGCCAAGTTGGAGGTATTAAAGGGACTTTACCGACTTTTGTGACTTTGTTGCTTTTGTGCCATGCCCTGGGCCATCACAGACAGACACACACACGGACACACACACCCCAATATGGCCGAAGCATAAACAGAACGTAACGTAAAACAAACCAAGCAATGGAGGGTCTACCTGGATTGGCGCAAGGCCTTTCCGTGCCACCATGGGCAAGCCAGCGGTAGCCGAAGGAACTGAAAAGAGGCTGAGGATGGGGAAGCATTGGAGACGGAGGCAGGCAATGGAGTTGATGGAGGGGGGGAGAGGAGGAGGAGAAGGAGGAGGAGGAGGAAGCAGGGAGGCCGTTGGGCAGGGCAGCCACCCCAGCTGGGAGGGAGATGGCTTGATACTGCCCTGGGGAAGGGTCTGCATCCCACGGACCTGACAACAGAAACACAAGAGGCAACATTGAAGTGGGTGCTCCAAGCTGAGAGCCAGGATGGGAGTTTATCGGGAGGTCCCACAAGGTGGAAGGAAGGAAGGAGCCACACACAGCCAAGTGACTGACACACGCACACACCCACTGAAATCTCAGGGTGCTTTTTTTTGCCACAGCCTCACAAGAAACCTCTTTCTCTTTCAATTTCTCCCCTGCTGAAAGGGATACTAACGTGGATTGTAATCTACACGCCTGGCTGCAAAAATGGTAAGATCCGGCATGCAAAAACCTTCTGAGCCTTCCCCGATTGATTATTGTGGATGATTATCACGATAGAAAAAAAACGATGCCTGCAACCCGCAGGGTCCTTCCCCGCCAGCAAAGGACGTGCTCGAAGTCACCGTGAAATGCACTTCGCGAGGTTTAAGGACCCCCCCCCAGTGGCCCTACCTGATTTTAAGGCCTCCGTTCCGCTTCTCCCACCTACCCGCTCTTGAGGATTTAATCTGCCTTCAAAGAAGATTGGGGCTTACAATATTAATTATATGTGTAACAGGAATTTAAATAGGATAATCTACTTTTTTTTTTCCAGCACCAAATCTCCAGTTGCAATAAAGCAAAGTATTAGATCGGTGGAGGAAAATAACAGGAGGAGAGGAGAGGTAAGAAAATTAATTACAAGACATCCAACCTTGAGAAAGTAGGACATGAATATCAGCCAGCTCCAATTTAAGGTTGTGGCTACAAGCGGCTGGCTCTTTTTCCTTCATCTTCACAGAGTAAGATTCTGGTGGAAGCCACTGGCTACGGATTACAGAATACAGAATAAGAGTGTTGGAAGGGAATCTTGGAGATCTTCTAGTCCAACCCCCTGCTAAACAGGAGACCCTAAAGATCACTCCAGACAAGTGTCCAGTCTCTTCTTAAAAGCCTCCAGGGATTCTTGGCTGAGAAACTGAGTTTCCCATTTGCAACTGATCTGCTGCAAAATATCTTCCTGCCTCACAAACCTCCCGCAAGGATTTATGGAGATGGTACCTATCCACCATCACAACTGATGAAGCTTCTTGGAAGAGAAACAAAACAACTCCTCCTCCTCTTCCTCCTCCTCCTCCTCGTTCTTCCTCAAGCAAAAACAGTCCAGTTGTTTTTTTGGTGAAGCACCTTTGAGACTCCAACAAATAGCCAGATGAAGGTGTCAGAGAGCTTCCAAAATGCTAAGCCTTCACTGCCCTCTTATCCATGTCTTAATTTTAGCAACTCAGATCTGGTAAATCGAGAGGAATTTTTTTCCAACCTTGGCCACTTGATGTATGGACTTCAAACTCCCAGAATCCTCCAGATTGTCCGGGGATTTCTGGGCATTGAAGTCCATACATCTTCAAATGACCAAGGCAGAAAAATGATGCTCTAGAAGATTGTAGCTCTTTTTTTGCAAAGTGGAAAGGATCCACTGTCAAAGACACAAGGCCAGGTTTCTACATGGAAAATCCTGGAATCAGTTCAAAGACTTGACAAGTATGGCTGCTTTTGAAGCAGATTGGAGTCCTTGCTAACTCGGTGCTCCCCGGGTATGCTGGAACAGGTGGAATGAGTTTGATCATCCCTTCCAGATAGTCTCTCTTTTGGCTCTATGCCTGCGTAGCGTTGGGGAGGGATCCTAAGGGAGAATCCTTCCAATCTAGAACTAAGGAGAAATTTCCTGACCGTCAGAACAATCCATCAGTGGAATGGTTCGCCTCCAGAAGTTGTGGGTTTTCTGTCACTGGAGCTTTTTAAGAAGAGATTGGACAACCATTTGTCTGAAATGGTACAAGGTTTCCTGCTTAACCAGGGGTCGGACTAGAACAGGGGTCACCAACCAGTTGGCCGGGGACCACGGTGGTCCACGAGAAAAGTCACCCCCAAAGCAATTAATCCAGGCTGTGCGGGAACACAAGGCTTGCGTTGTTTGCATTGCGAACAACACGAGGTAGTGAGGGAAGGGAGAAAGGGGGGAAGGTGGGGGACCTGCCCCACTCGCCCCAGCACCTGGCCTGGCTACTGGGCTGCTTCTTTCCGCTTCTTTCTTCTTCTGCTTTCGGCTGCATGCAAGGAAAGCAGCAGAAGTCTTTCTTTCTCTCCCCCAAACTCCGCCAGAAATGAGTCTTTAAGACCCAGCAAGGCCTCCTGCTCCAAGAAGCTGCGCTGGTGTGACAACTCTCACAAAGACTCATTTCTGGTGGAGTTTGGGGGAGAGAAAGAAAGACTTCTGCTGTTTTCCTTGCATGAAGCCAAAAGTCTCTCTCTCTCTCCTTTCCCTCTGAGAACGGAACTGGAGATGGTGTCCTGTGACTCCAAATAAAAAATGATCTATCGGTAGGAAAATGGGGTGGGGGATTTTCCTGCAGACTTTTTTGGGGATTTAAAATTATGAGTTTGGTGGTCCCTGAGGTCCAAAAGGTTGGCGACCCCTGAACTATATGACCTCCAAGGTCCCTTCCCACTCTTGTTATTCCTTCTGGCCAAGCTGTCTGGCACATCTCCAGTCTGTGCTCATTCAGGAAAGAGGCCTTTCCTCCTGAGACTCTAGAAGCCCCTGCCGCCATTCCCGACTGCCTCAGCTGGCGGCTGTTTCACACACCAAGATGGCTCCCAGCTGCCCCATCAGGCCCTGAAGCTCCTCAGCCCTCAAGAGATGTTCAGTGGTTGCTTGATTGCACTGGCTGGAATTTGATCCCTTTGGCTTTCTTTCTTCATCACGTTTTTTATCTGCTTACGGGACTAAAATCAAATGCATGCAGTATCTGAGCACCCACTGAAATACTTCCAGATGTTAGGCCAACCCGGAGTCTGGGGCTGCAGCAATTCTTCTCCCAATTCTCTCTCTCTCTCTCTCTCTCTCTCTCTCTCTCTTTGTGGTGAAAACCAAAGAGACGGGGAATGGAAGCGGGGAAAAGATAGATGCTTAGCGGTGCAAGGAAAGACTGGCTGCTCCCACCAACGCTAAACTTCCACGATGGACACAAGCCCCCAGTCAAAGCAGAGCAAACCCAAGCAGCCACAAAGAGAACAGTGGGTAGAAAAGCACCCTCCCCTGCCCCTCCACCCTCCAGAAGGCTGGGAAGCCTCCCCAGGAGTGATAGTTGCCTGTGCGTTTGCTGATGGCTTCGACCAGGGTGGACGGGAAGTATCCCACGCGGTCGTTGCCTGTCCGATTGTCGTGTATGCAGCCTTTCCATCGGCCGTCGGCATGCTGCTCCAGGACCTGTGGGCAGGGCAGGGGAGGGGGAGAGAGGAGGCAAAGACTGGTCAGCGGCAAGCATCCCTTTAGGGTCAAGGGAGCAAGGAATGGCCAGGACGCAGACCCCTGCAGGGGAGAATCCAAAAGTCAAGATGGCGACAGCAAGCTTCAATGGTTGCAGCTGCCATCTTGATTTTTTTGCCTCCACAAATGTGTCTCTGCCAGCAAAAACTCATCTCCTGAACCCAGAGCCACCTTGTCATGCCCCTGTCAGAGTCGGAAGAGGAAGACAAACAGCTGACAGGGAGTGGCAGTGTGGCTCCGTTGGCTGTGGAGGAGGCTGGGGAAGGGCAAAGTCTGGCTGGGCAGAGCAGGGAAGAGGTAGAACAAGGAGTGGGAGTTCAGACCCAGGCCCACCCCCCACCCCTCTTCACCCTAGGACACGCAAGGAGGAACGGAGAAGGGAGCAATGTGAGTTGCGTGGCTTATGGGGGAGGAAAGGGCCCTGATTCCCTTCATTAGCCACACCTGGGAATGAGAGGTTAAAAGAGATGCAAGCTGAGTGTAGCAGCTGCTGGGAGCAAACATGAGTTTATCTTGTGTTGACTTTGGTTATTTGCATTCCTGGCATCCTCCCAACCAGGTCGAATTATTACAATTCCTTCATTACAGTTTTTGTTCACCACGTTTTGGACTTGATTTTCTGCAGCCAAAGGCTGTTCCTGGGAGAGTTTTTCTCCAGCCCAGAAGGTAACCAGGACAACATTGGAGGCAAAGTTGGCGCTAATAAAGGGACTCCTACTGATTACCTGACTGGGTTACCTTTGTGCCAGGCCCCTTTGGGTCATCACCCCCCAATTGCCATTCTTTATTCCCCATGTGCCCTTAGGGAATAAGGTTAATACTTATTACAGGTAGTCCTTGAGTTATGACTATAACTCAGTTGTAAGTCATCATTGTCAAAAAGTGGGCCGGACACATGATTTTATGGCCTTTTTTGTGATTATTTGCTAAGCAGAATATCACTGTTTTTAAATGAATTCCACAATGTTGCCCAAAACCAATGGAAAAGTCTGATTTTGGCAAAGTTATCACCAAAGGCAATCATGTCACCCCAGGGCACGGCAAAGGTTGGGAAAGACACACTAGGCAGGGTCCTGTGTTTTGGGGTTCCCCCCAGCAGAAGCCTTCAAGCGAGAGCAGGGCATCCGTTGGGGGCAAGGCTGGACCGTGTCAAAGGCCATCTTTGGCCCAGGACCGTTCGGATTCCAAGCCCACCGGGACTCACCGTGATGATGTCCCCAGCTTTCACATTGAGGCTGGTCAGGTCATAGTTGTTGCAGTAATCTTTCATGGCCCTGACCTGCAGGGCGGCCGAAGCGTCTGAGAAGGAAACAAGGAAGAAAGGAAGGAAGAAAGGGAATAAAGGAAGGAAAGGAAGGGAAGGGAAGAAAAAGGAAGGAAGGAAAGGAAAGGAAAAAGGAAAATAAAGAAGGAAGGAAAGGAAGGAAGGAAGGAAGGAAGGAAGGAAGGAAGGAAGGAAGGAAGGAAGGAAGGAAGGAAGGAAGGAAGGAAGGAAGGAAGGAAAAGAAAGAAGGGAAGGAAGGGAAGGAAGGAAGGGAAGAAGGAAGGGAAGGAAGAAGGGAAGGAAGGAAAGAAAGGAAAGGAAAGGAAAAAAGGAAAATAAAGAAGGAAGGAAGGAAGGAAGGAAGGAAGGAAGGAAGAGAAAGGAAGAAGGGAAGGAAGGAAAGGAAGGAAAGGAAGGAAGGGAAGGAAGGGAAGGAAGGGAAGAAGGAAGGAAGGGACGGTCAAAAAGATGGACTACCACGGTGGCGCAGTGGTTAGAGCAGAGTACTGCAGGCTGCTTCTGCTGCCTGCCGGCTGCCTGCAATTTAACAGTTCAAATCTCACCAGGCTCAGGGTTGACTCAGCCTTCCATCCTTCCAAGGTGGGTAAAATGAGGACCCAGATTGTTGGGGGCAAAAGGCTGACACTGCACACTGCTTGGAGAAGGCTATGCTATTGCTACCTGTACCACGGGCCAGGCCAGACAGCCCCTGATGTGCTCTGGGCACCCCTTCCCACTGCCAACCTTGCCCTCTGGGCTTGCTCCCATTCATGCCATATTCACTTCCATTGTGCCTGGGAGGAACATCAAAGCAGGTTCACACCCTCCCATATATGCCAACCAAGATGGAAGCAGGATGAGCAGGTTAGATGTTGGCAAAGCGCTCCCCACACACCCTGGTGCTCTACCATAAAGGGGGGGAAATGGGCATTTGGAATTGAACCTAGGAGCTCTTGGGCAGCCAAGCGGCAGTTTCACCGGATAGGTTCAGCCACCAGGAATCTGGCTGCCATGCTCTGTACCAACTGCAGCTTCTGGGTCACCTTCAAAGGCAGCCCCTGGCAGAGGGCACTGCAGTTGAGTGCCCATCAAGACCTGAGTTGCCATCACCAGAGGGAAGTGATCTAGGTAGGATTGGAAGAGGTGCACCGGTCAAAGTGTTTTTTTAGTAGTGATTTTTGTCTTTTTCTTAAGCAAGCGCCCTCTAGGCACAGGCCCACTCTTGGAGGTGGAGGGGTCCTCTAGGCACAGGCCCACTCTTGGAGGGGGGGCACCAGGTCCACAGTAATTCCCGGGCAGAGGTTGCAAGGTTGCCCTGATGACCAAACAGCTCAATCTCAGCAGGATTCCATCTGAGCAGGTCAGGACTTCGACAGGCTCTGGGCTCAGCGAAGGGTGGCCATACACAGGTACGTCCTCAGTTTATGACCACAATTGAGACCCAAAATTTTTTGTTGCCTCTTCCAGAGCAGGCCTACCGTCCCTTCCTTGAAGGTCAGCAGCTCTTATGCCCTCCCAGCAAACTGCTAAGGGTCTCCCAGACTCTGCCTGGCCAGAATGAACCCCGCAGGGGGCTGAATTCTTATTCTAGGTTAGATTATTTTACATGTATATCTTGCTTTCTCTCTTTCTTTCTATCCATCCATCCATCTCTCCCTCTCTCCATCCATCCATCCATCCATCCATCCAATCATCTACCTACCTACCTACCTACCTATCTCTATCTATCTATCTATCTATCTATCTATCTATCTATCTATCTATCTATCTATCTATCTATCTATCTATCTATCTATCTATCTATCTATCTATCTATCTATCTATCTATCTATCTATCTCTGTCTGTCTATATCTATCTATCTATCTATCTATCTATCTATCTATCTATCTATCTATCTATCTATCTACCTATCTATCATCTATCTATCCATCCATCTAATCATCTATCTATCTCTCTCCCTCTTTCCATCCATCCATCCATCCATCCATCCATCCCTCCGGAGATACCCTGTGGTAAGATGGGCAGCCAATAATTTTAATAAATATATAAATAAAAATAAAATTCAAAGGATGCTCCCCAACTTCCTCCTCATCCACATATTCCAAAACCCTCAGACTGTGACAAAAAAAATCCCTGGCTTGTTATTCTAGGGCTGAAAGGGACTTTGGAGGTCTGCTAGTCCAACCCCACTGCCCAAGGCTGGAGCCTTATATCATCCCAGTCCTCCAGTCTGTTCTTGAAAACCTCCAGGGATGGAACTCCTCCAATCCCAGGAGGCAAGTAAAGCCCTCCTCCTCCTCCTCCTCCTCCTCTCCTCCCCAGGGGTTCTGTCCTCCTCACCTGTCCTTGTCACTCTGATGCAGGCTGCTAGGCAGGAGGAGTCAGCATCCTTGGTGCTACAGGGTGGGCTCAGGCCTGGCGCTCTGGCTCCGGCCTTCCATCACCGTCACTCTTGGTATATCTTCCCTGACCTGAGCCAGCAGGTGGAGGCAGAGCCATGGGTTTCATCCCGTCAGATTTATAGACGGGGATGGTCAAAATGGCCTCATTTCCCCCGGTATCAGAAGAGGCACCATGATGCGCGTAAGGCAGGTGTCCCAGGTAGGCTGCTGGATTGGGACTAGGGAGTCCCAGGGAGATGGCTTTGAGCCACTCCCTTTTTTCCCCACCACAAAGGTTCCTGGGAGGAAAACTGGGGAAGACGCAAAACTCACTGCCTTGAGCAGAAGTGCAGCCAGCCAGGAAAACGGAGAACAACGGTTGTCAGCTACTCTTGCATACACACACACCAGTTATGAAGGAAAGGGCACCACCAGGTGCAGCTCAGCCTCAGCAGAAGGGTTTTTTCTGGCTGCCCCGCTTTCTATATGGGATTTTCGCGCCTATTGCCTCAGACCTTGTATAATGTCAGGTGGGGCTCCATTCAAAATCCAAGGAAGAAAACCTTTGACGCCATGGTTAGAGAGAAAAGGACTTTTACTGGAAATTGAAGTGGTAGCATCAGAAGAAATACAAGATCTGAGGCAATAGGCACAAAAATCACATGGACCCATGATGGCAAAACCGTTGCACATGTGCCAGAGGGGGTGGCACGCAGAGCCCACTCCGTGGGCATGTGCACCATTGTCAGCTGTTCTCCCAGTTTCTGGCGAGCACATGTGCACCGGCCAGCTGGTATTTGCGCACACCGGAGCAAACCCTTTTCCAATCAAACAAACACGAACCAAAGGGAACAGAAACCTTTTAAAGATTCTTACGAATCCCTGGTTAAAAGGCTGCTGCAAACTAATTAACTTTGATAAGCACGAGCCTCACCAAAACTGTGTGAGGCTGCCAAGAATAACAGATAAGAAATATTTCACAATACAAGAGTCTTCAAATACCAACTTAAGATACTGTAATGTCCAAGAGGCCGAGTTTCAAAACGTCTTTGCTTCCTGCAAAGAACGTCCGATTCACAGCTGGCTTTCATCTTCTTGAAGGAGGGGCCATTACCTTGCAGCCTTACTCCTGAGTCTCCCGTGCTGCTGCAGCTGCTCTTTCCTGCAAGCAGCCCTGCGTGCACGCGCACTTGGCACAGGCTCCTCGGGAACCTCTTCATCGCTGCTGCCAGCCCCCACAATCTCTGAAGGCAGCAGTCCACTCCCTAATGCTCCTGGCCCCTCCTCTGGGTTCTCGCTCTCCTCAGCCATCCACACCTGTTGCCGGCTAACCACAATACAAGGAGGAGGAGGATTCTTGGAGGCTGACATCCGCCCTTCAAATCAACAGCCCCCTGCCGATTCCCACCTGTCCTCACCTCGCAGCATCTGCTTGATCTCCTTGCTGGCTTGCGTGGCCGTGAACTGGTGGACAATGTCCAGGGCAGTCTGGCTGTAGGTGTTCCGGATGTGGGCATTGATCCCGCTCTGCGGAAGAGAAAGGGTGTGTGTGTGTGTGTGTGTGTGTGTGTGTGTGTGAAGAGGCGAGGGGGTCTTTGCATGAAGAGCATCTGAAATTGCCCCTGGATGCCAGTCCCCAAGGGCCACAGTCACCGGGGGGGTCTTCAGGCCCCTCGGGAAGAAATATGTGGGACCCTTCCTCCCTGGGAAATGGGGGGGGGCTTACATCCAGGAGGAGGCGCACCACGTCCGTCTTGCCACACAGAGCCGCTTCGTGTAAGGCGGTTCCAGCCTTCGTTTGACGGTTAATGTCTATGCCGGCCTGGAGCAAAAGCCTGCAAGATAGAAAAACAGAGTAAGAGTTGGAAGGGGTCCTTGGAGACCATCTAGTCCAACCCCACACCCAAGCAGGAGACTCTACACCATTTCTGACAGATGACAATCCAGTCTCTTCCTGAAAGCCTCCAGTGATGAAGCTCCTACACCTTCTGAAGGCAACTTCTGTTCCATGGGTTGCTTGTTCTCCCTGTCAGAAAAATTCTCCTTATTTCTAGGTTGAATCTCTCCTGGTTCAGTTTCCATCTATTGTTCCTTGTCTGGCCTTCAGGTGCCTTGGAAAATAGCTTGACCCCTTCCTCCTTTCTGTGGCAGCCCCTCAAATACTGGAAGATGCTCTCCTGTCTCCCCTGGTCCTTCTCTTCCCTAGACTAGCCAAGCCCAGTTCCTGCAACTGTTCATCGTATGTTTGAGCCTCCAGTCCCCTCATCATCCTGGTTGCTCTTCTCTGCCCTTTTTCTAGAGTCTTCTAGACTAGTCCAACCTCCTGCACAAGCAGGAGACCCTACGTCATTCTGGACAAATAGCTGTCTGGAAAGAATCTTTTCTTAAAACCTCCAGGGCAAGACAGAAGTTCTCTTTGTTGAATCCTTTAGGGCAGGGGTCTCCAACCTTGGCAACTTTAAGCCTGGTGGACTTCAACTCCCAGAATTCCCCAGCCAGCTTTGCTGGCTGGGGAATTCCGGGAGTTGAAGTCCACCAGGCTTAAAGTTGCCAAGCTTGGAGACCCCTGCTTTAGGGATTCAAGAAGAAGGAAGGGCTCTCGTCTCGCCTTGGGAATTAGCTGGCTCACTAGCTGCCTGAGAACCCTTCCCTTTGAGATGTTCTAAGCCCAGGAATGGCAGGTGGGGCAGGATCTTTGGGAGCTTCTGGGGGTGGGGTCAACCAGATCATGAATAGGATAATTAGAGGAAAGTCCTCCGAAAGAAAAGAAAAAAAAAAGAAAAAAAAGCGGGAAAAGAAAATAAGTCTGCAGGTGGAATGAGATTAACAGCCAGACACTCATGAGAAAGACCTTTTCTGAAGTCTGGCCAGGAGCCACTCTGGACATCCAGCTTTGCAATCCAAGCTTGGTTCTTAAAGAGGATCAGAATCAGATACATGGAAGGGACCTTGGAGGTCTTCTATTCCAGCCCCCTTTAAGGAGACCCTATGCCATTTCAGACAAGTGACTGTCCAGTCTATTCTTAAAAGCCTCCAGGGATGGAGCCCCACACAACTTTTGAAGGCAAAGCTGTTCCACTGGTTCATTGTCCTCAATGTCAAGAAGTTTCTCCTTAATTCCAGATTGCTTCTCTCCTGGATTAGTTTCCATCCCTTGTTTCTTGTCCTGCTCTCTGGTGCTTTGGAGAATAATTTCACCCCCTCTTCTTTGGGACAGCCCCTCAAATAACTGGAGTACTGCTGTCATGTCGGCCCTAGTCCTTCTTTTCTCTGGACTAGCCAAGCCCAAATCCTGCAGCCGTTCTTCATATGGTTTAGTCTCCGGGCCTTTGAACACCAGAGGGTGAGTGACACCTCGCCAATGTTTACAGGCCTGGGTGGAGGCCAAGATGGGGCTTTGATCCAGCCATGGCTGCCATCTTGCTTTTTTTAAAACTTCTTCCACAGGTCCCTGGATGCAGATGTTCCTCTCTGGGTCACCCTCACTGCCTCTGGTAGATGCAGCCTCTCCATCATTGCCACCCCACACTGTGACCTTCACAGGAAAGGAGACCTACCCGGGTTGTGTGTGTTGTCAAAAGACTAGACTAGACTAGACTAGAACAGAACAGAACAGAACAGAACTCTTTATTGGCCAAGTGTGGTTGGACACACAAGGAATTTGTCTTTGGTGCAAATGCTCTCAGTGTCCATAAAAGGAAAGAAACATCCGTCAAGAGTCAAGAATCATCAGGTACAACACTCAATGATAGCCGAGAAGCAATGGGCAAACCATCCTCATCCTCGCTTTGCCCAGAGTCTTCAGCCCTGCCTCCCATCTCCCCTCACCTGATGACGTCAATGTGCCCATTCTTGGCGGCTAGGTGTAGTGGGCTGGTCCCGTTTGGGTCAGTGATGTCCCCCGGCTTGGGCTCCAACAGGGCCGCACACATATTACTGTTCAGAAGGAGTTGCACCACCTGGCAGGCCAAGAAACAGAGAGGGTGCCGAAGAATTTCCTCCTGGGTTTTCTCCCCAACCCCCCAGACAGCAGGCAAAGCTCCCCAAAGCAGCCAACACCACCACCCTGCTTCCCACCCAACAGAAGGGACTTTCACCAGGCCATTTTGCACCCTTAAGAAAAGCCCAGGTTTTGCGACCCATCCTGGAGAAACCACCAAATTTACTCTCAATTTTATTCTCATAAAATAGTATAATCCCTTTTGGCCCAAATCCTGGTCTCGCGGCCGGCAATGCAAAGATCTACCACAAGGGTCTTCAAACTTGACTTGGGGACTTCACCTTCCAGAATTCCTGAGCTAACATGACTGGAGGAGGAGGAATTATGGGTGTTGAAGTCCACAAGTCTTAAAGTTGTCAAGTTTGAAGACCCCTGATCTACAGTATCCTCCCTCCCCCCTCCCTCCGTCCCTCCCTCTCCCCTCTCTCTCTAATCTATCTATCTATATCTAGCTAATCTGTCTATCTATGTCTATCTGTCTGTCTGTCTGTCTGTCTCTCTCTCTCTCTCTCTGTCTATTTGTCTAATCCAAGGGTCTTCAAACTTGGCAAGTTTAAGACTTGTGGACTTCAATTCCCAGAATTCCTGAGCTAACATGACTGGAGAAGGAGGAATTATGGGTGTTGAAGTCCACAAGTCTTAAATTTGTCAAGTTTGAAGACCCCTGATCTACAGTATCCTCCCTCCCTCCCTCCCTCCCTCCCTCTCCCCCCCCTCTAATCTATCTATCTATATCTAGCTAATCTGTCTATCTATGTCTATCTGTCTGTCTGTCTCTCTCTCTCTCTCTCTCTCTCTGTCTATTTGTATAATCCAAGGGTCTTCAAACTTGGCCAGTTTAAGACTTGTGGACTTCAATTCCCAGAATTCCTGAGCTAACATGACTGGAGGAGGAGGAATTCTGGGAGTTGAAGTTACAAGTCTTAAACTGGCCAAGTTTGAAGACCCCTGGTCTACCCAGTTGTTAAGCAAGCGGGTCCCAGGAGGGGACACCAAAGGGACACATGACCTCTCACCCCCAGATCTCGAGGGAAAGGGCCAGAGAAAGTGGGGACAGTTCTAGCAAAGAGGGCTGGACTTTCAGGGGAGGGGTGGAGGGCGGTTCTGACGGCCCCACCAGCTCCCACCCGACAGCATCTTTTGCAGTGAGGAGCTGAGGTCCCTTAACTGGTTTGTGTCCAGCCCTCTTTCACCATCCTGCCCCCCCTCCCACTTCAAGAATCAGGCTTACCCCAACGCGTCCAAACTCGCAGGCCAGGTCCAGAGGAGTCTTCCCACTGTTGTCCAGTATGCAGGGGTTGGACTGGTGCTGGAGGAGCATTTCTGACTGGGGGAGGGAGGGAGAGAGTGTGGGAAGCCCAGAGACCGCCGCCCCCGTTTGACGCAGACCCAACCTGCCAAATGCACCCATTAGCTTGAACACGCCCTCCACCCTCCACCGCCCCTTCCTCCAAAAAGCAGCCATGCCAAGGGGCGAAACCGTCAATCAAAGCCCCACCTCCTCTGAATGTGCAGTACACACAAGGACACACATGTCAAATGGCTGGGGTGTTTCTGGAGCCTCTGACCACTGCTAGATGTCTACGGAGAGTCTCGGTTAGCCAGGCTGTCCCGAAGGTGCTTTTTTCAAGAGGCACTTGGACTTTCTTGTTTTCCTTTTGAAGATGTTTCACTTCTCATCCAAGAAGCTTCTTCAGCTCTGACTGGAGGGTGGGGAAGGGGAGGATTTATACTCCCTGCAGACAGCTGGTCATTTGCGTTCTTTTCCACACCCATTTGCATGACTCTGAGGACACAGATTACTCTCCAGGTGACCTTAACAACTTTCTGAAAGGATGCAAATGACCAGCTGTCTGCAAGGAGTATAAATCCTTCCCTTCCCCACATCCTGTCAGAGCTGAAGAAGCTTCTTGGACGAGAAGCGAAACGTCTTCAAAAGAGACAACAAGAAAGTCCAGTTGCTTCTTAAAAAGCACCTTTGGGACAACCACTGTTAAAGATACCCCCACCCCTGAGAGATGGACTGTAATGGTATGTGGGGGTGGCCACTGGAACCCGGGCAGAGATGCTGCTGAAGGAACAATTAGATAAGAGACTGCACAGCCCACAGCTGCCTAGTGGGCAGAGCAAGAGGCTGAGAAAGAACCTTCTCTAGTTTCTTGCACCGTAAAGACAATGGGTGTTGTGGTTCCCAGACGGCAGCCTGTTCAGATGGCAGCAGAATTGTGCAGTGGGGAAGAACAGGGACCCGTCTGGGAGTTTGGGGAGGCCTCGGATGAGGGTCCTGCATCCAATGCAGAGATGGGGCCGGGACCATCTGGCAGTGGGGTGCTGCCTCTGGAGCCTCCAGAGTCTGGCAGCAGTGAGGCAGAGGAACAAGGGGAGCCTGGTCCCAGTGCTTTGCACAGAGCTGCCAGAAGGCAAAAGCAGCTAAGACAAAAGGGGTGACTCGGGAGTAAGGCTGGGAAGTGATTGCCCCTCCCATAAGGTATGAAGGAAGTACAAAGGTAGAGAAACCTTTGCAGGAAGCAAAGTTGTTCGCTCTAACCTTGAAGCTCTGTGTGGACTCTGTACTTCAATTGTTTTTTTGCAGTTAATTTGGCACTCTAATTACTGGCAGCCATTCAAAGGAGAGAAAGGTGGGTGCTTATCTCGAGGGACTGTTTGGAACTCATTACTGGCTGGGAATGAACATAATTCCCAGCGTTGAAATAAAACAAGAGTTGTTTGGACTAAGTGTGTGCTTCATTACGGTCTTAGGAAGCCTGGGTCAGGACAATGGGGAGGGGAGAACTGCACTTTCAAACTTGCAAGAGTCTGACAATGCAACTTTTCTCAACCTTGGCAACCTTGAAGATGCATGAACTTCAATGCCTAGAAGCCCACCCCCCATACGTTTCGTGGTGCTCCTCTGGTGGAGATTGCTTAGCACCGCCTCTTACCACGTCGTAGTGTCCATGCTGGGCCGCCAAGTGCAAAGGGATCTGTCCCTCGTCTGACGGGATGTTGACCGAGGAGCCGGCCTTCAGCACCAGCTTCATGGGTTCCTTCTTCCCTTGCCAGGCAGCGTAATGCAATGGGCGCATCCCTGCAGGGGAGGCAAACATTCAGCAATGGGGAGAGACAGCAGGACCTTCTGCCGTTTAAACAGAACAGCCGTCCCACAAACCCAGACTACAGACCTATCTGAGAAGGGGAAAATGGCAGTTTTTACGAGCTGTTGCCAGTTACAAAATCAGACGATTAAGCTTCTCCTGCCTGATATTTTCTGTATTTGGGTTTTGGCTCCAATGAGCAGTAGACATCTGCCTGTGGAGCTCTGTCAAATACTCTTGTTACAGGGGTTGCCAACCTTTTGGATCTCAGGGACCAGCAAACTCATAATTTTAAATCCCGCAGGCCACTAATATAAATTTCGACTGACGGTGGCTGCAGGAAAAAACTCTGCAAGAAAATTCCCCACCCCATTTTCCTACTGATCGATTATTCTTTATTTGGGATTGCAGGATACCGTCTCCAGCTCCGTTCTCGGGGTCGGGGGGGAGGAGAGAGGGACTTTTGGCTTCATGCAAGGAAAGCAGCAGAAGTCTTTCTTTCTCTCCCCCAAACTCCACCAGAAATGAGTCTTTGTGAGACTTGTCACACCGGCACAGCCTCTTGGAGCAGGAAGCCTTGCAGGGCCCCAAAGACTCATTTGTGGCGGAGTTTGGGGGAGAGAAAGAAAGACTTTGGCTGCTTTCCTTGCGTGCAGCCAAAAGCAGAAGAAAGAAGCCGAAAGAAGCAGCCCAGTGGCCAGGCCAGGTGCGTGGAGCAAGTGGGGCAGGTTCCCCCCCTTCCCCCCTTTCTCCCTTCCCTTCACCACCTTGTGTTGTTCGCAATGCAAGCAACGCAAGCCTTATGTTCTCACGGGCCACGTGGGTGGCGCAGCCTTGTGTTCCCGCGCAGCCTGGATTAATTGCTTTAGGGGCAACATTTCTCTGCGGACCACCAAAATTTTCTCGTGGACCACCAGTGGTCCCCAGCCCACCAGTTGGTGACCACTGCTTTTGTAGATCTCTCCCCTCAAAAGAAGAAAACACTTTCAACTGACTCTGTCTGGATGTCTTGGCTGAAGGCCATCTCCTTCTTTCTGGGAGAGAACTACAAACTTGGTTGGTGCTCTGGACGCAGGACCCAACCTTTGCCTCCTTTCACCTGCCCCGTCTCTACCAAGGGCTCTCCTGGTTTGCCACCCCACACACATACACACACACGCGGCTTCTATGCTTGCCTTTGTTGTCCTTGATATCCACCGCAGCCTGGGCCTCCAGAAGCAACAGGATGAGTTCCGTGTTGCCGTTAAGGGCGGCGTGATGCAAAGCGGAGAACCTGTATATGACAGAAGCAAAAGTCTGTTGTCACCTGCTCAAACCCGCACTCCTTTAACATCAAACTATCCACTATTGACCTCACCCCATTCCTAAGAGGTCTGGAAGGGGCGTGCATAAGCGCACCATCGTGCCTACCGTCCCTGTCCTTTTGTCTCCATTTATTCGTACCCATTTCCTGTATTCTTACTCATGTTTATACTTATACCTATTGTCTTGTAAGCGATTGACGAATCAAATCAAATCAATAAAATAAATAACAGTCACCAAGGCCACCTTTCCCTTCCCTGGATTCCCTTCACCCTCAAGCTGATCTCATCTTGGGAAGACCTGGAATGCTGGTCACCATCATGTAAATAAGATGTTGAGACTTTGGAAAAAGTGTCGAGAAGAGCAAACAGAATGATTCAAGACCTGGAGACTAAAATACATGAAGAATGGAATCGGATATGGCCGGTCTAGAGAAAAGAAGGACTGGGGTGGGGGGGGACTGCCCCAAAGAAGAGGGGGTCAACCTATTTTCCAAAGCACCAGAAGGCCCCCCCCAAAAGAGAAGAGAATGAATGAATGGAAACAAAAAAAGGAAAGAAGCAACCCAGAACTAAGGAGAATTTTCCTGACATAATAATTAAACAATAGAATGGCTTGTCTTCAGAAATGGTGGGGGCTCCGTTGCTGGAGGTTTTTATTAAGAGACTGGACAGTCACTTATCTGAAACAGTATAGGTTCTCCTGCTTGAGCAGGAGGCTGGACTAGATGGCCTCCAAGGTCCCTTCCAACTCTTATTCTGATCCTCTTTAAGAACCAAGCTTGGATTGCAAAGCTGGGTGTCCAGAGTGGCTCCTGGCCAGACTTCAGAAAAGGTCTTTCTCATGAGTGCCTGGCTGTTAATCTCATTCCACCTGCAGACTTATTTTCTTTTCCCGCTTTTTTTCCTTTTTTCTTTTGGAGGACTTTCCTCTGTCTAATTAAAACACCTGACAGCGTCTTCTTTTTCTTAAAGGCTGCTTTTCTGTTTTAGTCTAACTGGGTTTTTCATTTCTGGAGCTGCTCTTTCTTGCCAGCGTTATTAGTTTTTAATCCTCCGCTGCTTAATGTGCAGCTGGGCACAGAAGCGGGATCTGAAATGAAAACACGCAGAGATATTTTTTGTTTTTTGTTTTAAAAAAAGGGTTCCAGTCTCTACAACAGCGAGCACAATGACTCCGCTGATTTGCCACGAGGACTTCAGGGCACCCTGGGCAGCAACGGTGCAGGGAAGAGGGTGAATGGACCGGCTGGCCCTGCAAGGACCCTCCAGCCAGCCCAGCAATCGACTCAAGGGTTAGTCCACCAAGTCAAGATGGCAGCCCATCATCACGTGACCCAAGCTCCTCCCCTTTTTCAAATACATCTTAGAAGTGACCCCTGCAAAGACTCTCCTCCCTCCCTGCTCCAAACTCCCTCTGGAGCTCCTGCTTCTCTTTCTAACTCCGCTCCCCCTGCCCCCAGCTCCCCCTGCCCACCAATTCCTCTCTCTTTCCTTCTCTTGCCTGCTCCCTTCCTCTTAGCAGCAGCCAGTCTCCCACCTGGCAAATAGAGGAGGGGTCTCCTTCACAGCCAACCTGGAGCCCCTCTTAACAGAGTAACAGAGTTGGGAGGGGCCCTGGAAGTCTTTTAATCCAACCCCCTGTACAACTGGAGACCCCAGGCCATTGCAGACAGGGGGCTGTCCAACCTCTTCTTAAAGATCTCCAGGGATGGAGAACCACAACTCCTGAAGGCAAGACGTTCCACTGACCGATTGTTCTGACGGTTAGGAAATGTATCCGTAATTTCAAGTTCTAGACCTCCTAGAGATCTTTCACGGGAAGTTGCCCAACCCTAATCCTAGGCCTCTCTCTCCTTCTGCAGATGGATTTGAGGGGTTGTGACCCGACGCTGTAGAAGAGGCGTAAGGAAAATATGGATCGAAGCTACCCACAAAAGAGGGATGGATTGGCGAGGATGATGGAATTTGCAGCAGCAGCAGCTCAATTGTTGACTCCCTTGATCAGCGAAAAGACATTATCTGCACTTAGGGGTTGACTGGAAATCCCTTGTAGACCTTTTTGCATGAAACAGGGAAAAATGCAGTGATGAATTGTGGTTTTGATGGTTTAAACAAATGGGTGATAGAAAAATGTGAGCTTTTTTTTCTAATCGTATAGGGTGAGAGAATTTTGTAATTGTGCTCATATTTGCTGCAGAGGAAATAGGAAGCTGCTTCTATTTCTTTTTACTTTTGTTTTTCGTACTTTTTCCTGCCTTCTTTCCTTCCTTCTTCCCTTCTTTTCCTTCCCTCCCTCCCTCCCTTCCTTCCTTCCTTCCCAGCCTCCTTCCTCCTTCTCTCACCCCCTCTTTTAATACTTATTACTTCATTAGCATTTATGTTCTTTATAAAATTGTTAATTAAAATTATATTTTAGAAGAAAGAAAATATAGTTCGGTTGCCGCTGGGAACAAGTCAAATTTTACATCTGAGTTCATTAGCAAAGGAACAGAAAAGGTGCCCACCAGGTCTGGTACAGCAGACCCAGAAATACCAGAGTTGATTCAGCCTTTGTAAGCAGAGGAGACACCCCAAATCCACTGGGCAAACTGCTGTTCTGTTCTTTGGGGGTGGCCAGGAACGTGGCAGGGAGCCAAGCCTCCTGATCTCAAAGCAAGGCCAGCAGAAAGGCACATCCCTCCAAATACAGAAACTCCCTGGGGACGGGTGAGTGGTGGGGGGAAACCCACCCTTGCAGACTGTGAAGAGTTTGGGGTCGCTTGCAACACACCAACTCTGCACTGTAAGCGGTTGCATGTGAATGCTGGGGGAGGGTGCCCAAGTGGTGCCAATCCGGAATAGCCTCCATTTTTAATAGGACAAACACACACCCTGCTGCCTTCTAAGGTCTCTGCTGCCTTCTTTGTGGTAAGGATGGCCAGAAGGGGGTTACAAAATGATTGATCCAATCAGAGGTGGGTGTTCAGCTGGTTCTGACCAGTTCTGGAGAACTGGTAGCAGAAATTTTTGAGTAGTTTGGAGAACCGGCCAATCCCACCTCTGACTGGCCCCACCAACCCCATCTGTTCTGTGCCTCCCATCGAGTCCCAGCTGATCGGCTGGATCCTCTTTGGCTGCCCTGCAGAGGAGAAGGGAGCTGGAAAGCAGGTTAGTGGAGTGGGGAAGGAAAGGAGATTTTGTAGTATCCTTCCCCTGTCATGCTCACCAAGCCATGCCCACCAAGCCACGCCCACAGAAACGGTAGTAAAAAAAAAACTGAATCCCACCACTGGATCCAATCCTTCAAAACAGCTGCAAACACACAATCTACTAAGATCAGCTTTAACCTTATTCTGCACAGTCTATTTTAGGAGCCACGTTCAGCCTGCGGTGGGAACCCAGCCGGAGGGGGTGAAGGAGTCAAAGACACCAGAAACAGCAGTTCTCTGGGGAAGAGAGGCTTCTGCCTATATAGAGAGAGATATTTGTTTTCTTAAGTTTTCATGGGTATTTATATGTATGGTATTCAGCTTTGTTTGGGTATTTTCCCAAGTCATTATAGTTGTGCTTTTAAAGTTGCTGAAATGTCGCTACAACTTTAAAAGCACAACTATAATGATGTGGGAAAATACCCGAACAAAGCTGAATGCCATACATACATACATACAATGTGTGTGTGTGTGTGTGTCTATTGTTGTTTATATATATATATTGTTGTTTGGGGTGCTGTATATATAATATATATATATTGTCTGATGGAGACAAAAGTGGGCCATGTATCCGATTAATAAATAGACAAAGACACATCAGGAAGCAAACAGCCAGCCAAAAATGGAATCAGAAAAGGAAATTGCAATGTAATTATAACCTGGGAGGAAGATCTGTTTGTTCCACAGTTGCCTGTATGACCTCCCTCTAATCCAGATCAGCTTCTGTTCTGCTAGCCTGGGTCCTCAGCCATTGGCAAAACAAGGAAGTCAGATCAAATTTAGTTTGCTTCTGGTGGAGAACATTCTTGCTTCGGTCCATTTATTATTTATTGTCTTGCTTTAATTGTTTATCTGGTCTTTGGGGGTATCCACAGGGTGTGGTCCAGTGGTGGGATTCAAACATTTTTACTACCTGTTCTCTGGGCGTGGCTTGGTAGGCGTGGCTTGGTGGGCGTGGCAGTGGAAGGATACTGAAAAATCCCCATTCTCTCCCCTTCCCACTAACCTGCTTTCCAGCTCCGTTCTCCTGTGCAGGGCAACCAAAGAAGAGCCAGCCGATCAGCCGGGACTCAATGGGAGGCGGAGAAGAGATGGGGTTGGTGGGGCCAGTCAGAGGCGGGATTGGCCGATTCTCTGAACTACTCAAAATTTCCTCTACTGGTTCTCCAGAACTGGTCAGAACCTGCTGAATCCCACCTCTGACCCAGCCCTCTTCCCATCCCCTGACCAGCAGCCAAGGTGAGCTAACGGCACCTTTTTCTGGAGTGGCCAGTCCCACCTGCTCCTGACCCCACATGGCTGGAGACAGGAGTCTGTTGGCTTCCTCAGGGACTGACCGTTGCCCCCCCCCCCCACAAGCGGAGGCCCTGCAAGGGTGTCTCAGCAACCAGGTCAGTGGGTCAACACGGGGCTCTGGCTGAAACCGCAGGAATCTCCTTCATCAGGGTCTGGACTCCCCCTCTCTCCTTAACCATCCCTGCCAACGGGCGATCTCCCCCCACACACACAACCAGGGCAAGTTAGCCCCTCCCTGTTCAGCAGGTCTTCCGTTCGGCCAGGGTCAGCCCCACAAGTGGATGTTTGGCCGTCTCGGGGGATTTAGGAGGAGGAGGGAGGGAGGGAGGGCGAGTTGTGCCCCCTCACTTCCCACCTCTCCTGGGTGGTCTCTCGAAGGACAGGCGCTTCCCTGCTCTCCTGGGGCCTCTTTCGTTCCAGACTGGTGCAGGCTGCAGGTTCAGGCACTGCGAGGGATCCTCACGGACGTTAGGAGGCAGCGATTCAGTGGGGGGGCAGTTTTGCTGCTGAAAGACCCTGTGCTGGCGTCTCCCCTGCTCCCCTCCCTCCCTCCCTCCCTCCCTCCATCCATATGTCATTCCCTTTCCCTTCCCTTTCCTTCTTTCTTTTTCTTTCTTTCTTTCTCCCTTCCTTCCCTCCCTCCCTCTTTCTTTCTTTCTCTTTCTTTCCTTCCTTCCTTCCCTCCCTTTCTTTCTCCAATCGCTCCCTCTTTCTTTCTTTCTTTCTTTCTTTCTTTCTTTCTTTCTTTCTTTCTTTCTTTCTTTCTTTCTTTCTTTCTTTTTTTTCTTTCTCTTTCTTTCTTTTTCTTTCTTTCTTTTTCTCCCTTCCTTCCCTTTCTTTCTCAAATTGCTCCCTCCCTCTTTCTTTCTTCCTTCCTTTCTTTTTCTTTCTTTCTTTCTCCCTTCCTTCCCTTTCTTTCTCCAACTGCTCTTTCTTTCTTTCTTTTTTTCTTTCTTTCTTTCTCCCTTCCTTCCCTTTCTTTCTCCAATTGCTCCCTCTTTCTTTCTTTCTCTCTCTCTCTTTCTTTTTCTTTATTTCTCCCTTTCCTCCCTCCCTCCCTCTCTTTCTTTCTTTCTTTCTTTCTTTCTTTCTTTCTTTCTCTTTCCTTCCTTCCTTCCTTTCTTCCCTCTTTCTTTCTTTTTATCTTTTTCTTTCTCTTCCTTTCTTTCTTTCTTTCTTTCTTTCTTTCCTTCCTTCCTTCCTTCCTTCCTTCCTTCCTTCCTTCCTTCCTTCCTTCTTCACTCTTTCTTTCTCCAATCACTCCCTCTTTCTATCTTTCTATCTTTCTCTCTTTCTTTCTTTTCTTTTTCTCCCTTCCTTCCCTTTCTTTCTCCAATTGCTCCCTCCCTCTTTGTTTCTTTGTTCCTTCCTTCCTTCCTTTCTTTTCTCCCTTCCTTCCCTTTCTTTCTCCAATTGCTCTTTCTTTCTTTCTTTCTTTCTTTCTTTCTTTCTTTCTTTCTTTCTTTCTTTCTTTCTTTCTTTCTTTCTTTCCTTTTTTTCTTTGCACCCTAAGAAGCCTCCCTGGAGCCTTAGGAGAGGCAAAACAGGACACCGGGGGTGGGGCTGGGGGTGGGAGCGTGCCACACACCCCTGTGCCCCATTTTGGGCCTAAGAGGCCTCCCTGCAATTACCTGGGAGGCAGAAGCTGGCACATGGAGAAAAAGAGGAAGGGGAAAGAAGGAGAAGCAAGGATTGGGAGAGGGGACTCATGTACACCACCCAGAAAACGTCTCAAGATCTTTACTGAGGATGCACACCTTCGGCCTTTCCATGGGGCCCTGGACTCCACTCTTTAGAAATATCAATTTTGTCAGCAGTTGAAAAGGCAAAAGAAGCCAGGATCCACCAAGAGATGGAAGGGACGGAAGGTAAAGGAAGAGAAAAATCCCCACACAAGATGCTTGGAAGACTCCCCCCCAGGAGAAAGCAGGATATTCTACGTCAGTGGTGGCTAACCTTCTGGGCCTCCCGTGCCGAAGGCAATCTGCCCCGCCCCCCTGCCCATGCGCACGCAACACTCCCCACGCCCCCTTACCTGCACTGTGCATGTGTGTGTGCCTGCCAACCGATTTTCAGCCTGTTTGAGGCCTTTTTCAGCCTCCCAGAGGCTCGAGGGAAGCCTCTGTAGCCTCAGGAGACCGAAAAACGGGCCTTCCGGAAATACCAGAAGTGCCTAAACAGACCCGTTTTTCAGCCTCCTGAGGCTGCAGAGGCTTCCCTCGAGCCTCCGGGAAGGCGAAAATGGCTTTAAATGGGCTGAAAATCAGCTGGGAGGTGCACACATGCAAAGTGCAGGTAAGTTTGGCTGGTTCTCGCACACATGGCTCTGCGTGCCACCTGTGGCACACCTGCTGTAGGTTTGCCATCACGGTTCTCCGGAGTCCTCTGGGATAAGAGGCCACCCCACCAACCCCAGGGAGGCTCATGGACAGCCAAGGCTTTGCCAACTCACCCATCTGTGTCCTGGAAGTTCACGTTCACCCGTTTGGTCGATCCGAGGAGCTCTGTGGGGGGAGGAGAGAGAAGAGAGGAGGGTTAGAGGAAGGGGAGCCTTTTTCCCTGGGAATCTCTCCAGGCACTCCTGGAAGTGCCTCAGCTGCCCCCAAATACCCACTTTGGGAATAATCAGTCTGCGTTTCCATCACGGCGGCTCATTATGAAGCCGGCTTCCTTCCGGAATAAAGCCAGCCGGCCTCCCGGATGGTCCTTGAGAAGCTTTTAAGGAAGAAGCTTTCTCAGAGAGTCTTTGGAGAATGCCTGCCAGGAGCAGGAGGTCTATTTTTATTATCCAGTCCTGGTTTTGTCCGGGTGTATTATTCTCGGGGTGTTTTCATGCTATGCTATTCATCACTGTGCATTGTGAGGATATTCAGCAACCTAGCCGATTTGGTAAGTCAGTAAATGGATGCATACTGAGTCGGGTTTTCGCTCGGTTGCGCCTGAAGGATCCAGCAAAATGGGTGTTTGGATTGGTTGTAAAACTGACCAGTCCATCCACAATTCCCCTGCTGCTTACACATGGCTTACATGTAGAATGCCCTACTTGCAGGCTACTTCTGCTGATCACTGGCTGCCTGCAATTTGGCAGTTTGAATCTCACCAGGTTCAGGGTTGACTCAGACTTCCATCCTTCTGAGGTCAGTACAATGAGGACCCAGATTGTTGGGGGCAAGAGGTTGACTCTGTAAACCACTTACAGTAAAGCACAATGAAGCGGTATATAAGTCTAAGTGCTGTTGCTATTGGTACTGGAGCCAGGTGGGGACAGGGCCCAGTACCTCTGGCCCTTTTGCACAAGGGACCCCTTAGTAAAGGCATAAGAAACAGGCATGAAAGAGAATACCTGCACCTACCCTCTCACCCACACTCACACACACACACCCACGTTAAGAATTTGCAGTTTACTTTCCCATTCTCACAGCCCATCTGCTGGCTACTAACACAACCCAAGCGTTTGTTCATCCAGGCACTCTTTTCAGATGGAAGTGGTGGGTAGAAGAAAGACAGTGCTTTAAATGGCTAGACCCCCCGGGAGAGGATGATGGGCTTTGCAAACTGAGGAGGCTGTGGAAGGATTGGAAAGCACGCATTTCTGGCACCCCATTTCGCTCTAGAGCTTCTTGAATCGGTGTTGACCAATTTGTGCCTTTAGATTCCCCCTGGTCTCCCTCCGCTGAGGATCTCACTCTGGAGAAACATGTCAGACTAACGTGGCCAAAGGTTTTGGCCCTTAAATGTATCCCCCCACTCGAACCTGGAGGAGAAATAACCAGCCTGCCAGTCTCCCCTCCTCACTTTTGCCCAGGTTCCCCCAGATCCATTCTTGTCCCACTTCTGCGTGAACCTCGACATTTTTAAAGTCATGGGCACAAAAAGTCATATTGTGCATACATGTGTCTGTCTTCGAACTATTTGGTCTCAAAACATAGGAATGGAATGGAATGGAATGGAATGGAATGGAATAGAATAGAATAGAATAGAATAGAATAGAATAGAATAGAATAGAATAGAATAGAATAGAATATAGAGAATAGAGAGTAGAGAGTAGAGAATAGAATAGAATAGAATAGAATAGAATAGAATAGAATAGAATAGGGGAAGGGAAGAGGAGAGGAGAGGAGAGGAGGGGAGGAGAGAAGAAGAGAAGAGAAGAGAAGAGAAGAGAAGAGAAGAGAAGAGAAGAGAACGAATGGGAATAGAGTAGAGTAGAGTAGAGTAGAGTAGAGTAGAATAGAATAGAATAGAATAGAATAGAATAGAATAGAATAGAATAGAATAGAATAGAATAGAGGAAGGGAAGGGAAGGGGAGAGGAGAGGAGAGGAGAGGAGAGGAGAGGAGAGGAGAGGGGAAGGGAAGGGAAGGGAAGGGAAGGGAAGGGAAGATAAGAGAACAAATGGGAATAGAGTAGAGTAGAGTAGAATAGAATAGAATAGAATAGAATAGAATAGAATAGAATAGAATAGAATAGAATAGAATAATAACTTTGTTGTCACTTTAAATGTACACTAATCAGCATATACTGAAATTTTGTTGCAGACAGCTCTCAAAGAGTCACCATGTCCAATATACAATACATAAACATGACAAAATAAAGAAATAAATATAAAATTATGCATATACCTACATATATTATATGACACAAACATCACAGTCTAGTTTGGATGTATGCATGTACAAGGCGAGAAAAACGAATCTTGTGTGTTTACCAGACAGGATGGCATAGGAAGCAAAGCTGTTACAGACTCTGGTAGTCCTGCTAGAAATACTTTGAAACGCCCTCTCAGAGGGGAGCAACAGAAACAGACCGTGAAGTGGGTGTGTGGGGTCTCTAACAATGTTTTGAGCTCTAAGCACATAGTGCTTATAAGCAGTATGCTGAATAATGCAAAGCGAGCTTCCTATAATCTTCTCCACTGTCCTTAGCACTCTCTGTAGGGACTTTTATATCTGAGGGTTACACAAGATCCATGCCCCACACTTTGCATTCCTGAATAAAATAACAAGCTGATAAATACTAATGTGTTTATATTATGTATGGCAATATTGTTTTTATAAGTTTCAGCAATCGGGACATGCTGGAATTAGGATGCGGGTGACAGGGAAAGTCAGGCTGAGGATTGTTTGTCCTTCCATTCAGGCTCACTAGAATCCTTCTGAATACTCTCCATATTTCCCATGGAAACTTTGGCAAGAGAACAAGTCAAGGCTTCGCGCTGAGCTCAGCTGGCCCTAAGTCCCAGGAATAAATCCTGGCACGATCTGGCTGCCCAACCAGCAGCTAAGAGAATCCACTCCACAGCTGAATTCGCACAACTGACTAAATCTGTAAACTCAAATTGAACCAAGTACAATTGCTGCATTCACATAATGTACCCTGTCCAAACCAAACACTTGTGGTTCAATGGGATAACTAACACACACACACACACACACACACACACACACACACACACACACACGCCCAAGGGCTAAGTTAATGGCCTGGATTCCCACAACAAAGCACCAAAAGGCAAGAAAACAAACAACGGCTGGAAACTAACCAAGGAGAGAAGCAACCTTAGAATGAAGGAGAAACTTCCTAACAATGATAGCAATTAACCAGTGGAACAGCTTGCCTTCAGAAGTTGTGGGCACTCCATCACTGGGTTATTATGGGATAAATTATGGGATAAAGAGACGGGTATAGGGTCTCCTGCTCAAGCAGGGGGTTGGGCTAGATGACCCACAAGGTCCCTTCCAACTCCGTTATTCTATGTTCTAACACATTGTTACCATAGGTTCTCCCTCCTAATTTTAGCCCAGATGAGCAGGTTGCGGGAACCAGTCCATCTACAGCCAGAGAAAAAGAAGGGGTTGCAATTATGGGATGAAGCCTGCGGAAGGGTCCCAGGGGCATCTGGTGGTCCCCAAGGTTCTTCCTCTCGGCAATGACCTACCTGCCTCCCTCCTCGCCAGGGACTGGCAGCTTTCCTTTACCAGTGAGTGGGGTGTGAGTAACTTGTGCTGCAAAATGTCTCTGTGCCAGCATCTTGTTTCCTCCAGAGCAGTGGTCGCCAACCAGTGGGCCAGAGACCAGTGGGGGTCCGTGAGAAAATGTTGGTGGTCCACAGAGAAATGTTACCCCAGAGCACCCTCCAAAGCGATTAATCCAGGCTGCGCGGGAACACAAGGCTGCGCCGCCCACATGGCCCAGGAGAACACAAGGCTTGCATCGCTTGCATTGTGAACAACACCAGATAGTGAGAGGAGGGGGGAAAGGCTGGAAGGGATGAACTTGCCCCACGTGCCCCATGCACCTGGCCTGGCTACCGGGCTGCTTCTTTCCGCTTCTTTCTTCTTCTGCTTTTGGCTGCACGCAAGGAAAGCAGCAAAAGTCTTTCTTGCTCTCCCCAAACTCCGCCAGAAATTCGTTTTTGTACCCAAGAGGCATCGTGCTCCAAGAGGCCGCACCAGGAAAAAGACTCATTTCTGGTGGAGTTTGTGGGAGAGAGAGAAAGACTTCTGCTGCTTCTGCTGCTTTCTTTGCCTGAAGACAAAAGTCTCTCTCTCTCTCTCTCCCCCCTCCCTCCCTCCCTCCATCCCTCCCGCTCTCTGAGAACGGAGCTGGAGACGGTAACCTGCGATCCCAAATAAAGAACGTTCAATCAGTAGGAAAATGGGGTGGGGGATTTTCCTGCAGACTTTGGGGGCGATTTTCCCAGGGTCTGCAGGATTTAAAATTATGAGTTTGGTGGTCCCTGAGGTCCAAAAGGTTGGAGACCTCCCCTGCTCCAGGGGAGAAGGAGGACAGGACCTCAGCTGACTCTCCTAAAAAGGAGAAAGGCCTGCCATCCACCTGGCCAGTGGCAGGACGGGGCAGTGTTGCTCCCACTGCCCTCTCTCACCAAACAGCCCCAAGGAGTCAGGGATCCCCTCTGCCAATTAGCAAGCTTTAGTAAAAGGCAGAAAGAAACTGAGCTCACCCAAACTTCTGCCTTTGAACAAAATGTGACCGTTGGAAAATGTGCCGCCGGGCCTGGTTTTTCGCTACCTTTGCTGGATACACCCAGCTTGCCTCCAAAAATGCCTCCCGGAACTCAGAAGGGCTACAGAAGCCAACCTGCAGCGCATCGGAAACTTCTCCTCTCACAAGCCCTCCTGGCTCTGCTCCGGAATTACTCCGACGGGGACTGACAGAGATGGGCAGCTGAATAGGGTCAGGGGTCCTCCGTGACTGGCAGCCGCACCTTCCATGCACTTGCCAAGCTCGCCCAAAACTGGCCCAGGAGAGGTGTGGGGGGGGACGGGGACGCAGCCCTGCAGGGCAAGGTGTGGGGCCTCAAGGCTTCTCTGGGTCATTGCTTGCCTAGACCCAAACTGGTTGGCCACTCCAGGGGCTGACAATGGTCCCCTTGGCCTTGAAAGGAGCCCACCCGAGCCTTCAGATTACAGATCATCAGAGTTGGAAGGGACCTTGTAGATCATCTAGTCCAGGGGTAGGGAAACTTGGCTCTTTTATCACGTATGGACTTCAACGCCCAGAATTCCTGAGTGAGCCATAAAAGGTTCCCCATCCCAGACCTACTGGTTTTTCAGTTGTGGGGGAAATCAATTTTTGACTCGAATGGGACTGTTTAATATACAAATGTAGGACATTTGTGTATTTGTATATACAAATTTGTACACTGCTCCAAAAAATAAAGGGAACACAAAAATAAGACATCCTAGATCTGAATGAATGAAATATTCTTATGAAATACTTTGTTCATTACATAGCTGAATGTGCTGACAACAAAATCACACAAAAATTATCAATGGTAATCAAATTTAGCAACCCGTGGAGGTCTGGATTTGGAATTACACTCAAAATTAAAGTGGAAAAAAACACTACAGGCTGATCCAACTTTGATGTAATATCCTTAAAACAAGTCAAAATGAGGCTCAGTAGTGAGTGTGGCCTCCACGTGCCTGTATGACCTCCCTACAACGCCTGGGCATGCTCCTGATGAGGTGGCGGATGGTCTCCTGAGGGATCTCCTCCTACACCTGGACTAAAGCATCCCCCAACTCCTGGACAGTCTGTGGTGCAATGTGGCATTGGTGGATGGAGCGAGACATGATGTCCCAGATGTGCTCAATTGGATTTAGGTCTGGGGAACAGGCGGGCCAGTCCATAGCATCAATGCCTTCATCTTACAGGAACTGCTGACACACTCCAGCCACATGAGGTCTAGCATTGTCGTGCATTAGGAGGAACCCAGGGCCAACCGCACCAGCATATGGTCTCACAAGAGGTTTGAGGATCTCATCTCGGTACCTAACGGCACTCAGGCTACCTCTGGCGAGCACATGGAGGGTGCGGCCCCCTAAAGAAATGCCACCCCACCCCATTACTGACCCACTGCCAAACTGGTCATGCTGGAGGATGTTGCATGCAGCAGAATGTTCTCCACAGCGTCTCCAGACCCTGTCACGTCTGTCACATGTGCTCAGTGTGAACCTGCTTTCATCTGTGAAGAGCACAGGGCGCCAGTGGCGAATTTGCCAATCTTTGTGTTCTTTGGCAAATGCCAAACATCCTGCATGGTGTTGGGCTGTAAGCACAACCCCCACCTGTGGACGTCGGGCCCTCATACCACCCTCCTGGATGAGCTGCACTACCTGAGCCACTGGTGTGGGTTGTAGACTCCATCTCATGCTACCACTAGAGTAAAAGCACCGCCAGCATTCAAAAGTGACCAAACCATCAGCCAGAAAGCATCGGAACTGAGAAGTGGTCTGTGGTCACCACCTGCAGAACCACCCCTTTATTGGGGATGTCTTGCTAACTGCCTCTGCTTTCCACCTGTTGTCTATTCCATTTGCACAACAGCATCTGAAATTGATTGTCAATCAGTGTTGCTACCTAAGTGGACAGTTTGATTTCACAGAAGTGTGGTTGACTTGGAGTTACGTTGTGTTGTTCAAGTGTTCCCTTTATTTTTTTGAGCAGTGTATATTCCCCCCACAACTGAAAAACCAGTAGGCCAGGGATGGAGAACCTTTTATGGCTCACTCAGGAATTCTGGGAGTTGAAGTCCATAAGTGATAAAAGAGCCAAGTTTCCCTACCCCTGGACTAGTCCAATGCCCTGCCCAAGCAGGAGATCCTATGCCCGTGTTGGCAAACCTATGCCACACATGCTGGAAGTGGCACACCGAGCCATTTCCCCTGGCACGCAAGAGGTCGCCTGGAAGAGCCCCACTGCAGATGTGTGTGTGCCGCCACCCGACAGCTGATTGTCAGGTATCTGGCGTGCATGCGCAGGGGGTGGAGGGGGGTGCACGGGACATGCGCATGCATGCACAGAGGCACACAACATGCAAGGAGGAATTGTGCACACTTGCACAAACCCATGGGGAGGGGTCATGCATGCATGCGCAGGGGGCGCAGGGGAACCAGCACATATTGCCTTCTGGGTGCTGGCAATTACCGGCACGGGAGCTGAAGAAGGTTAGCCGCCACTGCCCTACACCATTTCTGACAGATGGGAGCCTGCTGAGCCAAGCCAGTCCTCTCCCCATCTCTGCCCCAAAGAGGAAAGGCCCGGAACACAAACCTTTCATTTCCGGCTACAGTTTTATTAGCCTGCCCCTGGCTTGGCGCTCTGCCAAAGAGATGGTACAGCAGCTGCCAAATTGGCAGGAGCGGAAGAAGCTCGTAGACGCAGCCGGGCTCCCCAACCAGCCTCATCGCACCTCCGCCCAACCTTAAGAGCCCAGCACGGGCCCACTCGGCAGAAGCGCCAGGGAGGGGCGTTAACTGTTGGAGGAAGGGGGCTCTGCCCTCCTGGAGGGGCTGAGGGACACCCAGCAAGCCCATGCAACCCAGAGTTGGAATCTCACACGCAGCTGCTCCTGCCTTCCGCTGTCCCTCGGTGCCAAGGAGGGAGCAGCAGAGATGCCACCCGAGGACGGAGGGCCAGGGTGAGCCTGGCTGGCAGGGACCCGAGTGGAGAAGGGGCCATCCGTCTTCCAGACAGAGGAAGAATCTGCAGGCTGGCCAGCCGAGGAGGGGAGGGGGAAGAGGAAGCGCAGGGGAGCCAGGACAGGAGGGGGAGGGCAGGGCACTGGAAAGGTTTTTGCTCATCATCACTTTTTCATTTGCTTTTATTCTTAGCGTCTGCATGGCGGAAGAGATGCCAGCTGACCGCAAGCCTGGAGTTTCTTGAAAAGAGAGAGAGAGAGAGAGAGAGAGAGAGAGAGATGGAGGCAGCTTCCAGAGAGCAGAGGTACCAAAACACCCATCCCGTCCTCAAAGCCGGGAGCAGAGCTGCAGGGGGCATGGCCAGAGAAGACCCCCATTTGGAGGGCCCCATTATGAGCCCTTGGGAATTGCCCTCCCTCTAAGCACATGGCCTTTTCTTGCCACACCCCAAGTATGGAATGGGAATGGAATGGAATGGAATGGAATGGAATGGAATAGAATAGAATAGAATAGAATAGAATAGAATAGAATAGAATAGAATAGAATAGAATAGAATAGAATAGAATAGAATAGAATAGAATAGGAGAAGGGAAGGGAAGGGAAGGGAAGGGAAAAGAGGAGAGGAGGCAAGGGAAGGGGAGGGAAGAGAAGAGAAGAGAAGGGAAGGGAAGGGAAGGGAAGGGAAGGGAAGGGAAGGGAAGGGAAGAGATGGAATAGAATAGAATAGAATAGAATAGAATAGAATGGAATGGAATGGAATGGAATGGAATGGAACGGAACGGAAGGGAAGGGAAGGGAAGGGAAGGGAAGGGAAGAGAAGAGAAGAGAAGAGAAGAGAAGAGAAGAGAAGAGAAGAGAAGAGAAGAGCTTTATTGTCACTTTGAATATACAAAATATAAATGAAATTTTGTTGCATACAGCTCTCGAAGTGTCACCACCTCCAGTATACACTACATAACCATGACACACTAAATGAATAAATAAATAAATAAGTGCAAAGTTACGTATAAACCCACAAATATTATTATTTGACACAGAGAAACAACACAGCCTAGTTTGGATATATTAATGTACATGGTGAGAAAAACAAATCCCGCAAGTTTGCCAGATGGATAGTATAGGGACAAAGCTGTTCCAGAATCTGGAAGTCCTGCTAAAAATACTTCAAAACCCCCTCCCAGGGAGAAGCAACAGAAACAGACCGTGGAGTGGTTGTGGGGGGTCTCTCACAATGCTTCAAGCTCTAAACACCGAGCGCTTACGAGCAATGTCCTGAATCATAGGGAGCAAACTTTCTATAATCCATCTCCACTGTCCTCTCCACTCTCTGTAGGGGCTTTCTATCTGAGGCACTGCTGCCACCAAGCCAAACCAGATATGCTGCCCTCATCTGACGCAGGAAATGCAGATGCCGGTTTGCGCTCTTTACTAAGGATGACGTGTGGAGAGACCAATTCAGACGATCAGATTTCTTCTCTCCTCTATGGAAAAGTTTTTGTGGCATGGAAAACATGAGGCACTGCCTGGTGAAAAATCAGGCTGAACAAGGCGCTCGGTGCCTGGATTAAGAGAGGGTCGCAAGGGAAGTCGGAGCTGAAGGGGCCTGGAGGACCCATAGGAGGAAGCACAACCATGGAGAGACACGGTTGCCTTCTGCAAAACGCAGCACAGTGACCTGTTTTAAGGTCAAAAAGTCCAAGATGGCGGTGACAGTGGGGTTGGTTGAAATGATTTATATTAAAGAACAGGTGATTGTTTTGATCAGACTTCAGGGTATCCTCGACCTGCAACCACAATTGAGTTCAAAACTTCTGTTGCAAAGTGAGACATTTGTTAAATGAATTTAGAGAGCTGTGAAAATATTTACAGAGCCCTCACATCCGGGACATAAACTGTTTCAACTCCTACTGCCAAACAACGCTATAGGGCACTGCACAAGAGAACAGCTAGATCAGGGGTCTCCAACCTTGGCCAGGAGACTTGTGGACTTCAGCTCCCAGAATTCTCCAGCCCACAAGTCTTAAAGTGGCCAAGGTTGGAGACCTCTACTATATAATATTAACAAATCTAATTTATTATAATATATATTTTAATATATAACAAAGTATATTCGTACAGGGAAAAATAATGCATGCAGGGAAGAACTAACTCTGCAATCATCCCCAAGGATTGCAGATTCCTGGTTTCTTTGTAAATGCAGCTAGTCCTTATGGCTTAGTGCAGAGGTCTCCAACTGTGGCAACTTTAAGACTTGTGGACTTGAGCTATGCTGTCTGGAGAATTCTGGGAGCTGAAGTTGAAGTTGAAGTTGCCAAGGTTGGAGACCTGAACTAGACATAAGAACAATTTTCCCAGAAAGCCATCACTCTGTTAAACAAAAAATCCCCTAACTATTTACAAAGTCTGCACTACTATTACTATTAATATTCTCATCACTCCTTACCACTCATCCCCTCCCACTTGTGACTATATGAGTATAACTTTGTCGCTTGTATCCTTACGACTTTTATTCACTGTTTCCTAGTATGATTTGATGGCTTATTGTACCCCATGACTATCATTAAGTGTTGCACCTGATGATTCTTGACAAATGTCTCTTTTCTTTTATGTACACTGAGAGCATTTGCACCAAGACAAATTCCTTGTGTGTCCAATCACACTTGGCCAATAAAGAATTCTATTACGACCTTTCTTGCTAAGTGAATCACTGCACTTGTTAAGCTAGTAACCTGGTTGTAAAGCGAATCTGGCTTCCCCATTGACTTCGCTCATCAGAAGGTCACAAAAGGGGATCACTTGACCCCCTGGGACAGTGCAACCGTCATAAATATGAGCCGGTTGCCAAGTGCTTGAATTTCAATCACGTAACCATGGGGATGCTGCAACGGTCGTGTGAAAAACAGTCGTAAAGTTGCCAAGTTTGAGGGTCCCTGTGCTACCAGATGCCATGCTGGTTTTCTTTGCACAAGCCCCCTCCTCAAACCACGTCTTTCTCCCTGCAAAACCGCTTCCCACTGACTCGAGCTTGCCCCAATTCCTACATAACGCCAAGCCCTCGTTCGCTCTTGCGTCGTTTCTGCTTTTGCACTGGGTGAAAACAGTCACGGCAGCTGAGCGTTACAACCAACCAGGTTCTTTGCACTTCAGTCATCAACAGTGAGGGACATTTAACCACTTTTGGGGACGAAGTCATAATTTCAAAAGATCAGAAAACTGTGCTGGGGAGGTAAGACCCTGGGGAGTGTTCTCAACCTTGGTCACTGTAAGACGCCCGGACTTCCAACTCCCAGAATTCCCCAGCCAGCTTTGCTTGAAGTAGCTAAGGTTGTGCAGTGGTGACAGGCAGACAGATGTTTGCATCTCTGCATGCATGTGTGCATCTCTGCATGTGCCAGGCCTTTGAGCAACCCAAGAGGGGAAGCCAAGGCATGCTACGATATCATCTGCCTAAAACCTATTCAGTCTGACAACAGTTACGAAAGCAGCCATGAAATCCAGTTTGGTTCCATCAACTGGTGGGTTTGCTAAAATTCAGGTCTTTAATGGAAGAGAAGGTGAATGAGGCTACCTGTTTTCCCCCACCCCCCACCTCTCATGCACACACAGGGTGGCAGGGAGAGAGGGAGAGAATGAGAGAGGGGGAGGGGAGGGAGAGGGGAGGGTGGGAGAGAGAATGAGAGAGAGAGGGAAGGGAGGGGGAGAGAATGAGGGGGAGAAGAGAGAGGGAGAGAGAGAGAGGGAGAGAATGAGAGGGGGAGGGGAGGGAGAGGGAGAGGGGGAGGGGGGTGGAGAGGGGGGAGAATGAGAGGGAGAGAGAGAGAGAATAAGAGGGGGAGGGAGGGAGGGAGAGAGAATGAGAGAGGGAAGGGAGGGGGAATGGGGGAGAATGAGAGGGAGAATGAGGGAGAGGGAAAAGAGAAGGGGGAGAGAGAGGGGGAGAGGGAGAGAGAGAGGGAAAGGGAGAGAGAGAGAGGAGTATTTAACTGTCACCCCCAACCTGGTTCCTTTTGGGTGGTACCAAGCCAAGTCCCCCGCCTGGGCTGACTCAGAGTTCCCAGTTGGTAGCCCACCCTCCCTGCAGAGCCCCCAACCTTTCTGTCCCTTTTGATTCCAGCCCACCTGCCACTCAAACCTCCCCCCATCTTCCAGGCCTGGAAGTTCTCCGCCTCATCGCCGCAGGCATCCCGTTCTGCAATCAGGGTCGGGGAGACCTGAAACTGAGGGTGCCTGTGTGCATGTAACAATCAGGGAAGGAGGCGTTTAGCAAACGGACAGGCGAGCTTGTCTCAAAGGTGCTTTTTTCTTCCCTTCTTCAAAAAACAACCAGACATTTTTTTCCCCTTGAGGAGGAAGAAGGCGTTTCGCTTCTCTTCAAAGAAGCTTCATCAGTTCTGATGGCAGGGGGATGGAAGAACCATATTTCTTTGCAGTCACCTGGTCGTTAGTATTCTCCCTGAGAGCCCTTGAGGACACTTGGGGGGGATTTATCTGGGCCCTCAAGGTCACCTGGATGAGGGCGCAATAGGTTGTGGGGGCTTCTTGGAACTCCTGCAAGGGCTGCGTTGTAGACAGGAAAGAGGTGGTGTCAATCCCCCCCCCCCGGTTGAGGGAGGGGTGTTGCATTCTGATATAGATGGACTCTTTGAACCCTTCCAAACCAACGGTCCTCTCTGTCCAAAAGGTGGACTTTGCTGCCTTCAAAAGTGTGGCCTTTGCCTTTCAAATGCAGATGGACCGCTGAATCCTGTCTTGGTGGGTTTGATCTCCTATGTTGTGCCATGCGATTGTGGTTGTTTTGTTTCAACAATCTACAGTGTATATGTGGGGAAGAGCGCTCAGCAAGAGGGCCCCCTCTAGTGAAGAGAAGGACCAGGGGAGACATGATAGCATCTTCCAATATTTGAGGGGCTGCCACAGGGAGGAAGGAGTCAAGCTATGTTCCAAGGCACTTGAAGGCCAGACACGGAATCATGGATGGAAACTGAACAAGGAGAGATTCAACCTGGAAATAAGGAGGAATTTTCTGACAGTGAGATCCATCAACCCATGGAACAGAAGTTGCCTTTGGAAGTTGTGGGAGCTTCATCCCTGGAAGCTTTCAAGAAGAGACTGGACTACCATCGGTCAGAAATGGAATGGTGTAGGGCCGTGATGGCGAACCTATGGCACGCATGCTAGAGGTGGCATGCAGAGCCATTTGTGCCAGCATGCGAGCCACAGGCAAACTTACCTCATTGCTCACAGCTAATTTTGGCCCATTTGAGGCCTTTTACAGCCTCCCAGAGGCTTGAGGAAGGCCTCTGAGAGCTTTGCAGGCCGAAAAATAGGCCTGTTTTGTCACTTCCTGTATTTCTGGAAATACCAGAAGTGATGAATTGGGCCCATTTTTCGGCCTGCAAAGCCTGCAGAGGCCTTCCTCAAGCCTCTGGAAGGCCAAAAAAGGCCTCAAATGGGCCAAAAAACAGCCGTGAGGTGCAGTGCAAGTAAGGGGGCGGGGGAAGGATTGTGCACACATGCGCAGGGGGCGTGGGGGGGGCTGTGCATATTGCCTTCTGGGTGCTGGTACATGAGTGCGCATGCCAAAGCGCATGTACAATTTTGGGCACAGGAGCCCAAAAAGGTTAGCCACCACTCGTGTAGGGTCTCCTGTTTGGGTGGGGGTTGGACTAGATGACTTGTCTTGTCTCAGGCTTAACCAGCACATGACCTACAAGGTCCCTTCCGACTCTGTTAATCAAGCTTCTAGAATGAGAAGCGAAATATCTTTGAGGAAAAACAAAAAAAGTCCGTTGCCTTTTGAAGAAGAAAAGCACCTTTGAGACAACTATGATCCTGCAGACTGAGAATCTCCACAGGTGGACAGGCCGGCTGTTGCACTACCACAAGGAAGCCCCCCGAAGCCTCCCTTCCTGCCGCCTCTTCTCCGCTGACTCCGAATCCGACCTGGGAATGTCTGATCAACATTCACGCTGGTGAAGGAAAGGCGGGGGGTGGGTGGGCAGGCAATCACCAGGGCTTTAAGTACGGAAAGGAAGGAAAGCGCAGATAAGAAGCGTGCAAGTAATAGATTATTATGCAGAAACTTTAATTCCCTAGGAGCAGCTACTAATTATCTGGCATTTACAACTCAAAGAGGCTTTTTAAAAACCCAATCTGGGACGTCAATTCCCTGGCGAGGTGCCCCTTCCCGCCTGCCTTTGTTCCAAGTGGCGCTGCCAACTCCATGCACGCCACACGGCATCCACGCATGCAGTGGGACCAGACAGGGTGGGCGAGAAGCGTGTGATGCCAACAGTCGGCCCACATGCTGGAAGATGGTTTGATTCTATCTAGGAACACAGTCTTACGAACGCAGCCAATCTGAATCCTGGGTTAGTTTCACAACCACTCTGCAAGGGAGGTTCTGTGAAGTGGCATAATATTTCCAGGTCGACCCTTGCATTCGCTTGGCTGCCAGATGGATATCTGATGGCCATGGGTTAGACAAGGCCTTTTTTCTGGTTTAATTAAAGCTTTGTCATTTTCTCGAGAATATATTGAGATGGGTGGCTATAGGAATCAAATGAAATCAGTAAAAATCTATCTATCTATCTATCTATCTATCTATCTATCTATCTATCTATCTATCTATCTATCTATCTAGCCTAGCCTATTCTATTCTATCTACCTACCTACCTACCTTCCTACCTACCTACCTACCTATCTATCAAAGCGAAATACCATTCATGCATCATCACAAAATCTCCAGAACCGTGAAGCCTACAAACTTGCAATTTGGCCCGTAGGTTCCTCTTGGCTTCTAGGTACTCACTAAGAAAGGATTTTTCAAAATGACCATCAGAGCATTTAGAGTATTTCCTATATTATTATTATTATTAACACGCTCTGATGCTAAGGAGTTCTACTCTCCCTCCCCACCTGAAAAGAAATCTCTTCCAAAATGCAAAACACAACCAGAGGAGAAGAGTTTCCATTTTAGTTTCACAGCACCAAGCAGCTTTAGTACAGAATAGTTGAGCTAAGCCACATCCAGGCTCCTTGCTGTCACCTTCTTGCTCACACAAGAAATACTATTTCAGTTTCCAAACAGCCCTCAACCCTCTCACACACTGACATACTGATGGATGCTGGTAGGCAGATTTTTTTGCCCTTATTTTCCCCCCCCAAAACTAAGCCCAACCACATAGTTTCGTAGCAAAGCACATGGGTATCCAGTTAGTAAGTATACAAGTCATTAAAACACTTCCCAAAGCTAGAACGAGGCAACAATTTCTTGACTTAGGACAATGTTTTTCAGCTCTGGCAACCTAAAGATATCTGGACTTCACTCCTGGAATTCCCCAGGGGGAATTCTCGGAGTTGAAGTCTGCACATCCTCGACTAAAAGCCCTGCCTTAGGGGGGTAAAGGTTTTCCTACTTCTTGTCACCACTATCCTAGTAAACAGGGAGTGGCATGGCTAGCTGGGGAATTCTGGGAGTTGAAGTCCACACATTTTCAAATGGCCACGTTTGAGAAGCTTGCTTAGGAAATTCCTTCTTTCATGAGAATTGTACTAAAAAGATTAATATCAGTTTCTACAATTAGCTGAAAAGATTAATGTATTTGAAATAATAAATGGCTTAGAAGGTAAAGGAAAGAATACCATGTGGAATCTAACCTGAAATGGCTATGATATGTAGTGTTTAAGATGATTATATTATGGTAATTTTTAATATGAGTTAAAGGGGAGGAAACTGAACGGTGTATAAAAGGGTGGTGCATTCAAATGGGCAGTTAAGGGGGAAATGTTTGGAGTTACTAAAACTAAGATAGAATTTACTGAATAATGATATAAGAGTATGTGATGAAATTGCAAGTATGACAGATAAAAGTTTAAAAGGATAATGAACGTAGATTAAGAAATGAGAATTTAAAGATATTATATAAAAAGATATGAGTATAATTAAAGAAAAACTGAATAAGTTAAGATATGAATTGAAAATGGATAAAATAACTGTGAAAAATATAAGAATATTTGTGAAAATGTACAGAAAATGGAAAATGTAATGATATGATAAGAAACTGAATATGAAAAATAAATTATGTAATTATGGTCATGTTTGTATGGAAATGTAAAAACCTGAAACCACATGGTTCACCAAAAGAGATGTTTGTAAAGATAAAAATAAAGAACGTTTTACAAAAAAAAGGAAATTCCTTCTTTCAGAGAGCAGCCATGCCAGAAGCTTGAGAGGTCGCTCAGAACAATCTGTTTTTGCATGCTTATCAGTTGGATTAAATAGGGTTGGGGGCTTCCAGTCTTGAGTTTTGATGAAAGAGAAGATCCCTCCAAGCCGTCTTCAGTTGGCTGATCTAGACAACCCACCCAAAGCGTCAGTGAAAAGAGTAGCCATATCAGGAAACATCTTAAAGGGGTTCAATTTATGTATGTATGTATGTATGTATGTATGTATGTATGTATGTATATATATATGTATGTATTTACTTACTTACTTACTTAATTTATTTGTCCACTTACAAGATAATAGATATAAGTATAAACATGAGTAAGAATACAGGAAATAGGTATGAATAAATGGGGACAATAGGACAGGGACGATTGGTACGATGGTGCGCTTATGCATGCCCCTTACATACCTCTTAGGAATGGGGTGAGGTCAATAGAGGTTAGTTTGAGGGTAAAGGAGTGGGGGTTTGAGCAAGTGACAGAGTCAGGTAGTGAGTTCCAGGCATTGACCACTCTGTTGCTAAAGTTGTACTTTCTGCAATCCAGTTTGAAGCGGTTTACATTGAGTTTCTATCTGTTGTGTGCTCTTGTATTGTTGTGGTTGAAGCTGAAGTAGTCATTGACTGGTAGGACATTGTAGCAGATAATTTTGTGTGCTACGCTTAAGTCTAACCGTAGGCGGCATAGTTCTAGGTTGTCCAAGCCCAAAATCTCAAGCCTGGTGATGTAGGATGTATTCTGTTGTGAGCAGAGGAGTGTAGTACTCTTCTCGTGAAATACTTCTGGACTCGCTCGATTGTATTAATGTCCAATATGCAGAGCGGATTCCAGACTGATGAGCTGTATTCGAGTATTGGTCTGGCAAAAGTTTTGTATGCTCTAGTTAGCAATTCGATATTTCCGGAGGAGAAGCTTCGTAAGATTAGATGTACAACTCTTAATGCCTTTTGGGCAATGGTGTTGCCGTGAGCTCTGGCTCATTGGTCAGACTCCCCTCTAAGACACCTCGTCCTTTGCATCTCAAACACCTGCAGAACAGACTCCTAACCATCTGTTTCAAACCCTTCAACTGCTCTGAAATGGTCATTCTTTAGGGCAACCTCTTTCCTGCTTTGGTTTGTCCAGCTGGGTCAGAAAGGAATGCTGTATGCTAAGAATATGCATCCCATCATTTCTCGGCGTCTCTGTAGCAGAAAAGCCCCTCTTCCTTCTTCTATACACTTGCTGATTTTTTTTATAAAAAAAATGCTTTTCAAACATTTATACATAAAAGAACCATTAAGCCGTATCATTTTCTACCTTTGCCTGTCCCTGGATCCCAGAAGCATCAGCCTGATCTGAGAAACAGCAGACTGGAAGAGGCCAGATGTGAGTCTCCGTTCCCCAAAGAAAGCAGAGAAGATTGTGCAGGAGGCTAAAACAACAACAACAACTACTACTACTACTACTACTACTACTACTACTACTATTATTATTATTATTATTATTATTATTATTATTATTATTATTATTGTGGTTGGTCACACAATCAGCCAGATGTTTCAACTGGATTTGGCATTTTTGTACATCTATTCTTTCCCAAAGACTGGAGAGGCAGATGCTAAAGGTATCATTACAGGATATAAGCAGTTCCAAGTAAAGTTGTCTTTTTTTTACTGTATTTTGGGTAAATATTTCATTTCCTTTTTTATTGTTTTAAATGTTTTCATTGTTTTCATTGTATTATATTTTTAAAATGTAAGCCTCCCAGAGTCATTGTTTGAGATGGGCAGCTATAGAAATTGAATCAATTAAATCAATTTTTTTTGCAATTGGCTGATGGAGATTTTTTCATTCTTTTTTCACACCTTTTCAAAGTCGTAGTCGCTTGGTAGAGAGAGCAACAGCATAGAAATTTAATAAACTCCTCCCTTCTCTTTTGCCCCTCAACAACAACCCTTTGAGTTGGGCTGGGCTGAAAGAGAGAGAGAGGGGGGGGCTAGCTCAAAGTCACCCAGCAGCTTTCATGCCTAGGTGGGACTAGAATTCCCTGCCTCCTGGTTTCTAGGCCAGCACCTGAATACTATACCAAACTGGCTCTTAGCTCATAGCTAAGCTCAGTTCAATAAATGCTCAGCATATTCACGCCCACCACTTAACTAAGAGTACATCAATATTTATTTATGCTGGTTATGAATCACACGTCTATGATGGACTTTTAACCTTTGTTCTCCTTTTCAGTCGTGGGATTTGGTCCATTTTGCTACAAGTCCTGCGATTTCTTTTTAACACCTCCTTTGATTCAGTGCAACAAATCCAACCTAAGACACGATGTATCATTTCTTAGACATTAACTTTCCCACAAATATTTTGACTCCTCCGTTAGCCTACATGTTCTGAAAATTTTAGGAGAGACACAGAACCTGCACGAGGTGCAGAATTTCCTATCCTGAAGATCTACTTAATAAACATCGTGTTGTCTGGGTATTCAATTTGCTTAACAATACAAATTTACATTCTTAATCTCCCACCGCTTTTTTCCCAACCATTGGTAAAATAAATTCCATGTTTGATAATATTCTACGTCCTCTTTCTGCTTAATTTTCCATGTCAATCGATCCATTTTTGCACAATTCTTAACTATTTCTTCATCTCGCGGTATATCTTCATTTTTCCAGTATTGTGTGAAGATAATCCTCGCTGCTGTTAAGACATGTAATATTAAATGCGTACTTTTCTTATCGAATTTTTCTGATAGTATACCTGGGATTTCTTACAAGACATCAGGCAAAGAAGCATCTAGACCAGTGTTTCCTACCCTTGGCAATTTTAAGACTTGTGGACTTCAACTCCCAGAATTCTCAACATAGCTTGTTTGAGATACAGATACAGATAATCAGAGCCGGAAGGGACCTTGTAGGTCATCTAGTCCAACCCTCCACCTGAGCAGGGGACCCTACACCATTTATATTGGTCTAGTCTTGGCAATTTTAAGACTTGTGGACTTCAACTCCCAGCATAGCTTGTTTGAGATAGATTGGTCTCTAGATGAAAATGCAAGTCCAGACCCTGACCTCTTGACCCCTTCCCCTTTGCTGGTCTTAGCTTTCCTCCCCCCACCCGATTATAAAGGCCTCTCCTCCCACTAACATCCTGGGATAATTGGCCATACAAACTGCTGTTGCTGGAGGTTTGTCTCTGCAGCCCAAGGCCTGCCTGCCTTCAGGAGGCACTTAAGCAAACTGCCTATTATCCAGACAGGTTGCCTTCCTCAATGATCACAACAAATCTCGGTGCCAAAGAGAAGGTGGCAAGCTGACAGCAAGTGGCGACTGGAAGGGAACGTCATCCCAGACAGGGAAGGAGCTGGCAGCCTTGCGATCCGAAGACTGAAAGCAGAGATGCCAGTTCGGTCCTGCGATCTTAACAGAATCACAGAATTGGAAGGGACCTTGGAGGTCTTCTAGTCCAACCCCCACCTGACTCAAGGCAACAGCCTTATATCATCTTGGTCAAATGGATGTCCAACCTCTTTTCGAAAACCTCCAGTGATGAACGACCCAAAGGTGCTTTTTTTCAAGAGGCAACTGGACTTTTTTTCTTTGAAGATGTTTTGCTTCTCATCCAAGAAGCTTCTTCAGTTCGGACTGGATGGTGGGTTGCATTCATACACAGTCTAAAAGGATGCAAATGACCAGCTGTCTGCAAGGAGCATAAATCCTTCTGTTCCCCACCATCCAGTCAGAGCTGATGAACCTTCTTGGATGAGAAGCAAAACGCCTTCAAAGAAAAACAAGAAAGTCCAATGGCCTGTTGAAAAAAGCACCTTTTGGGACAACCCTGAGCTGGAGGACTGAGAATCTCCAGTGATGAAGCAACCACAGCTTCTGGGGACAAGCCATTCCACTGGTTAATTTTTCTCTCTTTCAGGAAATTCCTACTTCCAACTAGGATGGATCTCTCCTTCTTTTGTTTCCTTATTTATGCAATTCAATCCCAGGTTGCATTAATAGAGGGATACAATCAAGATCAAGTGAGGTACTAATACCACTCTATAAGCCTTAGTAAGGCCACACTTAGAGTCCTGCATCCAGTTTTGGTCACCACATTATAAAAAAGATGTTGAGACTCTAGAAAAAGTACAGGGAAGAGCAACCAGGATGATGACGGGACTGGAGGCTGAAACATACGATGGATGATTGCAGGAACTGGGTATGTCTGGTCTAGTGAAAAGAAGGACCGGGGGAGACACGGTAGCAGTCTTGATATTTGAGGGGCTCCTACAAACATTAGGGGGTCAAACTATTTTCCCAAGCACCAAAAGATAAGATGGGAAACAATGGATGGAAATTAAGCAACCTAAGAACTAATGAGAAATTTCCTAATGGTGAGAGCAATCAACCAATGAAATGACTTGCATTCAGAAGTTGTGGGTGCATCACTGGAGGCCTTCAAAAAGAGGCTGCACAATCATTTATCTGAAATGGTATATAGGGTCTCCTGCTTGAGCAGGGGGTTGGACTAGAAGACCTCAGAAGGCCCCTTCCAACTCTTATTATTCTATGTTCTACACACATACAGGGCAATGATAGGCTGGGATTGGGGAGCTCCTGGAGGGAGAGGGAGGGAGGGAGACAGGAAGGAAGGAAGGAAGGAAGGAAGGAAGGAAGGAAGGAAGGAAGGAAGGAGGAAAAGGAGGGATGGGGTGAGAGGGAGGGAGGGAGGGAAGGGAAGGAAAGGAGGGAGGGAAGGGAAGGAAAGGAGGGAGGGAGGGAAGGAAGGAGAAAATTCCCCTGCTCCATCAAACAGCTGCTTTCTGCAAGTTCTCTGTAGAAGTCTCACTACTCTTTGGAGCAATGCACACTCACCAACACAAACACACACAAAAGTGGAGAGGAAGGCAGCCATCTGCCACCCAGAGAGACAGCAAACAAGCTGTCTGCTGTGGGCAAACACTTGCCAGCCTCCGAGCCCAAATAGCTGTCAGAAAGGGCCTTTCTTCTTTCACACCCCCAGCGAGCGAGCGAGCATGCAAACAGACGGTTTCCTGCCGCTTTGCCCCGCAAGTCACACCGTCCTTCCAGGAAAGAGCCAAGCGCTTGGGAAGAGGGTTTCCCCAAGGGTTGGGGGGAGAGGAAAAGGCAGGGTGGCTCCTGTGACCCACTTGGCAGGCTGGCAAAGCCCTCGTGCCAAATGCTTCCCCCCAATCTGCGACAAGGTGAATTCTCACCCGTCTAAGGGCACTGAAGAATATGTTACGTTGCACACAGTGATTAATACGATTGTGCTTTGGAAGCACAGCGTGCATTTTTGAAAGAATCTAACTTACCTAAGCAAGTACTCCAAGCCTCTAACACTAGAATAATAATAATAATAATAGAATAACAGAGTTGGAAGGGACCTTGGAGGTCTTCTAGTCCAACCCCCTGCCTAGGCACCACTTCGGACAAGTGGTTATCCAACATCTTTTTAAAAACTTCCAGGGTTGCAGCATTTACAACTTCTTGAGGCAAGTTGTTCCACTGGTTAACTGTTCTCGCTGTCAGGGAATTCCTCTTTAGTTCTGGGTTGTTTCTCCCCTTGATTAGTATCCACTCACTGCTTCTTGTCCTGCCCTTCAGGTGCCTTTGGGGAATAGCTTGACTCCCTCTTCTTTGGGGCAGCCCCTGAGATATTGGAACCCTGCTATCACGTCACCCCTAGTCCTTCTTTTCATCAGACTAGACAGACCCAATTCCTGCAACCGTTCTTCCTATGTTTTAGCCTCCAGTCTCCTCATCATCTTGGTTGCTGTTCTTTGCACTCAAAGACTCCCTACATTGCAGGGTTGATTCCCCTACCGCCATCACCTTTCAGATGGATTGCCAGCATTTTCCTCTGGACAGCTGGTTACCTTTGGCCCACACCCCGCATCCTTCCTGCACTTCATCCTCCTATCTAAGAGATGGTGCTCATCAGACTGGCCTACTCCCTAAGGTTGTTGTGAGGATCCCTCAGGGCAGGGGTTCCCAACCACCGGTCCCTGGACCGGTACCAGTCCGTGGATCATTTTTTACCGGGCTGCAAAGCTTGGGCACCGCCATCTTGTTTCGACGGTGCTTCCGGGTTTTCGGTTGGAAAGTGGCGTTTGGGTGCTCGCGCCTTAGTTTCGTCGAAGGGGGGGGGGGCGGCTTCAAACGAAGAGCCATCCCGATGGTGGTGGAGTCTCACGTTACTCAGGTACCGGTCCGCGGAAGAATGAATAATCATGAAACCGGTCCCTGGTACAAAGAAGGTTGGGACCACTGCCTCAGGGAACTTACAGTGGGTGCACAATATGATAATGTTATTTGCATGATTCGGTCCTCTCTTGTTTTGTAGACCGGTGTTCAGCATGGGTTTTATGTTGTACGTGTACGTAAAAGGATGTTTTGATGTAAGGAATTGAAAGAGGGAGGGAAACCAAGGCAGCTAAAGAAACAGATAACAGATAATCAGAGTTGGAAAGGACCTTGTAGGTCATCTAGTCCAACCCCCCCCCCCGCCCAAGCGGGAGACCCTACACCATTTCTGACAGTCATGGCAGTCCAATCTCTTCTTGAAAGTCTCAAAGGTGGCCCTGAATGCAGCATTTTCCCCTTGTGCAAGGGCTGCCCCTGGAAACCCAGCCACAGCGGCCTTTATCCCAGAAAAAAAGCAGGTCAGAAGGCGTGATAGGCTACCCTGCACAAGGAATGAGGTCGCTGGTGGGCAGCCTCCCCTCTGACAAGCTATCTTGGGGGCTTGGGGGTGGTGGTCCTTCAGCTCCATTTCCTTTTCACACACACTCCTTTGATCCATGCACAGAAAGCTTTACAAAGGACTGCAGCATCCTAAGGCGGATGCAATAAATTGAACGTTCCTGCTACCACATTAAATGACACGGGATGGAACCAACGGAGAAGCCGGTCCCCGGATCTGGCAAAAAAGCTGGGAAGCAGCAGCAGCAGCAGTGTGATCCTACCTGTTCCACTACCTGTTCGGTGGTCACACCAGCTGAGCCTCTGCCTTGCCAATCAGCTGAGAGGAGAAAGAAGAGAAAAGCGCAGGGGCAAGTGGGAGGCCCAATCCTGTGCTTTCCTCTTCTGTCTCCGCACAGAATTAGAATTAGAATTCTTTTTTATTGGCCAAGTGTGGTTGGACACACAAGGAATTTGTCTTGGTGTAAATACTCTCAGCGTACATAAAAGAAAAGGCACATTCGTCAAGAGTCAAGAATCATAAGATACAACACTTGATGATAGTCATAGGGTACAAATAAGCAATCAAATCATACTAGGAAACAATCAATATAAATCGTAAGGATACAAGCGACAAGGTTACAGTCTTACAGTCACAAGTGGGAGGGGATGGGTGATAAGGACTGATGAGAAGATTAATAGTAATAGTTGTGCAGGTTGGAGGCTTTTTTTTTACTACTGGATCAGCTGAACTGGTAAGAATTTTTGCTACCAGATCAGGTGAACCGGGTTGAACCGGTAGAATACCACCACTGCTGAGAAGTATGAAAATTGTTGAATAGACAGCATAAGGGTACAACAAGATCAGAGACATTTTGCACAAATGGGGCTACCTGATGACTTCTGCTCATTGCAATTGTGGTGACATCCGGACAACCACACGTATGCTATGCAATACCTGCCCTTTGTGTCCCAATCATTGTATACTTAAGGACGTCCTGGCAGTGCAACAGAATTTAATTAATGTTGCTAGTTTTTGGACAAGATTCGTTTCATTTGTACATATTTGAATCTTGTATTTTATATTTTAAAAATGTATGTCATAAAGTATGCTTTTTAATTGTGATGCATCTGACACAAATAAACAAACTCCATTAAAAATTCCGCAACGATCTCACAAGATGAAGAGACAAACAGGAAGATACTACAGTAGATCAGTGATGGCGAACCTTTTTGTTGTGGTGTGCCTAAAACGTGTGCACGCCGGCACCCACAATACAATGCGGCCTGCCCCACTGCGCATGCAACACCCCGCCCCCTTACCCAGGGGTGGGTAACCAGTAGAAACCAGTTCGCACCCATTCGCTAGAACCGGTTGTTAACATTCTAAGCAGTTTGGAGAACTGGTTGTTAGAAGAAATTACTGGGCTAATCCTGTAAGGAAGGCAGGAAGGAAACATTCTGGGGTTGCTTACAGAAATTGCCTCTCCATTAACCCTTATTACATTCTTGGCAGGACTAGACTTCCTGTCTCAGGAACCTCTCTGGAGTTTTTTCCCCTCCTTTGCTGGTACTTTGCTTGTGTGGAGTGACCCTTCAAAGTTACAATGGCACTGAAAAAAGTGACATGACCATTTTTCACATTTACGACTGTTGTAGCACCCCCACAGTCATGAGAGTCCAGGCGAGGAGATGCGTGCCTCGATGTGAGTGATAGAGTTGGCCATGCCCAGCCAATAACATGACCACCAAGCCACACCCACAACCTAAGCCACACCCACAGAACCGGTTGTTAAAACTTTGAATCCCACCCCGGCCCTTACCTGCACTGCACCTGTGTGCTCTTCCCAGCTAATTCTTGGCCCGTTTGAGGCCATTTTTGCCCTCCCAGAGACTCGAGGGAAGCCTCTGCAGCCCCAAGAGGCTGAAAACAGATCCGTTTCAGCACTTCTGGTATTTCCGGAAGGCCCGTTTTTCGGCCTCACGAGGCTGCAGAGGCTTCCCTCAAGCTTCTGGGAGGCTGAAATTTAGCTGGGAGGTGCACGCATGTGAAGTGCAAATAAGTTTGACTGGGGCTTGTGTGCCTGCAAAAAGGCTCTGCGTGCCACCATAGGTTCGCCATCACAGTACTAGATTGTGCAGAAATGGATAGATTGACACTGAAAATAAAACAGAAAGAAGATGTAGAATATTATCAAACATGGAATCTATTTTACCAATGGTTGGGGGAAAAGGGGTAGGAGATTAAGAATGTAAATTTGTATTGTTAAGCAAATTGAAAACCCAGACAACACGATATTTATTAAGCCCCAAGAAATGTATTTAATAGAAAATCAATTAAAACAAAAAAACAAAAAACAAACCCCCACAACGATTCCTTTCATCCCAAATGGGATTATGATGGCATAATGTGATGATCTATAAGTGCGCTAAGGTAACCGATAAAAAGGGGTTGAATTAGATGACCTCTAAGATCCCTGTACAATTCTAGGATAATGGCTGGATCCCACAGCCTGCTGAACTAGAAAGTGTAATCCAGCTCAGGGGTCTCCAACCTTGGCCACTTTAAGACTTGTGGACTTCAACTCCCAGAATTCCCCAGTCGGCACTCCAAAGTTAGAGAGCGCTGGTCTAGTTCGTATGTTGTGGGAATTCGGCCAAAGTTTGAAAGGCCCCAAAGCGCCCCCTTTCATATTCGGTGGGGGAAGCGGTAGTAGTGTGTAGAGAGAAACCCTTCCTCGTCTGCCAGCATGCAGAACCTCCTTCCAAAGCCCCATTCAGGACGCTCTGGATCCGTCAGAGAAGTAAATCTTTCACTCGGGAAAGAGAGGATAAATGCAGAGGAAATAGCTGCCTTGCCAAGGAATTCAATGGGGTAAGAATAGAACCCTGAAATGTATATTTATTTATCTTTGGGTTGAATTTACATAGCTGCCCCCTTGCCAGGAGATTCTGGCAACGGTTGAAGACATCAAATTCAAAGGAAAAGGATGAAGCAGAGCGAACACCCCCCCCCCCCCAACACGCAGACACAAACTGCATTTGGGGGAAAGTGGGGGGTGGGCTGGACATATGACTCATATAGTTAGATAGAAATAGGCCAGGCCTGGGGAAAAGCTCTCTGGGTTTGGATTAATAGACAGCAGGGCACGGTGGGCCAGGAAGGTGGGTAGAACTGCCCTAGGTCCGAATGAGCAAAATCTTCTCCCTTCTCTTGGCTGCCTCAGTTTTACTTTTGTAGTTTTACTTTTTTGGGGCACCGACCACATCAGTGTTTCCTCGGGGGGTCACCAGTTCTGTAGCACCACTGGACTCCACATCATTTTGTCCCCGGAAGAACGGTTCATATCAACACAGGACAGAAAACGTCATGCAGCCAAGAAGGCTCCAAACCCTGAGGACACAAATAAACCCTCAAGTGGCCTCAAGGACCTTCTAAAAGGATGCAAATGACCAGCTGTCTGCAAGGGGTATAAATCATCCCATTCCCCACCATCCAGTTAGAGCTGAAGAAGCTTCTTGGATGAGAAGCAAAACGTCTTCAAAAGAAAAAAACAGCAAGTCCAGTTGCTTCTTGAAAAAAGCACCTTTGGGACAACTATGACCTGGACGATGGAGAATCTCTACAGACTTTTAGCAATACAATTTGGGATGAGCACCCTTGGAATGGTGTGGGAGGAGGAATGGATTTCCAGAGGAAAAATTGCAGACTATGGGAACCAGGAGCACCACTCAGGTGACCCTGAGGACACAGATAAACCTCCAAGTAGCCTCAATGACCCTCCTAAAGGATGCAAATGACCAGGTCTGTCTGCAAGGAGTATAAATCTCTCCATTCCCACCATCAAGTCAGAGCTGAAGAAGCTTCTTGGATGAGAAGCGAAACATCTTCCAGAAAAAAACCAAGAAAGTCCAGTTGCCTCCTGAAAAAATAAACCACCTTTGGGTCACCCTAGCAAGACTCTTGTGGACGGACAGGTTGGGCTGGGAAAGAGAGACTGGGCCCAGCAAGCTCCAAGACTCAGCCTGGGAACTCCAGTTCCCACCTGACACCTCAACCAAAGCCAGACCAATGATCTGAAAAGGTCCAGCTGGCTGGCCGATTAAGAGCGGGCGATATTCCCTGCAGTTCGGGGTTGACATCGATTGACTGATTGATTTGAAACATTTATATAGCTTCCCAACTCTGGGAGGATCCCAATCAAGCATGCAGGAGTGATGGGAGGGGGTTGGTATGCGATCAAGCCACACACTCTGGCCACAAAAGGAGCACACAGGCCACCTGCAAGTTTCCCCTTTTGCATTAGAGCAGAGGTGTCCAACCTTGGCAACTTTAAGACTTGTGGACTTCAACTCCCAGAATTCCTCAGCCAGCAAAGCACTTGGCACTTGGCCCTCACAGCTGCCCCTGACATGAATGACATAGAGCTAGCCATGCCTCTGGCCATACCCACCATCACCACACACCATGACCACACACAACCATGTCCCCTGAGGTCAAACACAGCTGGTGGTGGGATTCAAAAATTTTCAAAATTTTTACTACTGCCCATTCCAGGGGAAGGATACTGCAAAATCTCCATTCTCACCCCACCCCACTAACCTGCTTTCCAGCTCCGTTCTCCTGTGCAGGGCAACCCAAGGAGACCCAGCCGATCAGATGAGACTCAATGGGAGGCAGAGAATGGATGGGGTTGGCAGGGTCAGTCAGAGGCGGCATTGGCTGGTTCTCTGAACTACTCGACATTTCTCCAACCGGTAGTCCAGAACTGGTCCGAACTGGCGGAAAGCCACCTCTGGACACAACCCTTATGCGGCCCTCAATTAAATCGAGTTTGACACCCCTACTGTGATGGGTTGAACTTTGACAGACCTAAAGAAACAGGCTGGGTTCCATCCTCATTCAGAAACTCTTTTACCTACGTGGTCACTGAGACGCAACAACTCATGCGATGCCGCACAACGAAATCAGTTCAATCTTTTCGCCTCACTGCCAATTCCAATTTGGCCCCATTAATTGAAGCGCTCCAAGGACTCTGTCTATAAAGTCCCGGGGATGGCGTATCTATCGCTCCTGCAGCCTCAGATTAAACAAGCCCATTTTAAAACGTCCAAATCATTGAAGTATCCGAACTGCAGTCAGCTTTGCGGAATATTTGGCAGACCAGAAGTAGTGAAAGCTAAATCTCGGGGAGCGTGACCTACCGAGTTCTCATTAAATCGGGCCAAAGAATAATCCAGCCGTGTGGAGGAAGGCTGTTCTTCAGGCTTCCCATTTCTTCATTCAGGCTTGCTGGACAAATTAAACAGTGCTCCGACTCTGTCAGAAAACTAGAGCTGGCCAAAGGCTGCTCCCCCCTCCTGGTTCTTGGAGCAAAATGGGGAAAAAATAATTTGTCTGCAACGCCAGGGCCTTTTTGACACTAAATGCTCCATATGGCAGCTCCTCTGCTTTGCAGCTATGCACGGCTCCTCCATGCCTCTGTCAAAGTTGCTGGACCTGCGCAGGTACAACAAGTACAACAAGCGCAGCTCTGGGGGGGCTGTGAGGGGTTTTTTCTAGACTGAGAGATTATGAAGAGAGCCAGGGGAGGGTGGGGAACGGGAGGAAGACTCAGCCTTTTAAGGACATCCGCTGTGCCTGACTGGATGGGATTTCCTGGCACATCTGGATCATGCATTTTTTTCCTGCCAGGTGCCAAGAAACCAGGAACAGGAGTTCGAACTAAACTCCCGTTAAGTTGCAAGTTCATTCCATCCAACCTATAGTAGTTCTCCATTTGCAACAGTTCATTTAGTGGCCGTTCAAAGTTACAACGGCACAGAACTGATTTATGACCATTTTTCCATACGTAATGACCATTGCAGCATTCCCCATGATCACATAATCAGAATTCAGGTGCTTAGAATTTCAGGCGCCCATCTGCATCTAGCTTTGAATCTGCTCCAGGGACCAGTAGCTGAATCGTCTAATCCAGGGGTCCTCAAACTTGGTGACTTTAAGACTTGTGGACAGGCTGGCTGGGGAATTCTGGGAGTTAAAGTCCACAAGTCTTAAAGTCACCAAGTTTGAAGTCCCCTGATCTAACCCTTCCCTTGAAAGCCTCACTCGCCTCCCATACTACCACCTCTCACAATACTAGACAACACAGTATCAACAGTAGAGACCTTCAAATTTCTAGGTTCTATCATATCACAAGACCTAAAATGGACACCTAACATCAAAAATGTAATCAAAAAAGCACAACAAAGAATGTTCTTTCTGCACCAATTCAGGAAGCTCAAACTGCCCAAGGAGCTGCTGATCCAGTTCTACAGAGGAATTATTGAGTCTATCATCTGCACCTCTATAATTATCTGGTTTGGTTCTGCAGCCCAATAAGACAGACACAGACTTCAGAAGATAATTAGCTGCAGAAAAAACAATTACTACCCACCTGCCTTCCATGGAGGACCTCTATACAGCATGAGTCAAAAAGGGGGCTGTGAAAATATCTACAGACCCCTCACATCCTGGACATAAACGGTTTCAACTCCTACCCTCAAAATGGCGCTATAGAGAACTGCACACCAGAACAACCAGACACAAAGAGAGTTTTTTCCCAAATGCCATCACTCTGCTAAACAAATAATTCCCTCAACACTGTCCAACTATTTACAAAGTCTGCACTACTATTACTGTTAATCTTCTCATCATTCTTTATCGCCCATTCCCTCCCACTTGTGACTATATGACTGTAACTTTGTCACTTGTATCCTTATGATTTATACTGACTGTTTCCTAGTATGATTTGATTGCTTATTGTACCCTATGACTATTATTATTAAGTGTTGTACTTGATGATTCTTGACTCTTGACGAATGTATCTTTTCTTTTATGGACACCGAGAGCATCTGCACCAAAGACAAATTCCCTGTGTGTCCAATCACACTTGGCCAATAAAGAATTCTATCTATGATTGCAACTGAAGCAGCAGCAATGTGAAAGATCAGAATCAGAGAGATGGGCAGGGGTGGGTGGGAGAGATATAAATTCTAGCCCACTTACAAAAGTCCATGGAAAGATTTAAAAGATCGGCTGTCTGAACTCTAAGAGTGCTAGAGAAATGTGGACTGATATTAAGAGCCAAAATTTCCCCAAGCATGCATGCGTGCTTATTAAGGCCGTAATTTGCAAGGCAGCCACGAGGAATCCATAAACCCTGCATCCTTCCACAAAGTGAGACCCACTGGCCCCAACCGATCGTGCAGCAAAACCCAAGCAGGAGCCGAGACTGGCGCTCTAAGATACTACTCGGAGCAGCTGCTCCGAAGCCAAGGCGCACAGTGGTGCTCGTGGCCGCCACCACCTCCTCTCCTCCTTCTCCTCATTGGCCAGACATCCCGAGCCTTTTGGCACATCCGGGGGACTGGCAATCTTCCCTCTTCACTGTTCTGGAAGCAGAGAAGGATTGGGGGCGAAAGGAGGGGGGAAGAGGAGGCTCCTGGGTCAGCCAAAGGAGGCTGCTCAGTGGCTCACACAGAAGCAGGCACACTGGAGGCTGGAGAGAGGGGGGAGGAGAAGCCCCTCCCTCCCCAAGCTGCACACGCCAGGAGCCATGTGGGCAGAGGGAGGGGGGGCAGAAGAAGTGGCTGACCAGATCCTTCCAAGGCCAGCTCTCTCCAGTCAAAGGGTTGCATAACTCGGTCAGAATCTCACTGCCCCCTGTTAACCTCTGCAGGTTCCCTTGGAGGGATGGAGGGCCAGGTGGGGCAGCCAGGTAACACCCAGGTAGGTGCAAGGAGGCTTGAGCAAAGGCTGGCCAAAGCCATGCCACTCCTGGCAATGACAGACCAATTGCTCCATTCCCCTGGCCGGCCGACATTCTTCTTGTCGGCCCCCGAGAACTTGATTCCTGATCTATGATTTACACCCCAGTTGGTTAGTTGGTAAACTAAAAGAAGCAGCAAAGACTGGACTGCCATCTGTCAGAAATGGTGGAGGGCAGAGTCTCCAAACTTGGCAGCTTGAAGACTTGTGGACTTCAACTTCAGCCAGTATCTGGAGAATTCTGGGAATTAAGTTTGGGGACCCCTGGTGTAGGGTCTCCTGCTTGGGGGAGGGGTTGGATTAGATGACCAACAACAAGGTCCCTTCCAACTCTGTTTAATCTGTTAAAAAAACCTGTCCTGTTTTGCTTTTCTGGAAATGGACAGGAGACTCATAGTGGCTCAGATCTAAAGGATCCTGAGAGTCACGTATGAATTATGAGCATAGGACGTCTCCGAAGTTTTTGCCCCTCATTTCCTCTGTACCATAACACAATTGACTCCAAAATGGCTCCTCTGGGAGAAAGCAAACAATGGGAAAAGGTTGATCCTGCTGACCCCGGGTTGGCTGCTCGGGAAAGCTTGGAACCGCTCTCGGTCTTGGATGCTCGACTCCACCTGCCTCCCTGGAGGTCCTAGAAACGGTGCTTTTCTTCAGTACCTGGTTTGACCTGGTGGTTTTTCCATCCTCTCCTCCTTCCTGTTTAACGTCCCCGTGAGGCACTGCATTGCCTGGGTTGCTAAATCATAAGCACACAGGGGAATCCTTGGCTACAACTGAGCCCCAAATTTCTATCGCTAAGCAAACAATTGCTAAGTGAATTTTGCCCCCTTTTATGACCTTTCTTGCCACAGTTGTTAAGCAAATCACCGCACTTGTTAAGTTAGTAACCTGGTTACTAACTGGAGAACCAGTAGCAGAAATTTTGAGTAGTTGGGAGAACCGGCCAATCCCACCTCTGACTGGCCCCGTCCCCCTCTCATCTCTGCCTCCCATCGAGTCCCAGCTGATTGGCTGGGTCTCCTTTGGTTGCCCTGCACAGGAGAACGGAGCTGGAAAGCGGGTTAGTGGGGAGGGAAGAGGGATTTTGCAGTATTTTTCCCCTGCCACACCCATCAAGCCACACCCACAGAGCCAGTAGTAAAAAAAAAAAAAATGAATCCCACCACTGCATGTATCCCCAGGACACTGTGACCACCATAAACAAGAACCAGTTGCCAAGTGCCTGAATTTTGATCACGGCTGCGATGGTTTAAAATGTGAAAAACGGTCATAAGGAACTTTCTTCAGTGCCGTTGTAAACTTTGAACGGTCCCTAAAGGAGCTGTTGCACATCTAGGACTCCCCGTAACTGGTGATCCCCATTTCTTTATTTTAGGAGATTCCAATCTGGATGGAGCTAGGTCTGTGCTCTCTTTCAAGGCCTGGCTGATATTTGCACCATGATCAGGAGCCTTCCAACGGCTGGAATTAAAGAGAAGCCAAACATGGCGGAATATCCAGAATGCAGATAATGACTGTATCCAAAATCAGAGAGCAAAAAGGGTCACTTCAGATCAGCTCCTAACCATGTCATCAGATCAGCGCTCAACTCTGGAACTGCTGCTACCACCTGAGCTCTCCTTTTTCTCAGGTGACACCAGAGCACACAACAGATGCAAACTCAGTGTAAACCACTCCAAACTTGATTGCAGGAAGTATGACTACAGCAACAGAGCGGTGCATGTTGGAACTGTCATTCCCTTGTTGGAGTCCGATTCTGAAGGGGAGGTTGAGCAGCTGACAGGGAGTGGGAGTTTGGCTCCGGTGGCTGTGGACTAAACGCACCAACGTGCCTACCGTCCCTGTCCTGTTGTTTCTTTTTATTTTTCTTATATGTATCAATTTCATGTATTCATAACTATGATTATACTTAGACCTGTTATCTTATAATTGCTTGACAAAACAAATAAACAAACAAATATAAATAAATGAGGGAAGGGCACAGTTCGGCTGGGCATTCAGAGGAAGATCCAGGGCCATCCCCTCTTCATCCTAGGGCACGCAGAGAGGAACGGAGAAGGGAGCAATGTGGCTTATGGGAGAGAAAAAGGCCCTGATCCCTTTCATTAGTTGCAACTGAGAGAACAGGATACAAGTGAGGCATTTGACACAGCTCCTTGCTGGAAGCAAAGTGTACATTATCTTGGTCGAGCCTTATCTGGGTTTCCCTACTTGTGGGCGCTGGGTAAATCTGTTGGAAGTCTACAACTTATCATCCTGGCCTGCCGTGTTAATTACTTCAGTGTCGTTTGTGTTGGGTTCTTCTACCTTTACTTTGGGTTCGGATTGCATTTCTGCTCTTCATAGAAGAGCTTTTTTGAAGAGTTTGATCTCCAGCCGAGGATAATTGGACGTTGGGGCCCAAGGCATTAAAGGGAATTTATTCTACTTTTGTGACCGAGTTATTTTTGTGTCACGCCCCGGATCATCACAGGAACTCACTACCTGACTCTGTTGTCACAGGTTCAAACCCCCACTCCTTTACTCTCAAGCACTGACCTCACCCCATTCCTAAGAGGTCTGTAAGGGGCATGCATACGTGCACAATCGTGCCTAGCATTCTTGTCCTATTGTCCCCAATTATTTGCACCAATTTCATGTATTTATACTTACACTTATTCTTATTTCGATTATATTGTAAACGTTTCACAAATAAAATAAAATATTTCCCACATATCTCCAGATCAGACTCCTGTAATTCCCTCCATGAATGGGTCGATTGCACTGCAGGCTGCAGGCATGCAATTGGCCAGTTGGAGCTCCTACATATCTCCCTGGGCAAATTCAACAGATGTCGCCCAGATGTTTGGCCCAGCATGGCTAGTCGAGCCCATTCGTTGTGTCTCAGGAGGTAGCTATTTTAAGCAATGGGCTGTCATTGAGAACAAGTCCTTCTTGTATTTCTTCTTACATTTCTTCTTGTGTTTCCAACAGCTACGTGGCTCTTGGTTGTTGACCTAACCAAACATTTCTGCTCTGAAGAACCTCAGCTCCAAGGAAACGGCCACAGCTTAGAGCTCCAATGGCCGCCTGTGGGCACAGCTGTCGTTGGAGACTTTCTTGCATCTCTTGCTGAGGGGCTGATGTCCACCCCGCTTTGCACAAGAGGGAAGATGGAGCTACCAACCAGGCTCCACCAGCAGCTGGGTCTGCAGGAAGCAGGGCTGAGCTCAGCACGGTTTCCCTGAGCCGCTGGTCATGTCCAGCACCTCTATAAAAGGAGACGTTGAGATGCTTATGGGATTAGGCGCTATACAGTATAAACATTTCACTCAACAAATAAACTCTGCAATGAAATGTCCTATGGAAGGCCCAATGGCACAAGTAGCAATGCACGCTAAGAGACTAACAGAGTTGGAAGGGGCCTTGTAGGTCATCTAGTCCAACCCCCCGCCCAAGCAGGAGAGCCTATATCATTTCTGACAGATGGCAATTTTCCTGGGCTCCGAGATCACCGCAGATGGGGACTGCAGCCAAGAAATGGAAAGAGACTTGCTCCTGGGGAGGAAAGCTATGACAAATCTAGACAAGTCACTGGAGTCACTGAAGCAGTTGGCCTGAGCTTAAATGGACTCCAGGGGATGGTAGAGAACAAGAAGGCCTGGAGAAACATTGTCCATGGGGTCGCGATGGGTCGGACACAACTTTGCAACTAACAACAACAATAAGCTAATAAGCATAGTTGAGGAGGAGGAGGAGAAAAAGTAGTAGCAGCAGCAGCAGCAGTAGCGCAGCAATAGTAGTCGTAGTAAAATCTCTCCCTGCTGGGTGGACTTGTATGAAATGGCTTTGTCCTTGTTTGTAGGACACATTTAAATGGGTCACAAGTTGATGACCCTGGTCAACTCAGCTGGTCTTCCCTGGCCAGCCCTCTTTCCTGTTGCCAGGATGCCAAGTTCTAGACTAGGCCAGAAACCCTCTTCTTGCGGGAGTCTTTGATCCCCCAGGTGGCTGGGGAATTGTGGGAGTTGAACTCCACACATCTTTGTATTCCCAAGGGTGGCAAACAACACCTCAAGGGAACCGATGATTAAGCCGACTATACAATATTGTGAGAATGTGGCCTCGGTGGCCTCTTCCCCTGGCAAGTGGTGTGTCTCCCTGCCTGACTTCATTGCTTCAAGCCCTCCTCAATTAGCCCACCACTGTGTCCTTCGCACCTCTCCTGAGGAAGGAAGCATTTGCCATTGTTGAACACCATGCCCCGAAGTGGGCTCAAGTCTTGCCGTTGACCTCACACGTGCTGACCTCTCAAGGTGTATGGCCTCAGCTGGCAGGCAGAGAAAGGCAGAATTGCTGAATAAAGCAAGATGTGGAAAGAGGTGATGTGTTGGTGCCTCCGGATCACTTTTATAGGAACAGGCCAGCCTCACAATTGAGGACGAGCACTTGCTCCATGAAAACCATGTCCCCGTTTGCTCTCTTCAACGGGACTTGTTGGGGGTTGAGACAGTACACCCTCCAGGGGCCAGGATGTCAATTCCCAGAATTCTTCGCTGAGCCACAAGGCTGGGAATGATGGGAACTGAAGTCGTAGATTCAGAATGATGTCCATGTTGGTTGCCAGTTGAGCTAGGGATCGGCTGCTTCTTTCCCTCTGAGCCAGCAGTGGGATCCTACCTGTTCCATTACAGGTTCAGTGACTGCGCATGCTCGTGCGCTCCCCTAACACCCACATGCCAGTTGAGGCCTGCAACACAAATCAGCTGAAAGGATAAAGAAGAGAAAAGCGTAAGGGCAGCTGGGAAGGCCAATCCTGCGCTTTTCTCTTCATTTTCCTCTCAGCTGATTTTTGGAGGATTTTTTTCCTCCTCTCAGCTGATCTTTGGCTTTTTTTACTACCGGTTCAGGCGAACCGGTCCAAACCGCTAGCATACCACCAGTGTTGGAGGGGTTTTTTTACTACTGGTTTGGCCAAACTGATCTGAACCGGTAACATTCCACCACTGCTCTGAGCCACTCCATTTCATGGGTTTTCTTTCAGGGCCTTGAGATGTTCAGGTCATGGAACGCAAGGCTCAAGAATCCAATGCAAATGCCCACTGAAGCTGTGCTGTGGAAGCTACATCTTGGCTGGTAGCGGAGATGCTGCAAGAACAAGAGAAGTGCCATCCTTGAATCGGTGGCAGTGGAGGTGCTGCCTTGGAGTCCACAACCATGGACTCTGAGAACATCCATCTGCGGCTACTGTGTGTCAGGATTCCGGCAGTTACCCCCCATTTAAATCGAGCCAAATGTCCAAAACTTTAAAAAGGATTTATTGGGAGGTAAAATGTCTGGCACTGCCTGGGTGTAGCAGACTCTGAGACGCCTAATTCATTGTCACCCTTGACCCTGGCTTTCCCCCCAGCCCCTGGGTGTATCATAATTCATATTATCCAATGGGACACATCCATAGCCAAGAGCCATCAAACATGCTCTCCAGTTAGAATTTTGCATGGCAGAAACATCAGTCACCCAGTTACTATCTTTCAAAACATTTACGGAATGCACTTTTGGTTTGCAAGCTGCTACACTGCTCCCCCCTCCTTTTCTGTTGGCAACTCTAAAAAGACCAGAGAAATATGTTATGAGTTGACACTGTGGTGCCCCAAAGCTGGAGGAGGCATCAACAGAGGGCGTGCCCAATGGCCAGACCCATGGGGAGAGAAAAGTAGGGCCATGGCCACCCAGATGAGGTCACCTTTCCCACATCAGACTGTCCCCTAGTTCTCTCCTTGCAACCAGGCCGGGTCAATCCAGGGAACACAAAGATGCTTCCGAGATCCCTTCCCCGTGGATCATGGGGAACCGCTCCCCTCCTCCTCGCTCAATATAGATTTATGTAAATATAAATTATTTATATAAATTTTAAAAAAACGGCTTTGCTGACAGGCAGCTGTCTCTGTGGCAGACTGCCAGAGGCACTGAGCCAAGAAGACTTTCAATGAGACAAATCTTGCCCACATACACATGTGTATACACACACACACATGTTATCCTTGCCAAAGAAGACAGGCTGACACTCATCTTCGAAGTCCACCACCAGCCTAGGAAAAGCAACCTGGGTGTCAAACTGTCCTCCAGGACCTGAATCTGCCTGCCAGTGCTCAGATCCAATGCAGATGGCATCCTCCCCTCTGGCGCCATCGAGGAACTGATGGAAATAAGGCAGACTCCAGAAGAGCTGCCAGAGGAAGGGAGCTGCCAATGGGAAGGCAGCTTTCAGACGGAGGCAAATAGGAAGCATAGCTGGCTGGAGAATTCTGGGAGTTGAAGTCCACAAGTCTTAAAGTTGCTAAGTTTGGAGACCTCCACATGACACCATCTGAAAACCATTCAGGTTTCAAAATCTCCCCAAGTTGGAACGCCATTTTAAAATCAATAAATACACCTTTCTGTATAAAGGGGTGTAGATATTACAGAGGTGTACCCCCAAACGAATACAAAAATACAGACCAGATGGGGAATTATAGATGAAAGGGGTTGTATATTATGAGAGGGATTCTTTTCTTTTCTTTTTTTGTATTGTGTTTCTCGTGCACGCTTTCCAAAACCTCAAATCTGCAGCCCAGAACAAACCGATGATTGACAGAACGAGCGGCTCAAAAACAGAAATGGGAAATGTCAATTATCCATTAGCTAAAAAATTCAGTTCAAATTCACTCTTCTGTTAGATGCTCCAGAAAGAATCTGTATTTCATCCTCCGTTTCCCAGGAACAAAAATGACCCTCACCGGGGTCTTCTGAAGAGGAATATAATAAGGGATTACGGAGCATTCTGCTAATTAAAGGCGCTAGACATAAATGAAAGATTGGATGATGAGCACCGGAAACAGGCAAATGGCCACTCCACTGTGCAAAATATGAACGGAGGGATATTGTTTCCCAGCCATTTCAAGCAATTGTGTTTCCACAAAGGCCGTTATTAAAAGTGCCCATTTGGTGCTATATTTAGCGAGATTTTGCATCAGGCCTAAACAAACGAGTCTTTAAAACAGGGACTGAAAAATGGGACCAGGGGCTTTTCACAATGGTTGGTGACGGAGACATCAGCTATGGCAATGCTCCACATCAATTCGTGGTTAACAATCCTTGACTCTGGTTCAGTCTACCCAGTACAGGTGGGACCACAATCGAGCCTAAAATGTATGTTGTTAAGTGAGAGAGTTGTTAAGTTCAATTTTACCCCATTCTATGACCGGGGACACGGTGGCTCAGTGGCTAAGACGCTGAGCTTGTTGATCATGAAGATTGGCAATTCAGTGGTTCGAATCCCTAGTGCCGCGTAACGGAGTAAGCTCCTGGTACTTGTCCCAGCTTCTGCCAACCTAGTGTCATGCCCCTGTTGGAATCTGATTCCAAGGGGGAGGTCGAGCAGCTGACAGGGAGTGGGAGTGTGGCTCTGGTGGTTGTGGAAGAAACTGGGGAAGGGCACAGTCTGGCTGGGCATTCAGAGGAAGACCCAGGCCCACCACCTCTTCATCCTAGGGCACGCAGGGAGGAACAGAGAAGGGAGCAATGTGGGTTATGAGGGAGAAAAGGGCCCTGATTCCCTTCATAAGCTGCAGCTGGGAAAACAGGATTTAAAAAGGGTGTTTGTGCACAGCACCTTGCTGGAAGCAAAGTGTGCATTATTTTGGTTTGTCAAGTCTTATCTGGGTTCTGGCATCCTCCCGACTGTTTCGTTATCTTCTGAAGTCTGCAATTCCTTAGTCTGCCCTCTGTTGTTAATTGCTAAAGCGTGGTTTGTGTTGGTTTTTATTTATAATTTAGATGCACTTTGGGTTCAGACTGAATTTCTTCCCTTTGAAAATTGTTTTTGGGAGAGTTTGATCTCCAGCTGAGGATAACTGGGCATTGGGGGCCAAGTTGGAAGTATTAAAGGGCCTTTACCTACTTTTGTGACTTTATTGCTTTTGTGCCACGCCCCGCGTCATCACACCTAGCTGTTCGAAGTAAAAATGCAAGTAGAAAAATAGGGACCCCTTTGGTGGGAAGGTCACAGCATTCTGTACGCCTTCGGCATTTAGTCATGCCGACCAAATGACCATGGAGACGTCTTTGGACAGCGCTGGCTCTTCGGCTTTGTAACGGAGATGAGCCGGAAACGACTAGCACATATGCGCAAGGGGAACCTTTACCTTTGACTATGACCTTTTTTGTCCCCGTTGTTAAGTGAATCACTACAGTTACGAAGTTAGCAACCTGGTTGTTAAGTGAATCTGGCTTCCTCCACTGACTCTGCTACTCAGAAGGTCAGAAAAGGGGGTCACATGACCCCAGGACATTGCAACTGTTATAAATACAGGTAGTCCTCAACTTACAACAGTTCATTTAGTGACCGTTCAAAGTTACAATGGCGCTGAAAAATCTGACTTTTTTCACGCTTAGGACTGTTGCAGCATCCTCAGGGTTATGTGATGAGAATTCAGATACGTGGCAACTGGTTCATAGTTATGACGGCTGCAGTGTCCCAGGGTCACAGATCCACAGTCGCTTCACAACCAAGTTACTAACTTACCAACTGTAGTGATTCACGTAACAACCGTGGCACGAAAGGTCGTAAAATGAGGCATATAACTCACTTAAACGAAGATCTCCCTTAACAACAGAAGTTTTGGGCTCAGTTGTGGTCGTGACTCAAGGGCTACCTGTATGAGTCCATTGCCAAGAATCCATATTTTTTAAAAAAGATTTTTTTTTATTTTAAACAACAAACACAAACAAACTTTAAACATACAACATTAAATATATTATACAGTGTGTCAGCTGGTACACAATATCTTGTGCACAATATCAACAGTCATTCTATCCTATTTTAACTTACAATTCCGATTATATATAGCTACTATCCCTTTAATATCATGTTATTATCAAATCATTATCAGACTGTTATTGCCAATTTATCTAATTTTTCCAACAGAATTCAACTATTATAAAGCCTAATTTAGAATATCATTCATTTCCACGTAATCAAGCCTATAATATCATATTATAGCAATTGCTATGACATATTATTTTATCATAACTATTATATTTCTACTATGTTATATTATATTTCTCTATTTCTCAAATGAACTGCTTGTAAGTCAAGGACTACTTGCATTAAAATTTCAGATCCGTTGAGAATTTTTGAAGCACCCCACCCTACAATACAGGGAAAATAATGAAGCGCCTTAAAAAGACCCTATTTTCCTACAAACTGGACTGTCCAGCCAAGGACAGTCCAGTCCCCTAGGGGTTCTGGTCAGAAAAGCTGGGATTTGCAAAATGCAGCACTTGATGCAAATCCAGAGATATCTGCATCGTTTATTCTCTTTGCACAAAGCAGCAGGAGGAAAGCTGGGCCTTCGCCGCAAATTATTCTTAAACTAACCAAGATGAATGGCTCAATTTTCTCCGGTCCACAGTAGGAAGCCTAAGGCTCCAGGAGAAACTAAATGCCTTCTGTTCTTTGAAGGATGCTGAGGTTTTTGTAGAGGCTGGGGGTTTTTTGTGGCTGAAAATCTATTTCCTCTTCATAGCTTTGAACCTGAGTCTCCGTTGGAACTGGCTGACAGCAGAAATAAACAGACACTTGCAACTACATCCCGTGGGTAGGGAGCAAAGTGTACAAATCCAGCTTTGAGACGAAGAGAATAATAGAGTCGGAAGGGAACTTAGAGGCTTTCTAGTCCAGCTAGTCTCTGCTTGAGCAGGAGAAAGTATGCCATTCCGGTCTCTTCTTGAAAGCTTCCAGCGATGAGCACCCACAACTCCTGAAGGCAAGTTGTTCCACTAGTTGATTGTTCTCATGTCACGAAATTTCTCCTTAGTTCTATTCGAGCCCCGCTCTCTCTTTTTGACTCTCAAGTTCTCCGTGGCCCGTTGAACCACCCACGGAACTGGCAAAAATGTTTATTTATTTATTTTATTTTATTGACTTCCTCCAATTGAAAGAGGAATGACCAGCAGACGCAACTTCCAGACTGAGTGTTGCAGCAGGAAAAAGAGATACGTATGCCTTCCTCCTGGCCAGGTTTCCCTAAGATGAAGGATTTATTTAATCCCATTCAGACATGGCCCAACTCCAATTGAGCAATTCAGTGATATTAACATAAAAATCAACCCATACTGATATTTGAGGGGATGCCACAAAGATGAGGAGAGCAAGCTATTTTCCAAAGCACCTGAAGACCAAAAAGAATGGATGGAAACTGACTAAGGAGAGATTCAACCTGGAAATAAAGGAGAAACTTTCTGACAGTGAGAACCATCAACCCATGGAACAGAAGTTGCCTTCGGAAGTTGTGGGAGCTTCATCACTGGAAGATTTCAAGAAGAGACTGGACTGCCATCAGTCAGACATGGTGTAGGGTCTCCTGCTGTCAGCCTTCAAGATTTTCTCCCTTTGCTTTGCATCTTTCGGCTGTCATAAGTAACGGGGGGAGGAGAGGGGAAAATTATGGGAAGTGAGCTGGAGGTGTTACAAACTGAATTGTATAAACTTGGTGGGGCGGAAATACATTCTTGCTTAGGTTTCTATTCCTTGCTTTCTCTTCTATGCTATGCGCAGCTGCAAACCTTTATCAAAATATGCCAAGGTCAATGGACAAAAGCCTCATCACCACCTGGAGATGCCCACATCATGATATTCACAACTTTTAATTGGATGAGCCAATTGAACTATTGGGGGCGGGAACGTTGCCATTACTTTGTATATGTGATTTACGCGCCCATTTTCTCAGATTCAGAATTCTTTTGTTGCTACCACTTGACTTCCAGTAAAAGATACCTTTTCTCTAATTAAAAGAGTCTAAGTAATTCTTTCTTGGATTTTGAATGGAGCACCAGCTGACATTATTCTGAATCTGAGAAAATGGGCACGTAAATCACATATACAAAGTATGACACCTAAGCAGCTGACACCTGCTTAGGCGGGGGGTTGGACTAGATGACCTACAAAGTCCCTTCCAACGCTGTCAATCTGTTATGGTTAACCTGTGATCTAGTGTTCCTTACTAAACAAGCAAGCAAACAATGTCTGTAAATGCAGCAGCAGGAAGGAAAGGATCCAAATGCCTGGTCATTAAGTGAATCTAGATTCCCCATTGACTTTGCTTGTCAATGAACCCACGACCCGGCAACGGTCATAAATATGAACCAGTTACCAATGAATCAGAGATTCAGCCTGGAAATAAGGAGGGATTTTTTGACAGGGAGAGCAATCAGACAATGGAACAGAAGTTGCCTTTGGAAGCTGTGGGAGCTTCATCACTGAAAGCTTTCAAGAAGAGACTGGACTGCTGTCTGTCAGAACTGGTGTAGGATCTCCAGATGGTTGGGCTAGAAGACCTCTGGGATCCCTTCCAGCCCTACAATTCTGGGTTCTGAACCCCAGGTGATATCTGGATACAATATGCAAACAAGAAACACAAATAGCAGACACCCTCCATATGAGTAAGGGGAAAGATGTGGAAAACCTGATGGGTAAAACTCAGAAAATCTCGGAGAATGCGGAGCAACAGTTCTTCGAAGGAGTCAAAAAAGTCAATATGAAATTGACTTTTTTTAGTCAATATGGCCACCGTGTAATTGAAGCTCTGTCACACATAACAATTAACCAGCGGCACAAATTGCCTCCAGAAGTTGTGATCATCCAACACTGGAAGTTTTTAAGAAGAGATTGAGCAACCAATTTGCTCAGTCTCTTGCCTGAGCGTGGTTTGGACAAGAAGACCTCCAAGATCCCTTCCAATTCTGTCACTCTGATATATAACAAACTTCCAACGGAATATTTGTGGCCTCCATCTTGTTTTGCTAAATCCTTGCAGACATCCGATCACCATCTTAATTCACATTTTCCCTACATTGTTCAAGAAATGGGCAGATTCTTCAACTGGAAAGGATAATCTCTCAAGCTCTAAATGTCTTTGAGTTATTCTGATTGCAGGGCTCTGGTTTTTTTTTTTCCTCCTTTCTTTTTTTCCTACCAAAGTAATTTACATCCACTTCAAAGCCGTAAAGATTTACTGTTGTGTTTTCTTTCTGTTTTGCAGAAGCTGCAGTGTGCTACGATTCTAGAACAGAAGAAGATACAGTACTTGGAATTTCAATTCCCATAGTCCCTGACCATGTCTGTTTGAGGCTGATGGGAGATGAAGTCCAAAATACTAGAGAGACCCCAGATGCCTCCTTTTATGCAAGAGCTTGCTTGGTGTTTTTCAACCTTGGCAACTTTAAGATGCGTGGACTTCCAACTCCCAGAATTCCCCAGCCAGGTGGCTGGGGAATTCTGGGAGTTGGAAGTCCACGCATCTTAAAGTTGCCAAGGTTGAAAAATTCTAACTACTCAGCTACATTTTAAAATGACTGCCTTTCAACCCATCTTACCCTTTTAAAACTCTTGGACAACATACGACAACCAAGAAAAACCCCACGCTAAAATGCACATACGCCTCCAAAAATAATACATCGCCGCAGAAACCCCCGTCAAGCACGGTAAAATAATATTTTACATGAACCTTCAATGCAGCAATTAAGTCTCTGCTGCCTTGTTGGCACGATTAACCACTGCACGCTCACTTCCCAGGGAAAGAGGCTTCGGCTATTCTTAATTTACTTATTTATTAAACAAATTTATATAGCCCTCCAATGCACAGGCAGGTGACTCTGGGAGGCTTGCAAGATTTAAAAATCTACCACATTAAAAAAAAAAGAGAGAGAGAGAGAGAGAGAGAGAGAGAGAGAGAGAGAGAAATAACAAAGCCCAGCCCAGCCCTGAGATGCACGAAGGAGATTTTGTCCCCAATAAAAATTGTATGAGCTTTTCTGGCTGGGTTGGCATTCCTCAGAATAGACAGTCCACCCACTCTCGCCCTGCCACCCCACTGATCTGAGGTTTTCTCCAACCTTTTATGGGAGTTTGCTTTTCCCCGTGGGCACCCAGCCATATAAATGTGACCTACATTTCTGGGTCGTTCCAGAAACAAGATTCAGTACAAAGACAATTCCCTAAAACAGCATGCAAGGAGTCCTCAACTTACGAGCATAATCGAGCCCCCGAAGATTTCCACTGCTAAGCGAGACAGTTGTTAAGTGAATTTTGCCCCCTTTCCTGGCCTTGTTTGCCACGATTGTTAACTGGATTGCAGCTTAGTAACACGGATGTTCAGTGAATCTGGCTTCTTCGTTGAGTTTGCTGGTCAGATGGTCGCAAAAGAGGATCAAATAGCAATAGCACTTAAGACTTATATACCATTTCACGGTGCTTCTGCAGCCCTCTCTGAGCAGTTTACAGAATCAGCCTCTTGTCCCCCAACAATCTGGGTCCTCATTTTACTGACCTTGGAAGGAAGGATGGAAGATTGAGTTAACCTTGAGCCTGGTGGGATTTGAACTGCTGGCTGTGAGCAGAGTCAGCCTGCAATACTGCACTCTAATCACTGCACCAAGATGGCCTCCTTCCTTCCTCTTACCTTCTTTCCTTCTCCTTCCTTCCTTAGCAATAGCATTTAAACTTATATACCGCTTCACAGTGCTTTACATCCCTCTCTGAGCAGTTTACAGAGTCAGCCTTTTCCCCCCAGCAATCTGGGTCCTCATTTTACTGACCATGGAAGGACAGAAGGCCGAGTCAACCTTGAACCAATGAAAATTGAACTGTAACCTGAAATACTGCCTTCTAACCACAACTTCCTTCCTTTCCTTCCCTTCCTTCCTTCCTTCCTTCCTTCCTTCCTTCCTTCCTTCCTTCCTTCCTTCCTTCCTTCCTTCCTTCTCATTTCCCTTCCTTCCTTCTCATTTTCCTTTCTTCTCATCTCCTTCCTTCCTTCCTTCCTTCCTTCCTTCCTTCCTTCCTAAGCAATAGCACTTAGACTTATATACCACTTCACGGTGCTTTACAGCCCTCTCTAAGCAGTTTACAGAGTCAGCCTCTTGCCCCGTAACAATGTGGGTCCTCGTTTTACCGACCTCGGAAGGAAGGATGGAAGGCTGAGCCAACCTGGAGCCTGGTGGAATTTGAACTGCTGGCTGTGGGCAGAGGCAGCCTGCAATACTGCACTCTAATCACTGCACCAAGATGATTCCTTCCTTCCTTCCTTCCTTCCTTCCTTCGCAATAGCACTTAGACTTCTATACCGCTTCACAGTGCTTGATAGCCCACTCTAAGTGGTTTACAGAGTCAGCCTTTTGCCCCCAACAATCTGGGTCCTCATTTTACCCTCCTCGGAAGGATGGGAGGCAGAGTCAACCTTGAGCCTGGTGAGATTTGAACTGCCAAATTGCAGGCAGCCGGCAGGCAGCAGAAGCAGCCCTGCAGTACTGCGCTCTGACCACTGCGCCACTACGGCTCTTAATGGCCCCATGACACTAAATAGGAGTGTCATAAATAGGAACCCGTTGCCAAGCACCTGAATTTTGATTACATGACCATGGAGATGTTGTAAGTGAAGGTGTAAGGGTCTCCTGCTTGGGCAGGGGGTTGGACTAGATGACCTACAAGGTCCTTTCCAACTCCATTAATCTAATCTGATCCCCTTCCCCACCCTGCAGGTCCACAAAGACGGAAAGGTTGGGGGGACTCTGGACTAGATGACTTGTGAAAATATGAATGTATCCAATTACACATTAGCTCCCTCTAAGAGAAAAAGAGTGATCTTTGGGCATCTTGTTTTCCCTTGAAATAAAGCCGCTAAGCAGGAACCCTCAGCAACAAAAGGAATACTCGTTTCCTACCTTTTAAATAGCTTCCTGCTTGCTTTAAGTGCCTGCCATTTGCCACCCGACACCTGACGTTAGGCCCATCCATCTACCTGTAGCTAAGATCCTCCAGGTTGGCTTTGAAGGCTTCAAGAGCCAGAAGGTCTCTTTAGGCAGGTTCACTCCTGCTCTGGAACCTAACTCCACGGATGACAACTTGTTCGCACAACCGCCCCGGGGTCTCCTTAGTAACCCAACCGAGAGGCCTCTTCTGTCTACTGAGTGGGACGAAGTTGGAGGCGTCTTTTCTGTGTGGGGAGGGGCACAGATGTGCTCGTGTACCTCGTGACAATGTCACAAACCTGAGTCAGAGAGACAGTCAGACTGGTGAACTTCAGTGGAAAAAACCTGCCCACCTCATGCCGCTTTGCAACGAAAGCCACAACTTGGAAGGTTCCCTTGAGCCCTGGCAGCTCTTCTTCTCAAAGCCTTCCTTAGCAACCTCCTAGCTTCGTTGGAAGATATTCCTTTTTTAAAAATTTCTTTATTAAACAAACAGAGACAAACAAAAACAAAACAAAAATTAAAAAAACATTGAACATGGTGCAATCCTCCTAACACACACCTTTGTCTTACACTGCTCAGTCAGATAATACTCATACATATTTTCATTCTATATATAGATATGTATACATTAAATCATTTCTTATTATCTTGATCCTTCCTCTTGTCTAACCAACCATAAAACTTATCCCATATTTTATAATACTCTGATTCATCCTTATTTTTTAGTTCCTTTGTCAATTTGTCCATATCTGCGCACACCCAATTTTTCCTAATTATTTTGAATTGGTTTGGAGTTTCTTGACTTTGTTGCAAGACATTCCTATTCATCCATTTCCTCCCCAGCACAGAATCAAGCATAGAAACCTTCTCGGGCCTTGATTGACTGCTGATGATGAAGAATCTCTGACTTTTCTAAAACACTCAGAAACCACTCAGACAACCCATTATGAACCACTCTTTTTGAGCAAACTGTTTATTGACACTATTTTTGGAGTCTGACTCAGAACTCAGGAGTTGGCAGGGCTGCCCAAAGAGGGTGGGTGATTCAGAGCCCACCAGGGCAGGCCTCCACCTCCATACAGCCCCCTCTCACTTGAGCCGATCCCCAAAGAGGGGAAGAAAAAGACTCGCGGGGTTCTCTGACGCCTCGGATTCACACATACACTGGTCCCATCTGTCTCCTGGGGGTTAGTGGAGAGTCAATTCTCTTCGACTCGGACCCCTGGGACCCTGAGCATTAATGCCCTTTAGTCCAAGGCCCCAGCCTGAACTACCCCAGCAATGCCCAGCTTCACTCCAGCAACTGCCCAGAGCCACGGTGGCACATTGGTTAGAGGGGTGGCTGGAGGGCCGATCCTGCACTTTTCTCTTCGTCAGAGGCTTTCTTTCTACCGGTTCGGTCGAACCCGTCCGAACCAGTAGCATACTACCACTGGTTAGAGTGCAGTATTGCAGGGCTACTTCTGCTGACTGCTGGCTTCCTGCAATTTGGCAGTTCAAATCCCACCAGGCTCCAGGTTGACTCAGCCTTCCGTCCTTCTGAGGTGGGTCAAATGAGGACCCAGATTGTTGGGGGCAAGAGGCTGACTCTGTAAACCACTTAGAGGGCTGTATAAAAGCACTGTTAAGCAGTATATAAGTCTAAGTGCTATTGCTAGTCCTTCCTCCCTCCCTCCCTCCCTTCCTTCCTTCCTTCCTTCCTTCCTTCCTTCCTTCCTTCCTTCCTTCCTTCCTTCCTTCCATCCATATTGGTACAAGGGCTAGAATGCAGTATTGCAGGCTAATTCTGCAGCCTGCCAGCAGTTTGATTCTGACCGGCTCAAGATTGACTCAGCCTTCCGTCCTTCCGAGGTGGGTAAAAATGAGGACCCAGCTTGTTGGGGACAAGAGGCCGACTCGGTAAACCACTTAGAAAGGGGCTGTAAAAGCACCGTGAAGCGGTATATAAGTCTAAGTGCTATTGCCCTCTTTCCCTCCCTCCCTCCCTTTGTTCCATGGTGCACAGTGGTTAGAATGCAACATTGCAGGCTAATTCTGCTGCCTGCCAGCAGTTTGATTCTGACCGGCTCAAGGTTGACTCAGCCTTCCGTCCTTCCGAGGTGGGTAAAATGAGGACCCAGATTATTGGGGGCAAGAGGCTGACTCTGTGTACCGCTTAGAGAGGTCTGTAAAAGCACTGGGAAGCACTATATAAGTCTAAGGGCTCTTGCTATTCTCCCTGGAACCATCCAGTGAAGTCTCCCCAAGGAGCTGATTTCAGGGCTGAGCTGCTCTTGCCATAATAACAAAGCTTTGTCACCACAAGGTGACCAGAACGGATCTTCCTGAAAGCAAAACAAATTGTCCCCATCCTTCAAAAGCTGCACGGACTCAGAACAGAAAAACCATTCCGCTTGCAAGGGGCTCCATCAAAGGGAACGATTGATTCAAAAAGGAACAACAAACGCATCGGACTGCTTTTTAAATCCAAGCATAGCTTCATCCGAAGTCCCTCTTTCCTGCCCAGACTTCTGCCATCAGGAAACAATTCCCTGGGTGGTTCCCTTGCATAGGTGAGCATCAAAACAACCACCTGCCTTTCTCCCTGTCTCTGCAGGCTGGGTCAAGCAAGCACTGGCCCCTACCTCACACGGCAAGAGAATGACCCAAGGAAGATGCTGAGCGGACCGAGATCAAGCAATGCCCCGACACCGGGACATACAGCCAGCCTGCTTGGAGAAACCCTTCTGAAGGCTTTGCTGGTGGCTGCCTGCAGGGCCTCTGAGTGACCCTGCAAAGCGACTGTCTTTGGGGAAAGCATCTCTCATTGGAGCACCAACATCAGAGTGAAGGCACCTGGGCTCTTAAGTAGCCTCCCCAAAGGATGCGCTTCTTACTTTCCGCACCTGAGATAGATAAATAGAGAAGGGATTTTGTAGGCCATCTAGTCCAACCCCACCCCGCCCAAGCAAGGGACCTCCAATGATGAAGCTCCCACAACTTCTGAAGCCAACTTCTGTTCCATGGATTGATTGTTCTCACTGTTGGAAAATTTCTCCTTATTTCTAGGTTGAATCTCTCCTTGGTCAGTTTCCACCCATTATTCATTAGATTAGATTAACAGAGTTGGAAAGGACCTTGTAGGTCATCTAGTCCAACCCCCACCCAAGCAGAAGACCCTATACCATTTCTGATCTCCCTCAACTTCCAAAGGCAACTTCTGTTCCATTGGTTGATGGTTCTCACTGTCAGAAAATTCCTCATTTCCAGGTTGAATCTCTCCTTGTTCAGTTTCCATCCATTATTCCTTGTCTGGCCTTCGGGTGCCTTGGAAAATAGCTGGACCCCTTCCTCCTCTCTGTGGGAGCCTCTCAAATATTGGAAGACTGCTAGCCTGTCTCCCCTGATCCTTCTCTTCTCTATTCACACAGAATATAGATATTCTGTGAATGGGTAAACTTTTGAGTTCCTCTATCAGAGCACAAGGACAGCCCATCTGTGCCCCTCTGTCACAATACAGGGAGGTGGAAAAGTGGAGTCAGCAGGAGTGGGAGTGACTGAGGTTTAGGGGTGGGATTCAAATTTTTAACAACCGGTTCTGTGGGCGTGGCTTAGTTGGTGGACGTGGCTTGGTGATCATGTGACTGGATGGACATGGCTTGGTGGTCATGTGACTGGCTGGGCGTGGCCAACTCAATATCACTCACATTGAGACATGCATCTCCTCAACTGCCTCTCATGACTGTGGGGATGCTGCAACAGTTGTAAGTGTGAAAAACAGTCATAAGTCACATTTTTCAATGCCATTGTAACTTTGAATGGTCCCTTCACACAAGCAAAGTACCAGCAAAGGAGGGGAAAAAATTCCGGAGACGTTCCAGAGACAGGAAGTCTAGTGCTGCTAAGAATGTAATAAGGGTTAATGGAGAGGCAGTTTCTGTAAGCAACACCAAAATGTTTCCTTCCTGCCTTCCTTACAGGATTAGGCCAGTAATTTCCTCTAACAACCACTTCTCCCAACTGCTTAGAATCTTAACAACCGGTTCTAGTGAATAGCTGCAAACTGGTAGAATCCCACCCCTGCTGAGATTTTGAAGAGGAAGTGAGTAGAGGCTGATGATATTGCAGTGAGATACCACTCTATAAAGCTTTAGTAAGACCACACTTAGAGTACTGCATCCAGTTTTGGGCATCACACTATAAAAAAGATGTTGAGACTCTAGAAAAAGTGCAGAGAAGAGCAACCAGGATGATGAGGTGACCGGAGACTAAAACATATGATGAACAGGTTGCAGGAACTGGACTTAGCTAGTCTAGTGGAAAGAAGGACCAGGGGAGACAGGACAGCAGTGCTCCAATATTTGTGGGGCTGCCCCAGAGAGGAGGAGGGGGTCAAGCTATTTTCCAAAGCACCTAAAAGCTTTGGAATAATGGATGGAAACTGATCAAGGAGAGATTCAACCTGGAAATAAGGAGACACTTTCTGACAGGGAGAACAATCAACCAATGGAACAGAAGTTGCCTTCGGAAGTTATGGGAGCTTCATCACTGGAGGCTTTTGAGAAGAGAGTGAGAGGCTTTTGAGAAGAGAGCCTATCTGTCAGAAATGGTGTAGGGTCTGCTTGGGTGGGGGAGGTTGGACACGATGACCTTTAAGGTCCCTTCCAACTCTGTTAATCTATTAAATCTATCTGTCTGGCCCTCAATCAAAAGTCATCTCCTCCGTGGTCTCAGGTTCACCCCCACAAGGAAGGGCAATGGGATCAGAGGAGAATAACCCCCAATTCTGTCTATTATTGCCCAGTAAATAAGAGCAACCCCCCAGTCAGCGTCATTCCTTATCAGGATGGGGTCACCAGGGGGAGCAATCAGTGTAACTCCAGCTTGGGGACCGGGCATGGTGCCTTTAACATGGCCATGAGAAGAGATCACAAAGATTTGCGCCAGGCAACCTATTCCATCCACCTCTAAAAACAGTTCACCCCCCCGCCTCTCTATCTCTCCTTGCTCTATTCTTATCTTTGAACAAATTAAAACGTCAGCTTGACAAAATCTGCAAGATCGCTACGGCAAATTTAAATACATTCTCTATATTTCCATGAACTGCAAGCAAAGCATAAACTCGCAGTCCAGTGTGAGTCAGATAATGACAACAAATCCAAGTCACTGATCCTAAACCGGACCATTCAAATCTCAGTGCACAGCACATGACTCCTGAAGTTCAGCATAAAACCTGACATCTCCGAGGGTGTAGAAAGCTACCGGTTCAAGGAGCAAAGTTCACCCTAATAATTTCCTCTGAAGGGCAGAGAAAGGAACTCAAAACGACAACTCCTTCAGCGCCTTCCCGGAGGTGCGCATGGTCTCTGTGGTGCCATGGCCTAGATGCTTCTGTCTGGCCACAGCAAGATGTTCCTGGCTTCCAGAGAAGGAAGGGAACAAACATACAATGCCTGCCCTGTTTCCAAGGCTGACTAATCACACCTCCCAGCCAGCATGGAACTTGGAGCGTGGCAAGGAAATCGAGGCCCTCCAGCCTGGAAAGAGACGCGCCAGGCAGGCTCAATCCCCGAGGAATGTCTCGGAGGGGAGGACAGCCCTCAAGGCAGGCCTCGCCGTGGCCCAGGAGGACCATCTCCCCACCAGGGCTCCAGGCTTGGTTAGGAGACCCTCCAAGAGGCCACGGGGGTCAACCAGATACAGCGCAGTTCAGCAGTCAATGCGGAAAGCCAACGCAGACACTGAATCCAATCCCATCGCTCTGAGCTGTTCTTGAAAAGCCCATTCAGAAATGCCCCGTCTTACCTGTTGGCATTCAGTTCAATGTGATGGTTTGGTCTGACTTGAGAGTCTAGTTATAGGATCTCCTGGGGTTGGACTAGAAGACCTCCAAGGTCCCTTCCAACTCTGTTATTCTCTATTTGATACTACAGGATGTCATGGAGCACTAGAGGCTGGAGACCTTCTCTTGCAGGGGTTCCCCAGTGGGGATTCCAGTCCAAGGAAGAGGAGGTGAGGTCAGCCTGGGGGCTCGAGGGGTGAGCTGGAGGTCTGGATGAGGGGATTTGGGGTGGTCTCAATCCTGGAAACTTCAGAGTCTGAATGGGAGAAGCCTGGACAAAACTTAACCGCCCCAGCCAGATGGAGCTGTTCTTTGCCCCTCATCTCCAGCGGCCTCCTCTGATGTGGGGGAGCTGGTTGAGGGGGGCAGGTCCTCGGCCTGGGACTTCCTGGGCTCGTCTCTCCTGGAAAGAAGATGGATTCTGCAACTCCTTCCGGTTGAAGTTCTAGTTCAGAGGTCTCCAAACTTGGCAATTGTAAGACTTGGTGGACTTCAACTCCCAGAATTCTCCAGCTGGATGGACAATTCTGGGAGCTGAACTCCACACGTCTTACAGCTGCCAAGTTTGGGGAGCCCTGCTTCTAAGTTGAAATCAAGCACTTCCTTTGAGGCTCGGGGTGCCCTGGGACTGCTTCGGGGTTGTGTCATGTGATTTTAATCTAGGTTTATCCCCACTTTCGATTGCTGCGGTGCTTTAGAATGACCGAGAATGGAGATGGGGCAGCGTATGTGGCACCTTCGGGCAACGTCCAGAGTCCCAGGGGGCCCACCTGGCTTGCCAGCCAAGGGAGGGGGCTCTTGTTCTCCTGCTTGCCTCCATCAGCTTCTGTTGGCCCCTCAGATGCTTTCAAGGGCTGCACCTTCCCCCCACCCCCCATGGAAGGGGGGAAAGGGCTGACGGGGACCAGCTATGGCGAGGAGGACCCCCAAGAAGCCCACCCTGGCTTCCATCCCAGCCCCCTCCTCCCCGTGAAGCCCATCGATTGGCTTTCCTGTCCCTCCTGCTCTGCCTAACTCCGCATCCTACTGGGCATCCTTTTCGCCAGAAGCAGCGAAAGGAAGAGAAATCGGGTTGCTTAGCAACGCAGGCTCCATGCCGCTCAACCCCAGCTCAGGGGACGGTGTGGCCGCCCTCCCTGGCAGAGCAGGGGAAGAGACAGGCTTAGGGTCAGCCGCTACTCGGGCTCCAACACCCCTGCGAAGTTGTCTCGATCCAGTTTAAGGCCAGGCAAAAGCCCACCATCCAAGCAGCTCAGTCTATAGCAGGGGTCTCCAACCTTGGCCCACAGAACTCTGGGAGCTAAAGTCCACAAGTCTTAAAGTGGCCAAGGTTGGAGACGCCTGGTCTACAGCAATGGGCAAGGGCCTGAAATACGAGATGGCCCCTGCCCCCAATTTTCAGGTGGGTCGCGATTGGACCGTGCAGTTGCGGGTGCAATCTTAACCTTGGCCTATGTTGTTCCCTGCTTTCCATCCTGCCCCTGTTCTCAGGGCATAAAAGGACTTGGAAGAATATGCAAACCAGCCAAACTGACAATGTAGGAAATACACCCGGGCTCTCCAGATTCACACATGACAATCCTAAATTGCATTAACAGAGGGATGCAATTGAGATCAAGCGAGGTACTAATACCACTCTACAAAGCCTTAGTAAGACGACACCTAGAGTACTGCATCCAGTTTTGGTCACCACCCTATCAAAAAAGGTGTTGGGACTCTAGAAAGAGTGCAGAGAAGAGCAACCAGGATGATGTGGGGACTGGAGGCTAAAACATACGATGAACGGTTGGTTGCAGGAACTGGGCCTGGCTAGTCTAGCGAAGAGAAGGACCAGGGGAGGCAGGAGAGCAGCCTTCCAATATTTGAGGGGCTGCCACAGAGAAGAGGAAGGAGGTCAAGCTATTTTCCAAAGCACCTGAAGGCCAGACAAGGAACAATGGATGGAAACTGAACAAGGAGAGAGATTCACCCTGGAAATAAGGAGGAATTTTCAGACAGTGAGAACCATCAACCGATGGAACAGAAGTTGCCTTCGGAGGTTGTGGGAGCTTCATCCCTGGAAGCTTTCAAGAAGAGGCTGGACAGCCCTCTGTCAGAAATGGTGTCGGATCTGCTTGGGTGGGGGGTTGGACTAGATGACCTACAAGGTCCCTTCTGACACTGTTAATCTTTAATCTAATCCTTTATTTAGCCGTGGTTTACCGAAGAAGCCCTTGTAAACCCCAGCGTGGGTGGGTGGGAGGCTTCAGCCAGCCCCACCAATCCTGCCGAGCTCCCCCCACCCAAGAGGATCCACCCCACTCCTGGCCCCGAGTAAATACAGGCAAAGGTTTTAATCTGCTCCTGATCCTGCTGCGGTTTTATTTTTATACTTGCTCCTGATTGGCAAACTCTTTTTACTGTGTAGATTTTTTTTTTTTTCCCAGTGAGCCGTGATGCCGCCTGGAGTGTATTTACATCAAAGATGCTCCGAATGCGAGGAGCAAAGGAAGGTATGTTCGTGTGCTCTCTGAAGAGCCTTTACAAATGTTCACGCTTAACCAGATGTGGTGCTTGAAAATAGCTTACAGCTAAACTGCACGTTACACTCCTTGCGAAGTGTGTCAACGCAGCTCCTCTCTCCCTCGAGTCGCTTGTGGTCCAGGGAGGCTCTTACTACGGAAGAGGAGGGGTCCGTCCCTTTTTTCTCCCCCCAAAGCCTCCCTTCCCCTCCCGCTGGTCCAGAAGCCCCTTTGGCCACCTCCAGATCTCAGCCACGTTAGGGAGGCAGACAGGTGGTTGAGATGGAAGAGGAAACAAGCCAGCCGTGTGATTTTCGGACCAGCCCCTCTCTAACACATTAACAGAGTTGGAAGGGACCTTGTGGGTCATCTAGTCCAACCCCCCATGCAGACCCTACACCATTCCTGACAAATGGCAGTCCAGTCTCTTCTTGAAAGCCTCCAGTGATGAAGCTCCCACAATTTCCGAGGGCGACTTCTGTTCCCTTCTGTTGATTGCTCTCACTGACTTCTTATTTCCAGGTTGAATGTCTCCTTGTTCAGTTTCCATCCATTATTCCTTGTCTGGCCTTTGGGTGCCTTGGAAAAGAGCTTGACCCCCTTCCTCCTCTCTGTGGAAGCCCCTCAAATATTGGAGCACTGCTATCCTGTCTCCCCTGGTCCTTCTCTTTAGTAGGCTAGCCAAGCCCAGTTCCTGCAACCATTCCTCGTATGTTTCAGCCTCCAGTCCCCTCATCATCCTGGTTGCTCTTCTCTGCCCTCTTTCTAGAGTCTCAACCTCTTTTTTATAGTGTGGTGACCAAAACTAGATGCAATATTCCCCACCACCCCCATATCCCCTCCCAGCCAATTGTTTTAAGAAAGAGGAGGCACAATCCTGGCAGGCCCTTTTATTGTTTTATTTTTAAGTGCCCAGATTTACACGGAGCCGCATTCCAGCCACAGTATGTTCACCAGAGTGTCGTGTTACGACGCAGTCTATCTCAGTCTCAAATCCTGGCCGTCAGACTCTGCCTGGGAGACAGTGCTGGCCGGTTCATTTCATCTCCCCGTATCCTCCAGGAAAGCAGCCCCCTTCCCCAGGAGAGAGATCCCTCACTGCAGGGGGTGAGGGGGAAGAATTGGAAAATAGGACAAGCTGTTTCCAAGCAACTACGTATTTCAGAGAAGAGGCAAGACCAAAACGGGGCTGGTAGCTTTCATATGAAAATTACACCAGATGTAATTTTGGGTGCCCTCCAAGAGAGCTGACTGCAGTGCCCATCATTCATAGCCAAAACGTGGCCCACAGCCATGGCCGTAATGGGGGGGGAGCTGTTCCTCCAAGCCAGAGAGACTAGCTAATGCTAATGAAGTTATATTTATGGGGTGCAAGGTTGGATTATATTAACCGTTCCGTCGGATTCAGGCGCCTTTCACCGTCCCCTTCTCCTGCCTGCGCCCTGGCTTTGGAAAGAGAGCCAGCCGTGTTTGCTCCCTCGTGTCATCCCTAGCCCCCCCCCTCTGTGCCGGCACCCTTTCTTTGCTGGACAAACTGCTGTGGTGGCCTGTTGGCCGACGGCCCCTCCGGCAGCCAAATCAGACGGGGAGGATCTGGGATGGGAATCTGGGATGGGAATCAGGGCAACCTGAGGGCTCCGAGGGGGAAGAAGGAAAGGAGCTGTCAGAGAGAGGGGGGAGGGAGGGAGGGAGAGGGTGGGAGAGAGGGAGGGAGGGAGAGAGAGAGAGGAGGGAAGGAGGGAGAGAGGAAGGGAGAGAGAGGAAGGGAGGGAGAGAAAGAGAGAGAGGAAGGGAGGGAGGGAGAGAGAGAGAGGGGAAGGGAGGGAGAGAGAGAGAGAGGAAGGGAGGGAGGGAGAGAAAGAGAGGGGAAGGGAGGGAGAGAGAGAGGGGAAGGGAGGGAGAGAGAGAGGGGAAGGGAGGGAGAGAAAGAGAGAGAGGAAGGGAGGGAGAGAGGGGAGGGAGGGAGGGGGAGAGAGAAGGAGAGAGCGAGAGAGGAAGGGAGGGAGAGAGAAAGAGAGAGGGAAGGAGGGAGAGAAAGAAAGAGGGAGGGAGGGAGAAAGAGAGAGGGAGGGAGGGCGAGAAGGAGAGGGAGGGAGGGAGAGAAAGAGAAAGAGGAAGGGAGGGAGAGGGGGGAGGGAGGGGGTGAGAGAAAGAGAGAGGGAGGGAGGGAGTGAAAGAGAGGAAGGGAGGGGGAGAGAAAGAGAGAGAGGAAGGGAGGGAGGGAGAGAGAGAGAGAAGAGAGAGAGGGAGGGGGAGGGAGGGAGGGAGATATAGAGAGAGAGTTGTTTAACTGATCTGACGAGCCGAGTTTTGCACACCCGGTTTCTTTGGGTGATTGTGAGCTTCAACCTGGCCCTCCCTGCTCCTACTCCTGCGCCACCAGGGCAGTGTCACAGCCCTGGCCGACTCAATGGGCCGCCTGTTCTCTGGGACAGTTGACAGCACCATTAAGGTATGTCCTGGGAGGGGGGGAGAGCTCTCAGCAAGAAAAGAGCCCCCCCTCTAGGGAAGAGAAGGACCAGGGGAGACAGGAGAGCAGTCTTTCCAATATTTGAGGGGCTGCCCCAGAGAAGGTGAGGGGGTCAAGCTATTCTCCAAGGCACCCGAAGGCCAGACAAGGAATAATGGATGGAAACTGATCAAGGAGAGATTCAACTTGGAAAGGAGGAGGAATTTTTTGGCAGTGAGAGCAATCAACCCATGGAACAGAAGTTGCCTTCAGAAGTTGTGGAAGCTTCATCACTGGAGGCTTTCAAGAAGCGACTGGACTGCCATTGGTCAGAAATGGTGTAGGGTCTCCTGCTTGGGTGGGTGGGGGTTGGACTAGATGACCTACAAGGTCCCTTCCAACTCTGCTATTCTATATTCAGTGGAACAACTTGGCTTCAGAAGTTGTGGGAGCTTCATCCCAGGAAGCTTTCAAGAAGCGACTGGACTGCCATCTGTCAGAAATGGTGTAGGGTCTCCTGCTGGGCAGGGGGAGGGGTTGGACTAGATGACCTACAAGGTCCCTTCCAACACTATCAATCTAATTTCTAATTCCCCCTCCCCCCCCAGCTCTGACTCACATCCAAGGACTGGCCCTTATGAGAGCAGCCAACCTTCATCATGCTGGCAATTTTCTGATCTGGCACCCTCCAAATTTTCTGGAATGTAAGTCCCCCGAATTCCCAGCCGATCTGTGCCAGCCACATCTGGAGCACCGGGATAGGGAAGCTAGTCCACATGGACTCCCAGACAGACGGGAGATTCTGCCCTGAATAGCAACCTGCGGATCCAGCAGAAACAATGGGTGTTTTCTTCCGCCTTGCAGACTGCGGCTCCCTTAGGTCTCCTGCTACCACAGCAAAAAACGAACCTGAAGTCATGGCAACAACAATTACCTGCTATTTCTCCCAGTGTGTGAGTATTTCCTGCCTTGCGATGGCAACTGGGTTCTCTTCATACATGCACTTATGTAATCTGTTTTTTTTTTTTTAATGGGCTTAATGACTCGCCGTGGGGAACGTGCCAATCAATTGTATCTGAGAAGGTAGGAAATGAGACTTGGCTGAGGGTGAGGAAGAAACTTTTTCCGCTTGTGTTTCACGTAATCCATGCCACCCTTTCAAAATCAAAATGTGAAAGGAAACAGAGCGAGAGGCTAACACCTCCTGTGAATTGGTCACGCAGGCCACGAAGGCAAAAATATATGCCTGCAAAAGAGCACACTGTGCACACATGCAAACCTCTTCTTAAGGCTTCTCCAACAGGTGGAAAAGTCAGGTGATTGCAGCTTAAAACTGGCTGGGGGGAAACACCCCAGAAATTTAATGGAACAAAAATGACAGATACATCCATCAACGGGCAAGACTGGCTCTATTCGCTTTGCCGTTTTGTTCCCCAAATCCAGTCCTTCTCTGGGTTTGCAGCCCCTTCTACTTAGCAGCTTCTATCTCAGAGCAGTAGCTCTTTTGAATTCTCCTGTATAGTGCAGTGTTGTTGTGATGTCAGGGGTTTCTGGTTCAATGTGTGAAGGGTGAAGGATGTGTGTTTGTGTTTATTTTCATGGTCATGGTCATGATGTGCACTGAAGATGGTGTTTGGTTTCGTTGTACGAGGTGCAAGGACAATAAAGTAAACTAAACTAAACTTACTGAGTAGAACACAAACTTGTAGGAGCTACATCAGGCCAGCCATTCTGCAAACGTTCTGAATGATTCTATGCCAGCCAGAAAGTGGAAAAATTACCTCCAAAATCATACAAGATGTTTTGCAACTTCAGAGCTGACCAATACGCAAGAGTTTTTTTTAAATTTTGTTTTAAAAAAAGACTGCATGTGCATTCTACACAGACACTCCAACCTCAGTAGGTATCAAATACTGAAAACTACATTTTTACATTTACATTTACATTTTTCCTTTTTTTAAAGCTTTTTATTCCTCACCTTTCCGTCTTTTTTAGGATTTTACAACTTTTTCTCTTTTGTGTATGTTTATATTTTTTCCTTCATTTTTGAATTTTCATTGTTATCTAACTAATTGATTGGATTAAGGTATATAAGAACCTGAAGAAATTCTTTTTTCTTTTTTTTATTATTATTACTATTTGGCTTCTTTTTCCCTACTATTTTTATTTGGAATCACAATTGGTTACTTCACAATTGGATTAAGGTCTAGAAGATCCTGAAGATTTTGAATTGTTTGAAATGAGTAGGAAATTAACAGCTCCTGGTTCTTCAACTTCTACTTCCTCCTCTCCACCATCTGGAGGACAATGTTTAATACAGACAATGTTAAGGCAAGAGAAAGAACAAGAACAAGAACAAGAAAAAGTGACCCTGCAGATGATTATGCAAGGAATTCAAATCATTCAAACAAGATCAGAGAATACTGAAAAGAGAATAGAGAACATTGAACAAAGAACAGAGAACATTGAACAAAGAACAGGGAAAACCGATGAAAAAGTCAAGAACATCCAACAAATGATGATGAAGTATGATGAGAGACTACTAAAAATTGAAGAAGATAAACAAAGAAATAAGATTTGAGACATTGTTAACAGATTAACTGTGGCTGAACTAGATAAAAGTGGTATGCTGAGATGGGAGATGGACAGATCAGAATTTTATCTTAGATTCCAAAACAGAGAAGAAAAAGGACAAAATCTAGCTGAGATAATGATAGAAATATTGGCTGAAGCTCTGGAAATAACTGAAGAGAAGATGATGGATGGAATAGATGAGGTCTATCGAGTCTTCGCAAGATACGCAATGAGAAATAGCCTACCAAGAGAAATTCACATCAGATTTACAAAGAAAGCCATTAAAACGCAAATATTGCAAGTGGCAAGAGAGAAAACATTGAAATATAAAGATAAGGAGATTGTGGTTTTGAAACAAGTACCCCAAAGAGTGAGAGAGATGAGAAGAGAATACCGATTCTTGACCAAATTGCTACTTAAAAAAGAGGTGAATTATAGATGGCTGACTCCAGAAGGCTTAATATTCACATGGCAAGAACAGAGATACAGAATTAATTCAATTGAGAAAGCTGAATCATTTTATACAGAATTTTTCAGGGGGAAAGAGGAAGAGGCAGAAAAAGAAATTTCAGTAATTGAATTCCAAGAGGACTGCCAAATGACAACTGAAAAAGAGGAAGGTACAACAGGTAGAAAGGAGGAAGCCAAAGAACAACGTGAACCAAGATCCATGAGAGCAGCCGAACCTAATTATAAAATATAACCATGGAAGAGAAAAAAAGGATTACAATTAATATAAATGGACTTAATTCAGCAGTTAAAAGAAGGAAAACTTTCCATAAATTAGAGAAATTAAAATTTGATATAATCTGCCTACAAGAAGTACATACTAAAAAGCAATATGAACAATTGTTGATACAGCCAAAACTAGGAAAAATATTTACCTCCTTGACACAATGCAAGAAAAGAGGAGTGGTTTTATATATTAGAGAGACCATTCCAGCAAAATTGATTTATACTGATGATGAGGGAAGAATACTAATGGTGGAAATAATGGACAATAATACGAAAACACTCCTGATTGCAACCTATGCCCCGAATGACAAACAAGAAATTACATATGAAAATAATTGAACTGGACTGTGCTAATATAGTTATGATGGGAGATTTTAATGGAATTGTAGACAACAAACTGGACTATATAGCACAGAAAACAATAAAGCAAAACAGAAAGGCTCTCCCTAAATCTTTTTTTTTTAAATGGTAGATGAAATAAACTTAAAAGATACATGGAGAGAAAGAAATGCTAAAACTAAACAATACACCTTCTACTCAAATAGACACTCATCATGGTCCAGAATAGTTATGATATGGATGTCAACAGAATTGTTAACTAATATTCAAGAAATAAATATTGAAACAAGTACTTGGGCAGATCACAATCCAATGACAATTAAATGGAAAGGACAAGAAAGAAGATCTAGATGGACGTTAAGTAATACTATTTTAAAGGAAAAAGACTTCACACAGTGGATGGAGAAAGAACTGGCTTTTTTCTTTAGAGAAAACAAAAAAGAAGATACATCAATCCAGAATGTATGGGATACAATGAAGGCATATGCCAGAGGCTTGATAATAGACTGTACAAGGAAAAGAAATAACATGAAAAGATTAGCCTCTAAGGCATTAGAGGATGATTATAAAGGACTTGAAAAAGAGCTACAGAAAATGCCACAGAAAAAGGACATTGAATTAAAAATGGATATAACCAAACATAAAACGGGTCTAATAGAAAAAGAAGAATTAGCAAAGAAAATTAGAGGTGCTAAACAGAACGACTTTGAAGACGCAAACAAACCAGGTAGATGGTTAGCATACAAATTGAGAAAGGAGAAAGAATCAAGGAAAATATTGCAATTAATAGATGATCAAGGCCAAGTTTGCTATGGTAGTAAAGAGAAGAAGGAAATCATTCGAGACTATTATGGGAAACTACACACAGGAGAATATTGATGAGGAAAGAGTCAAACAGTACCTACAGAATGCTAAGTTACCCCAGATACCTAAAGAGATTGAAACAATGTTAGAAAGCAATATAATGATGATGGAGTTAACTGAAGCACTCAAGAAGCAAAATAATGAAAAGGCAACGGGCCCAGATGGACTTCCAGCAGAATTTGACAGAACATTACAAGAATTGTTGAATCTTCCATTGCTAGAAGTTATGAATGAAGTTATGTGAAAGAAGAAGATACCTAAATCATGGTCAGAAGCTTATATTACACTTGTTCCAAAAGAGGAGGCCGATCCATTACAAATCAAGAACTATAGACCTATTTCCCTACTAACCGCAGATTATAAAATTTTTGCTTCAATATTGGCAGAAAGACTTAAAAAATACTTAAATAATTTTATCCATCCTGATCAAAATGGATTTCTGCCAAAGAGACAAATTAAAGACAATATGAAAGTAATCTTGGACACCTTGGAATACTACGAGGCACATCCTGAAAAACAAATGGTTTTGATATTTCTAGATGCACAGAAGGCATTTGATAATGTGAATTGGTGATTCATGTTATTACTGCTGGAACAGATGGGCTTTGCTAGAAAATTTATTCAAGCAATAGAAGCTATATATCATAAGCAAACAGCAAAGGTAATGATAGAGGGAGAACTGACAGACTCTATCGATATAAGAAAAGGAACAAGACAAGGGTGCCCACTGTCACCTCTGTTGTTTGTGTTAACTTTGGAAGTGCTAAATAGAAATATTAGAGATGAAAAGAATATAAAAGGGATGAAAATTAAAAAGGAAGAATTTAAGTTGCAAGCGTTTGCAGATGATCTGGTTTTTATCGTAGAAGACCCACTAGAAACAGCATTAAAATTGATAGAAAAGATAGAGACATATGGAAAGGTGGCTGGTTTGAAAATAAATAAAGATAAAGACAAAGATCTTGACAAAGAACGTGCTATCAAGACAAAAGGAAGAACTGGCAGACCTACTGAAAATTCAGGTCACAAATAAGATCAAGTACTTGGGGGATATACTTGACAGCAAGATGCAGTACACTAAAAGAGAATAATTATATCAAACTTAAACAGCAGATAGCGCTAGATTTGGCGAAATGGGAAAATTTACAACTGTCATTAATAGGGAGAATATCAACAATCAAGATGAATATATTACCCAGAATTTTATATTTGTTTCAAACAATTCCAATTAGGCTTGGAAAAGACTATTTTGAAGATTTAAATAAAATTGTGTTGAAATATATATGGCAAGGTAAGAAAGCGAGAATAAAGTTAAAACTTTTGCAAGATGCAAAGAGGAGGATAAGAGGAGGATTTGGTTTGCCTAATTGGGAGTTGTAAGCTACAAATTTGATGTGGGTTAAGGAATGGATACGTTAAGAAATACTAGATTGTTGACATTAGAAGGACATGATCTGTTGTTTGGGTGGCATGCTTTTTTATGGTATAAAGGAACTAAAACACAGGGGTACTTTAGAAAACATTATATACACGAGGCTCTGTGGTTAAACTGGGAGAAGATTAAAAGACAATGTTATTTGAAAATTCCAGTCTGGCTATCAACTATTGAAGCATTTTCTTATCCTATAATATACAAAAAGGAACAAACAGTTAGATATGGTGAAATACTGAATGAAAAGGGTGAACTTAAATCTATACAAAAACTAGAGGAACAAGGTATAAAGATGAATTGGTTTTCATATGTGCAAATATACTCAAGGTATGATAAAGATTTTAAAATAGAAGGTTTCTATGATAAACTGACTGATTTAGATAAGATTTTGACAGGTACTGATGAAAAGGTGATTAAAAAATTGTATGGATATTTATTAGAAACTAAACTAGGAGAAGAACAAGTTAAAGAAACTATGATTGCTTGGGGGAAGAATTTTGGATATGGGATTGATTTAGAGAAATGGCAAAAATTGTGGTCTCAAAATTATAAAATGACAATGTCAACAGCATATAAAGAAAATTTGTATAAGATGTTTTACAGGTGGCATTTCCCCCGACAAGAATAGCAAGAATGTTCAAGAATAAATCCGAAAAATGTTGGAAATGTCATCAGACACCTGGCTCATATTACCATATGTGGTGGACTTGTGCGGATGCTAAAAAATACTGGACTAAAATCCACACGTGGTTGGAAAAAACATATAGATTTGAAACCAGAGATATTTTTATTGGGAATTTTACCTGAAATATATAGTAAAGACTTGAAATACCTAATTGTAAATGTATTAACAGCGGCTAGGATTGTATTTGCTAAAAACTGGAAAAATGAGAAAACACCATCACAGAAGGAAATCATTAAGAAAATATTGGAATGTGCTGAAATGAGCAGATTGACATTTGAAATTAGAGAGCAAGAGGATAAACAATTTTATAAAGTTTGGGATCTATTCTATCAATGGTTAGACAATAAAGTATAGCAACGAAATATGTAGACTTTTAGAAAATACTAAATATATAAAGATGTATTCTTTCCTTATTATATCTACAAAATGATTTTAGGATAGATTTGGGATGATAATATGAATTGTCACAAAACAAATTAAGTAAAATATGATTATTTCCTAAAGCATGAATGAATAAAAGTATAGTCAAATGATTGATTAATAATGATACTAATGTATTTAATATTGGATTGAAAATACGAGATCATATACATATATGATCCCCCCAAAAGTCTGCAGGAAAATTCCCCGCCCCATTTTCCTACCCATCGATCATTCTTTATTTGGGATCGCAGGATACTGTCTCCAGCTCCATTCTCAGGGGGAGAAAGAGAGAGAGAGAAACTTTTGGCTTCATGCAAGGAAAGCAGCAGAAGCGGCAGAAGTCTTTCTTTCTCTCCCCCAAACTCCGCCAGGAATGAGTCTTTGCTGGCACAGCCTCTTGGAGCAGGAGGCCTTGCAGGGCCCCAAAGACTCATTTCTGGTGCAGTTTGGGGGAGAGAAAGAAAGACTTTTGCTGCTTTCCTTGCGTGCAGCCAAAAGCAGAAGAAGAAAGAAGCGGAAAGAAGCAGCCCGGTGGCCAGGCCAGGCAAGTGGGGCGAGCTCCCCCATTCCACCCTTTCCCCCCTCCCCTCACTACCTCGTGTTGTTCACAATGCAAGCGATGCAAGCCTTGTGTTCCCGCGGGCCATGGGCGGCACATCCTTGTGTTCCTAGGTAGCCTGGATTAATTGCTTTGGGGGTGACATTTCTCTGTGGACCACCAAAATTTCCTCATGGACCACCAGTGGTCCCCGGCTTACTGGTTGGCGACCACTATTCTAGTTCAATCCTCTGCACAAGCAGGACTCCCTGTATCATTCTGGACAAACGGCTGTTCATTTTTTTCTTTAAAAAGTTGTACATCTAATCTTACGAAGCTTCCCCTCCGGAAATATCGAATTGCTAACTAGAGCATACAAAACTTTTGCCAGACCAATACTCGAATACAGCTCATCAGTCTGGAATCCGCTCTGCATATTGGACATTAATACAATCGAGCGAGTCCAGAAGTATTTCACGAGAAGAGTACTACACTCCTCTGCTCGCAACAGAATATCCTATATCACCAGGCTTGAGATTTTGGGCTTAGACAACCTAGAACTATGCCGCCTACAGTTAAACTTAAGTGTAGCACACAAAATTATCTGCTACAATGTCCTACCAGTCAATGACTACTTCAGCTTCAACCGCAACAATACAAGAGCACACAACAGATAGAAACTCAATGTAAACCGCTCCAAACTGGATTGTAGAAAGTACGACTTCAGCAACAGAGTGGTCAATGCCTGGAATGCACTACCTGACTCTGTTGTTCCATCCTCTAACCCCCACTCCTTTAACCTCAAACTAACCACTTTGGGTTTGCTGGCTGTGGAATTCTGGGAGTTGAAGTCCTCCAGGCTTAAAGTTGCCAAGGTTGGAGACCCCTGATGTAATGACTGAAAACGCGAGGGTACAATTTTGTAAACTAACACAGACTTGGGTGGTATTTAAAGCATTAAATCCTGGGCCAGAGTATTCAACAACAGCCTTGAGCTTGAGGCAGCGATCAAACCACTCAGCTTGGCATCAGCTCTTATCGGGGCACCATATCATCCGCCTCAATCAAGATCTCCAACATGGAACCTCGTCCCTTGATCATCGCAGCTGCACGCCGAGTCCCCTTTTGACTGAACGTAACTCTCCTGATCCCTTTCTCTCATCCAGCGCGGATCGCATCAGCACAGCCAGGAACGTCAATATTTTTTGACACCGGACGACGCCTTGGAGAATCTCCTTCTCTTAAGCAGTCTGGGTGACCCCCGTTGTTCCCACAGGAGCACGCGTTTCTCAATAGGGTGGTAGGACCAGAAGGGGAAAGAAGGCCACGCAGCTGATCCCTCCCACTGGGCCATCAGAGGCGTCCACCAAGAGAAGCAAACATCTTCAAAGAAGAGGGAGTCAAGCTCTTCTCCAAAGCACCTGAAGGCAGGACAAGAAGCAACGGGTAGAAACTAATCAAGGAGAGAAGCAACTTAGAACTCAGGAGGAATTTCCTGACAGTCAGAAACAATGAATCAGTGGAACAACAAGTTGTAAATGCTCCAACAACCGTGGAAGTTTTTAAAAAGATGTTGGATAACTATTTGTCTGAAGTGATGTAGGTTTCCTGCCTAGGCAGGGGGTTGGACTAGAAGACCTCCAGGGTCCCTTCCAACTCTGTTATTCTAGTCACTCAAAGCAAGCACTTGGTCGTTTCTGGCTCAAGTGGAACTGCTAAACGTTGATCTGGCTCTTCTTTGATTTAAGGCAGCTCAGGAGGAGAGGCCTTGGTCTGAAGAGGGGGGGAAGAAAAGGCCCGGCTGCAGTTTCCCTGGAAGGTAATTGCAGCCAGAAGAGGCTCCCTGGAGGGTCCTGCAATGCCCTCCTCTCCCGGGGAAGGGCAGCCCAGCAGATGGGCAGAGCGAGAGAGAACGCAACAGCTCTGCGCCTGCCTTGAAAAACAGCCACGCTTTTGACAGCCCAGGAACTGCCGGCGTGCAGCGCGAGAAGCCTGCATCATTCAGCTTAGCTGACCAGACACATTTGAAAAGGAGAGGAAGCGCAGCCAGTCCCCGCTGTGCCAAGAAAACGTCCCCCTACCGAGATACTACCCGTGGTTGCGTCGCTGCCTCTCCATCCTCCGCTGGGGCTACACACATCCCTTCAGCTGGAAGAATGCACGTAAAACCCCAGACGTCATGAGATTATTATTATTATTATGCAAGCGGTGGACTAGTCAGCCTGACAACGCAGGTGTCCGGAACAGCTGGCCAAGGCCTGAAATGCAGAACTTCGAAGCCCAGGAGGCAGCAAACGGGCCCTCGTTAAAAGGCAAATGAGAAAGGGGGAAACGGTTTCAAAACCCATCGTGCTGGGTGGCTTCCCAACCTGGGTAGTTTCAAATGTATCTCCTAATGGTGAGGACAATGAACCCGGGGAACGGCTTGACTCCAGAAACCGTGGGCCCTTCATCACTGGAGGCTTTTACGAAGAGACTAGACAGCCACTGGTCTACAATGGTATAGGACAGGTTCTCCTGCTTGAGCAGGGGGTTGGGCTAGAGGACCTCCAAGATCCCTTCTAGCTCATGCCATGCTATGCTATTCTACTCTACTCTACTCATATTCCATTCCACTCCACTCTACTCCTACTCCTATTCTATTATCCTATATTCTATTCTATTCTTTCCTCCTATTCTATTCCATTCCATTCTCCTTCCTCTATTCTATTCTATTCTATTCTATTCTATTCTATTCTATTCTATTCTATTCTATCCTATCCTATCCCATTCCATTCCATTCCATTCCATTCCATTCCATTCCATTCCATTCCACTCTACTCTACTCTACTCTACTCTACTCTACTCTACTCTACTCTACTCTACTCTGTATCCGGTCTAATCAGCCGCTGCCCAAGGTTTCCAAACAAAATAGCCCCATTGTGGCTTGAGTATTTCAGATCTGATGTCCATTTTGTCCCCCGCCCTTAGGAGCACCATCCCCCCATAGACAATACAAAGGGAAGCGGTTGCACCCTGGCCATGGGCACCATAATCCAACACCTCAAGGCTCAAAACGCCGAAGGGCCATCTCCTCACCTTGGACCCTGAATAAGGGCGCATCATGCAGCTTTTCAAAACTCACATCGGGCTCGGCTATTCCTGTTCAGTCAGCCAGAATCCCCAGCAAAGCACAGAAAGGGCAGCATTTGCTTCGCAAGGCAACCTGCCCGCCCAAGAGTGCCTCTGAGCATTTACTGATTTCTTTCCTTAGCTCCTGGACTTGGAGATTCCACTGGCACGAAGTGGAAGATGAAGCTGGCTCTCAGCGGCCAATAAGGGAAAGTGTTTCCATCGGACGTCGCTCTCCTTCTCGCCCAGGCCTTGACCACCAGCAGCAACCACGGGCCACACTTGTGTGGGTTGCTCCCCTGCCCAGCAGGGCCTCTTCTGGCCTCGGAAAGCCATCGGTTCCAGGCGGCCTAACAAAGGCCGACGAGGCTTCCTGATGGGGTTCAGGCCAGGGTGGAAACAGCCAGAGGAAGGCAGGGGTTGTTCTGACCCAGGCTTTGTCAAAAGTAATTAAACACCAACTTATTTTAAAAGCAAAACCTATCTTGATCTGGGAATGACTTTCATTCACAGCCAGAACTAATCGTAAACAGTTTCCTAAGATAAGCACACGCCTGTCAGTGCTGTGGAATGCTACCCAAAACAGAAGTATCCAAATAATTATAACAGAAACCAACCGAAGTACCAGAAAAAAAAACAATCAGCGTACACAGAGCTTCAAGGAAGACTCGGAATCTAGTGAACTGCTTTGCTTCCTGCAAAGGTTTCTTCACCTTTGCCTGTCCTTTATCCCTTATGGGAGGGGCAATCACCTCCCAGCCTTACTCCCCAGTCGCCCCTTCTGCTTCAGCTGCTCTCACCTTTCTAGCAGCTCTGCGCACACACACACGCTGGGAACAGGCTTCCCTTGTTCCTCTGCCAGACTCCAAAAGCTCCGAAGGAAGCACCCCGCTCTCAGATGGTCCTGGCCCCATCCCTGCATCGGACGCAGGACCCTCGTCCGAGTCCTCTCCAGATTCCCTGACTGGTCCCCTTTCTTCCCCACTGACCGATACCTTTGCCATCCACACTGGCGGCCAGCGAACCACAACAGGGGTGCCAGGGGCTTCTTTCTCACCCTTCTCCTCTGCTTGGACAGATACAAGCATCTCTCGTCAGCCTCTGCCTGGAAGGACATTTTCAAGGGAGCTTTCCTTTCTCGTGAAAGGAAGAGAAACCCACCGACTCAGGGCAGCTCCAACAGCAGCTCTCACAGCTAAGCAGCTTTAGAAAAATTTAAGCAGATTGTGGGCAGCTTTACAATAATTAAGGAGCAAGAATCAAGGAGCAAGGGGATGAGCAGGCGAGAGATCCTCCAAGCTCCGCGGTGGAGATGCTGTTGGCAGGGCTAAGGGCCCTTCACCCCCCCACAAATGCCCCGGGAAGAAGCTCTGCCGGTGGGGGGGGGGGGGGCAGGGAGAAACCCACCCAGGCCTGGTTGCGGGTCTGGCCGAGGAACAAGGGACCTCAACAAAGCTTTGCATCTGGACTGGACAAGCAGCAGTGGCCATGACCCTGTCTGGACCCTCTAACTTTAAAGATTGACAATGGACAACCTTCTGAGCTGAAAAGCAAAGTAAGTGGCACCGAACATAAAGGTAAAGGTTCCCCTTGCACATACGTGCTACTCTGTGATGACCCAGGGTGGGATACAAAATAAACAGAGTTACAAAACCAGGTGAAGCCTCTTTTATTCCTTCACTTTGCTTCCAAGCTCCAAATATCCTTGACTGGAGACAAAAAAACTCCCCCACAAGCAGTTACAAGAAGGAGGAAATGCCGTTTAAATTATAAAGAGTAAAAAAAACCAACACAAACCAGGCAAGAAGATGTCCACAGATATCAGAACACACACCGGGAAGGACGTCAAACTCAGAGAGGAACAATAAACTAGGGATATTTCCACGCTTTGTTTCCAGCACTCGCTCGTAAGCATGTCCATCCTCTTATCCAGTTGTCACAGCTGCAGCCCATGAAGAGGATCAAGGCCCTCTCCTCCTGAGTAGCCCACGTCTCTCCCTTATCCTCTCCTCCCTGCGTGCCCTAGGATGGAGAGGGGATGGGCCTGGGTCCTCCTCTGACCATCCAGCTGGCCTCTGCCCTTCCCCAGCCTCTTCCACAACCTCCGGAGCCACACCTCCACTCCCTGTTGGCTGTTCCTCCTCTCCCTCAGAGTCAGTCTCCACCAGGGGCATGACATAGTTATTTCCGGCTCTAGGGGGTGGTGCCCTTTACAATGCCTCTCTAAGCGGTTTATAGAGTCAGCCTATCACCCCCAACAATCTGGGTCCTCACTTTACCCTCCTCGGAAGGACAGAAGGCAGAGTCAGCCTTGAGCCTGGTGAGAGTCGAACTGCCAAATTGCAGGCAGCCGGCAGGTAGCAGAAGTAGCCTGCAGTACTGCACTCTAACCATTGTACCACCGGGGCTTATAGAGTAAGTGGCGGTTTCACTCTGGCCAAGGGAAATGCAAACAAGGTGAATTCCTTCTGGTAAGAGATCCAGACACATTCTTGCATGAATCACACAGAACAGCGAAGATCCAAAGCTACCTACACCTAGAGGTGCTGAAAGGTGTGGCACTGCAAAGAAGCCTGGAGTTGTTTGGGGATAAATGTCAAAGAACAGTACAGGTGAGCTATTTGGTGAGCCTGGCTTTTTTCGGGCAGATCTCTCATTACCCAACTAGATAACATCATCGGTGCTAGCAAGAAATGTTACACATTTTGCATTATTTTAAACACATGCACATACACAGAGAGAGAGAGAGAGAGAGAGAGAGAGAGAGAGAGAGAGAGAGAGAGAGAGAGACCCCTAACCTAGGCTGCCAAGGTCTGCCTGGGGCTTCTGGGTGACCCCTCCTATAGTTACAGGGAAGCCCCTCCAGGAATAACAAGAAGGGAGAAGAAATAATGGGTGGAAGCTTGTTCAAGAGGGAGTCAACCTAGAAGTAAGAAATTTTCTGACAGGGTTGTGGCTGCTCCATCACTGGACGTTTTCGAGAAGAGATTGGACAGCCATTTGATTAGAATGGTACACAGGGCTTCCTGTCTTCAGCGGGGGGTTGGACTAGACGACCTCCAAGGGCCCTTCCCTGAAACAGGAGAGTTGTTGCTGCATTTGGGGTCTGTGTACGAAGCTTTTAGGGGACAAAAATCCTCAAGGCGAAGGTGAGAGCACCTTTTTAGACTCACAAATTTGATCGAAACATGTTTTTTATTAAAGCTCACGGAAGCTTTTGCTTTTGAGTCTGAAAAGACGCTTGCAAATTCCTCCTTATTTAAGGCCACCATTGACGAGCACAGTTGCCATCCCATAATTAAAGCCCCAGGGAATCCCTTAAAATGCCCAAGGCCTCCTCCCCAAGCATGCCCTAACCCCACCCCTCCTTTTTAAGGGAGGGAGCCCCAAAGATGCCCAGAGTGACCCTCTGGCTGGCACACCTCTGTCTTGTTGAATCCTCCCGACAGGACCATGGTAGGGCTGGAATGTGGGACCCTCACATGTGGCTCTGGGGGGGGCAGGCTGGAGAAAAAGGCAGGCCACTGACTAGAGGCTTTGTCAGTGGCTGGGTAGCAGAGGTGGGATTCAGCCGGTTCTGACCGGTTCTGCAGAACCGTTAGCAGAAATTCTGAGTAGTTGGGAGAACCGGCCAATGCCACCTCTGACTGGCCCCGCCAACCCCATCTCTTCTCTGCCTCCCATCGAGTCCCAGATGATCAGCCGGGTCTTCTTTGGTTGCCCTGCCCAGGAGAACAGAGCTGGAAAGCAGGTTAGTGGGGTGGGGAGGGATTGGGGATTTTGCTGTAATCTTCCCTTGCCATGCCACTAAGCCACGCCCACTAAGCCAAGCCACGCCCACCAAGCCAAGCCATGCCCATCAAGCCCTGTCCACAGAACCAGTAGTACAAAAACCCGGAATCCCACCACTGCTGGGTAGCAACACCACCAAATTCTGGGGGAGATTCTGTAGGTAACTGACCCCTGTAGCATTCTTTTACCTTTGGTTACCCGTTTCTTTATGGCCGTTTTTATGCTGCTCAATAGCATACACGTTCTTAGCGGTCCACAAAATAAAATTTTAAACCCTTGAATGCATAAACCCAATTAAGCAATTTAAAATCAGAAAGAAATTAAAACAACCCCAGTGGGGGAAGAATAATCAGCAACATCGCACGGCAAACAGCGCAAAGGCTCTGAAAATTGCAAACACATTTTAAAGTTTTCCACACTCAGCGGCGAATCACCCAGAGCTGCATAATCAACTAAGCAGCCAGCGATGGGCTTTCGAGGATGTGGAAATGCAAGTTCCAGCAGGCTTTGAGCTGCACTGTCAACATATTATTTTTGGGGGGGTTATCTCACTTTTCTGCCTGAGTTTTACAGCTGCTTCAAGCATCTAACAGTGAAAAATAAATTCTTCTTGTAGTCAAGCTGGACTCTTAGTGTCTTTGTAGAGATGCTGTGTTAGCATCTTGGCCACAGCATGGCTGTCATACCTTTCTTCTTCAGAATTTTCATTCACTTTTCAGTCCTGGTAAGACGTAGGCCCTGGAATCTCCTGGTGGTCTCCCATCCAAAAACTACAAAGTCCCACCTGGCTTAGTTTTCTTCAGATCAGTGAAGGGGAGGCTGGGTGGTGCCACGTAGCTGGGCAGTTAAGAATAGCTGCGGGCCAGTAACCACAAGGGAGCAGTGCCGGAAATACCCCTACCATGAAAGAGAAGGTTGCACAAGTGCTTTGGCCCTGGAAGAGACACACAAGCCAGAAAGGAACAGATGCCTTTCAAGTGGGAGCCACAGCGGAGAAGGCCTTGTTCCTGCAACTCACAGGAGATTTCTTGCAAAAGCAGAACTGGTTCTGAGGAGGGAGAGAGATTCTGGAAGTGAGAACGCTCAATCAATGGAACGACTTCCCTTCTAGAGTTTGAGAGCTCCATCGCGGGGAAAAAAATGGACTGCCATTTGTCTGGAATGAAATAAAGACTCCTGCCTTGGGCAGGGATTGGTCTAGAACAAGGGTCACCAACCTTTTGGACCTCAGGGAGCACCAAACTCATAATTTTAAATCCTAGGGACCGCTAACCGGTTCTGTGGGCGTGGCCTAAGTTGTGGGTGTGGCTTGGTGGTCATGTGACTGTCTGGGCTTGGTTTGTATGTAAATATTATAAATATTTATATAAATAATGATTTTTTTGTTTAAAAAGAACAATTTTTATTCAAAATCAGGCAAAGCAGGCAGGCAGATTGAATTGCTCACAGAATCACCAATTCTTTCAATGATCTATCTATCTGCAATTGACTAGCTCAGTCTGTCACATAAAATTTGCTTGCCGGGAGTCTGCACTGAATAATAGAACCTTCAGTCCTATGGGAGGTTCAGCTGTGCTTAAAAGCAGAGCCGAAGATCTAAAGACTAGCTAGAAAGCAAGAAATCCAACCATTTCCTGCTTCCTAGCTAATGTAAATCTCCCAGCACAGCAGAACAGCTGATGGTCGGAAAGAAAAAAAATAGCAATTTAGCAGGCAAATTTACCGGCCTTGTATTTCTAAGCAGCCTGGATTAATTGCTTTGCGGGGTGGGTGTTCTGGAGGTGACATTTCTCTGCGGCCCACCAAAATTTTCTCGAAGCCCACCAGTGGGCCGCAGCCCATTGGTTGGCGGCTGCTGGTCTAGAAGACCTCCAAGGTCCCTTCTAGCCCTAGGATTCTGTGATTCAGGAGGGCCTCGGAGGAAGTTCTCTTCCTTGTTCATCACCCGGTATATCCTAATACATAGAATCCTCTCTCTGAGAAGTACACCTGGGGATTTCTCCTTGGGCTACCTTCACAACAACAACCCTGTAAGGTAGGCCAGGCTGTGAAAATGCAACTACCCCAAACTCCCAGGGAGCTCCTTAACTGAGCAGAGAGCTCAGCATGGATCTCTCCCGGGTCAGAAGCTCAAAATGTCCTCTTCTAACCTTTGCCCTTTTTCCTGGAGGTTGATCCTGACCTTTTGAAACACAAGGATGTCCCAAACCTCCATGAGCACCGCATGGTCTCCCTCCTCTCTTCCTTGCCTTGGGAAGTTGTGGGAGCTTCATTATTGGAGGCTTTCAAGAAGAGACTGGACTGCCATTTGTCAGAAATGGTGTAGGGTCTCCTGCTTGGGTGAGGGGTTGGACTAGATGACCTACAAGGTCCCTTCCGACTCTGTTAATCTGAATTTGAAAGGGCCTCTGGCTAGAAGTGACTGCATCCTTCTCAATGAAGCTCCAGTATGGGAACAGTTCCCCCAGGACAGGGACAGAGCAGGTTTTGGGGGAACACTGGCACCCCAAAAACTCAATAGAACTCAATGGTTCTCAAGCATTGGTTCTCAATAATTCTCAAGCATTTTGGAAATGCTGCCTTATAACACTAGAGTAGCCCCAACCCCTGAAATGCCTAATTTTCTTGAGACATGAAGGAGAGAGATGTTCACACACACACACACACACACACACACACACACACACACACACTTACATGCATGTACTCACATACACACACATATATATATACACACACACACATATATATTTGCCCCTGAATATACTTTTTAATCAAGACTTTGCTGCTCACTTTGTGACATGCAACCTCTCCACAGGTTTCTTTGCCAGAATTACCACCAGCATGGCAAACTACCTGAGCTGCATCACCAGCAAATCAACCGACTAGCAAAATCTTCAATAAGGCGCAATAAGGAGCATCATGGCTTATTTTGAACAAAACACGGTTCTGGAGATGATCCAAATTTTCAAAGCATGTCTGTCCACTGCAAATTATAGTGACCATCAGATTTCACCCGAATTTCAATGTTCAAATCAAGAGTGAACTGGGGACATCCACCCCGGGGAAGGCAAGCAACGTCCCCTGGGAACTGTGGCCGAGCCCCCTAAGGACTCGACTTTTCAGGAAGTGCCGGCCACAGGTTCTGCTCTCTGGCACCGACTTCCTGAAAAGATACCCCTTTCCCCCGCTCCCCCTCCAAGACTGAGACACCCAGCTTGGCCCCAGCCCACCAGGCTGCCTGGAGCCTCCTCTGGCCTCCACTAATGGTGGGAAAGGAAGTTCCCCAGCAGTCACTGCCATGCCTTGGACTGCAGATTCCATCATGCTCAGCTGGAAAGTTGTCCTCTTATAGATGCAGAAGGCATTGGGGGGCAGAGAGCTCCTTCCTTCAGCTGTATCTGCTGACCTGGAGAAAGACCCAATGGCCGGTTCTTGCTCTCCCCATATTTTTAGGAAAATCTTTATGGGATGGCTCTCTAGTAAAAGAGTTCCAATATTTGAGAGGCTGCCCCAGAGAGGAGGGGTCAAGTTATTTTCCAAAGGCCAGACAAGGAATTAAGCTGGAAATAAGGAGAAACTTTCTGATAGGGAGAACAATCAACCCATGGAACAGAAGTTGCCTTCAGAAGTTGTGGGAGCTTCATCCCTGGAGGCTTTCAAGAAGAAACTGGACAGTCATTTGTCAGGAATGGTGCAGGGTCTCCTGCTTAGGCGGATGGGTTGGACTAGATGACCTACAAGGTCCCTTCCAACTCTGTCTCCCATCCAGATAGGAAACAGGCTTGGTCCGGCTTGGGGGCCCTGAGGGAGCGGCCATCTCCCACAGGGGCCACTTACTATTTCGGCTCCCCACAAGCAGGAAGTGGGTTTCTTCCCTTCCCAATGTGGCTCTACCTGGCATGCATGGAACAGGTGTGCCTCTGTCTGCCCTTCAGCCTGGGCTCAACAGGAGCACCCTCAAATCCCGAGTATCTCGCGAGAATGGCCTGCAGGCTGAATTCACACGTTCTGGGTCTGAAGGAAAGACCTCCTACCCCTTGCCCTCAACCCAGGCTGAGCCCCGTCTTCCCCTCGCCCCTTCTGGGTTTCCTTCCGAGGGGCCTTCCAAACCCTCCACAGATGGGCATCCAAAGGCAACAGGTCCTGTTCTAGGGGGGAAGGGCCAGGGGTGCAAGGTTAAGCGCTGCTTGTCCTACAGGTCTCCGGTGCTCGCAAAGATACAGCAGCTGAAGCATCCACTCTGAAAAGAGTTGGCTGGCAGCCCAGAACTCCTCCTTCTTCCTGTCTCCTGCCCCACAACACAGAACCACACGCCCACCCCAAAGCCAGAGTGTCACTGGGGCAGGATGGACTTATAGGGAAAAAAGAGCAGGAGAGAAACAGGAGCGGCCATTGCAGCAAAGGAGGTGAGGCACCCAGACAGACAGACAGACAGACAGAGTACAAAGCAACCCACAAGCTCCATGCAGCACTCAGGGCAGGGCAGCCACTGGATCAGTACTGGGAAAGTGTTTTTCAGGCGTGGCAGCTTTCAATGAGTGGACTTCAACTCCCAGAATTTCCCAGCTTGGGGGATTCTGGGAGTTGGAAGTCCACTCATCTTAAAAGTTGCCACGCTTGAGGTACGCTGGTCTAGGAGGTCCCCTCCTCCGTCCCGTGTCCTGGCATCTAGGGCACCTGCCCACCCCACCAGGGGCTACCAGCTATCTCAGTGCTTCACCGTCCAGACTGCCTCTCAGTTTAGCTCCAAGGAGGCCCAACCGGCTGGCAGAAATGTCCCCCAGTGGGCCTTGCATGTTGCATTGGCAAAGGAGGCCTCTGCTCTTCCCAGGACACTCCTGAGGTTTAAAACTGGGACAGTGACCCCCTTCAGCTGGAGGCTGAGCCCCAGCTCTTGTCTCAAGCAAGGCAGGGAAGTCCAAAACTAAGGCTGAAACCTCCCCAATTCTTTTTTTCTCCCAGACCCGAAAGACAGCCAAATGGTCTCCATCGTTCACCACCAGGGATTATTAGAAACGCAGGCTCTCCAAAGGCTCTGCTACCAACTTGGCACGGGTTCAGCAGCGGCCTCCAGCTGCCCTGGCCGGGCTCCCATCGTCCTCAACCAGCAGCCTTTTCTCCAGAACTCCCTAGCCAAGAAGGCCGCCGCTGGGGATTCTAGGCATTGGAACTGGCGCACCTGAAGGGAGGCTGGAGAAAGCAGGTCTCCAAGATGGGACCTCGGTACTCCAGCTTGCCTGGAGGAGGGCTGGAAAGGGCCAACCAAGCAGGGACCCCTCTTCTGAAGAACCAGTGGGGGTCAGTGAAGGCCTGCCGGGAGGAGAGAGGAGAGAGGCCTGGCCGGAGGAGCAATGGCCGAGAGGAAGGCACCAGGCTGGAGAGGCTGTCCTGGGAAGGGTGCCCGCCTCCTGTGCCAAGCCTTGCTTTGCTGGCCAAGCGGTCTCACACTTGCAGCGCTCCAAAGGGAGAGCTGGCCCCCTCGTCCCAGCTGCAGGCAGAGAGCCGGAGCCCCTCCTCCGCGCTGCCTCCAGCCCTGGCACCCGCGGCCTCTATGCCCCTCGCTCTGCCCTGCCACCCCGGGCCTCGCCAGCCTCCAGCCGGCCTCCCCTCTTGGTGGCAGCCAACGCGGCACAATCGGGGGCAGCTCCGTGGGGGAGGGGGGTTGGAAGGCCGGGCATCCACCTGTTCCGAGGGCGCCTTCTCACTCCCAGCCCCGATGCCAGCCTGCCGCCCGGAGGGGGTGGAGCAGCAGCCGCGGGAGCCGCGCGTAACGCTGCCTTGCGTTTCCCTCCGCCGGGCCCGCCGCGCCAAGGGGGCCCCGGGGGTGGAAGCGCCGCCCCGGGCACGTTCCGGCCAGAGCCCGAAGAGCCCAGGCGGCGGCAAGAAGGAAACGGAGGCTCGCCGGGCAGCGGCACCGGACGTCTAGCTGGCTCCGGGCTGGAGCCGGCGGCGGCGTCGCGGGACTCCCCCAGCCGGAGCTCCGGGGCTCGCGAGCAGGACGAGGCGGAGCCGCCCGCTCTCCCTCCCCGGCCCCAGGCTCTCCCGTCCGAGGGGGCCTCCTCATCCCTGCCCGCCCCGCGCGGGACTGCCTTCGCCCCGCCTGGCATCCTCGGCCGCCCGCAATGCCCCCGCGGCCCTCCCGCCCTTCCTCCCGCCGCCGCTGCCGCCGCCGCCGCCGCCGCGCACTCACTGGCTTTGCCCGGCTTGGGCCTCTGCAGCAGCTTCTGCACCGCGCCGACGTCCTCCGCCTTCACCGCCTGGATCAGCTCCTGGTCCTTGCCCATGGCGAGCGGCGGCGGCTGGGCTGGGCTGGGCTGCGGGGCTGGCCCGGGCGGGGTCCTCAGGGCCGGCTCATGCCCGGCCGCGCCCCAGCCGGCGGGGAGCGGGGCTGCGGGACGGGGCGGCGGCGGCGGCGGCGGCTCCTTTGCTGCAGCGGCTGCCGCGGTCGCGACGCGCAATGGAGACGCGCGGCCGGGGCGCAGCGCCTCGCCGGCGGGCGGGGACAACTCGGCGGCCGGGCTGCGGCGGGGGCTCGCTCAGCACAGCCACCGCCGCCTCCTCCCTCTCCGCCTCCTCCTCCTCCTCTGCGGCGGCGGCGGCGGCGGCGGCGTCCTCACTCCTGCCGGCGGCTCGGGCCGAGCCGGCTCCCCGCCGCCGCCGCCGCCAAGAGCCTCGCCGGAGCCGGCGACGAGCCCTCCATGGCCGGGCGCGCCGGAGCTGCGCCTGGCTCGCCTCTGCCGCGCTGCCGCCGCTGTCCTGCTGGGGCGTCGCTCGGCGAGGAGGCGGCTCCCGCTCGGCGCGGTTCGGGCGGGGGGCGCCGGGGGAGCCCCCTCCCCGGAAGGCCCAAGCCCGGGCATCGCGGGAGCCGGGCGAGGGCGCCTCTACGGGCGTGCAGAGCGCTCGGCGCGCCTAAGCCGGCCAGGTCGGCGGACGCGCTCCGTGCCGGCGGGCGAAGGGCGGCCGGGTCCTGGCAGAGTCGGCGTCCGGGCAGCGAAGGGCTTGGCGGCGGCTCCTTCATGCCGGACCCCGAGCGAGGCGCAGAGCGGCACCTGTCCGGCGCCCCGAAGCTCTGGGGTGGCGGGTGGGGGGCGGCCGGCAGGCGAGGTGCAACCGCGGGGCCTCCGAGCGCGCCGGACGAAGTGGGGGGGAAGCATCCCGGGACCGCCTGGAGGGGAGCGAAAGGGCGGGCGGGAGCTGCGGGGGGGTTTGCACGGGGAGGCGATTCCTGCAAGCGGGTGGCTTCCGAAGGGAGGACCCGGGACCACTGGCGGCCCCCTCGGCGGCTGTCTGCCGTCTCCTCCGAGGAAATCGGCCCAGCTTCTTCGGAGGCGACCGGGGACAGCCGCCGAGGGGGCCCCCAGGTCCAAATCGCTCCGTCCTGACCCCAGACCTTCCCCTCGGATACTCCCAAGCGCAGCAGCCCCTGCTGAGCCGGCGGCTGCCCGGTGGGGTCCCACAGCCTGCAAAACCCTCCCGAGTGGGTGGCCCGTCACTTGGGGCCCTCGCATTTGGCACACCCCCTGCACGCTCCCAGCTATTGGTGTCTGGGCGGATGTAAACCTTGTTTAAAACAAGCCGTGGTTTAGGGACTGCAGGCCTCCTGGCTGTCTTTGGGGAACCGTCCAGTCAACTTGCACTGAGCCCAGGCAGGACCTTTAGCGTCCCCCCTGCAAGGGACAAGGTGGTCTTGTGGTCCCTCTCTCTCGCCACCTTTGGCAAATGAATGCCAAGACCGACATCTTAAAAGCAAAAATATCAGACGGAGGCACTTTTTCCCAATTAGCGCATCTTATTAAAAGACAGAAGCTCTGCTGAGCTGATGCCTTTGCTCCCATTTGAGAAAGGGACTCAAAGAGTTCTCCAATATTTTGCTGCCATGACTGACATGCTGCTCCTCCTATAATATCTGGAAATTGAGGCAGGAAGGCAGGCAGTGCGCGGAGAGGCCTTCTCTGTGGTGTAAGACCCCCCCCCCCCCCCATTCCAGACAGGTAATCCTGGATTTACAACCATTCGTTTATTGACCAATGTTAACAACAGGACTGAAAAAAGTGATGGCTTTTCACACTGTTGCAGCACCTCTGTGCTCATGTGATCAAAATTCAGAGCCTTGGCATATTTATGACAGTTGCTGTGTCCCTGGGGTCATGTGATCACCTTTTGCGACCTTCTGACATGCACAGTCAATGGGGAAGCCAGATTAACTTGACAATAGAATAGGTTCTGCTTCAGTAGGGGGCTGGACTAGAAGACCTCCAACATCCCTTCAAGTTCATTCTATTCTATTTTATTCTAGTCTATTCTAGTCTAGTGTACCATGTTATTAACTTGAAAAATGCAGTGATCCACTTAACAACTGTGGCAAGGGTCATAAAATGGGGCAAAACTCACTTAATGCCTGTCTCATTCAGCAACAGAATTTTTGGGTTCAAGATTTGTGGTTGTACGTAGAGGACTTCCTGTATATAGATGACATAATGTAGGACGGAGCGTCTTTTATCTAGCCAATTATTTCCTTTGCATAAAACCAGATTCCAGAGTTGCTGGAGGGGAAAAAGAAAGGCACTTTTTGGAAGAATATTAAGGAAACCTGTCCAAGATGAGGCCGGTGAGTTTGGTGCAAATCAGCTACCCTTGAGATACCACCCTTGAGTGCAAAAGAGGAATTAAAAAACAATTAAAAAATAAAAAAGAGCTAGAAAGCCGACCCATTTCACGCACTGCCAAGCAGATTTATTTTTTTCTGTTTTGCCTACCAGTTCTTATTCCTATTCTAAAATTTGAATTTGTTTTCAGAGTTCTTTTCAGAGAAGTGAAGGCTGGTGGGTGGGATATTTTTTGCAACTTCTCCAATGCTGAGACAACCAAAGGCTGAGGTGAGGGTCCCACCTTCTCTGCAATTGCCTGTAGCCTGGCTGAGGAGCCTGATCCAGGAGGGGCAGGGGAGCGAGCCTTGCCCTGGGAAAAGGATTAGAGAGTAGTTCTCCCCCAGTCATCATCATCATCTTCATTTAATGACCCCATCATCCCTTGTGGAGTGGAGTCTGAATGGAGCTAGTTTTAATGGCCGGATGCCCTTCCTGTCACCAATGCCGAGTTTTGTTCAGCAGATCAAAAATCCTGCCTAGGATTGAACTTACAGACTTCTGATTGTGAGGCAAGAGCTCCACCTCTAGGTCACCGGAACATTCCCCCTGGTTTCAAGTTCACGAAGAGGAAAGTGCAGCCTTTCTCAGATTTGTCCAACTAGTGGTTCATCCTCAAACCGTTTGAAGATCTCCTTGTCACTTGTTGAATAGGTGGGATACGCACCCAGGACAGGCCTCAACGCCTTGGCACCGCCCATTGCCCTGCCCTGCTTTCTCCAAAGGCATCCCCAAGAGCAGATGAGGCTTGGAAGGAAGGGCCCAACCCTAACCCATCAGGGTCCAGGGAGGTGTGAGTAAGAGGCTGAGCAAGGAACGAGGCTAAACAAGGCTCCGCCTCAGGAAATTCACCATCACATGCGAGAACAAACATCTCTCTCTCTCTCTCTTATTTGGCACATAAAAGAACACAGAGGCTTCACAAATATGCTCCCAGGGTCTTGACAGACCAATGAATGAATAATTCACCCTCCTCATATTCAGTTAAAACCCTCCTCCCAAATTATTTATTTTATTTCACCTTTCTTCCTTTCCTTTCCTGTCTTTTCTTTTGTGATGGACACAGTAACCTACATCTAAAGAAATAAAAGTATATTAAAAGGGGCTTGATACAACCAGGACTTAGCTTGGATTTAAGAGGGAGGATTCTTCCAGTTGGTTTTACTTTCTTTTCTCTCTCCCTCCCCCTCACACCACTGTCCACAGGCACCCTCACAAAAAAGTGCGTGCAACTAATTAATTACACAGGATGAGAGGCCGATTGGTGTGGCGGTGAAGGCATCGGGCTAGAAACCAGGAGGCCTGAGTTGGGCACAAAGCCAGCTGGGTGTCCTTGGGCCAGTCACCTCCCTTCCAGCCTTGTGGAAACCTCTTCTGGAAAACCTTGCCAAAAAGAATTGCAGAGATTTCTCCAGTCTCCAAGAGTGAGGCCTGACTGAACGGAAGAAAAAAAAAAATAGACCACAGGATGCCCCTTTGACCGGAAGGCCAAGAGACTGGGTTAGGGCCGCCATTTTGGGTATTGGAACCCCTGTGGTCACCTGGGCAGAGATTCTCAGGGCCGTTCCCCAACCCCACCCATCCTCTCTGCCCTCCCGTTTCCCGTTACCTTTTATTTCCGCTTTCAAGGAGAGTACTGGGGGGGAATCCCAGAGGATTCCTTGGAAGGAAAGATGAGGCTGGCGGTTTATTTATTTTTCATCAAAAGAATATTTTAAACAATATTTAATTGGGAGAGCGGGAGTGGGAGAGGAAAGCTGGCGAATGCTATGGGGCCCGCTCTTTAATGGCAGCAGCCAGGCAGTTTTCCGCTGTGCGAGAGGATACTGATGGGAATAAGACGAACTATAATACATAATTAAAAAAACAAACAAATATATCAGTAATCATAAATAAATATAAAGCCGCTTGTAAGTCATATGCTGCTTTGTTGAGTCTCTACATTGGCAACAGTGAATACTGTGCAGTCTCCGTGAAGGGAAAAAGCATCTCGACTCACCTGTAAACATACACCTGAAAAAAAATTCTCCTAGGAACATTACTGGACACTTATTACCTAGTTACTAGGAGTTTTCAGAAGTTGTTCCCCAGGGTCGGTGTCTCTGGAGATTCTCAGTCATCCAAGTTATGGTTGTCTCAAGGATGCTTTCTTACAAAAGGCAACTGGATTTTCTTGCTTTGCTTGAAGACCTTTCGCTTCTCATCCAAGAAGCTTCTTCAGTTCTGATTGAACGTTGAAGAATGGAAGGCTTTGCAGAAAAATTTCAGGCTACAGGATTCACATGACCCTGAGGGCATGGATAAACCCCCCAAATGGCCTCAATCATTCTCAGAAAGAGTCTTAATGACCAGATGACTGCAAGATTTATGTTCTTGTGCCATATCTGCAGGGGTGGGCTTCAAAAAAAATTAGCAACTGGTTCTCTGTCCCAATCCTGGGTGGGTGTGGCTATAGTGGGCGTGGCCTAGTCAGCCTCCTGCACCTTGGCAGGGGGGAGCGTTTTCGCCGTCCCTGGACTCCGGAGGCTTCCCTCGAGCCTCCAGGAGGGCGAAAACAGCCTCCCGTTTTTCACCCTCCCTGAGCTTCTGCATGGGCCCTCTGCTTACCTGGGATCCATAATGGGCTACGTGGAGACTCCTGGGAGGGGAGGGGCAGGGGGAGCAGGGCTAGCCAGTCGTTACAACTACCAGTTTGTCGAACCAGATGTAAAATGAACATCCAGGTCACTCAAACCGGTGCGAGCCAGTAGCCGCCCACCCCTGCATATCTGTCATCGGACGTTGGTGATCATATTGGCAATCCTATTTTTATCAACAGCCACATGAAAAAGGGCTGTTGAGTTTTGTCCAAACCGGCCCCTTAGATTTTGAAGCCCTGGTGTTCTTCTTCTGCCTGGACCTCATTTGCCTTCAATCTTTCCCTGGAGGATTAAGTGAAGGAGGCCGTATTTTCTCAGGTGTCGTCGCATCATATGTCCAAAATATTCTAACTTTTGCTTTTTGATGGTTTGGATGATTTCCCTTGGCTTTCCCAGGCGGCTTATCCCCTCCTCATTTCTGATTTTGTCAACCCAACTTATATACGTAAAACAGCCGCCTGTAAATCCACATTTCAAATGCTTCTAGTCTCTTCAAGTGGCTTTCTCTCTGAGACCAGCTCTCCGCTCCGTAGAGAAATATAAACCCATTTTCCTTGCTGCCTCTGTGGAAACAAGACCCCTTCTGAGCACCAATGGGATTTCATGTCTTCTTTCCTAGAGCTTCTCCACCTTGTCAAGTTAAAGAAGGGTGGACTTCAACTCCCATAGCTGGCTGGGGAAGTCTGGGAGTTGAAAGCTGCCCTTCTTTAACTTGACAAGGTTGAGAAAAACTGCTCCATGCGCTTGTTCGCTTTGAGGGATGTTTTCTCCTTGCACGAGAGCTTTCTAAACACAAGGAATGGCTGCCTTTGCATCCAGTTCTTTGGCCCAGGGAAGGCTGGCTGCAGGCCCAGGCCCAGAGGCCCAGATTCAGCCATGAGCATCTGCCACAGGGACTTGGCCCCATTCAGCCACAAAGCAGCTTTTCCCTGCAGGAGACAAAGCTGGCTACCTTTGTGTCAAAGAGGCGCGTCTCCTTCCAGGAGAGGATCTGCTCCTGCAAGAATGACCCAGATTCTTCCCTGGGGGGCGAGCGCAACATTTCTTCCGCTGAAAAGAACCGGCGCAGGAGTCGGAAGACTCTTCTCGCTGGGGGAGGGAGGGGAACCTGTAGGGCCTCCTCCCGCCTAGGTGGACTGGAAGAAAAGGAGGAATTACCTGCTCGGCTGCTCCTCTACCTGAGCAAATGTTACGGAATTGGAAGGGGCTTTGGAGGCCATCTAGTTCAGCGGTCGCCAACTGGTGGGCCATGAGAAAATTTTGGTGGGCCGCAGAGAAATCTCACCCCCAGAGCACCCCCCTGCCAAAGCAATTAATCCAGGCTGCGCAGAAACACAAGGCTGCTCAGCCCACATGGCCCGCGGGAACGCTCCCCGTCCACTCACTCCTCACCCGGTAAACTTGCCTGCTAAATTGCTATTTTTCCTTTTTCCGACCATCATCTGTTCTGCTTTGCCGGGAGATTTAGATTAGCTAGGAAGCAGGAAATGGTTGGATTTCTTGCTTTCTAGCTAGTCTTTAGATCTTCGGCTCTGCTTTCAGTACAGCCAAACCTCCCTTAGGACAGAAGGTTTGCTTGCAAGCAAATTCAGTGCAGACTCACCGCAAGCAAATTTAAGAGACCGAGCTAGCCGATGGCAGATAGATAGATCACTGAATGATTCTGTGAGCGAGGTCAATCTGCCTGGTTTGGGGTAAAAGTTGCTCTTTTTTGAATAAAAAAAAAAATCAATATTTACATACATGGTGTGTTGTGAGTTAATTTTGTTGAGTTTGCTTGCTAGCAAATTTTATGTGACAGACTGAGCTAGCCAATGGCAGATAGATAGATCTCTGAATGAATCTGTGATTCTGAGAGCAACTCAACCTGACTGCCTGCTTTGCCTGATTTTGGGTAAAAGTTGCTCTCTTTTTTATAAAAAAATTCAATATTGATATAAATATAAATTTATAATATTTACATACAAGCCATGCCCAGCCAGTCACATGACCACCAAGCTATACCCACAAATTAGGCCGCACCCACAGAACCAGTTAGTGGTCCCTCGGATCTAAAATTACGAGTTTGGTGGTCCCTGAGGTTCCAAAGGTTGACCCCTGTTCTAGTCCACCCTCCTACTCAAGTAGGAAAGCCTGTATCATTCCGGACAAATGATTGTCCAATTTCTTCTTGATGGAGCAGCCACCGCTTCTGGAGACAAGCTATTCCACTGGATAATTGTTCTATCAGGATATTTCTCTTTAATTCTAGATTGGATCTCTCTTTAATAAGTTTCCATCTGTTACTTCTTGTCCTGCCTTCAGGTGCTTGGGAGGATCACTTGACCCCTTCCTCCTCTCTGTGGGAGCCCCTCAAATGTGGGAAGACTGCTATCCTGTCACTCCTAGTCCTTCTTTTCACTAGACGTACCCAATTCCTGCAACCATTCTTCATACGGTTTAGCCTCCCGTTCCCTAGTCATCTCTGTTGCTCTTCTCTGCACTCTTTCTAGAATCTTAGCATCATTTGGGGACCATGGTAACAAGGGTGGGCTTCACATTTTTAGCAAAGGATTCTTGGCCCAGTTGCTGGCTGGGCACGGCTAAGTCAGTCAGCTCCTGCACCACGGCGGGTGGGGGGGAGCGTTTTTGCCCTCCCTTGGCTCCGGAGGCTTTTCCTGAGCCTCCAGGGGGGTGAAAATGGCCTCCCCGGGCTCCGGAGGCTCTCTGGAAACCGGAAACGGGCTTTCCCAAATTTCCGGGAGGCCCATTTTTCACCCTCCCTGAGCCTCCGTATGCGCCCTGCACTTACCTGCATCCAAATCGGGCCGCGTGGGGATTCCTGGGAGGGGTGGGCGGGGCCAGCCAGGAGGGGGATTTGCGGGTTCTCCCAACTGCACAGAATCTGACCTAGGGGGTCCCCTGAACCATGCAAGCCCCCAGCTGCCCATCCCTCTAGGTGCCCTGAAGTTCTTCCCTGCACCTCCAATGACTCCACCAACTAGAATGGAAATGCACGTACTCAAAAACATAACTTTTATCCCGTTTTCAAGTATGCTCCAATATTTTAAAGTAACTTCTTGGGCAGAAGCTCATCTTTACCTGCATTTAAACAATTACTATTTTTTTTCCATTCATATCGTTGGCAACCACAGAATATATATATATATTTTTAAACCAGGAATGGAAAGTCAGGCTTGACTGATTAACAAGGTGCCCTGAAATGGATGCTAACTCTTAGCAACCACAGGGGCCGACTTTCTCAGGAGCAGGCTGATCTGTCCTCGACCTGAACTTTTAGCTATCCCGGCAAATTAATTGCAGTGGTAATTGAACCTATCCATCTTCCTGCTTGTCTTCCTCTTCTTTCCTCCCACTTTTAGAGATTTCTCAAGGGAGTCAGGCTGGCACAGAACATGTTTAAATATGAGAGGCTGAGCCTGACCATCGGTGCCTCGAGAGAGAATCTGGGTCGTTGTGATCAATGATTCATGGGTTTGTTTTCTTGGTTTTCTCCAAGATCTCCAAAGCTCAAAGGCTCTCCTGCTTCTTTCAAGGCCAACCTGTGCTCCTTCTGAAGGGCCAAGGGCACCACCATGTGATCCTGACCGACTTTAGGAGCTGCGGGCAGCTGGGGGTCTGTTCCAAGGCTTAACTGGCAAGTGCTAATTTGCAGCGTTCGAATCCCTAGCGCCACGTAACGGGGTGAGCTCCCGTTCCTTGCCCCGGCAGCTTCTGCCAACCTAGCAGTCCGAAAGCACGTAAAAAATGCAAATAGAAGAACAGGAACCCCTTTGGTGGTTCTCCATGCGCCTTCGGCCTTTATTCCTCCGGCCACATGACCACGGAGGCGTCTTCGGACAGCGCTGGCTCTTCTTCGGCTTTGTGACGGAGAGGAGCACCGCCCCCCTAGAGCCAGAAACAACTAGCACGTACGTGCAAGGGGAAAGTTTACCGTCCTAATCTGCAGCGTGGAGGCATTGAAATAAAAATTATGGTAGCTTTGGGGAAGCTTGAAACTAGGGAAGGGCTGGGCACCTTCACCAGACGGCCTCTGGCCTCATTTTCCTATTGAAATTCAGGAGGAGAAAATCCCAGGAGCTGAAAACAGCCACCGGAGCCAGACACACAAACTCTGCGTCAATCAGCTGCCCCCGACTGGCAAACAGCAGCGGCAATGCAAGGCTGCAACGGATATTGTTTCTGGGCCCAGATCAGCTCCTTACCGGAAAGTCAGCCGCTAAGCAAGAAACCTCTTGGGCCCTCGGCTCTGGCGCAATTGCAGGGAAGCTGCAGAAGTGCCTAATTTGAAGGCCCTTCCTGGGCCTGCCAGGATGGAAACCAACCCCAAACCCCAAATATTTCTGCATTCTTAAGGTGGGGTCGGTTTAGAGGAACCTGCTTATTAGCTACAGAAAAATGAGCTTTCAGCACAGACTACGAATAGCGGAGTTCTTCCCCGGGCACCTAATCCCTTGGTTTCGGAACCATGCCGAGCCACGTTCCATTGGTAAACCACAACTGGTCGAGTTTGCCCAACCACAAGAGCTGAGCTCACACAACACGGCTTTGCACAGTGGAGCTGATCTATACGAACCCACACTTCAGATGAGCCCGTTTACAGACGTTGTTCCCCATGGATCAATGTGTGCGTAGCTGTGCGACGTTATTCACCACCTGAATAGGTTGCTACTACCCCGTGATTCATCTCAATGGTTGTGTAGCTTTGTCTAAAAATCTTAAATGGTTGTTTTGACATTAGTATAACATGGTTTCTCAAGAGGACATGTGGAAGTTCTACGCAAACCCCCTCCCTGCCTCAAGAACTGTTCCTCCTTTGAACCAGGAGGTTTTTTTTTGGGGGGGGGGGGGTCAACACAGGTCCTGCAATTCCTGCCTGTTGAGCCCCCAAAACCTCCCGGCTTTTGCCAACAGAGGAGCCCATCTTTATAAAAAAATACTTTATTGTCCTGGGCACCACAGCAGCAACTCTCCTGTACAATTAACTCTTCACGACAGCAACTAACTCGGAGGCCGCCTCACGAAACAGGTCCGTTGGCAACCCCAGAGCCTCTCCTGGTGGGAAGGGACCCTGCAGCTGCTCCTTTGAGGAGGGGGAAACGGTCAGCCCACTCCTCCTGCTTTCCTTGGCAGAGACCACCCGGGGGAGCCCAGGTTTCCCCCCCCCCATTCCTCTCTTGGGGAAAGCAGCGAGGGGGATCCACACCTCACCCTCCATGTCTGCCCCACAATTACAGGAGCCAAAGACTTACGTGCAGCTCAGGAGGTGCCAAACAGCAGCTCTGGGCCCCTTGCGCATCGAATCTGACACCCAGGTAAGGCGGGGTTAGGATGAAAGCCATAGGCTCACCAGAGCAAAGGGCACCCGCTTTGGGCCAAGCCCATTCCCTGCCCTGGGCTGCACATCAGCCAAGAGGAGCAGGGCAGGATATCCGGGGACCATCAGGGACTCCCCGGAGGGGGTGTCCTGCCTGGCAAGGCTATCTGTGAGCGTCACTCCCCTCTGCAGGGCGGCGGCTGCACCCCCCTCCCTGGCTGCTTCCTCGCCTGCCATTTCAAAATGCCTGCCTATTTCCACCTGGCACCTGGTGGGGAGCTCAGTTACATGCCTGCCAATCGCTTGGGCTGCCCGGGAGCCGAGTGAGCTGGTCCCACTGTAGGACGAGCAGCCGCGAGCAGGAGAAAGGATGCACGCCACCCCCTCCCCTTCGGCAGGAGGGCTGGATGGCAGAGTGGGGGGGGGCGCTGCCTTTGCAATTCCCCTCCCCAGGGACAAGGCGAAGGGTCTCACCAAGACACTAGGGCGGGTGGCAAACGGGAAGGTCCTTTTACATGCTCCCTGAGAAAACCAAGTCACGGTCCACGAGGACACGTGAGTCTTTCCACCGTCAGGAAGATTTTAGCTAGAGGGCTGCAAGCTGAATTCTGCAGGGGGCAAGAGGCCCTGGGAGCTGCCAGATTGGGGGGGGAGTGGGGGGCAGCAGCAAGACGTGGGGTCTTTTGCCCCACCCGCAGGGCTGCTCCCTTGATCCCATGTTCTGGAGAACTTGGGTTGCCACCAAAGAACAAGCTTTCGTCTGGTCTGCTGTCTCAGAAGGAAGGTTCAAAACCTCCCCACCCCCAAAAAAGTTTCTGGCCTCCATTCCAAGAGGCCACCGTTGCTCTATCCTGCCCACAGCTGAGCAAACGTTGCCGTTCTTGTCCCCCAGCGAAAGGAAGAAGCTTGTAACCTACGAAAGGTGAGAATGGACCAAGTTTCAAGTGGGGTGGGGGGTGGGGAAAGTGAATCTACCCGCTTTCAGACAAGAGAAGGGACTTTCAAAGGAGGGTGTGGGAAAGGCGGACGTTCTCGTTCTCTTTTGTCCTATTCAGCACCGTTCAGCAGTGCCCGCACCTCCGTCTCTGTCCAAATGTGTGACCGTCGTTCCCCACTTCCCCGTGGCACTTTCTCTGCCCAGGAGCAAGCACTAGAGGGGGTTGGGGGTGTGTGTGGAAGGCCAGACTACCAACCGTGCGAGTCCTGAGAGCGTTGAAAGGGAAGAAAAAGAAAGGAATGGGATGGAATGGAAACCAGGACCAAAACTTCAGCGAGCGCCCTCCCTCCAAGAATTACTCCTCCCCATCCAAACAGGTCCACAGATTCACCATCGCCGGGGGGTGGGTGGGGGGGGGTTGGGGGAGAGGTGCCAACCTGGGGGTGGAATCCATCAAAGCTGGCGAGAAACGGAGTTTGGTGGCCCAGAGCTACAAGAGGCACTAAACCCTTTCCTGGAAGGAAGCCCCCCCCCCCACCTCTCCCCGTTCCAACCTCAAGTTCTTTCAAGTTTAAAAAAAAAACCACAAATTGGACTGAACCACGAACGGGCCCCCCCTTTGTGCCTGGGAGGGAGCCCTTCCCTAGAGGGTCTTGGGCCGGGCATTCAGGCGGATGACTTCTTTGAAGTCCCGGACAAACTCGCGCAAGCGGTCCATGTGGGGATTGACATTCTCTTCCATCCATTCCTCCACGGTGTCGGGGAAATAGATGCTCTCCATGTGCGAGCGCAGGTTCTGGACGATGCTCTCCCACTCTTCGTGGACTCTGGTGGGGGGAGAAAAGAGCGGGATGCCTGGCTGAGGCTGGGGGTGTTGGGGTCTGCTGGCAGCCTGCGGAGACGGCAGCAGAATCGGGCAGTGGGGGAAGAACAGGAACCAGTCCGGGAGTCTGGGGAGGAGTCAGACGAGGGTCCTGCGTCCGATACAGAGAAGAGACCAGGACCACCTGGGAGTTATGGGCTGCCTCAGGAGCCTCCAGAATCTGGCAGCAGCGAGGCAGAGGAGCAACGGGAGCCTGTTCCCAGTGCGCCTGTGTGCAGAGCTGCTAGAAGGCAGGAGCAGCTGAGACAAAAGCAGCGACTCGGGAGTAAGGCTGGGAGGGGATATAAAGGAAGTGCAAGGGGACAGGAACCTTTGCAACGTTGTTTGCTCTGGTCGGTTTGGAACCTGAAAGCTCCGTGGTGAATTTGTGCTCCGTTTGGGTTTGAAAGACTAATTGGCAGCACTTCGAGTAAGATAAAGGTGCGCTCTTATCAGGCTTCTCCCGAAGAACTTGGGCAAACGTCCGTGGGACTATTTATAATTGGCTGAGATTCATTACGGGCAGTGAATGGAGATAATTCACAGCCGTTGAACTAAAATAAACGGGTTTTGGATTTAACGGGTGTTTGTTGGTGTTTCAGGAAGCCTTGGTCAGAACGGGGGGGGTGGGGGGGAGAGTTGGCAGCCAGCCAGAGATGGGAGCCCAGCCCCTGTGCCATTACGGGCCCCTCGGCCTCTTAGAGCTGGGATCTCCAACCTTAGCAGCTTTAAGACTGCTGGACTTCCAGAATTCCCCGGCCAGCCATCGCTCTGGGCATTCTACGTATTCTCATACAGTGACAGACTGTTGTTGTTGTTTTTTAAATCTTCCACTACATCTGTCTTCCTTTCTCTTTGCATCCACTTCTGGACCGGCTCTTGGAAGATGCCATTTGTCTGGGGGACGAACTGAATTTGATAGGGAAGCTCCACTGAAGGGGAAGATTTGTCCTTTTACACAAACACGGGGAGGGAGAGGAACCGGGATGGGGAAGGTTTTCTGGACGCCCCCTCGGGGATCCAGCCCCTCCACTATCCACTCACTTGAGCACTTTGCTGCCGAAACTTTCCATGTTTCGTGGGTTGCCAAACTGGTGCTTGCGGTGATATGGGCTGAACCATCCCTTGATGGAGCTGCCGTGTTAGAGAGAGAAAAAGTTTTGGTGAAGCTTGAACAAAATCCTTGCGGGTGAGACAAGAAAGTCAGCTGAAGGAGGAGACGACCCTGCCTGACTCCCTGGAATTGGACAGCAGCCATAAAGTAGTAGCAGTGTATGGATTTATAGACTGCTTTACAATGCTTTCACAGCCCTCTCTAAGCGGTTTACAGAGCCAGCCTCTTGCCCCCAACAATCTGGCTCCTCATTTGACCCACCTCGGAAGGATGGAAGGCTGAGTCAATCTTGAGCCTGGTGGGATTCGAATTGCTGGCTGTGGGCACAGTCAACCTGCAATACTGCACTCTAATCACTGCACCAAGATGGCCTCCTTCCTTCCACTTACCTTCCTTCCTTCCTTCCTTCCCTCCTTCTTTAGCAATAGCATTTGGACTTATATATACCGCTTCACAGGGCTTTTCCAGCCCTCTCTAAGCAGTTTACAGAGTCAGCCTCTTGCCCCCAACAATCTGGGTCCTCCTTTTACCCACTTTGGAAGGAGAGAAAGCTGAGTTAACCTTGAGCCTGGTGAGATTCGAACTGCCTGCAATAATGCATTCTAACCACTGGGAAGGGAGGGAGGGAGGGAGGAAGGAAGGAAGGAAGGAAGGAAGGAGGGGGAAGGAAGGAAAATAGCAATAGCGCTTAGACTTATATACCGCTTTATAGTGCTTTTACAGCCCTCTCTAAGTGGTTTACAGAGTCAGCCTCTTGCCTCCCCAACAATCTGGGTCCTCATTTTACCCCCCTTGGAAGGATGGAAGGTCGAGTCAACCTTGAGCCTGGTGAGATTCGAACTGCTAGCAGTGGGCAGAGTCAGCCTGCAATGCTGCATTCTAACCCCTGCGCCACCAAGGCTCCTAATCCTAGCCTTTGAAGGTTATGGCTCTCATTACCAGTCCCTGCCTTCCTAACCCTTGGCTGCCAGTAACAACAATAATTTACACCAGTTTAAATAGAGTCCAGTATCTTTCAACCTCGGCCACTTTAAGATGGGTGGACTTCAGCTCCCAGAATTCCCCAGTCAGTTCTGAAGAACTGAAGAAGCTTCTTGGATTAGTAGTGAAAGGTTTTCAAGGGGGGAAAAAAACAAGAAAGTCCAGTTTCCTTTTGAAAAGCACCCTTAGGGTTTTATAACATTTGTGAATTTTCTCTTTTGTGATCATCTGACAAGCAAAGCCAATGAGGAAGCCAGATTCTTAACAACCCTGTCACTAACTTAATTCGCTTAACAACTGTGGCAAAAAAGGTCATAAAATGGGAGAAAACTCACTTAACAACTATCTTGCTTAGCCACATAAATTTTGGGTTCAGTTGTGGTTGTGAGACGTGTCAGAGTATATTCATGAACTGGAATAGAGCATGGTAATAAGGTCAGCCAATGAATAGGCAGAGCAATTATGTCAGCCAATGAAGACGGTTTGGAAACTGAAACTAGAAGTAGCCTAGGCGTGGCTCTATATTAAGCTCTGCAGCTACGCTGAGCTCTGAGTCTGTCTATTGAAAGTGAAACTGCTTCTCTCCTCTGCTGGGTGTCTTGCTTGCCTGCTGAACTAAAGTGAAACTGATGCCTGTTTCTCAGCTCCTGAGTTCCTGTTCTGCTCTGAATCTGTTGGAGAAATCTACAGCTGGTATTGTAAAATTTACTTTATGTGTTTATAAAGAAGTTAAATGAAGCCTCAGCCATCTTATTTACTTTTCTGGCGCTGAATTTACGCTGCAATACTCTGAACAAGACGAGGACTGGCTGAAAACAGAGCAGGAGGTCTAACCAGGGGGAAGCAAGTCCACTCTTAAGAACATAGGATAAAAATGTTGGAAGCAGCCAAGAGATCTCTTCCACCGACTTCTCACTGATGTTGAGAAGCCCCAAACCAGGGTCCACTGATGGAAGCTGCACCCCACTGCCTTGCCCTCCAGAATCAGGGGCACTTTAACCTTGGAGGAGGGGGCAACCAGAAGGAGACCGAGGGGAACCTGGGGCCCGACCCACCTCCCTGGCCAAGTCCAGGCCCCTCTGCTGCCAGCACCTACCTTTCGTCCTCCAAGACTTTGCTGACTGAGTCCTTCAGCTGGCCGTCCACTTGCTCGACCAGGCGGTAGATATCGGAGCCTGGAAACGTGCCGGTTCCTTCGCTGAGAAGATGCAAAGACGCCAGGGGTTGCCTTCCATTCTCTCCAGTGCGGAAAGCGGCATTTTTACACAGGCACTGAAGCGACACCTGCTCCCACAACCTCCTGCGCACCTGCCCAGGGTATTGCTAGCCCATCCATGGGCTTCCCCTGGCTAGGGATGATGAGCTTTGGAGTACCTTTGGGCTAGGAATGGCCCCATTACTAGCCTCAACCCTGGACGAGCAAACCCCCACCCACCCACACCTCGACCCCTTTTGTGTACCCACCAAGTGTTCTTTTCCGGGTGCAGGTTCTGGAAGCCAAGGATGGCCAGGACTTTCTTTTTGGCAGCGTCTGTGAAGCCACCTGAGGGACAGAAGAAGAAGGGGGGTTGGGGGTGAAGGGTGGGAAGGGCAAGTGTGGGAAAGGGGCTGCCCCCACTGGCCGGAGACCGCCCCGTCGCCTGCCTGCCTGCCTGGCTGGCCTGGGGAAGCCGTGGCCGAAAGGTGTGCAGAGCCACAGCGTGCGTAGCCCAGAGACAACGTCTTGCGCTGTCCCTTGCACACGGACCTGTCTGCACACCGCGTGCTACAGGTTAATCCTCGGCTTACAGCAGTTCACGTAGTGACCGTTCGAAGCTGCAGCAGCACTGAAAAGGGCAAGTTATGACCGGCCATGTGACTGGGTGGGCATGGCCTCTTTTTTTTTTCAGCACCCACCCCCTGTGCTCTGGGTTTTTTTTGCCTCCTGGGCCTCAGGGAAGCCTCCTGGGCGAAGCAGTAAGACAGCAAGGGGGATGCGACCAACAGCTGATCATTGGAACAGCTGATCATCGGGAGGGAAAAAAAAGAAATACCTTAAGGAGTGACTGGGTGGGGCAGGTTGGGGAGAATGCAGTCAGCAATGTCGCGCATGTGCGCAATAAGGACTGACTGGGTGGGGAGGGGAGGGGTGGACGGAGAGGGGAGGGGCCAGCCAGGGCCATGATTTGCTGGTTCTCTGAACTGCGTTGAATCGTAACAACCGGTTCTACTGAACCAGTCTGAACCAGTAGAATCCCACCCCTGGTTATGACAGTTTTTCACATTTATGGCCTCTGTACCATAGTCACATGATCAACATTCAGCCACTTGGCAACTGACTCCTATTTGTGACCATTTGCAGTGTCCCGGGGTGACGTGATACCCTTTTGAGACCTTCAGACAAGAAAAGTCGATGGGGGGGGGCATTCACTTAAACAACCATGTTATTAACAAATGCAAGGATTTGCTTAACAACGGTAGCACAAAATGCCGTAAAATGGGGCACAGCTCACTTAACATCTGTCTCGCTTAACAATGTGAAATTTTGGGCTCTATGGTGGCCGTAAGTTGAGGACTACCCGTAATCTGCCCTTGATCTGGCTGCCCAAGCAAACAGGAGGCAGGGAAGTGTGACCCAATGTGGGAAGGCAGGCTGCAGGTGGGAAAGTCCAGCTTAAATGGCCTCTTTACTGCTTGTGACTTAAGGAGCTTTGGCAGGGGTGGGATTCAAATTTAACAACCGGTTCTGTGGGTGTGGCCTAATTGATGGGTGTGGCTTGGTGGTCATGTGACAGGCTAGGCATGGCTTGTATGTATAAATATTATAAATATTTATGTAAATATTGAATCTTTTGTGAAAAAAAGAGCAACTTTTACCCCAAATCAGGCAAAGCAGGTAGGCAGATTGAGTTGCTCACAGAATCACAGATTCATTCAGAGATCTACCATTCTGCAATCTGCTACCAGAGTTTGCACTGAAACATAGAAGCTTCAGTTCTAAGATTCAGCTCTGCTTTTAGATTATCTAGAAAGCAAGAAATCCAACAATTTCCTGCTTTCTAGCTAATCTAAATCTCCCGGTGCAGCAATTTATCAAACACAGGCAAGTTTGATGGAGCGCATGCCAGGAGTGAGTGGGAGGGGAGGGGCCAGCCAGGGGCACAATTTGCTGGTTCTCCGAACTGCGCAGAATCGTAACAACCAGTTCCATAGAACCGGTCTGACCAGCTAGATTCCCTTCGGAACAGCATCAGATTGGTGAAGCTGGAGGGAGCGGGGAGGCCCTTGTGCTGTCCCCAAGCGTAAGAGGCGAGAGGCCAGATCCATCCCCAGGGAGGAAACGAATTCTTCCCTCTCTTCAAAGGAGAATTCAGGGCTGGGGAGTAGAGAGGCTGCTTCTGCCCTGGACTTTTGTTCTGCCAACTGCCTAAGTCACTTCTGGGAGGCAGGAAGAGCACCTGGGGCATCAGGGGGCCCTGGCAGAACCCCGGAGAGGAGTTTGCAACAGCAATGGGTGCCAGTGCCACCCCCAAACGGGCATGGGATTTTTTTTTTGACCCCAGAGCAGAACCAGACCGGTCCAGTTGCAACAACTCTCTGCGTTTTCAGATCATCAAATCCTCCCCTTGCCCTGTTCCACAAAGGCAGCCCTCTTCCACCAGTTGTTCTGCCAGCTCTTTAATCTTCGCATCTGTAATCCCTGACCCAGATTGGACGTTGCATGAAGCCACAACCTGCTTACGTGGAGCTAACGCTCTAAACTAACCTTGGCTGAGTTAACATGATAGAGAGAGAGAGGTGGAGGAACCAGGTTGGACGATTTTCTCTTTGGACCCCAGAACTGTGATGAGCGCCGCTGGGGACAGGGTCCCAATTTTCTGAACATCTGGCTAAGGCAAGGAACTCCAACCTGAGCAACTTTAAGACTTGTGGACTTCAATTCCCAGAATTCCTCAACCAGTGAATGCTGGCTGAGGGATTCTGGGAGTTGAAGTCCAACAAGTCTTAAAGTTGCCAAGGTTGGAGACCCCTGGGCTAAGGGACCCTCTTCATCCCTTAAGCCCCCAGACACAATGAATGTGCAGAAAAACCTGCCCTGCTCACACCCAGGGACCCCTGTCTACCCACCTGGCAGAAACCCGATTTGACAAACCAGAGTTAGCCAGGATAACCCTGGCTCAGACCAGGCGTTAGGATGGTCGTTTCATCTGTTTTAATCTCTTGAGAACCATCAAGGGGCCTTGCCTATCCTTCCTGTGGCAAGACTCTGGAAATTAATTATGTGTTGGCAACAGACAAAAAAAAACCCCACCAGTTTTTAACTCTTCATATGCTTGCAATGTAAATACAATAAATGTAAATTGCAATCGCTATGGTTTCTCCCAGTTGCAATGGATGGGTGTGAAAGTTGGAAGGCTGAGCGCTGAAGAATGGAGGCTGGAGGAGACTCCAGCGAGTCCCTTGGACTGCAAGGCCATCCAACCGGCCGGTCCTAGAGATCTTTAGAAGGCCAGATCCTGAAGCTGAAACTCAAAAGACTTTGGCCACCTCGTGAGAAGGAAAGGCTCACTGGAGAAGAGCCGAAGGCTGGGAACGATGGAGGGCAATAGAAGAAGAAGGAGGCGGCAGAGAAGGAGGGGGCTGGATGGAGTCCCTGAAGCAGTCGGTGTGAGCTTAAATGGACTCTGGAGGACGGTAGAGGACAGGAAGGCCTGGAGGAACGTGGTCCATGTGGTCGTGACGGGTCGGACATGACTTCGCAACTAACAACAACGCTTGTAATGAAATTATTTCAAGAACCCCTCAAATACAGTCAGAAGGGAATGTCTCCCCATCGAACCAGAAGTTAGGAAAAGCTTTTTTCTAAGAGACAAAAGGGTCAGGCACTACATCTCTTTCCCCACAAAAGGGAGAGGGGCTCCAGCCCCACTTTTGGCAGGGTATTCGGAGAGCAGCTGGAGCCCCCCCCCCCACAAAGGAGGTTCTGGCATCTGCAGAGGATGAGGCAGCCCTTCTTCAAGGCACCACTGGGGGTCCCCAAAGTCCTGCCAGTTGGAGAGGCTGCCAGGGAACAGGTGTGTGTGGATTCCCCCCCATTCCCTCCCCCCATCAGTCCAAGCAGCCAATGGTTTGCATCGCATCCGCTCCCTCGGTGGATCTCCGCAACCTAGAAATGCTACAAGCTGCAGGTTTGCCTTCAGGAATCCCCTAGTACCCTCTTTGTAAAGTCCTCCATGAAGAGCAACTAGGCCAGGGGTGTTGGTTTCATTCAGGGACACCTCAGGGTTGTGTTTGACCTCGGGGGCCCGGGTGGGCATGGCCAGCTCAACATCACTCGTGTTTGGGGGTGCCCGAGCACTCTGCCAGAGAAAACAGGCTCCCGAGCTCCGTTTTCGGCCAAGACAGCCTCCTGCACACCCTCCGCCAGTGAAAACAGGGTGCGGGGGGGGAGGGGGTGGCCTTCGCTATCTCCATTTTCACTGGCAGAGGCACCGTGGGCTGGTCCTTCGCTGTTTCCAGGGCAGATCTAAGCACCTCACGGGCCGGATTCAGGTCCCGGGCCTTGACTTTGACACCCCTGAACTAGGATGATTTAAGGCTTGGAGACTAAAACATATGAAGAAGGGTTGCAGGAACTGGGTAGGTCTACTCTAGAGGAAGGGACGCGGTGGCTCAGTGGCTAAGACACTGAGCTTGTCGATCAGGAAGGTGGGCAGTTCGGCAGTTCGAATCCCCAGCGCCGCGTCATGGAGGGAACTCCCGTTCCTTGTCCCAGCTTTTGCCAACCTAGCAGTTCGAAAGCACGTAAAAAATGCAAGTAGAACAATAGGGACCCCTTTGGTGGGAAAGGAACGGCGTTCCGTACGCCTTCGGCGTTTAGTCCTGCCGGCCACATGACCACGGAGACGTCTTCGGACAGCGCTGGCTCTTCTTCGGCTTTGAAACTGAGATGAGCAGCGCCCCCTAGAGCCGGAAACGGCTAACGCATCTTTGCTTTTAGTCTGGAGAAAAGGACTGGGAGGGACATGGAAGCAGTCTTCCAGCATTTGAGGGGCTGCCACAAAGAAGAAGGGGTCAAATTATTCTACCAGAGGGCAAGAAGGGATGGACGGAAACTAATCAAAGACAGAAGCAACCTGGAACTAACTAAGGAGACATTTCCTGACAGGGAGGACAATCCCTCAGCAAAACAGCTTCTCTCCTGAGGTTGTGGGTGTTTCATCACTGGAGGTTTTTAAGATGAGGCTGGACAACCATTTGTCTGGAATGGTACACAGTCTTCAGCTTGGGCAGGGGGCTGGACTAGATGACCCCCCGAGGTCCCTTCCAGCTCTATTCTGATCGATATAAACCCCTGCCCACCTTCCCCCTCCCCACACAGGGGCTCCCCTCTCACCGTTCACCAGGGTCTGCAAGCATACAGCCAGCGAGGGGATCCCGACGGGCAGCAGCTCACACAAAGCAGAGTAGTGGTCGTACCTGCAGAGGGAAGGGGAGGCGGTTGCGCCTTTGGGACCCACTGGATTCCCCCCATTTGGCCTATCCGGGCAGTGGATCCCGTCCTCCTTGTTAGCAGTGCAAAAAGCAGGATGGGGAGGGGGGGCAGGGGGGAGCACCCCAAGGCTGCAGAAGGCCTCCTTTTTCTTTAGGGTGGGGACCCTCTAAAGGCAAGAGGGGGGTGCTAAGCCCGGGCATTTCTCCTGGGGGAGGGCCCTGGCCCAAGGCGTTCCAGACCCCCTCCCTCTCCTCCCTCTCCCCGGGGAGCTAAGCAGCAGGGCCTCCAGTTCTGCCAGCCTTAAACTGGGGGAGCGGAAAGGGGACCCTGCCTCATCAAAAGCCTTGGCAGAGGGCACAGCTGCCTGTGGGAGCAGCCCTGAAGCCAGCCTGGGGGCCCTTCTTCTCCCCTTGGGGTGTGGGGGGGGGAAGCGGATGGTGGAGGCTGGGATTCCTGGGAAGCCAAACTCTGTTTCTCCCCCCCCTCCCCCCGCCCCTTCCTCCACTTGCCTTTGCCAGCCGGTGAGCACAATGCCCTGGAAGTGGATGGAGGGCGTCTTCTCCATGGACTGGATGACCTTCAGCCACCGCAGGTGGTTCTGCAGGTGGGTGTTGAAGGGGGTCCAGGCCTGGGCGGGGCCCGTGGTGCCTTTGAAGGCGCTCGCAAACCAGATGGTGGAGAAGCCGCACTCGGCGTATTTTTCAATGTACCTCCCTGGAGGGAAGGGCAGAGAGGGTCATCCGTGCTCCATGCCAGCCCTGGGAACTCGCTCAGGACTTGAAGAGGTGTCCAAGAGCCCTCAGGGAGCTGGCTCTGGGGAGGCAGGGGGAGAGCCGTGGGATCCCAGGCAAAGCGGCACCCAAGGCTTCCCTGTCTCAGAGACGCCAATTTCACGGGAAGGGGATGGTGAGGGGTTAAAACGAGAGGGCCCCTCCCTTTACGCCAACTGGGATACAAGGGGTCCTTTCAAGACACAAAAATGTCTGGTTTTGTTCAACTGCTTAACTTCCTTACGCGCACTGCAAAGACATGAAAGAAAAGAAAAAAGAGAAGAGAAGAGAAAAGAGAAGGGAACAGAGAAGAGAAAAGAAAAGAGAGAAGAGAAGAGAAAAGAAACGAGAAAAGAAAAGAAAAAAGAAAAGAGAAAAAAAGAGAAAAAAGAAGAGAGAAGAGAAAAGAAAAGAGAAAAGAGAAGAGAAAAGAGAAAGATAAAAGAAAAGAGAGAAGAGAAAAGAAAAGAAGAAAAGAGAAGAGAAGAGAAAAGAGAAAAGAAAAGAGAAAGATAAAAGAAAAGAAAGAAGAGAAAAGAAAAGAAGAAAAGAGAAGAGAAGAGAAAAGAGAAAAAGAAAAGAGAGAAGGAAAAGAAAAGAAGAGAAGAGAAAAGAGAAAAGAAAAGAGAAAGAGAAAAGAGAGAAGAGAAAAGGAAAAGGAAAAGAGAAAAGAAGAAAACATAGAAGAGAAAAGAAGAAAAGAGAAAAGAGAGAAGAGAAAAGAAAAGAGAAGAGAAAAGAAAAAGAAAAGAGAAAAGAAAAGAGAAAGAAAAGAGAAAAGAGAGAAGAGAAAAAAAGAGAAAGATAAAAGAAAAGAGAGAAAAGAAAAGAGAAAGAAAAGAGAAAAAAAGAGAGAAGAGAAAAGAAAAGAAGAGAAGAGAAAAGAGAGAAGAGAAAAGGGAAAAGAGAAAAGAAGATGGGAAGCCAACCTATTTGCTGCGTATCGAAGTCTGGAGCGTAAAACCACAGCACGGGAGATGCGTGTTTGGCAATGCCGGAATCTGAAAGACATCCGGTCAGTCCTTGGGTGAGATTGCACAGGTGACTTCTCCAAGTCCACAACCTTGAATGGAGCATGAAAGCCCTGCAGCCGAGGATCGGGTGGGTGACTTCACACCAAGGGCTCAAACCTTCCCTTGGCGGCTGCTCTCAGCACTGGGGTCCCTCTTCTGCCCACCCCACCTCCTCCCTGCTTCTCTGGAACGGCTGAACTGCTTCGGGCACATGACGGTCTCTCTCTCCTGCTCTTCTCTATGACCAGCCCTGCCCCGCCTCCAATGTTTTCCTTGTATAGCCCCCTGTGACATAAGCAGGGGGTGGGATTCAGCCGGTTCAGACCGGTTCAGGCAAACTGGATGTTAAATGTACATCTGGTTCGCTGAACCGGTAGTTGAACCAACTGGCTGGCCCCGCTCAACCCTCCCCTCCCGGGACTCTCCACGCAGCCCATTTTGGATGCAGGTAAGTGCACGAAGACTCTGGGAGGGGAGAAACGGGCCTCCTGGAAGTCCAAAACTGAGCCCATTTCCAGCTTCTGGAGAGCCTCCAGACCCCGAGGGAGGCCGTTTTCGCCCTCCCAGAGTCCCGAGGGAAGCCTCTGGATTCCGGGAAAAATAAAAAACGGCCCTCCCGGAAGTTCCAGTAGGCCACGCCCACCATGGCCACGCCCACTAAGCAACCGGGCAGCGAACCAGTTGCTGGGATTTTTGAATCCCACCCCTGGACGTAAGGTCACCTCAGCCAATCACAGCCGTGGACCTCACCCCACCCTCCAGGTGTGCAGGGACAGCGTCGAGGAAGACCACTGCAAGACGGGCAGGCTAAGGCCAGCGACAGCCCAGGTAGTCCTGGGGGGGATGGCACTGACCTTGGATGGCTGCGACGCCAACCTTCCGCAGCATGTCGTCCCAGAGCAGCACCTGCAGCCCCCACGGCTGGCTGGCGATGAATTGCACCACCTCCCGGATGTGGTTCAGGTACATCTTGCCCGTGTCGCCCCCGTTGCGAGCCATCCAGTTCTTGGAATCCAGCCCTTCGCCCAAGTGGAAGACCTGCAGGGCCACAGAAGTGCCTGAGCAGGACAGAATGGGGGGGGGCTGTTTCCCCCAGCAGGCTCTGCCCTTTCATAGTGGATGAAGCAACCACTTCAATCCCTCGTTTCGGGGTGGGTTGAATGGGGAGGGATTCCACCTGCACTTGAGAAAAACGGGGCTGTCGACAACCCTGAAGTCATTCTGAGCATCTCCAGGGCTGCCGCCGCCGGGCTGGTTGGAGCTGTGGGAGCGAGAGGAGGGGAAAAGAGATAGCGGGGACTTGCAGCCAAATTAAAAATCTTCCTTATGGGAACCAAGGACACTCTCACCAGGTGTTGGGAAGGCGTGGACTGGGACTAATTGACACATGGACTGTGAACCTGATTGGACCATGCGATGGACAGGTAAACGGGAGGGGGGAAGAACATTTACTTTTAAATTTGGGTGCGGGAAACCGCAGGGCTTTAGAATCGGGTTTTCCCCAGAGGAGCCAATATGTCAATGCCCAATAAATCTATTCTTTGTGGAACACTCAGGCCTCAAGCTTTGTTTGAGTTGGGTCTGTTACTTGGAACCCTGACAGCTCTTCCAGACAGAAGCTCCCAAATCAAAGAAGAGAACCAACCTAGAACTAAGGAGAAATTTCTTAAGAGTGAGAACAATTAACCAGTGGAACTACTTGCCTCCAGAAGTTGTGGGTGTTGCATCGCTGGAAGTTTTTAAGAGGAAACCGGACAGCTACTTGTCTGGAATGGTACAGGGTCGTGGTGGCAAGCCTATGGCACGCGTGCCATAGGTGGCACGCAGAGCCAATTGTGCGGGCACATGAGCCCCAGGCAAACTGCACATGCACGCACATCACAGCTGTTTTGGGGCCCGTTTGAGGCCTTTTTCAGCCTCCCAGAGGCTTGAGGGAAGCCTCTGCAGCCTTTGCAGGCCGAAAAATAGGCCCGTTTCATCACTTCCTTTATTTCCGGAAATACCGGAAGTGACGAAAAAGGGCCTCAAGCCTCTAGGAGGTCAAAAAAGGTCTCAAATGGGCCAAAAATCAGCTGGAAGGCACAATGCAGGTAAGGGGGCAGCGTGGGGGGGGGATTGTGCATGCATGCATAGGGGCGTGGTGGGGAGGGCGTGGGTGCATTGCCTTCTGGGTGCTGGCACACGAGCGAGCACAAGCACGGAAACATTTTTTTGGCACAGGAGCCCCAAAAGGTTAGCCACCACTGGTATAGCGTCTCCTGCTTTTGCAGGGGGTTGGCTTAGAAGGCCTCCAAGGGTCCCTTTCTGCTGTAATTATTCTGTTAAATGCTCCCCCCAGCTTGGGCTACCCAAAGGCAGAGTGTATTCTCACTTCATACCCTCATCTACAAGACTTTCTCCTTGAGGATACCGCCCCCCCCATGGCTACCAAGCCTCATCCTGTTTCAGTTTCCTGATCAGAAATATTAAACAAGTCGTTGAATGAATGCCTATCAATGCTTGGGAGAATGATTAACTTGGAAACTCAGAAGTACAGATATACCCAACTGCTGTTTTTAACACACCGAAGAGGCTAATTTTAGTAACAAGCAGGTCCAAGGGTAACTTGGAACCCTTTTCTAACAGAACTGTATTAAATCTCAGCTAGAGCTAATAGCAGGCTGATAAATAAGCATGGCTTGGTTCCCCAATGTTCTCAAAATGTCTAAAGCTGCAAAAAAACAAAAATATAGGAATCAGCCTTTTTAAAGAAACTGTCTTAGAAACATGGAGTTTTTTCTCTTTTTTACGGCTCTGTTAACTCTGATAACCTCCCAGAGTATGTTTTTGCATGATCTTCTGTAATGACAAAAGCAGATCTCATGTATCTGTGCATGCACAAAGGGAAGATCTGTTAGAATGCCAGCAAAACCTTGTCCGCATGTGACACAGGACGGTGGAAAATGTTATGTGCTGCTTTGCTACGTGCGTAATTCCCCAAAGGGCTGCTGGAGAAAAACATCTCTTGAAAGGAAGAGGCAGAAGATCTGTTATTTCGTGGGCGAGAGAGAAGCAAGCTCCTTCCGAGGATCCTGAACTGGGAAAATGGCTGGGAATAACAGAACGGAAAAATGAGAAGGGACCTTGGAGGTCATCTAGTCCAACCCCATACACAGGCAGGCAACCCTATGCCATTTCAGGCAGACGGTTTTCCAATCTCCCCAAAAGTCATTGCAGAGGACACGTCTTGATGCCCTGAAAGGTTGAGCGGCTTTCAACCCATCTGAACTTCCCAAACTCAACCGTGGCCCCAGTCAGGCTGGGATGGAGAATCTGAGGGGATGGGGGGGGGGAAGGATGGGAGGGGGGTGCAGAATCAAATTAAAATAGATACATTGAGCCCCACATCTTTCCTGGACCTACCTTCTTAATGGCTCTTTTGGCCCTTAAATGTTGGCAACATGACCTTTGAGGCATGAGGTTAACACAGAGAATAAGGCTGGGTTTGGGCATCGACCGTACATCGCACCAACCAACCTTTCATGCTCGCAGGGCCATTCTTTTAGCCGCTAACTCAGATGAATGGCAAACGGCTCCCTCTGCCAGATTGTTTCTAGACGAGGGGAGAGTCCAGAGAGAGAGGGATCCCCCAACCATGCAGCAGACTTCTCCCCCTCTATGTACCTCATCGGCCCCAATGTGAACCCAACTGGAGTGGGGGTGCTTGCTGAGGACCTGGGTGAGCAGAGCCTTCAGGAGGGCCAGGGTCTCTGGCAGGTGGGGGTTGAAGCTGTTGGGGAAACGCTCCACCTCGCGCAGATGCCGGTACTTCTCATGTTTCAAGATAAACTGCAAGAAAGAAAGAAAGAAAGAAAGAAAGAAAGAAAGAAAGAAAGAAAGAAAGAAAGAAAGAAAGAAAGAAAGAAAGAAAGAAAGAAAGAAAGAAAGAAAGAAAGAAAGAAAGGAAGGAAGGAGATGTTGGTCATGTCTTGGAGAAGTGGACCTGGAGATGAGATAACAGATAACCAGAGTTGGAAGGGACTTTGTAGGTCCTCTATCCAACCCCCTGTCCCAAGCAGGAGACCCTACACTATTTCTGACAGATGGCAGTCCAGTCTCTTCTTGAAAGCCTCCAGTGATGAAGCTCCCACAACCTCCGAAAGTAACTTCTGTTCCATCGGTTGATTGTTCTCACTGTCAGAAAGTTTCTCCTTATTTCCAGGTTGAATCTCTCCTTGTTCATTTTCCATCCATTATTCCTTGTCTGGCCTTCAGGTGCCTTGGAAAATAGCTTGACCCCTTCCTCCTCTCTGTGGCAGCCCCTCAAATATTGGAACACTGCTCTCCTGTCTCCCCTGGTCCTTCTCTTCCTTAGACTAGCCAAGCCCGGTTCCTGCAACTGTTCATCGTATGTTTTAGTCTCCAGTCCCCTCATCATCCTGGTTGATATTCTCTGCACTCTTTCTAAAGTCTCGACATCTTTTTTAATAGTGTGGTGACCAAAACTGGACGCAGTACTCTAGGTGTGGTTTTACTAAGGCTTTACAGAGTGGTATTAATACCTCCCTTGATCTCGATTGCATCTCTCTATTAATGTAATTTAGGATTGCATTGGCTTTTTTGGCTGCTGCCGCACACTGCTGGCTCATATTTAGCTGGTTGTCCACTAAGACTCCAAGATCCCTCTCACTGTTGTTAAACCTGGTTTCACCCGGTCTATATGTGTACTTTTGGTTTTTCTTGCCTTGAGGCCAGTGTGGAGCTGACAGGAGACAAGGTTTGCATTCAAAGCTAGAAAAGATATTAGCCCACCATAAGATTGTTACTAATTTGTTGCCTGGATGGGTCACTGGACCAACAAAAACCTAGAAAGGACGTGTGTTATGGCAGACAAGAGCTTCTTCTTTCAGATTTCAATCCATGGTCATTATCCTCCAATCTAACCTCCCTCAAAAGGTCTATGGAGATTCTCAGCCATCCAGCTCATGGTTACTCCAAAGATGCTTTTTCAAAAGGCATCTGGACTTCCTTGGTTTTTCCTTGAAGACCTTTTGCTTCTCATCCAGGAAGCTTCATCAGTTCTGACTTGCCTTTTGAATAATCACCTTTGGGGCTTCCTCAAAATATTCAGTGCTGATTGACTAAATAAGGGGAAACCAAGTAGACTTGACTCAGTTTCTTGCCAACCTGGAGTAGGTCTGTTTTCCTCTGTTCTGCCTGAACTGTGACTTCCTGACCTGTGTATAAATTTTGCAAGAAGACAATGAGAAGCTGTAGGAGCCCCAATTTCCTATGAAAATTCCACAGATGCGATGGACACAATCCAAGATCTTTCCATGATCAACGAAGCTCATACGGACTTCTTTTTGGTTCTATGGCTTTACCAGAGATCCAGCATTTATTCAGCAATAATGTCTAGCTCCTCGGCCTTTTAAAAAGCCAACTTGGACACCTGATGTCTCTTTCCATGGACAGCTCTATACTTGCATGTGAAATTAAGGATATTGTACAGGAGTTGATATGCTGTTAGGTCTCCTTCCTTTGGTATTGAACTGTAAACCAATTTCTTCCTATCTGGTGGTCTGAGTGTCATTCTCCAGATTTGCTGGCATAGATTTTAGATTCTTCTGTTTTGCTTGCTGTATTTCCATACATATTCCATTGATTGCTGTAGCTGTTCATCGTATTGACTGGAACACTAATTTAACAGTATATTCTAATATTCAGAATCTCCTAAATGTTCTCTTTTCTAATATATAATTTTCAGGACATTTTTTTCTATGTTATGATATTCAAATTGGTCAATATCAGTCCATTTATATTATATCCTTCGGCACAGTGTTTCTCAATCTTTGCGGTTTTAAGAGGTATAGACTTCAATTCCCAGAATTCCCTAGCCAACATGGGATGGTCCTCCTCTAAGCCGAGTTAAATGGCAATTAGAGCAGCCAAGTATCTTCTTTTATAGCAGACTGTTGATTTCAGTCAGGAGTATCAAAAAACAAACCAAAGCAAGATGGAGGCCATGACAGTGCAGTTGAAGCTCTGCCTGGCTTCAGGTGCATCTACCTACCTTGATTAGTCTGCTGTGGCTGCCATTTTGACTTTTTTAACTACATCCTGCAGACACCTTTGATTCTTTTTTGAGAAGCTGCCCCTATACATGAGAGGCTAGAACAGAGTTTCCCAATCTTAGCAGCTTTAATACACGTGGACTTCAGTTCCCAGAATTCCCCAGCCAGCATGTTGGCTGGGGAACAGCAATAGCAAAGCAGCACTTATATACAGCTTCATAGTGCTTTACAGCCCTCTCTAAGTGGTTTACAGAGTTGGTACATTTCCCCCAACAATCTGGGTCCTCATTTTACTGATCTTGGAAGAATGGAAGGCTGAGTCAACCTCGAGCCGGTCAGGATCGGACTCTTGGCTGTGGGCAGAGTCAGCCCGCAATGCTGCATTCTAACCACTGCACCACCAGGGCTCCTGTAACGGGGCAGCTGGGATGGTCTTCGCCCCTGGGGTGTCCCCCGCTGGGAATATCCACACTTGGCCTACGTTTTCCTGACCTTGTTCACTGAACCCTTCCAAGAACAGCCCAATACCAGTATCATCACTTCGGGGAGACACAGATGGCTGGATAATATTTTAGCACACTTGGTCTACTCATCTTTTTACAAGGGAGTTTTAAATCAGTAGAATGCAAGAAAAGATACATATTTTATTAAAACCAATCTATAAAAATCCACCGAAGTAGAAACGTTAGCTCTGAGAGAATAAAGTGCAACTCAAAACCAGATTCAATATCTAGGCTTTAAGCTTTTTGTTTGCTACTGACAAAACATCTTTTGTTTGCTACTATTTAAGTCTGTTAAGGGGAACAAATGGCGGAACCAAATGAAGTGCAGCTTTTACATCAATGAAAGCTGCATATAAACGATTTCTTATAACTCTACTTTTCTAGCATTAATGGAGGTTATAAATGTTGGCTGGCCTTGCCCACTTCTAGCTTACTTTACAATGAAAATCCTCTTGACATTTCACCCTTTTTTTTGATAAAATGCATGAAACAAACCTCCCTGACTGATAAACAAATTTAACATTAACCTTGCTGTTTTTTATATATGTTAACTATAAAAGAACTAACAGTTCCTTTATCACAACTCACAGATAGAAGAACATTATACACGACTGTTTCTCTGAGTAGCAAGTAGACAAACAGACTCTAGAGCTTTTCATCAAATTGCTCTTGATTTGGAATTTCAAAAGAAAATTCAGATGGATTATGGATTTCCTGCTTTATTCCTTCTTTTATAGCAATTCGTGCTACCGTTTTCTACTTAATTTCAATCTCCATTTCTATATTGCAGGTTTGGATAATACAGTATTTTGGGCATGTCGATTGAAAACACATTTACTTTCAGCTTCTGAAGTACGTCTGCATAGTTTTGATTAAATTTGTGAAGAGATATCTCAAAATCGTTAACTCACCCTTGAGTGTACTGGGCAATTTGATGGTTGTAATAGAACTACAAGTACTTCCTTGACTTATGACCATAGTTGAGCCCAGAATTACAGTTACAAGTTCATGCCGGTCGTTAAGCAGGTTACCAAGGGATCATGCCCAATTTAAGACATTTTTTGCAGCTGTCATTAAATGAATACTTTGTCCCCAAGGGGTATTTTTCAGTTAAAAATCATAAATTGCAGTCAAGTAATTGACTGCTGGGTGCTGCAAATGGCCATATATACGGGCCACTTGCCAAGCTCCCAAAATGCGATCATGTGACCTCAGGGGGATCCGGCCATTGGAAGTTCGATTTGTAAGCAGGCCGGAAGAGGTCCGTTGTAACTCTGAATGATCGGTCCTAGATTGAGGACTACCTGCATCATTGTTTTTAACTGCGGGAATTTAGAGTTTGTTCTGGATTGGGACTCTTATTTTATTTTCATTCTGAAAAGAACGAGGCACTAATTGCTTGGGAACAGGATACTGCTGGGAGCGACTCTGAACCAGTGGTGTTTCTTTGCTGTGCCCCCAAACAGTCTTGCAGAAATAAACCAAGATAGCCCCGGCCTATCTTTTAAGGAACCCGTTCTAAAGCAGGGAGGTCTTCACATTCCCTTTTAAATAATAGAATCATTTTGATTACTAAGGATTTCAGCCACAAAACCCTGTTCTGGTCAGCAAAATAGCACCGCGGAAGGGCTGCAGACCAAGTCTCAACCCAGAAAATTCCTAGTTCATTCGCAAAGTTCTTATTAGTAGAACATGGTCCTCTTTGTAGACTTCAGTTCAGCATTCAATACCATCATTCCAGACATTCTTCTAAGTAAATTAAACCAACTAGCGGTACCTGAACACACTTGTAAGTGGATCGTAAGCTTCCTAACAGACAGGAAGAAGCAGGTGAAGCTAGGCGGAATCACCTCCGATACCTGTACATTCAGCACAGAGGACCCCAAGGCTGTGTGCTATCTCCACTTCTCTTCTCCCTATATACCAATGACTGAATCTCAAACGATCCATCTGTTAAAATACTGAAGGTTGCTGATGACACTACAGTGACTGGTCTCATTCCAGACAACGACGAATCCACCTACAGACGGGAGGTTGTACAACTTGCCTCATGGTGTAACCGGAACAATCAGGAACTGAACACACTCAAAACCGTAGAAATGGTGGTAGACTTTAGAAGAAACCCTCCCATACTACTACCTCTCACAATACTAGACAACACAGTATCAACAGTAGAGACCTTCAAATTTCTAGGTTCTACTATATCACATGACCTAAAATGGACACCTAACATCAAAAACATCATCAAAAAAGCACAACAAAGAATGTTCTTTCTGCGCCAACTCGGAAAGCTCAAATTGCCCAAGGAGCTGCTGATCCAGTTCTACAGAGGAATTATTGAGTCTGTCATCTGCACCTTTATAACTATCTGGTTTGGCTCTGCAACCCAACAAGACAGACACAGACTTCAGAGAGAAATTAGGACTGCAGAAAAATCAATGGCTACCAATAAGCCTTCTATCGAGGACCTGTATACAGCACAACTTAAAAAGAGGATTGTGAAAATATTTACAGACCCCACGTATCCTGGACATAAACTGTTTCAACTCCTACCCTCAAAACGATGCTATAGGGCAATGCACATCAGAACAACTAGTTTTTTCCTGAATGCCATCACTCTGCTGAATAAATAATTCCCTCAACACTGTCCAACTATTTACAAAGTCTGCACTACTATTACTTATTAATCTTCCCATCACTCCTTATCACCCATCCCCTCCCACTTGTGACTGTATGACTGTAACTTGTATCCGTACAATTTATATTGACTGTTTCCTAGTATGATTTGATTGCTTATTGTACCTATGACTATTATTATTAAGTGTTGTACTTGATGATTTTTGGTAAGCTATTAACTTCTCAATGAAGTTCCTCTTCAAATTCTCAATTACTTAAATATAGGTAGTCCTAGGCTTACAACAGTTCATTTACTGGCCATTCAAACTTACAACGGCACTGGAAAAAGTGACGTATGAACGTTTTTCATACTTATGCATGAGGGCTCCGACAGTTACCCCCATTTAAATCATGAACCTCTAGCTGAATTTCCAGAACTTAAAGAAGATTTATTAGTAGTAGACATGTCTGACACTGCCTGGGTGTGGCCGGCTCTGAGGCACATCATTCATTGCCACCCTTGACCCTGGTTTCCCCACACCCGCTGGGTGTATCATAATTCATATTCTCCAATGGGACACATCCATAGCCAAGAGCCATCAATCAGGCTCTCCAGTTAGAATTTTGCACGGCAAAAACTTCGGTCACCTACTTACTATCTTTGAAAACAATGATGGAATGCAGTTTCAGTTTGCAAGCTGCCGCATTGCTCCCCCCTCCCTTTCTGTTAGCAACTCTAAAAGACCATAGAAATATTTTATGAGTTGACACCCAGCTGCTGTTTATACTTATTTATTGGATGGATGTTTTATTGTTTCAACGTCTTTTCAATTGTTTTAGAATTGTAAGCTGCCCAGAGTCACTTGGTTTAGTTGCCTGGGTGTAGCTGACTCTGAGACACATCATTCATTGTCACCCTTGACCCTGGTTTCCCCTCACTCGCTGGGTGTATCATAATTCATATTCTCCAACGGGACACCTCCATAGCCAAGAGTCATCAATCAGGCTCCCCAGTTAGAATTTTGCTTGGCAGAAACTTCAGTCGCCTAGTTACTATCTTTGAAAACATCGATGGAATGCAAGCTGCCCACTGCGGCCTCCTCCCTTTCTGTTGGCAACTCTAAAAAAGACCTATTTTATGTGTTGACATTATGACTACTGCAGCATCCCCAAGATCATGTGACAGATGCTTGGCAACTGACTCCTATCTGTGACTCGTTGCAGTGTTCCATTTTTGCGACCTTCTGACAACATCAATAGGGAAGCCAGGCTCACTTTACAACCTGTTACTAGTTTAACAACTGCAACGATTCACTTAGCAACCATGGCAAGAAACGGGGCAAAACTCACCTAACAAATGTCCCACTTAGCCAAATAAATTTTGGGCTCAATTGTGGTCATAAGTCAAGACTACCTTTATTAAAAATAAATAAAAATAAAAGCAACCTTTTTCTAAACTACCATCAATCACAACGCTCTTGTGGCTCTCTCCAGCAGTATTAAATTGCTCAGCGGTATTAAATTGCTCATGGCAGATTCTTTGTTATCCTTGCATATTGAACATAAACTAAAGTTAGATATAAATAAATAAATAAACCCTTTGCTGGGTCTGCTTCTGCTCTCATGTTTATCCCCTCAGGTGCTGTCACTCTGCTTAGAAAGCCAGCTTTGGTGGTTTGCTCTGGGGCGCAGCCCATCTCCAGCAGGGACTGGCCAAACCAGGCCTAGAGCACCTGGTTGCACCCCTCAACTTACTTCGTTCAGTTGGGGAACCATCAGTTTTATTCATAGGCCAGAGAAAAATGGGGATAGTAGGCAGAGGGAAAAGACTACAAAATAAAAATCAGCATGTGAAATCAGAGAATGTGACCTATAAAATCTACTGTCACAAAATCATGGCAGTTTAACAAAAGAATCCGCCAATTGAGTTCGAGTTAGCCCGGTTTAGATTTCGTAGCTGGGCATACTATGCAAGTCCAGCCTATTTGGCTGAGTTTATGGTTGGATGGATTGCACACAACCGGGAAGAGGGTTAATTCTCTGGGCAACGTCAGTGTGTTGTTGAAAATGCCAGAACAATTTGTTGGCCAAGGCTGAGCCACAGCTGCGTGTCTTCCTTGTCTCAGCTGGAGCCCATTCAACTCAAGCCCCGTGTGCGCACATCAGAGTGTGACCAGGATATGTGTGCAAAACCATAGAGGCCAGGCCTTGGGCATCCCTCCAAAGTGCACAAGGGACAAATTAAGGACAGCCAGCCAGCCGCTCCTACCTCCACGTGCCCGAAAGTCTGCACTAACGGGATTATTTCCAGTTTATTGAGGCCTGCCAGCTCCTGGATCTTCACGATGTCTTCCTCACTGTCAAGACAGAAAAGAAGTCGTCAGCCCTGAGCCAGCCCTGCCCTGGATCCCAGCCAGGACAAGAAGGGAGGGAGGGGGCCTGCTAAGACCACCCAAAGGGACTGCTTTGCCCATCTCAATGAGAAGATCTGGCTGCACATTTTAAGGGAGGGGGGGCCATGTCAGAGACCCAATTTCCTGCTCCTCCACAAATCCATGAATGCTCAGGATATTCAGAGCGGGCCATAAATGTGGGCCCAGGAAGGAAATGGTGGGGTGAAAGGAGGAAGGGGGGCGGGCACCACTTCCATTGACAAAAGGGACCCAGGAAAAGAGCCACTTCCCAACCGTGGGCACCTTTGCCAAAGGGGTTCTGCAGAGGTGAGTCGGGGTTTTTTAAAGGGAGGGAAGTGGGGAGGAGGCCTGAGCCCCCGCACAGTTTCCGTCCGTTTTGCTCTTTAAAATTCTCCCCAAACCCACACAATATATACGGGTGCACATCCTGTCTCAAAACGCAGGCAGCCCTGAAAGGGTGCTGGCTAGATGCCATGGTGGACGTGCCCACCCTGCCCTTGCAGTAAAGAAACAAATATTCTCCCCTCCCCCCCTTTGAATCAACCAAGGGAAGGGACCGTTGGCTTTTCAGCTAATCATTAGGGTTTAGTTTGCTCTATTGTCATTGCACTTTGTACAACAAAATCAAACACCAACTTCAGTGCACATCATGACCATGAAAATAAACACAAACGCACATCCTTCATACGCCACACACTGAATTGAAAACCCCTGATATTGCATGAACGTTGCACTATTATACAGCAGAATTCAAAAAAGCTACTGCCTTGGGACAGAAGCTATTTTTCAGCCTATTTGTCCTTGTTTTTATTATTATCCTGTACCGTCTGCCAGATGGTAATAGTTCAAAAAAAAGGGGGTGCCCAGGATGAGATGGATCTTTGAGGATGTTTTGAACTTTCTTAAAGCTCTTCCAAAAAGGGGAGGGGGCAACCCATGATCCTCTGGGCAATGACATTAACCCTCTGGAGCGCCGTCCTATCTGCCACTGTGCAATTGGCAAACCCTACAGAGGTGCCGTAAGTTAAAATACTCTCCGTGGTGCAGCGGGAGAAGGTCACCAGCAGTTTTTCATTCGGTGGTTGTTTGCTCATTAACCCAACTGGGAGGTTGCACAGCCCAATGTGAAATGCCGATGCCCACACACCACTGAGAACATGGCAGATGAGCTCTGGGTTCCTCTCCCCCCTCCTCCCCCCATTTTGGCTACTCTAGGCACACCGCAGGAACATCATTTCTGAGCTTGAGGGTCTTCACTTCCCCGGAGGGCCAGAGCCACACCTGGCCTAGCTCCTCCATCTCCCCTCCCCCCCCCCAGCCCTTGCCAAAGCCGTCCAGTCTGCCTTACCTGTATGCATAGGGAGACCTGAGGATCTCCAGTTCTCCCTTGAAGGGGAACATGTCTTCGTACTCGATCAGGACCCCGTTGGCCCCCATCTTGGAGAAGAGCGGGAAGATCTGTGTGGAAGGAGGACACACCTGAGCTTAGTAAAACAAAATTGCCTGCTACAACATCCTACCTGTCAATGACTACTTTGGCTTCAACCGCAACAATACACGGGCAAACAACAGATACAAACTCAATGTAAACCGCTCCAAACTCGATTGCAGAAAATACGACTTCAGCAACAGAATGGTTAATGCCTAGAACTCACCACCTGACTCTGTTGTTACATCCTCAAACCCCCAAAGCTTTAACCTTAAACTGTCTCCCAGGGACCTCACCCCATTCCTAAGAGGTCTGTAAGGGGTGTGCATAAGTGCACCAGTGTGCCTACCGTCCCTGTCCTACTGTTCCCACTTATTCATACTCATTTATTATGTATATACTTATACCTGTTGATACTTATATGTTATGTTCATACTTAGACTTGTATTCTCAAACATGCTTGACAAACTAAATAAATATATAAACAAACAAACATAAGGTCTGTCAGAATAGCTCAGCATTGGGGGGTGGGGGTGGGGGAGAGCGGAAACAGAATCCAGCAGGGAGGCAAGAGGGGAGGCCGCCTCCTTTCACCCCCAACTAGCAGCCCAGGGCACCATCCACAAGGAGTACAAGCCATTTGCAGGAGACCGTTGGCCCAACTTGGCCACTTCTCAGCCTCCCCTCAGCCCGCAAGGGAGCCCAGAAGCCGTTTTCAGGCCATTCAACAGATGCAGCTTCTGGGGCTGGACACTTCCATCCCACATGCCTAGCAGCTCCATTGCCAAAGTGGAGAATTTATTCCTGGACGCAAAATCTACTTAGATAACTAACAAAGATATACTGACATTTAACATAAGGCTGCTTCTCTTCCTCCAGACTGCCACAGACCGTCTTGAGAAGTTCTGCAACCCCAAAGGAAGTTGGCCAAGACGTCACAGTGAGGGTTGGGCGTGAACTTAATGACCTCTAGTTAATTTTCTTTACTGTTAGAAACTTTCTCCTTAATTCCAGGTTACTTCTCTCCTTGATTAGTTTCCATCCAGTTTCTTGTCCTGCCTTCTGCTGCTTTGGAGAATAATTTGACCCCTTCTTCCTTGTGGCAGCCCCTCAAATACTGGAAGTCTGCTATCACAGCACCCCAAGACTTTCTTTTCACTAGATTTTTGAGTAACTGCATCACATTACTGGCTCCTGCATCGGACAAGGAAATTAAGATCCTTTTCACTGCTCTCAACCCGGCTCTTTCCTTTCCCAAATGTGCATCTTACCATTTTCCTCTGCAGCAAAGAACTTTACGTTTCTGTGTTAAATTCCATCCCGTCTCCTGCATGCCGCCACATCCCCACACATGCGCGCCAGATACCTGACAATCAGCTATCGGGCGGGTGGTGCGCACACATGCACAGTACATGTTTTCTGGGTGAGTGCTCACATGCTGGCAGTAATGGCTCTGCGTGCCACTTCTGGCACGTGTGCCATAGGTTCACCGCCACGGTTCTAGACTGTCTAGGTCGAGGTCCCCAAACTTGGCAACTTTAAGACTGGTGCTTTGCTGGCTGGGGAATTCTGGGAGTTGAAGTCCACAAGTCTTAAAGTTACCGAGGTTGGAGCAGCGTTTCTTAAGCTTTTTCCTCTTGGGACCACTTCTCACCTTTTTAAAATTTAGGAGAAGCCAAAATAACTCATAAAAGGTGAAATATTCATCTGATAAGCAGACAAACCTGATTGGTACAGGAAGACTTGCTCACTCCAGGAAATAATGGATATGCCTTAAATACGAGTCACCTTGATTTTTTTCTTTTTTCCTGCACTCAGACCACCTTACTTGAAAGGGAGTGTTTGGAAATTAAAACACCTGCAATTGTTTCATAGCTCTACAGGTGCAGTTCTTTCAGCTGTAGATTTTTTTCTTCCTTTAAAGACTGACAAAACTGGATTATGATTATTATTATAAGAAGAGGTGTGTGTTTCTAAAAACCTTAGCAAAGTATACACACAAAGCTATTTGTGTCACAAAGTCCTCTGTCTGTAGAACAAGTAGTTCTTAGAAAAGGGATGGCAAACCTATGACATGTGTGACAAGCCAATAGTGTTCACCAACCACCTGACACAATTATTCTCGGAAGCACTACTCCAAAAATGAGTTTGTTTTACTTTACAGATTAACAGATTTGTAAGGGACCTTGTAGGTCATCTAGTCCAACCCCCTCACCCAAGCAGGAGACCCTACACCATTTCTGACAGATGGCAGCCCAGTCTCTTCTTGAAAGCCTCCATTGATGAAGCTCCCACAACTATCAAAGGCAACTTTTGTTCCATGGTTTGATTGCTCTCACTGTCAGAAAGTTTCTCTTTATTTCCAGGTTGAATCTCTCCTTCTTCAGTTTCCATCCATTATTCCTTGTTTGGCCTTCAGGTGCTTTGAAAAATAGCTTGGCCCCCTCCTCCTGTCAGTGGCACCCCTCAAATATTGGAAGACTGCTATCCTGTTCTCCCTTGGTCTTTCTCTTCACTAGACTTGCCATTCCCAGTTCCTGCAACTGTTCTTCATATGTTTTCTTTCATTTTTGTAATTATTTGACATTGCTTTATATAATAGATAACACTACATATGATTGAATTGTATTTTTTAAAAATAAATACCTATGTCAAAAATTGTTTATCTTTCATTGGGGGAGAGACACACCAGCAAAGTCACGTTAGGCATTTTCTGAATTTTTGACAGGCGGCCCTGAAAGAATTCACCATCACTGTCTTAGCTGCTTGGTATTAAGGGATATACAATCCCACCTCCTGGGATCCTCCCGCTCACAGTGCAACTCACCTGCTCCAGGTAGGATACTTTAGGAGCTGCCCCTTTGAGGTCCAGATGGACCAACCGCATCTGCGTGGAGCTAAAATCCCGGTGGGGCAGTTTCTTTGACTCTGGGCCAGGCGCTCCGGCCGCTGCCTGGTGATCCAAATGTCCCGACAATCGAGCCTGGGTGTTGCCTGGCTGTTTCACGTCCTGAGCACTGCCCCAGAAGTGGCTTTCCCCGTTAATTTCCCTGCGCTGGTCCAGTGTAAAGCTGCAACGAGGAACAGAGAGGAGGCTCAGGGCCAGGAAAAATACTCCATGACCCTGAGCTATTCGGAGTTGGCCAAGGACACAATTGAGGCAGCGGGAACCTCTTGCCATGTGTATGATGTACAAAGAGACCTGACTAAAATAATGTGTTTCCCCCAAAATAAGACCCTGTCTTATAATTTTTTGCCTCCAAAAAAAGGTACCAGGTCTTATTTTGGGGGGGGATGTCATCCACTGAGTCGCCTCACTTGCGTGCATTGTCCCCCAGCCTCCTTTTCGCTGTCAGAGGCCTTCAGGAACTTCTTCTTCTGTGGCCAGCAAGGCTTTTCTGGAGGCCTCTGCAGCCGATAACAGAGCTCCATGCAGAGGCTCTGGGAGGGCAAAAAACAGGCCGAAACGGAAGTTACGGAAGTCTTGGAAATGGGTGTGTTTCCGGCTTCCGGAGGCCCTCTGGAGCCCGGGGGAGGGTGTTTTCACACTCCCAGAGGCCCGAGGGAAGCCTCCGGACTCTGGGGAAAGCAAAAAAATGGCTGAACCAAAAGTTCAGGTAGCCCACGCCCACCGTGGCCACACCCATCTAGCATCCGGTCAGAGAACCGGTTCCTGGGATTTTTGAATCCCGCTCCTGGTGAGACCCCAGCAGGAAGCAAGTCCTAGAAGGGGATCGGAGAAAGGAAAAATGGCTCTGGAGCTGCAGGTCTAGACTAGCGTGGAAAAAGGCAGCCCTTGCAGGAGGTCTCTGCCCCAGCAGACCACCCTACAGGCCGAGAATAACAGAGCTGGAAGGGACCTTGGAGGTCGTCTAGTCCAACCCCCTGCCCGAGCAGGAAACCCTATATCATTTCAGACCAATGGTTGTCCAGCCTCCTCTTGAAAGCCTCCAGTGATGGAGCACCCACAACTTTGGAATGCCAACCACTGGTTAATTGTTCTCACCATTAGGAAATATCTCCGTAGTTCCAGGTTGGAAGGATCCTTCCTTAGGATCCTCCCCCAACATTATGCAAACCAAAACCCCAAAGGGATTTTCTTTTATCGTATGGCACATTCACATCACAGTTCGATAAATAACCCACAAGAGATTAAAAATATGAGATCCAAAATATTATAAAACGTATATTTGGATAACAGATATAATTTTTTTTGCTTCATCCCAACCAGGAAATCAGCCAAAAGGGAGACCATCCGGAAGGGCTGATAAAATTCATTCCACCTGGAGCACCACAGGGGCTGCAGGAAATGTGCCCTCCAATGCCTAGCACTCACCTGTCCCGGAAGAAGAACTTGATGCCAGCCAGTGCCACCGTCAGGAGGACCGCAAGACGCAGCAGGTTAAGCTTCTGGCTGCGGTGGAGCGCCATCCTGCCAAAGAGAAGGGGAGCAAAGAGGAAACACCAAACATTGACCAGGAGGCCAAGGTCAGCCAAGGATCCCGGCACAGAAGCCAATCTTCCCCATCAGGAGCTCTTTACAGATATACCTTGAACGGCAACTCCCATACAAGCAGGGGGATCACAGCCCACGGAACTGGAGTTGGGGCTGGCTGACAAAGTCAGGAAATGGCACCATCCTGAAGAGGATGGATCTGGATCCCTCCTGGAGACCCGAGGACCGTGGGAGAGTTTCCCCAGCACTTCCCTTCCTTACCGATTTACTTACTTACACACTCACTTATTTATATTCTCTATTTATTACTTTTAAAAATAATTCAAGGCAGCAAACATATCCAATATAAAAGGTAAAGGTTCCCCTCGCACCTACGTGCGAGTCGTTTCTGGCTCTAGGGGTCGGGGCTCATTTCCGTTACAAAGCCGAAGAGCCAGTGCTGTCTGAAGACGTCTCCGTGGTCACGTGGCTGGCAGGACTAAACGGCGAAGGCGCACAGAACGCTGTTCCCTTCCCCCCAAAGGGGTCCCTATTCTACTTTTCTACTTGCATTTTTACCTGCTTTCAAACTGCTAGGTTGGCAGAAGCTTCCGGGACAAGTAACAGGAGCTCACTCCATTACACAGCACTAGGGATTCAAACCGCCAAACTGCCAACCTTTCTGAATGACAAGCTCAGCACCTTCGCCACTGAGCCACAGCATCCAGTATATAGGCTAACATCACCTCCTAGAGATAAACATTCCAGGCTGGCAAGGGACGATAACAAGAAATAAGCCTCCTTTGACCAACATGACAGAAGCAAAAACAACAGAGCTGATTACTCTGTTGGGAGGCGATTGGGAGGGGCTATTACCCTTGCAAGGGCTAAATTGATTAATGATATATAAAGGAAGAGGTCTCTGTAATGGTAACTTAATACTGTGATGATGTCAGCAAAGGCTTATGAAAGCTCAGTAAGTACAATAAATATAATTTTAGTTCCGGAGATCTGGAACCTGGAACTCGTATTGTTAGAATAGGTGTGTGTGTGTGTGTGTGTGTGTGTGTTTGTGTGTGTATCTCCAATATACCTTCCTCCTTTTCCACCCACAATAATAATCCCGTGCATTGGGTTGAGAGAATGACTCGCCCAAGGTCAAGCAGCCAGCTTTCATGGCTAAGATGGGAACAGAGCTCATGGTCTCCCAGTTTCTAGCCTTCTGCCTTAACCACTAAACCAAACTGGTTCTCATAACTGTAGACATCTTCATTTGGTTGTGATTTTTGCTGGGGGCACCTAAAAACCAGCACATACCAGAATATCTGCATATGCATTTAATATTTTGCCTTCATTTTTATATCCAATAGATGGCAAATATATCCAACATGCCTTCCTCCTCCTGTTTTCCCCACAACAACAACAACCCAGTGAGGTGAGATGGGCTGAGAGGGAGCGACTGGCTCAAAGTCACCCAGCCGGCTTTCATGCCTACGGCAGGACTAGAACTCACCATCTCCTGGTTTGAAAAAAACAGACCTTTCATTTAGTATTGCATGAACTTTGGCAGAAAAGATGCTATCAAATATTATACACTGCTATTTTTATTGAAATATAAATAATAAGAGTGTTTCCTTCAGGTATTTAAGTCACTGCTACCATTTTAAACACGTAGACGGTAATTGAATTATTTTTCACAAAGTGCTGCTTAGAATGACAACTTGTGGCCCAACCTCTGCTCATCACAGAGGAGGCTTACGTCTGTCATTCTGACCTCAGAGCCCAAACTAGCTTAATCCACAGGAGAAAGACTCTTAAGTGCAAGACACAAACTAGAGCCACACTCTTACAAAGCACAATTTGGATTGTTAAGAAGGGATCAGACTTTGCTTTCTCCTGATTTACAAGCAAGGAGCACTTTCAGCCTCCATTTTCTCCTCCTTACTGCATTCCAACTCCATCCTAGGTCAACAGATCTTAGCAATCAAGCCACACAACAGAACATGAACAACTGAGCACAAAGCAAACCCAGCTACCGAATCCGTAATGTCCGGAAGAGCAATGAGAGAGCCGTGGTGGAAGATCAAAGCTCAAGATTTGGACCTTGGCTCCAGAGGGATCCCGGGGGCGGCGGGGGGGTGGGGTGTTGGGTACCAGAGTGAACAGAAACTCCAAGATGCACCATGCAGAGGCCATGGAGGGGGGGCGTGTCCAACTGTTCAGCGCCTACCATGCTTTTCCTAGCCAGGTTGTGCCCGAGTGATGCCCAGTGTTGAAATAGCTGCCAGCTGCAGCAGCCTGTGCCTTCCTTCTCTGACGATTTCCTGACCTGGCCAACTCTTCCTCTTTGCTTCGTGAGCTTTGCCAGCATCAGATTTCACTACCTTTGAATCTAGAACGTGCCCAAACTTTCCCTCTGTTTGCTGGATTTATGAGCTTATCTAGTTAAGCAAAACAGAGATCACCCCCTTTTTTTTTTAAGGATTATTTAGTCACATTCTCTCTGTTGCTTATAGTCCACTGTCAGGCTTGAATGACAGGCCAGTCAATTTCTATTCCAACCAATGGATCAACACTCAATCGATCTCCATTGTATACGTTCTCCAAGACATGAAGCTTCAGATTGCAAAAACCTCTTTTTCCCAAATGCAATGAGGTGATATGATTATAGAAATATTGTGCTATAATGGAAAATATCAGTAATATTTCTATAATCATATCATCCCATTGCATTTGTCCCTGGGTGGGGGGGTGGGGGGGAGAATACATGAAGAACCTGTTAGAAAAACATGAGCTTCGCCATTCTTCTGGAGGAGAACACCGCATAAAAATCCCTTTCCTCCAGTCCTGAAATCGAAATGACTTCATGTGTGCAAAGTGAGGCTAAAGCCAATTTAAACCCAGTTAACACTCCAAAAACCCGGAGGTGCCAGGTTCAGGAGGCCTCAGTGATACAGGAACCAGCCATGTGCATGAAACAAAACACAGGTTTGCTTTCAAACCCCCAAATAAAAACTACATTCTGGAACTTCTGCTAAATAATTTCAGATAGACTAAGGCAGGGGGTCCCCAAACTTGGCCCCCTTGAAGACTTGTGGAGTTCAACTCCCAGAATGCTCCAGCTGGCTGAAGGATTCTGAGAGCTGAACTCCTCAAGTCTTAAAGTTGCCAAGTTTGGAGACCTCTGGACTAAGGTCTCCCAGAAGAAAATCTCAGAACATTTGGATTTGGGCTGGAACGAAATCTTGGGAGGAATCAGAGAGTGATTTTAACGGGTTGAGTAGTTTTAGGTTGTATAGAACTGTTGATTTGCTGTTGACTGTTTAATACGGTATTTCTCAGCTTTAGTAACTTGAAGATAGCAAGAGTACTTAAGACTTATCTACCACTCCATAAAACTTTACAGCACTCTGAACAGTTTACAACAAGGGTGTCAAACTCAAGGCCCATGGGTTGGATACGGCCCCTAGGGTGTTTAGATCTGGTTCACGGGGCCATCCTGGAAACAGCGAAGGACTGGCCCACGGTGTCTCTGCCAGCGAAAATTGAGCTCGCAAGGGCTGCACCGCACCCCTTGGGGCACCATTTTTGATTGCTTAGGGTTACAAGAGGCCATTGCAGCCGAAAACAGAGCTTAGGAGCTCGTTTTCGCTGGCAGAATCCTCAAGCCACCACTGGTGCCCCCAACACGAGTGATATCGAGCTGGCTACGCCCACCCCAGACCCCTGAGTTCAAACACCAGCCTGATGCGGCCCTCAGTGAAATCAAGTTTGACACCCCTGGTTTACAATGTCCCACATTATCCCCAACAATCTGGCTCCTCATTTTACTGACCTCGGAAGGATGGAAAGAAGGCTCAACCCTGAGCAGGTCAGGATCAAACTCTGGGCTGTGGGCAGAGTCGGCCTGCAATGCTGCGTTCTAACCACCACGCTATCACGGCTCTTAACCATACTGGCTGGGAGTTGAAATTCACCCATCTTGAAACTGCCAAGGCTGAGAAACACGTTTGCAGAAACAATACCAGGCTAGCAGAGTTTCCGTCAATTCCCAGATTCTGCTGGGCATCATTTTTTTGCTTTCCTTTGCTGCCAACCAGCTGAATATAAGAAGCAGTACCCCAAGCCTCCTTATTTGCACACATAGGCTCTCCAGTAGCAATCCAAGAAGGATGGAAAAGTTGAACTACTGCTGTAGAAGTCGGGGGCTGAGCTGCCAAGCTACCCTACACTTTGAGGAGGATACAGAGGATGCCCAATCTAAGGGCATTTTATTTCTGTGGTCAGCCAAGGGTTTGTCATTTCTTTGATCAAACGGTGCTCATGTTGCTGTTTGGTTCTCGTGGACCAGAGAAAAGTTAAACTTTACAGGTGCTTTGGGACAAGGCCATCCTTGCTGACATGAAAATACTGTATAATGGGCCCAAGAAAGAAGTTAGTCTTTTGCATGCATATCACTAGCCAGGCAAGGTCATCAGGTTTTGCTATGAAAACCTGATCACCTTGCCCGAAAACCTGAAATAGGAAGAAAAGAGGCATTTCCTGCTGTGCTACAAGCTATGCAGAAAGGAAGAAATCACAATCAAGGCAGATGAGGACGGCTTAAAGCAAAGAGGAACCTTTTGAAGCAGCACCAGGAGAACAGCGGGGAGCAATTTGCACAGAATCACCTATTTAGAAGGGACCCCAAAGGTCGTTGAGCCCACCCTCTTCTTGGTGCATTTCGGACAGGTAGCTATGTTTGAAGACTGCCGGCAAACATGAGTTAGCCTGTCACTGCGCCTGTTGAAAGCTGTCTCCGTCAGGAAACCCTCTCCACAGTTTCAAGGAACTAGTCGTCTTTCCCTTGCAATTTCAACCTTGGAATGGGATGTGGCCCAGTAAAGGGCTTGCTTTTTACTGGAACTGGAGTTCAACTGGTTAAGGGCATTTGTACCCTGTCGACTTAATCATGTTCCCTCTTCGCTGCTTTGGCAGAGTCCTGAAGGCACCCCAAAGATCTTCAGCTCTGGGTTATATAAGTGTCTCAAAACATCTTGGAAAGGAGGGGCAGCTACTACCCCACCTTTCTCCATCAGCTCTCTGCAGGGGGAATCTGTCCAAGGACAGTTGGGAATCTGGGCAGCAGGTAGATCGACTCAACCAATCACAAGACTGGGAGGGGGAACCTTGGAGGTCTTCTAGTCCAACTCCCTGCTCAAAGCAGAAGTCCTTACAGCATCCTGGCTTTCCCAACCTGTCCTTGGATACCTCCAGTGATGGAGCACCCCACAAAACTATTTCTTACTGCCTGGAAAGTCCTCCTTATTTCCTTATCTCCCTCTAAGGAGCTTCCACTCCTTGCCCCTTGATGCAGAGCATCTCTGAGATGCCGTGGAGCAGAGGTCTCCAAACTTGGCGACTTTAAAACTTGTGGACTTCAACTCCCAGAATTTTTCAGCCAGCAGAGGTCAAGTCCACAACGCTTAAAGTTGCCAAGTTTGGAGACCTGTGGAGTAAAGTCTCACAGAAGAAAATCCACAGAATATTTGGATTTGAAGTCCACAAGTGTCATGTCCCCGTCGGAATCTGATTCGGAGGGGGAAGCCAAAACAGCTGACAGGGAGTGGGAGTGTGGCGATGTTGGCTGTGGAGGAAACTGGGAAGGGCAAAGTCCAGCTGGGCAGAGCAGAGGAGAGGGAGAGCAAGGGAGAGGGAATTCAGAGGAAGACCCAGGCCCACCCGCTCTTCATGCTAGGGCACGCAGGGAGGAACGGAGAAGGGAGCAACGTGAGTTGCATGGTTTACGGGGGAGGAAAGGGCCCTGATTCCCTTCATTTGCTGCAGCTGGGAACACAGTGCTTAAAAAGGGAAGCTGCACGCAGCAAACTGCTGGGAGCAAATCGTGAATTTATCTGGTATTGTTGTGGCTTATCGTGTTCCTGGCGTCTTCCCAACTGTGTGAGTTTTGCCGTGCTTTCAAGTATGAAATTCCTTCTCCTGCCCTGTCAAGTTAATTACTGCAGCTTGGTTTGTTTGGATTTTTAGTTATAGTTTGTATGTACCTTGTTTTGGATTGAATTTTCTACAGTTAAAGGATTTTCATGGGAGAGTTTTTCTGCAGCCGAAGGTAACCTGGACAATGGGAGCAAAGTTGGGGGTAATAAAGGGACTCTTCTTGCTTATTTATCTGTGTTGCCTTTGTGCCACGCCCCTTTGGGTCATTACAACAAGTCTTAAAGTTGCCAAGTTTTGGGACCCCTGCTGTGGAGAGTAATAAATCGACCACCTCTTCCGTGGGACAGCCCATCAAGTCCTGGAAGATGTCAACCCTCTGGTTAAAGGGAGGCTCTGAAGTGCCTGAGGGAGCTGGGCAGGGCTCCCCTCCAGTGCCGAGCAGCACCAAGTTCCTGCACCCTTTCAGTTCCTGCCTCCAGGCCCCCAGACCCCTCCTTCAAGCTGAGTGAACCAGCCCGGAAAGACCCCATTCAGGGGCCCTTCACCAGTGCAATGCAAGGTCCGTGGAGCATTTCTGCCCCTCTGAACTTTCTGCCCCTGATTTGGCCCCTTGCAGTGAGGAGTCCTCTGGGAAGCTGAGCACACGAAGGTCCTCAACACCAGGAGAATCGCCGAGGAGCTCAGGTGGGGTATAGGTGTACCCACAGGTGAACATGCACATCATGCCAAGCCAACGGATGATGCCTGACCGACATATACAATAAAACCAGCACATCACAGTGGCAGGGTGAGCGCTAAACCGAGGACAAACAAGCCACGTGATGGCTTGGCCCACTGTAACAGGTAGTCCTTGACTTGAAACCAGGGGTGGGCTGCTGGGGGTTCGCAGGGGTTCGGGAGAGCCCCTAGTTAATATTCTGTGCAGTTTGGAGAACCCCCAAATCCCATTCCTGGCTCGGCCCACCCACCCGTCCCCTCCCCTCCCAGGGGTCCCCACACGGCCCATTTTGGATGCAGGTAAGCGCAGGGCGTGCATGGAGGCTCCGGGAGGGTGAAAAACAGGCCTCCCAGAGGATCGGGAAGGCCGAAAATGGGCCCGTTTCTGGCTTCCAGAGAGCCTCCGGAGCCTGGGGAGGCCATTTTCGCCCCCCTGGAGGTTCGAGGAAAGCCTCCGGAGCCCTCAAAGGGCAAAAACACCCCCTCCCCATCGTGGTGCAGGAGGCCGGCTAGGCCACGCCCACCATGGCCATGCCCACCCAGCAACCGGGCAGAGAACCCGTTGCTAAAATGTTTGAAGCCCACCCCTGCTAGCAACCATTCGTTTAGTGACCGTTCAAAGTTACAACAGCACTGAATAAAATGACTTTTATGACCGGTCCTCACAGCTATAAAGATTGCACCCTCCCCATGGTCACTGATGATCAAAATTCGGGCACTGGGCAACTGGCATATATTTTGGGTGGCTGCAGCCTCCTGAGATGACATGAGTGCCACTGGCCAGGTGCACACCCAGTTTCCAACAAGCAAAGTCTAATGGGGGAAACCGGGTTCACTCCAGGACCACATGATACACTTAACAACTGTCAGCCACAACAGCCACCACAAAAAGGTTGTAAAAATCACTTAACAACTGTCTGAGTTAGCAACAGAAATTTTGACCCCCCAATTGTGGCCATCGGTTTAAGCACTACCTACAAGCAAGTAGTCAGTCTGTGAAGCAAAAAAGGCTCCATCTCTGCCACACACCCAGAGGAGGTGAAAGTGGGGCTGGCCAGAGTTAGGCTCAAACAACCTGCTACTTGACTCTCTTAGCCTGATGTGTGAACCAGGCATGACGTGATTTGCCTGCAATTTGGCAGTTCGAATCTCACCAGGCTCCAGGCTGACTCTGCCTTCCGTCCTTCCGAGGTGGGTACAATGAGGACCCAGATTGTTGGGGTCAAGAAGCTGACTCTGTAAACCCCTTAGAGAGGGCTGGAAAGCACCACAAAGTGGTATATAAGTGTAAGGGCTATTGCTATTTTTCTTCCTTCCCAGTGGTTAGAATGCAGTATTGCAGGCTAACTCTGCCAGCAATTCGATCCTGACCAGCTCAAGGTTGACTCTGCCTTCCGTCCTTCCAAGGAGGGTAAAAATGAGGACCTGGGTTGTGAGGGGGGGGCGGGGGGGGGGCAAGAGGCTGACTCTGTAAACTGCTTAGAGAGGCCTGGAAAGCAGGTAAAGTGGTACATAAATCTAAGTGCTATTGCTAAGAGGGAGGGAGGGAGGGGAAGCCAGGAAGGAAGGTAAGAGGAAGGAAGGATGCTATCTTGGTGCAGTGATTAGAGTGAATATTGCAGGCTGACTCTGGCCACAGCTAGCAGTTCGAATCCCACCAGGCTCAAGGCTGACTCTGCCTTCCGTCCTTCCGAGGTGGGTAAAAATGAGGAAATGGGCGGGGGGAGGGCAAAAGGCTGCCCCTGTAAACCGCTTAGGGAGGGCTGTAAAAGCACTGTAAAACGGTACAGAAGTGCTGTTGTTATTTATTTATTTATTTGGGTAGCCATGTGACTTAAACAGGTCTTGTTGAGCGAGTTTAGCACGTTTAGTGTTGAGTCACAGAGCTGGAAGGGATCTCAGAGATCTTCTAGTCCAACCCCCTGCTCATGGCAGGAGACCTGATACCATCCCAATAAAAAAAGGTTGTCCGGTCTATTTTTGGAAACCTCCACTGATGGAGGTACACCTGTTATACTCCGTACGTACCATGAGGCAAAACGTCTGTTATATCAGCCCCAAACCCAGCAGAAATCACCCCCATTGGCAGGGCTGTCTTAACACCGGGGCCTGATGGGCACTTGCCTGTGGGCCTCACAGGCATAGGGGCCCCATACTAACTAACCTGTGTATGTTAACCCTTCAATGCACCTTGTATCATATAAATACAGCAACGTTTTTATTACATTTTACTGCCTTTTTGTATTAATAGGAACATGCAAATCTATGTTTAATTTTATCGACCACTTGCATTTTTATTCCTGTGAGTAGCTGTCGTGGGAGCCCCAGGAAACTGCTTTGCCCGGGGCCCATAATGCTGCTAAGATGGCCCTGCCATCAGCGCCACCACAGCTGCCCAGTGACTCTCCTCCAGGCCCAGAATTGCAGCCCCAAAAGCCGGTTCCACCCTCTCGGTGCATCATGAACGTTGTGCACACAAATCTTTGGCCCACATTGTGGCGCAACGTTCAGCCCGCAGCGGAGAACAGTCTTCCCCAACCGGGGCAGCAGCGTTTGTGCTCGGCCGAGAGGAAAAGGGGCAGAGATGGGGAAGGGAACCAGGCGTCCCCGCCGGAAGCCGCAGAAAAACGGCTCCAAGACTGCGCACTCCCGCTTGATTGGACCGCGAGCCTCTGGACCGCGGTCCCGCCCAGCTACCCCAGCCCGGCTTGGGAGCTGCTGCTGCCGCTTCACCTGGCTAAGTCCCCGGCTCTCGGGTGAATGGACCGGCCGAGCGGAGGTGGGCGATGAGGATGCTGAGCATCCGGCTAAGGAGGGAGGGGAAGAGCCGCGGCTCCTGGGCGTCCTCTAAAGACGGTTGAATGGCTCAGCAAAACCAAATCCCTCCGGCCGGCGAAGCCCCAGGTGGATCCGCAGGGGCGGCTCTTTCGGCCCCACCCCACGAAGCCGACTCCGACCCGGGCAGGCCAAGGGAGCAAGCTCAGCCGCCCCCCGCCCAGCCAGGTTGCCCAGGTGGACGGCCCAGGGGGCCGCGGGGGTGGGGAGGGAGGGGGCTGCGTTTGGGGAGGGGGCCGCCCAGGGGACCCTCCGACGGCCACGAGATGCGGAGCCACGGGCGTCGCCCGAAAGGATCCCCCTTTCCGGCGCCCACTTCCCGGGCTGCTCCCCTGCAGCCGGCCGGGGTGGACCTGCAACCGGGGCGCCCCGCGGGGGAACAGCCTGGCCGGCCAGCGCGGCAGCATCGCCAGCAGGGAGCCCGGGGGCGCCTAACGCCACGCAGAAGGGCAGGTCCAGAAAAAGGCCCCGCGGCGGCGGGAGAGGAGGAGGAGGAGGCGGCGGCCCGGCCTCGCAACCCAGCAGCCTCCACCTTACGGGAGGCGCCGGTTCGCCTCCGGGGATTCCTCAATGAATCGCCCCCGCGCTCAGGGCCGTTGGAAGACCGGAATCTCGGCGCAGCTGCCAGTCTCTCCCCCACCGCCCCCGCCACCCGGCGCTTCTCCCCCTCCTCCTGCTGCTTTCGCCCCCCGGCCCTGGGGGCCCCGCTGGTCAGTCTGCCCTCCTGCCCCGCTCGGGAGGGCCCGTCCCGACAAGCGGCGCCCCCGCGAATCCTGCACCGCCGCTGCAGCCCTACCTGAGCCGGGGCAGGTGCAGCTGACAGATGCAGCAGCAGCGGCGACGGCGGCGGCTCCGCTCCGGGCTCGGTCGGCGTTGCCGGCTGGAGGGCGGAGCAGCCAGGCAGAAGCAGCCCCCGCCCCGCCCTGGAAGGCGGCAGGAAGAGCCGCTAGCCCGGCACACTCCGCGCCCCCGGCTGGACTGGCCCGGAGGAGGAGGAGGAGGAGGAAGAAGAAGAAGAATTGGTGCGGGCTAGCTCGGTGGAGCCTCCCCGCCCAGCGGCAGCCTAGCTCCCGTGCGCAGCCCCCGAGCCTCTTCCAGGCTGAGATCGACCTCCGCGGCCCCCGGGATCGGCTCCCTCCTGCCTTCCTCCACGTTGGGCCGAAGTCCCGCCGCTCCCGCGGACCCCAAGCTCCCCCCTCCAGCTGAGCCCCAGCCAGTCCAGCCAGCGGAGGCGCAGGATCGGGCGGGGCGGGCCGCCCCCAAGGCTGCCCCAGTCCAGGGAACTCCACGCGGGGTGGGTCGACTCGCAGGTGCAGGCCTCCCCCGCCCCCGCCCGGACCCCCTTCCGGGGGGGCTGCTGCACCCCACCCGCGGCCACCGGACCCTCTCCCGATTTGGCCGGTTCGGTTCCTGCAAGGGTGCGGGGCTATTTTATTACATGCATGCGGCATTATAAAAATATATAGAGATGCCTAAAAGCGCTTTAAAAACATCGTCGGAAATCGAACTCAAACGCAATGCAAGGAAATGCTTTGAATGTTTTCTCCTTCCCTTCTAGGTTCCCAATCAATACTCGGGTTATTTGCATTTTTTCTACGAACAGGAAGGTTATTGCACGTATCCATTAAAACAGGGGTGTCCAACCTTGGCAACTTTAAGACTTGTGGACTTCAACTCCCAGAATTCCTCAGCCAGTTGAGGAATTCTGGGAGTTGAAGTCCACAAGTCTTAAAGTTGCCAAGGTTGGACACCCCTGCATTAAAAGCTTTCCTGGCCTTGGGAATTCTGGGAGTTGGAGTCCACAAGCCTTAAAGTTGCCAAGGTTGGGGACCCTTACATTAAATCATTGCCTCTTTTCCTTGTTGTGTCTCCTGTGTCTTTTGCTTAGAAGCTCCGTTCCAAATGTTTAAACTTGCCAATGCAAAGGTCACTCCAGCTTAACCTGGTTAAACTTCTGTTACCATGCAGTTAGGTTTGCCGCTGCTGCATTTTTTTTTTTCTGATTTTGCTCTCTCAGTCTAGTATTGTGGACAAGGATTTACCTTTCCAATATTGGGAAAAATTTGTTCTTATCACTATCCAGATGTATCTTGGTAAGCTGATCACTTCAGGAAAACCCTGGCTGAAGAGTATAAATAAGTATTTGAGAGTGTATGCCTATCTATATACATACTCTCTCCAGCCAGGTTTTTCTAAATGCATTTTGTCTATGACCTCTAAAAGGAGGTCCACTCCGAACTGTCAGAGCTAAAAAAAATACTACCTCTGCCTTTTCATTATTAATGCATCTATCATAAACCTGCCGTTGTCTTGCATCTTTCTCGGTTTGGTATGTATATAGGATTTCAGAAATACTACGTTCAGCTGATGCTGGAGTCAAGCTTTTGATAGAGATGAGCGGTTAAGAAATATAAAATATAAATACATTTTAGCAGAGTTGGATTTTCAATTATTTCAATTACTTTCGGTTTGTGGGCAGGCCTGGAAGAAGGCTAATTTACAGATAGATGTCAAGGCAGCCTACAGGTTGGGATTTCCTTAACTGGCCCGATGAATGATCTCTGGGAATTACCAAGGAAAGCATGACTCTGCTCATTGTCCTAAACTTCTCTGCTTCTTTTGGTGCCACCGACGTTGATCTCCTTCTAGATTTGGAAACAGGAGACAAGGTGGCGCAGCGTTCCGATTGCAGAGAAGAGCAACAAGGATGATGAGAGGGCTGGAGGCTAACCATAATGAAGAATGTTTACAGGAAATGGGTGTATCTGATCTAGTGAAAAGGACAAGGGGTGACATGATAGCCATATTCCAATATATTTGAGAGGCTTCTATAAAGGCTGTATTCCAAAGCACCAGAAGTCAAAACAAGAAAAAACAGATGGAAACTAACCAAGGAGAGAAGCAACCTAGAATTAAGGGGAAATTTCCTAACAATGAGAGCAATCAATCAACGGAACGGCTTGCCTTCATAAGTTGTGGGTGTTCTATCACTGGAGGCTGCCGTGCCCCTGGTGGAGTCCGACTCTGAGGAAGAGGAGGAACAGCCAACAGGGAGCGGGAGTGTGGCTCCAGAGGTGGTGGAGGAGGCTGGGGAAGGGCAGAGGCCGGCTGAGCAGTCAGAGGAGGACCCAGGCCCATCCCCTCTCCATCCTAGGTCACGCAGGGAGGAGAGGGTCAGGGAAAAGCAAGGTCTACTCAGGAGATGATTACTATGATCCTCCTCGTGGCTTGCAGGTGGTAGTTATGTGTATAAGTTTGCACAACTGCGCAGTTCGAATTTGCAGGAGTCAATTTAGGGTTCCTTGAAAGAGGTTTATCTTTGCTGGTGTTCTTCCCATGGATTCTCCTCAATTATTTTCCTGGAGTTTATGGTAAGTTATCTTGGCTTGCTTCGGAACTCTCGTCAATGCGGTTTGTTTGGTTTTCATTTTTTGCCTCATTATTTACTTTTGTGACTTTAAACTGTGCCTAATCAAACAGCGAAGTTGTTGAAAGCCTTACTGGACTTTAATATATGTTTTGGGTTTTGGATTATTTTCAGAGACTACGGGTCATCAGAGGCTTTCGAAAAGAGACTGGACAATAATTTGTCTGAAATGGTATAGGGTCTCCTGCCCAAGCAGGGGGTTGGACTAGCAGACCTCCAAGGTCCCTCCGAACTCTGTTATGCTGTGTTCTATGATCTCTCAGGGATTGCTTGGAGACGCAGCCCAAGAATGACATAGAACAATCAGTTCAGTTTTTTCTTTGGTCGCACTAAGAGACAGAATCTTGCCAGACCAGAACTTTACTACAGGTAGTTCTCACTCAATGACCAGTCACACACACACACACACACACACACACACAGAGAGAGAGAGAGAGAGAGAGAGAGGCTACTTATGACCTAGTTTTGAAGTTCCAACAGCTGCACCTATCCCTGTGGTTACAAGTCACATTTCAGCTACCTGGCAACTGGCTTACGTTGACAGTCATGGCTCTCCAATTGATTGTGATTGATATAACATTACCTATCCCATATTGTTTCATCTTATCAAGAAATAGGGTGTGATCTACTTTGTCAAATGCCTTACTGAATTCCAAGTATACTGCAGCATTTCTCTGATCCCATAAATTTAGTCACTTTATCAAAAAAGGCAGTAAGGTTTGTCAGGCGCAACCTATTTTTAACAAAGCCAGTAATTACCTTGTTCATTTGTGGATACTCACAAATCTGTTGCTTGATTATCCTTTCCAGGATCGTCCCAGGTATTGATGTCAGGGTGATTGGTCTGTAGTTTCCCTGATACCTCTTTTTTGCTCTCTTTTTGAACATTGGATCCCCATTAGCTCTTTTCCAGTCCTTTGGCAGTTCCCCCATGCTCCAGGAGCCCTCAAAGATTTCATTCACTGGTCCCAAGATCACATCTGTCGGCTCTCCCGTACCCTGGGATGTAAACCCTGCCCGAAGTTCCTACAAGTTTCATTCTCTCAACTAAAAGAGGGATACAATTAAGACCAAGGGAGGTACCAATACCACTTTATAAAGCCTTAGTAACACCACACCTAGAGTACTGCATCCAGTTTTGGTCACCACACTATAAAAAAGATGTTGAGACTCAAAAAAAAATGCAGAGAAAGGCAACCAAGATGATGAGGGGACTGGAGGCTAAAACATACGATGAATGGTTATAGGAACTGGGCCTGGCTAGTCTAGGGAAGAGAAGGACCAATATTTGAGGGGCTGCCCCAGAGAGGAAGAGGTCAAGCTATTTTCCAAAGCACCTGAAGGCCAGACAAGGAATAATGGATGGAAACTGAACAAGGAGAGATTCAATCTAGAAATAAGGAGGAATTTCTTGACACTGAGAACCATCAACCGTTGGAACAGAAGTTGCCTTCGGAAGTTGTGGGAGCTTTATCACTGGAGGCTTTCAAGAAGAGACTGGACTGCCATCTGTCAAGGAATGGTGTAGGGTCTGCTGGGTGGGTGGGGGGGTTGGACTAGATGATCTACAAGGTCCCTTCCAACTCTGTTAATCTGTATCTGTAACTAGTGAGACCGCACTTGGAATACGGCTGCAGCTGCCAAAACAGCAAATGCAGTTCTGGGCTGCATCAACAGAGGGGATAGCCTCAAAGATCACAAAAAGTGATGGCACCACTTTATACAGGATAGCCGTCTTCCAATACTTGAAGGGCTATCACAGGGGAGAGGGGTCTATTTACTCTCCACAGTACCTCAGGACAGGACAAGAAGCAATGGGTGGAATCTTGTCAGAGGGAGGTCCACTTTGGAAATAAGGAGGAATTTCCCAAGAGTAAGAATGATGAATCAGTGGAACAACTTGCCTCCCAGAGTTGTGGGTTACACCATCACTGGACTGGAGAAGCTTTTGTGCAGGATGGAATAAGGGTCCCTGCCTTAAGCAGGACTAGAATTCCTATGACTCTATGATTAAAACATTAAAGCCTTCACCTTTCTGACTTTAACAGATAAGGCTGGTAATTAAGTACCCAAACTTTCCAGATAATTTAATCTGCAACAGGAACAGGAAGTTAACAGAGAAACAACTGCTGGCCTGATGCCAAGGCTATCACCAATAATGCTATGGAAGTCTTCAAGGGATTTTAGGGCAAGGATTTGAGGCCCAAGAATGAAGGTTTTTCAGACACATGGGGTTTCTCTAGCTAAATCTAGCTATACCGGCCCTACATGACAACATTTAGGGTGCACAGGGCACCGGATCTGTTTTTTGTTTGTTTCAGGACACATGACTTCACTTTCTCTGTGGTCGGAATAAAGCAGAGGTCCCCAAACTTGGCAACTTTAAGACTTGCGGACTTCAACTCCCAGAATTCTCCAGTCAGCATTGTTTGGAGACCCCTGGAATAGAGGCTGCAGCGTTATGTGTGCATGCAAACAGGGTCATTTTGATGCTCTCCCTCCTTGCTGTTCAGAGCTGGTTATAGGTCACTGGCTCTGTGTGGAGCTGGATGAAAGCACTGAATGGCTCCAGTCTAGGAAATTGGAAGGAGGACAAACACCTTGGAGGTCCATAACAAGTTTCCAGACAACCGAGGAAGTTGGAATAATGAATAGTAGCTTCAAGATGGAGTTCGACAAGGACGAATCTGCAGCTCTCTATTTGTGTAGGAAAAATATTACCCAGCGCATGGCAGCGAGATGGGCAGGATATAAATTTAATAAATACATTTAAAAATCAAAGGCATGAAGTGACTGTGTCAGAAACCAATGGAAACAGTGTTATTTTTGCAAATAAAGCAACTTTTGAGAGATGTGTGTTTAAAAGTTCGGTGGAACATTGGGACATTAAGGGCAAAAAGATCTAGACTGGAAAACAGGAAGGGTCTCTGCTATTCTGATAGGCGAGTCAACTTGTGTAAACGGATTAGCTGACAGTTTTAACCACAACAATCTGGCTGCTAGCATATAGTAGATAAATTAACTGCTTGCCTCAATTTATTATGCCTATGCTGCTCGGATAGAACAGAATAGAATAGAATAGGAATTCTTTATTGGCCAAGTGTGATTGGACACACAAGGAATTTGTCTTTGGTGCATATGCTCTCAGTATACATAAGAAAAAATAAAATACATTCATCAAGAATCATCAGATACAACACTTAGTGATAGTCATGGGTTACTATAAGCAATCAAATCATACATGTTATTAATACACAATCAAATCATAGTAGGAAAACAAATAAAACAATATAAATCGTGAAGATACAAGCAACACGGTTATAGTCATAAGTGGAAGAGACAGGTAATAGGAAGGACAAGAGGAGTAATAGTAATACCGTCTTACTAAGTAATTTGACAGTGTTGTGGGAATTAGTTGTTCAGCACATTCAGGGGAAAACTGTCCTTGTGTCTAGTTGTTCTGATGTGCAGTGCCTTATAGCGTCGTTTTGAGGGTAGGAGCTGAAACAATTTATGACCAGGATGTGAGGGGGTCAAATATAGATTAAGAAATAAATCTAAAAGGGGATAAAAAAGTCATCTAGAAAAAGGGGAACTGGGCAAAAAATGGGGAGGCAGGTTAAACACGGGGAGGTTCATGGAGAGGGGAAACGGGCATCCCGAGAAGATTGTGACCTTGTAGCCTTTGTCAAAGCGGGCAGCAGGGAAGGAACCTGTGCTTTGGGTTGAGGGGATAAAAAGCTGTTGAAATCTATTCTTGGGTGTGGTGTGCCTACTTGCTAGCCGCTTACTCTTGCGAGAACGTATTTTATAATAAATTGTTTGCTGCTTCACTTCATGACTCTGTCGAGTTTCTGACTGGTGAGTCTTTTTTCTCACAAGTGCACAGGACAGACCATATGTGGAAAGGATTCTGGATATCGTTCTGACTCCCAAGTTGCCTAGGAGCCAAAAGAGTGATTCAGCCACAAATAAACGTTTAACATGGGATCCTTGACCACACCAAAAGAAGTATAGTGTTGCTCTTTGCTATTCTGCAGTGGTCAGACTTAGAACATAGAACAAGTTCTCAGGAGGTGCTCAAATGGAGGCTGGATGGCCAAATTGTGGCAGTACATTACAAGAGAGGATTGTTCTATCTAGATGACCTCAAGGTGTTTTGCAACCCCTTCGATACCCTGAAGGTTACTGACAAACTGCTGCAAGAGTTGATTACAAGAAGGGGACATTCTCTGATTACTTTCAAAGGACTGAGAAACTTTACCGATCAAGATGTTTAATTGCCACCAAACAAATTTAATACAAGGGTCAATGAGTTACGCTTAAGGGGATGATAGCTAACCTTTAAGGCACTGAGTGCCCAAACCAGAACGTGCATGGATACGAGTGCATATGTGCGCACTGGAGTGCTGGAAACCTGAAGACAAGCTGGTTGTTGCGTGCATGCCTGGTTTTTTTTTTTTTTGCTGTTTTTTTGCCATTTTTTGTTTTTGGTGCTGTTTTCAGGACAAAAACAGCCTGAAAACAGTCTGGAAAATGGTCCCCAAAATGCTCTCACTTTTTTGGCCATTTTTCAGGCTGTTTTCCGGTGCTTTGGTGCCCATGAAGACCAGTTGGCCGGTGTACATGTGTGTGCTGGAAACCAGAAGAGCAGCTGGTGATGGCATGCGTGCCCCCAGAGAGGGACGTGTGCCATAAGTTCACCATCACAGGGATAAGAGATCATCTTGGTCATATCCCCAGGTTCCAGACTGTATGGCTGGGATGATCAAGGTGCAAAGTACACATTGAAGTCCAACTCAAGGCAAATGTGATGGCAGCCCTTAAACCACTACCCACCTCTGAGACCTGCCATTCAGGAAGGACAGTGACAAACTACAGACGTCCAGGGGAGACCTAGGAGGGCAATGTGCAGCCTGGAAGGAAAGGGACTGAGAAAAATTAAGAGGCTTTGGATGTGTTTGGCCTGGAGGATGAACAACTGGGAGAAGCCAGATGAGCTGTTTCCCAGCAGAAGGTGACCTGTGGAAGCCAGGTCAGAAGCCTTCAGAAAACGTGAAAGAAGTGCCCAGTTGACAAGGAAGCCAAATTCGATTGGACATCGGGAAACATGCCCTAGTGCAGGAGTCTCCAAACTTGGCAACTTTAAAACTGGTGGACTTCAATTCCCAGAATTCCCCAGAGGCTGGCTGGGGAATTCTGGGAGTTGAAGTTCACAAGTTTTAAAGTTTCCGAAAGTATAAGAATTAGGGGTGACATGACCGCAGTCTTCCAGTATTTGAGGGGCTGCCCCAAAGAAGAGGGGATCAAATTCTTTTCCAAAGCACCAGAGAGCAGGACAAGAAACAATGGATGGAAACTAATCAAGGAGAAGCAACCTGGAATTTCCAGAAAATTCCTAACAGGGAGGACAATTAACCAGTTGGAAGGGTTTGACTTTGGAAGTTGTGGGTGCTTCATCACTGGAGGCTTTTAAGAAGGACAGTCACTTGACTCACATGGTATAGGGTCTCCTGCTTGAGCAGGGGGCTGGACTAGAAGACCTCCAAGGTCCCTTCCAGCTCATTCATTCATTCATTCTTAATGGTCAAGTTTAACAGATAACAGATAATGGGAGTTGGAAGGGACCTTGTAGGTCATCTAGTCCAACCCCCTGCCCAAGCGGGAGACCCTACACCATTTCTGACAGAGGACAGTCCAATCTCTTCTTGAAAGTCTCAAGTGATGACACACCCACAACTTCCGAAGGCAACTTCTGTTCCATGGGTTGATTGTTCTGTCAGAAAGTTTCTCCTTTATTTCCAGGTTTAGAAACCTGGCACAGAGCTGCCACAGGAAGTGATAGGCCTAATTTCGCAAAAGGGGATTCAACAGAGGATGGATGGCCATTCAGTGCACCAAGAAAGTTGGATGGATCAGTGTTTCTCAACTTTGGCAGCATAAAGACGCGTGGACTTCAATTCCCAGAACTCCTCATCAGACAGGCACGTAGTTGAAGCCCGCCTACCTCCGAGAAACATTGGATCAGACAATCTTCGAGGCCCCGCCCAGTCGAGGGCGAGAGCCAATCGCGCGAGAAAGCCTCGAATCTTACCGGGTGCCGCCTCGCCAGAGGGCGCTCTTTTGCGGGGACGTAAGGCGATAGAGCTACGAACAGGATAGAAGAGGCTGCGCGCCGCCGTGTCCGCTGGCCAAGTGAAAACTCCCTGGTGAAAACTGACGAGAAAGTGGGTCGTGTTCAGCCGGGGCGTCGAGGAATGCGGGCTGGGTTCTCACGAGGTGCTGACCCGGAGTCAGAAAAGCGTCCCTTGCTGCGGCTCCATTGGAGGACTGCCTCACAACGCCCCTCGGACGGTTCCCCACCCTGAGCTGAGGCGCCTTCGAGTCAATCCTACGGCGCTACAAAACTCGCCCTTCAAAGCAGCCCTTGTAACTCCCGCCCTCCGTGGAGGCCTCTCGCCCCACCCCCGGCAACACAAACAACAAAAACCGGACGGAAACCAAAATAACCGAAAAGGAACCCGGAATTCGCCCCTCTTCGGAGGAGGAGGAGGCAAAGTCAGGAGTCTATGGCCAGAAACGCCCGTCGCCGCTCCAGTTGGGCACGAAAAGGGGGCCGCGCGCGCATGCGTAAGGGGCGCCGCAACCCGAGAGTTGGATGCTCGCGCCTGGGCGACCCCGGCTCGCGCATGCGCCAGGTTGGTACCGAAGCGCTGCAGGTAAGTTCAACCTGAAGAGGGAAACGGGAGGGGGGGCGGAGCTGGGGGGTTCTCTGCCTGCGGGGGGGGGTTGCAGGGTGGGGAGCAACGCCTCGGGGTGGGGGGAGCTGAGGGCGTCCTCTCTGCCCACAACGTCCCTGCCAGGTGGGCTCCTCCTAAGCGGGAGGGGGGGCGTTCCCCTTGCCAGCGCCCACCGCCCTCTGCCTCCCCCCCCCAGGGCCGCCAGCATGAACCCCGCGCAGGGCACGGTGGGCAGCGACCCGGTCATCCTGGCCACGGCCGGCTACGACCACACGGTGCGCTTCTGGCAGGCGCACAGCGGCATCTGCACCCGGACCGTCCAGCACCAGGACTCGGTATCCTTTGGGGCGCTGGTGCGGGATGGGGCGGGTCGGGGTCGGGGGTCTCGGCCGGCTCCCCCCAGGCTTCCTTAACCCCGGCCCGCAGCAGGTCAACGCCCTGGAGATCACGCCGGACCGCACCATGGTGGCCGCGGCAGGTAAGAAAGGAAAAGGGGCTGGGAGGAGCGGCCGGCGTGTCTTGTGATGGGGGGGGAGGGCGCTGCCCGGGAAGGGGGCTCGACTCCTTTTTTTCCCCCCAGTATATGTTTTATTTTTATGCATAAACATTTTGAATACAGTGTACTGTCAAGGCATATCATTTACAAAAAAGCAAAAGGAAAAGAAACAATATAGATAGATAGATAGACAGACAGACAGACAGACTGTGTGTGTGTATATATGTATGTATGTATGTATATCTCTTAAGTTTTCACGGGTACTTACATGTATGGTATTCAGCTTTGTTCGGGTATTTTCCCACATCATTATAGTTGTGCTTTTAAAGACGAACACAATACAGAAGCCTGATGATGGCAGATGAGATTCTGCCGAAACGTTGCTACAACTTTAAAAGCACAACTATAATGACGTGGGAAAATACCCAAACAAAGCTGAATACCGTGTGTGTGTGTGTGTGTGTGTGTGTGTGTGTGTGTGTGTTTGTGTGTGTGTGTGTATATATATATATATATATGTAACAATAATAATAATAGTACAACAGAATAATTTTAACTAAATTTCTCTTTGTATTTATAATTCTATCATGTTTATAATTATCAACCCTCTTCATATTTAATTCATGCATAACAGTAATCTAATTTCTACGTCTTATTTCTAACCACTTGTAAAATCTATTCCATGTTAAGTAATATTCTGTGTCTCCGTTGTCCTTTATTTTTAATGTCAATCTATCCATCTCTGCACAGCCTAGTATTTTCTGAATTCATCCATCCATCTGATGGAGTGTTCTCATTTTTCCAACATTTTTCCAATTGCAGCCGTCAATACATGCAAAACTAAATATGCTGTCCCTTTATCATAGTCCTCTGACTATGGTAGGTGGTTCGACTCCTCTTGTGCTCTGAGCCAGTGGTCCCCAAGGTTTCCAGTTCTGAATGGGCCCAGTACATGGTTGCGGGTTGGGGACCCCTGCTCTGGGTTGGTGAGAGCAGTTGTTTCAATCCCTATATGAGTTCAGAAGGACTCTGATGCTATTTCTCCATTGTGTAAATCTGTTTTGTTGCTTTGACTCCCTACAAACTAGTTGGTATCTCTTGTCCAGGTTACCAGCACATCCGCATGTATGACTTGAACTCCAATAACCCCAACCCGGTGATCAACTACGATGGGGTGAGCAAGAACATTACCTCGGTTGGCTTCCACGAAGACGGACGGTGGATGTACACCGGGGGCGAGGACTGCATGGCTCGCATCTGGGACCTCCGGTGGGGCTTTTATTGTTGACCTTGTACCTTTTAGGGCAGGGGTCCTCAAACCCCATGGGCCAGATATGGCCTGTCGAAGCCATTAATCTGGCCCACGTGAGACCATGAGGCCATATCACCCCACCTACCTGCCAGTCCCTACCCACCTCCTGGAGGCTGAGGAGGCCAAAAATGGGTCCGTTTTTGGCTTCCCCAGCCTCCAGAGAGGGAGGGATGTAGAGAGAGAGAAACACACACACACACACACACACACACACACACACACAAGTCCCTCACCCCACCCACCCAAGGCAGCTACATCCCTTCACTAACCTGCTGTCCACCACCAGGAGCATAACAAATTAATTAAAGTTTAATTTGTGTGTATTGTTTGCTGGACTGCTAAATTGGTCATGCCCACCCAGTCACAGGACCACTTAGCCATGCCCACCCAGCCGGTCTGGCCCCCTCAACAGTCCGAGGGACTGTGAATTGGCCCCCTGTTTAAAAAGTTTGAAGACCCCTGTTTTAGGGGAAGCCCAAGATTGACCCTGAATAGGCAGACATAGAAAGGGGGCAACTGAGGAGGAATCAGACACTCATTGTGCCCACATGATGGGCACCTTTGCACATGGCAGGAAATGGGTTAAGGAGTAAAACTGACCAAATGATGATTTACAAAATCAAATGCCTCAAACCGTGAGATCTTAACAGTTGAAGAGATCTTGTAAGATTTTGCTACCTGGTCAAAGTTGGGTCATTCTTACCATTTAAAGAGGACCGTTGAAACCCTCCAAGGGCACTGTGGGCCTCATGAGGCACTGAGTGCCAGCACAGACAGAGTGTCAGCTTGAGTTGGGTGTTCTGGCCAGGGTGGCCTGTGCATCCCACCGTCAGTAAGAGTCTGAAGGGAGGCTGGGCAACTTTGAAACCGGTGGGGAGAGATGCTGCTCTGAATCGGGAGTTTCTCAACGTGATGTGAAAAGGGGGAGCAAGTGAAGGGATGAGGAAGGAAGGAGTAAACTCCTGTTCCTTGTGTAGGACTGAAAAATACGCCTTGGGAATTTTGAGGGCCTGAATGCTTCAAGGTTTCCCGGGAAGGGACAGATGCCTACTGAAGCACAAGCAGCTAAAAGCAGGGTTGACCAAGGACGGACACCTCTGAACTAGACCCTCTGGTATCCCCTTAAAGATGTCTGTACTTTTTCTGACAAAGGCATTTGTCATCCAGCATCTGCAGCTGAAAAGGTCTTTCCTGTGATGACCTGGGGCGTGGCACAAAGGCAACCCTGTCAGATAAGCAATAATAGTCCCTTTATTATCTCCAACTTTGCCCTCTCGATGTCCAGGTTACCTTCTGGCTGGAGAAAAACTCTCCCAGGAACAGCCTTTGGCTGCAGAAAATTAAGTCCAAAACATGGTCAACACAAACTGTAACTTTCAGTCCAAACAAGCCAAACTGAGGTTTGGCAGGGCAGGAGCAGGAATTTCAGACTTGAAGGCACGGCAAAACTCACATGGTTGGGAAGACGCCAGGAACACAGATAAGCAATGACAACACAAGAGAAAGTCACGTTTGCTGTCAGCATCTGCCGCAGTCAGCATCAGTTCTTATAAACTTTCATCCCAGGTGTGGCTAATGAAGGGAATCAGGGCCCTTTCCTCCCCCATAAGCCATGCAACCCATGTTTCTCCCTTCTCCGTTCCTCCCTGCGTGTCGTAGGATGAAGAGGGGGTGGGCCTGGGTCTTCCTCTGAATTCCCTCTCCCTTGTTCTACCTTTTTCCTGCTCTGCCCAGCCTGACTTTGCCCTTCCCCAGTTTCCTCCACAGCCAACGGAGCCACACTCCCGCTCCCTGTCAGCTGTCCGGCTTCCTCTTCGGATTCAGACTCTGACAGGGACATGACATTTCCTGAGTCCCAACCTGTTCTGGAAAAGAAGGCCCAGTAATGAATTTTTTAAGAAACAGCAGCAGTTTAAGGAAGGCAGGGATGGCTATGCTAGAGTAGTCTTCGACAATATCATGGCCATCGCTGTTGGGCTCTTTGGATGGTCCCTGGAGTGCAAGAAGCCCCAACAATCCCTTGGCTCACCCCTGTCACGTTGTTTGTCTCTTCCTAGGTCACGCAATCTTCAGTGTCAGCGCATTTTCCAGGTGAACGCGCCCATCAACTGCGTCTGCTTGCATCCCAATCAGGTATCTGAGGCAGGGCCCCCTGCTCTCGTGCTGCATGGGGGGAAGAGGGTGCAGGAAGGGCCAAACTCTCCTCTGCTTTGTCTCCTCCTAGGCTGAGCTCATTGTCGGAGACCAGAGTGGTGCCATCCACATCTGGGACTTAAAAACAGACCACAACGAACAGCTGATCCCAGAGCCGGAAGTCTCGGTCAACGCAGTACATATTGATCCGGATGCCAGCTACATGGCTGCGGTCAACAGTTCGGTAAGGACAGCCTGCCCTGGACTCACCGAGTTCCTCAGTTAGTCTCCAATGTGGCACGGAGCCAACGGGCCAGGTGCTTTCAGCCCTGTGATGACCAAGGCTTCCTGAGACTAATTAAGCACACGCTTAGTTAAAACAACTCTTGTTTTATTTCAACGCTGGGAATTATGTTTATTCCCAGCCTGTAATAAGTCCCAGTCTCTTGAGATAAGCACCCACCTTTCTCTCCTTTGAATGGCTGTCAACAACTAAAGTGCCAAATGAATTAAAAAAACCAACTGAAGTACAAAGTCCACATAGAGCTTAAAGGTTTAATCCAAACAGAGTGAACGACTTTGCTTCCTGCAAAGGTTTCTCTACCTTTGCACTTCCTTTATACCTTAGGAGAGGGGAAATCACCTCCCAGCCTTACTCCTGAGTTGCCCCTTTTGTTTCAGCTGCTCTCACCTTCTAGCAGCTCTGCACATACGTGCTCTCGGAACAGGCTCCCCCTGTTCCTCTGCCTCGCTGCTGTCAGACTCCGGAGGCTCTGGAATCAGGACCCCACTCCCAGGTGGTCCTGGCCTCACCCTGCATCGGGCGCAAGACCCTTTTCTGAGTCCTCTCCAGACTCCCGGACTGGTCCCCGTTCTTCCCCACTGTCCGATTCCGCTGCCAGTGAACCACAACACAGCCACCTCTCCTCTTGCAGGGCAACTGTTACGTGTGGAACCTCACGGGGGGCATTGGAGACGAGGTCACCCAGCTCATCCCCAAGACCAAGATCCCTGCACACAACCGCTATGCGCTCCAGTGCAAATTCAGCCCAGACTCCACGTGAGTAGTTGGTGAGGTTGCTTGGTTTTCTTGGCCCTAGAAAAACAGGGATCTTCCCTCTTGGGCAGACCAAACTGGTTTGGGGCAAGGAGAATAGTGTTGGCCTGCCACATGTGGGCTGAGCTCCGGTCGTGACTGGGTGGCATTTCCCTCTTGCAGTGGGCCTGGCATCTCCTGGCATCCTCTTGTCCAAGTTCTGCTGCACTTCAGGCTACAATGCTGTAAAAGCGGCTCTGAAAGCCAAATCAGTCATAGCTGGTTGGGGAGCAGGGAGCCCCTCTTTCCTGCCCTGCCCAGTCCAGCCTCAAGTGGTGAGCCAGCTGGCGGATAGAGGAGGTCGGGGACCCGGGGAGACAGGTAGGTCCTTCCAAAGGAGATATCTGAGGAAAAACCCCAAGCCTTGCCCATATTAGGAGACAAAGATCTGCCCTGAATTTGGGGGAGGCTGCTAGATCAGGCCTGATCTAGCAGCTCCTTCCATCTTCTTTGCCAATTCTTGGTCTGTCCAGTCTCGAGCCCCACCTTGAACCGTCTTTCTTCCAAAGAGGTGGGAAGATACTTTCCAGTTCCTCAGATAAAGGCCAGAGAAGGGGCTAACCTGTTCCAGTTTGGAGGAATGGGCCGGATCTGGGGGGCTCCTGCCTTCAGCTCGTTGGCTTTCTCTGCCTTTCTTCAGGCTTTTGGCCACTTGCTCTGCTGACCAGACGTGCAAAATATGGAGGACCTCCAACTTCTCGCTGATGACGGAGCTGAGCATCAAGAGCAACAACCCCGGAGAGACTTCCCGTGGCTGGATGTGGGACTGTGCCTTCTCGGGGGATTCCCAGTACATTGTCACAGGTGAGAGGAGTGGAGCCCACAGGCTCACCTGGCCAAGGAAGCTGCTCTCAAAGAGGCCATCCTGGAGCAGGGAAGAGCCGACACATCCTCCTCTTCCTTTCTCCTTTGGCCTAAGCTAATAAGAGATGCCACTTCAATAGCCTCTTGAACACACCTGTTCTCCCTAAGAGCAGTATAGGTAGTCCTCGACTTATGGCCACAATTGAGCCCAAAATCTGTTGCTTAGTGAGAGAGCGGTTTTAACAGTGACTTTTGTCCCGTTTTATTACTTTTCTCGCCACAGCCGTTGAGTGAAGTGGTCTGATTAGTAACACTGCAGTTGTCCGGTTAGTAACACGGTTGTTAAGTGAATCTGCCTTCCCCGTTGACTTGGCTTGTCTGAAGGTCTCAAATGGAGATCACGTGATTCTGGGACACTGCGACCGTCATAACTATGAGCCAGTTTGCCAAGTGTGGGAATTTCGATCATGTGACCATGGGGATGCCGCAACAGTCGTAAGTGTGGAAAATGGTCACAGGTCACCTTTTTCAGGGCTGTCGGACAACTTCAAATGGTCACAAAACCAATGGTTGTAAGTCGAGGACTGCCTATATTACCCCATATTTTTCAAAAGGAAAGAAGGACCAGTTCACTGGCCAGCCCCGTATTTTGCTCCTGTGGTCGAGGCAAGCCATGAACTGGTCGCTCGGGCTTTGTTACGGGTGGGATTCAGCCAGTTCGCGTGAACCGGATGTTAAATTTATATCTGATTCACCAAACCGGTAGTTGAACCGGCTGGCCGAATTCTGGGAGTCGAAGTCCACGAGCCTTAAAGTTGTCGAGTTTGGAGAGCCAGCCTTTAGCTATCTGTCCCTCCTTTCCGGGGTTTGGTGCTGCTCCCCTGAACTCTCTGTTCTCCCCCCCTGCAGCCTCGTCAGACAACTTGGCCAGGCTCTGGTGTGTGGAGACGGGGGAGATCAAGAGAGAATACAGCGGGCATCAGAAGGCGGTCGTCTGCCTGGCTTTCAACGACAGCGTCTTGGGCTGAGGAGCGCGCTGGGACGGCCCCTCTTCGCCAGCCGGTCTCTCTCCTGTTAGGCCCCATCAGCCACTGCTTCTTTCTGCCGAGGAGTCCAGACTAGCTCGACCGAGGCTGCCCTCTCTGCCCTTTGGCTTAGTTGGCAGGTGTGGCTGGCTTCCCTGGCGCTCCTCGTTTGTAGCACCCCCTTAAAGCTGGCGTGGAGCTGGCAGAGAAGAGGGAGGCTGCCCTTTCCCTGGGCAGTGACGGGTATCCTTGTCTTGGCTGCCTGTAGGAAGAGCCTCCTGGGTCTGGGGTGAGCTGGGTCTCCTTCCCGAGGCCCCCTTTTCTGCCCCTCTCCTCCCACCCGGCCCCAGGCTTCCTTGGGGAGCTGGCACTTCCTTTGGGAGGCTGGCAAAGGGAGAAAGGTTGTCACTGAACCCCTTGCAGGACGGGCAGGTTTCACTCCGTCCCTCCCTTCTGCAGGCCACCCTGCTGGGTCATCTGGCTTAAAGAAAAGGAGACGTTGAACCAAACCTTCAGGGAAGCCTCGACAGCCGAGGGCAGCCTTCTCTCTCTAATCCAAGAGTCTTCAAACTTGGCAAGTTTAAGACTCGGGGACTTCAACTCCCGGAATTCCTGAGCTCACACGACTGGAGGAGGAGGAATTCTGGGAGTTGAAGTCCCCAAGTCTTAAAGCTGTCAAGTTTGGGGACCCCTGCTCTAACCCGACATGCTGACATCCCAAATCAGAGTCTCATACATGATGGTTTTTGTGTTTTGAAGGCGGCTTTAACATAATGCTCGTATGGATCTGACCTTCACCATAAATCTACTTCGATCAGAAACACTTATTTACACGTTACAAGTTGAAAGCGACAAACTTCGTAAATGTATGTGTATAAATGTATATATATATATATAAATATATATAGTGGCGAGCAGAAGATGACCACGTATTGGAGTTGGTTTTTTCCTTCTGGCTGGTCCAGAGTCCTGGATGAGAAGGCGGGAGGCTCTCTTGGGAGGCTGGAGGATTCGGGTCGAGCACGAGGGGACGTGGGTGACCTCAGGTTCTGATTCGGTTCGAGCTAAAGCCGGGACTCTTCGGACCTTCATTCGGGAAGGTAGTAGAAACAGATGGAGACACAGATGTTGTTTGGGAAGCAGATGTCAATGCACAGGTAGATGAGCCGCTGCTTTGGAGGATCTGTGAGGAGCACAAAAGAGGGTAGAAAGATTGGGGGTTGTTGGTGGGAGGGGCAACAGAGTCCTTTGGGTAAGCTATAAATGTTAAGAATGTTGGCAGGGACAGGCTGCGTTGGTGGTTGCTCGTCTTCGGGATCTGGAGGGGAAAAAACCCCCCACTGTGTTTTGATTTTAAGACCCTCTAGATCAGAGCTCTCCAACCTTGGCCACTTTAAGACTTGTGGACTTCAACTCCCAGAATTCCTCAGCCAGCATTCACTGGTTGAGGGATTCTGGGAGTTGAAGTCCACAAGTGGCCAAGGTTGGAGGGCAGGGGTCCCAAACCTTTCTGGCTTTGTAGACTGGCCCGGAGGGGGTAGGCGAGTGTGTGCACCCACCGCTGGCACAAATGGAGCTGCCTACGCGCGCTCACCTGCCGCTTGCGCAGCCCAGTTCTGAACGGGTTACGGCCCAGGACCAGGCCGCAGCCCGGGATTGGAGACTGGGCTCTAGGTCTCAGGTTCTGCCAGTATAGCGCCCTGACGCTCTCACATTTGAAGCTGCTGTGGCCAACATTTCATCCTCCCTGGGAGGAAGAATCCCCTTCAGCCCAGTAATGTTGACTACATGGGTTTCAGGAGGATGTGCAGAGTGCAGAGAATTTCAGCGGTCCTGGATTCAATTCGATTCGATCCCTTTCTTCTGCTCACTGACACCTGCAACATTTTCGAAGTATAAGGTGGTTTGTGTGTGTGTGTGTGTGTGTGTATGTGCGTGTGTGCGCGCTTTTGGGTCATTGACGACTCCTGACATCTGCCTGCTCAAGTCCCTGTGGTTTTCTTGGCAAGGTTTTCAAGAAGTACCTTGCCATTTCCTCCTTCCCAAGGCTAGGAGGGAAGGAGAGAGGGAGGGACTGGCCCAAGATCAGCCGTGCCAATGCTGGCGTTTGTTGGCTTTGTGCCTCAGGGCAGGACTTGAACTCCAGTTTCTACCGTAGCCTGGTGCCTTAACCACTAGGCCAGGTGTGCTCTCTTCTGCCTGGTTTACCTCAACTTAGCTGTGCTCCAACATGCATGTCCCTGCCCCAACCGCCTGTGCCAATGACGGGAGGCCAGATGCCCACCCTCGCTGCTCTTTGCAATGTGCCTTCAGTCAGGAAGGGAGACTCTGCTGCCAGCAGCTCCCAACAAACGCCAGCATTGGCACGGCCGATTGGCACCGGGGGAATTACGGTTCAGCTTCACTTGCAACTCAGAAGGAGCAGAGACCCCACTGGGGGACTTGGCACGGCTGCGCCCATCAACTTACCATCTTTCTTCTTAACCCAGCGGATGGGCACCTGTTTGCACAGAGCCCGGACAGCCTCTCCTGCCTCCGCTGGTGGCACCAGGCTCCCTGGCACAACCCCCAGGAATTCCCGGTAGAATTGGGAACCGTGGCTGGGAAGCAGCGGTGGATCCTCCTGGCAGAGAAAGGAAGGGTGGTGAGAGCAGCTCAGCCTGGCTCCGGGACCAGGCTGCCCGCTCAACCTTTGTATCCCTCAGAATCCTCCAGGCTGCTGCATCGTGGGAAGGGCTTCCTGGGAGAGGCCCTGGGGGAACCGAGCCCCTCAAGAAGCCTGCCTGCACCGTTTCCATGCTGCTTCCCCCCAGACAGAAGGGTTTAAAAGCCAGAGTAGCCCAGGGGGCACTGCAGCCTCAAGGGACTAAGAGGTTGCTTGTTCCTCTAATCTAGGAATCTCCATCCTCGGCAACTTTAAGACTGATGGAGTTCAACTCCCAGAATCCATCTGGCTGGCGAATTCTGGGAGTTGGAAGTCCACCAGTCTTAACGTTGCTAACTTTGGAGACCTCTTGGCTGGGGCTGCCACTTTAGGAGAGGCTCTGAGGCAGGGGTGTCAAACTCAATGTCAGGATTCCCACAATTGCCCTAATTAAATCATGATTCTCAAGCCAAACTTCAACCAACTTCAAAGGATTCCTTAGAGGCGACATACTGGAACTGCCCTATATGAAGCCAACTCTGGCCTACATAATTCACAGTCCCCTGTGACCCTGTTCCCCCCGGGTGTCTCATAAACCAGTGGCCCCCAACCTTTTTGTGCCACGGCCCGGTACCGCATCACAAAATGATCCACGGCCCGGTACCGGCACCAGCACACATGGCAAGGCGAGCCGAGCGACCGGCCAGCCAGCCGTCCCCCGCTTCTCCCGGCCACCTTCAACTCCTCCTTTGTACCTTTGTCGATGGGCTTCGGGACGCCTTTGGGACGGTCGCTCGGCTCGCCTTGCCTTGGATGCTGAAAGAATCCTCGCGCCTTAGTTTTGTTCGAAGCCACCCCTCCCCCTCGATGAAACTAAGGTGCGAGGATTCCTTCAGGACCCAAATGCCGCTTTCCAACCAGAAAAGCTCACCGGAAGCACTTTCTCATCAAAACAAGATGGTGGCGCCCAGAAAACCGGCGGCCTGGTAGAAAATGTTCCACGGATCGGTACCGGTCCGGGACCCGGTGGTTGGGGACTCCTGTCATAAACCAGACTCTTCAGCTGAGCACGTTCAAAGGCTGGGCGTCATCCTTCAGGTTCTTCAATTAAATATATTTGCGGGCAAAAGCTCTAGTAGTTTAGGTACAATCTTTTAAAGATAAAGAGTTGGGATGTACTTTCACTTCCAAATTGCTGCGCTTCTCTTCAGATTTCCTTCCTCTTTTTTTATGGCAACTACTCAAACAGGCACAGGAATGTTTTTTGAGTTGACACTCAAGGCTTGAAAAACATAAGGGGCCGTCCTACGTCACCTTCGGCCCGGTCGAAACCTGCCAGCAGTTTGGGAAGTGGTGTGTCAAGCTGGCCATGCCTGCCCCACCCCCCATCCCCGTGGTCAACCACAGCCCTGATGCGGCCCTCAGTGAAATTGAGTTTGACACCCCTGCCCTAAGGCCACCCTATACTGGGTATCGGGGTGGGGGGGGTGGGGATACGTGAGCAGGTGTACTGCTGTTTCTTCCCTCCTTCCCTCTCTGCCTCGGGAGGCGTCTGGGTGAGGAATGCCAGCTCCTGAGTGGGCAGAGCAGAAACCTGAGCCCACCCGTCTTCTCTCTGGCATTTGCAGCAAAGAGGGCCTTCTGTCTCCCCGAAACCAGACCTCCGCCCTCCACGCCTTACGCGCCCTCGCTCCGACTTCTGCAGTGGTGGCGGCGGCAGCCTTTCGGACAATGCTGCTTTGTTTTCGCTCACCTGACGGGCATCGCCCTAAGCCAGCCAGGAGTTGCCAACACCCCCCCCCCCAAAAACGTTACCTATTGCTTTTCTATTAGTGGGGATGGTTCTACCGTCTTCCAGGAGAAGGGAAGCTCCAATTTCAAACCTCCACGGCCTTGTGGCTGTATCTATGATTGGAAAAGGCTCCAGGAGTCAACCTTGAGGCAAAATCCGGAGCCAGAGTCCTGGAAGCAGTTCGTGACTGTGTACAGTCCCATTCTGGTAACTGCTGCAACGCAGCGGGAACTAACTGTATCGGCTTTGCTGTTTCTCCATTAGACTATTTCAGTGAGGTGGAGAGGGAGGAATCTACTGCTTGGGTAACAGTTTATCCTCCGTATTAAATCACCCTGTTGTGGTTCGCTGGCAGCCAGTGTGGATGGCAGAGGTATCAGACAGCGAGGACAAAAGGGAACCAGTTGGGGAGTCTGGAGAAGCTCGGATGAGGGTCCTGCATCCGATGCAGGGATGGGGCCAGGACCATCTGGGAGTGGGGTGCTGCCTTCGGAGCTTTTGGAGTCTGGCAGAGGAACAAGGGGAGCCTGATCCCAGTGTGTGTGTGCGCAGAGCTGCTAGAAGGCAAGAGCAGCCGAGGCAAAAGGGGCAACTTGGGAGTAAGGCTGGGAGGTGATTGCCCCTCCCATAAGGGATAGAAGTCAGCCCTCAATGACGAAGAGCTTTGCAGGAAGCAAAGCAGTTCAGTAACCTCCGAGTCCTTCGTGAAGCTCTGTACTCTGATCGGTTTTTTCTAGGTTTTTGGGTTGGTTTATGTTAAGCCTTAATTGGACTTCTGTTTCTTGGCAGCACTCGACAGCACTAAATAAGCATGCTCTTATCTGGAACTGTGTATAATGAGTTTTGGCTGGGAATGCAAGTAATTCCCAGTATCACATTAAAATAGGTTTTACTTTTAAAATCTGTGTTTTATTAAGTTTGACGAAGCCTGGGTCAGAACACGCCCAGGCCTGATGCTCTGGAGAGGACACTCCAGGTTTGCATAGAGCATTGAAACAACACGGGAAGTGGCAGTGACCGGTTTCGTAGCACGATACCATCGTCTCTTGAGACTGAAGGATGCCAATTCAGGGGAAATAAAACTGATCGTCGCATCCCCGTTGAGGAATGAGCAATGGGTAGGGGGCTGAGGGGGAGCCAGCCAACCATATTAAAGGGGTTTCCCGTAACACCATAGTTGGGGTTGCAAAGACGTTTTCAAAAGTGGGGTTTTAAACCCATTGGCAGGCCAAGAACCTCCCTCATTTCCTTCAGTTTTGGAAGGCAGCGAGAAATTGCGCTTCCAATATTTGGATAGTTTGGAGTCCTGGCAAAAAACCTGGTCTCTCTCTTCCACAGTTGGCAGGCAAAATTGCAAGGGAGGGTTGTAGGCAGAGGTGCACAATGTCACAATGAGGGTCAAGTGGTGTTAAGTTTTGGGCTTCATCCTTGGGTCCTTCAGCCAAGGCTGCTTGAGGTTCAGGGCTGGTCCAAGATGCTGGTCAACCAGGGCCAGCCCAATTCAGGAGACAGCTGATTCAATGACTTCTTTGGGGATTTCAGGCACTTCTTGAAAAGTTTCCTCTAGACCAGCGGTGTCCAACCTTAGCAACTTTTAAGGCTCGTGGACTTCAACTCCCAGAATTCCCCAGCCAGCCATGCTGCTTAACGTCTTAAAAGTTACCAAGGTTGGACACCCTTGCTTTAGAACAAGTGACAGCAAGACCTGGAGAGAGTTAAAAGTGCCTCACAAAGAGAACGGGGAAGCGGAAAACACCAGCCGGTTGGCTTTCTTGCGGTAGCTTGCAAAATAAGCCCTGATGCAATCATGAGGTTTGTGCATTGATCCTAAGAACACACTTCTGACATTCTGAGGTAAAACTGTTCCTGTGCGCGGAGAGCTCTGCTCTGACAGCTAATCAGAAATCTCTCCACCATTATACCTTTTTTAATGGTGATTTTTTTTGCACACAACCTGGAGAGGGTTCAGTAACTGAGGCAAGTCGGAACTGATTAATGGAGCGACGAATTAACGTTTGCAGAAGGAAACTGGTTGCCTTATGCCCTTCGGCTAGGCCAGTCTTCTCTTATTTAGTGCCCCAGAGATGCCTGCTGGAGATTGGGAGACTAGCCTTCCCTTGCACCCAGAGATGCCCTGGCAAGAGAGGGTGCCTTGCCCCAAAGAGCAGCCCTCACGCCAAGAGAGAGAGAGAGAGAGAAGGAGAGAGTGAATGGAGGGAGGGAGGGAGGGATGGACAGACGGACAGATGAATTGGCTAGATTCTTCTTAGTCCAGGCTGTTGCGGGCTACTCACCTTGTGCTTTGATAGGTTGAAGGAAGCCTGGGCAGCATCCTGATCCCAGGCATTCATCTTCTTCAGGTAACAATTGCTGTGTCCCGCCAGCTTATAGCAGACGTAACTCTGCGCAGAGAACCAGAGAAAGCATGAGGTCCATTAATGTAGAAGTCCGCAGCCTGTTTGGACCCGGACTGCAATGTGTGAGCAGCATGTGTGCAACTGCCACTTGCGGAAATCAACCTGTGCAGGTGCATACGCTTGCTCACCAATGGTGCAGAACCAATCCCTCTCCTTCTCCCCCTCCCCCCATTGCTACTGCCACCGGTCCACAAAACTGGAAAGGTTGGGGAACACTGCATTAAAGGCCACTGGGTTACACCAGACCTCAACCCAAGCTTGGGAGACCCCCTTCCCACATGCCAAAGAGCCAGCCAGGCCTGCTGAGGTTCACTTGCTCCAGCAAAGAAACAGCCAGAACAAGAATGGCTTATTTCTATAAGCCACCTGGAGTCGCTGAGACTCAGGCGGCGATATCAATTTTCTATATCAGTGAATGTCCTTCCAGGCAGCCAAAAAAGCCAACACAATCCTAAGTTGCATTAACAGAGAGATACAGTCAAGGGAGGTACTAATACTATATAAAAACCTTAGTAGGATCACACCTAGAGTATTACATCCAGTTTTGGTCACCACACTATAAAAAAGATGTTGAGACTCTAGAAAGAGTGCAGAGAAGAACAACCAGGATGATGAGGGGACTGGAGGCTCAAACATACGATGGACGGTTGCAGGAACTGGGCCTGGCCAGTTTAGTAAAGAGAAGGACCAGGGGAGACAGGATAACAGCCTTCCAATATTTGGGGGGCTGCCCCAGAGAGGAGGAGGGGGTGAAGCTATTTTCCAAGGCCCCCAAAGGCCAGACAGGGAACAATAGATGGAAACTGAACCAGGAGAGATTCAACCTGGAAATGAGAAAAAATTTTCTGACAGAACAATCGAGCGGAACAGCTTTTGCCTTCGGAAGTTGTGGGAGTTTCATCACTGGAGTCTTTCAAGAAGAGACTGGACTGCCATCGGTCAGAAATGGTGTAGGATCTGCTTGGATGGGGAGTAGGACTAGATGACCTCCAAGGTCTCTTCCAACTCTGTTAATCTGTATTTGAATTGCCAAGTCAACTCAAACCATTGGAGATCTCATTCAAATGTGCTGCAGATGTGGGGAGCAGGAAAAGGGTTTCGGAATTCTGCCAGGTTCTGGGGTGTGGGAGAATCAGAGGGTGCCTGTCAGACCAGAGTCTTAACTCTAGAACACCCAATACCTGCTCCTGTCCTGGAGTGGGAGGTCCAAGGAGTTCCCCTTCTGAGGAAGGGGCTAGCAGCAGCCCAGAGCCATCGAGGGGCAAGCGACTGATCCCTGCTAGCCTAGAGCTGGCTGCCAACATAGAATCCCAGCCACGTGCTGCCAGAATGGGGCATCTCCCTTCACATCTCATTGTCTTGGCAATACAGATTAACAGAGTTGGAAGGAACTTCGGAGGTCATCTAGTCCACCGCCCCCACCCAAGCAGGAGACCCTACACCATTTCTGACCGATGGCAGTCCAGCCTCTTCTTGAAAGACTCCAGTGGTGAAGCTCCCACAACTTCCGAAGGCAGCTTCTGTGATTGTTCTCACTGTCAGAAAATGTCTCCTTATTTCCAGGTTGAATCTCTCCTTGATCAGTTTCCATCCATTATTCCTTGTCTGGCCTTCAGGTGCCTTGGAGAATAGCTTGGCCCTTTCCTCCCCTCTATGCAGCCCCTCAAATATTGGAAGACTGCTATCCTGTCTCCCCTGGTCCCTCTCTCCACTAGACTAGCCCATTCCTAAAAATGGCTGAAGACTCGGCTGTTCACAGAACGTGCCTCTTCCCTCCCCATCCACCCCGGCATCCTTGTGAAATAAGACACCGTCACAGGTAGATCCACTTTCTCCCCTTTAACTGGGAAAGGCAGCCCCAAGGGTCTGTGTGCTCACATTCTTGCAGTCAAACAAGATGGCGGTGGTTTGATTTCCGGAAGACGTGAGGTAGTAGGTGATGGTTTTCTTGGCCTTGCTGACCACCACTGACTGGTTGATCGAGGATCCCGGATGATTCTGGAAGTTTAATCGCATTACCTGCGAAAGAGGCTATAATGACACAACACACAGTGTGAGGGCTTTGACAAGTTACATCAGACCCACTTCTTGTAGGTTTCCCATCCCTGCCCCTTCCCGGGTCCTTTTTATGGCAGGGGTGGGCAACTATGACCCCTTTATCACCTGTGGACTTCAACTCCACGCTGCCTCAGGAATTCTGGGAGTCCAAGTTCCATAGATTGAAAAAGGACCATAACTGCTCACTCCTGTTTTACGTCAAAGAGGCAAATGGGACTGGTTTGCTGTCGCTTTCTCCAGAAGTATCTGAATTTGGGCCAAGATGATCCTGAGTCTTGGAGGTAGAAGCCAGCTGGGTCAGTTGGTTGTGCTTGATTCTTAGTTGACATTAATGTAATTCTGGGGGTACCTTACAAGGAGGCTGAGGGACTGGCCCAAGACCACCCAGCTGGCTTCATGTCTAAGGTGGGATTCGAACTCACTGGCACACTAACTACTTGTCATGCCCCCGTTGGAGTCTGAATCCGAGGAGGAAGATGAACAATTGCACTCCAGGGACCATCCAAAGAGCCCAACAGCGATGGCCATGATGTTGTTGAAGACTACTCTAGCATAGCCATCCCCTCCTTCCTTAAATGGCCATTGTTTCTTAAAAAATTCATTACTGGGTCTTCTCTTCCACAACAGGTTGGAACTCAGGAAATGTCATGTCCCTGTCAGAGTCTGAATCCGAGGAGGAAGCTGGACAGCTGACAGGGAGGGGGAGTGTGGCTCCTTTGGCTGTGGAGGAAACTGGGGAAGGGCAAAGTCAGGCTGGGCAAGCAGGGAAGAGGTAGAACAAGGGAGATGGGCTCAGAGGAGGACCCAGGCCCACCCCCTCTTCATCTTAGGGCACACAGGGAAGAACTGAGAAGAGAGCAACGTGGGTTGCATGGCTTACGAGGGAGGAAAGGGCCCTGATTCCCTTCACAAGGCACATCTGGGAAGGGAGTTTAAAGGAGAGGCAGTTTGAGAGGGGTGTTTGTCAAGAACAAACATTGCTCATGCTGGCTACTGTTATCTTAGTTCCTAGCATCCTCCCAACTGGTTGGATTTACTGCCGTGTTACTTCACTTGTGGAACTCCTTATCTTGCCCTGCTGGATTTATTACCTTATCTTGCTTTGTTGGATTTATAGTTTAAAGTTTTCTGTTTACACAGTTATGGATTGGAATATCTGCAGCCAAAGGCTGTTGCAGGATCCTGGGAGAGTTTTTCTCCAGACCGGAAGGTCACCAGAACATTGGGGGCAAAGTTGGAGCTAATAAAGGGACCTCTACTTATTGTCTGTCTGGCTTTCCTTTGTGCCACGCCCGGGGTCATCACACTACTACACCAAGCACTCATATTAAATGTAATTGCAAGCATTAAGATATAGAAAATTGTTCTATTTCCTTTTTGAAAGGAAGCAGTGTCTAATGGAAATATACCCAGTAACTGATAATTTTGAGATGATTTCTTAATTATCCTGGCTTTATATTGTCCTTATAGCTGATCAGCACTTTCAACAATTTCAATCCTCCATTGCTGATGGAATTGCTTGATCTATAAAGTATTTTGGAAACTGATTTTGGAAATTCTTCCAATACGGATTCCTCGAAGCAGGCTGCCTCCCTCTGCCATTTGTTTTTAATGCCAATTACACTTAATGAATATGGCCATCTAACCCTCTGCAGTGAACTCTGGGCAGTAAACAATAATCCAAAGGGTTTAAGAACAATTGCAACTGCCAAGATGACCCAAATAAACCTCCTTCATCTTACTGATGAGACACAAATAGACAACAGACAGACACTCTTTGCTGTGCCCAGAGAAAGAAATACCTGCCGCTGCCCAGGATTGAACTCACAGCTCCCAGATTGTGAGGTGAGAGCTCTACCCCTAGGCCACCACAAAGCTAAGAGAGCTTAAGGTTGACTCAGCCTTCCATCCTTCTGAGGTCGGTAAAATGAGATCTTTATTATGGTCATAGACCAGTCAATTAAACAGCATCATAATTTTATTTTTAAAAAGTATTCTAGGAAAAGGTAGAAAATATATTAAAACAGAAAGTGTATATTTAAAAAATGAGTCTAAAAAACAAGGAGTAGGAGCATTAGATGGGTGTAGGGGAACATAAAGGTTAATATGTGGAAGACCATATCAAATTACAGAGCACTCTAGTGTGGCAAACTAGATGCTCATTAAGTCTAATTTATGGCATGGGTCATCATCCAACAAATGGTAACACAACCTGGCAACATTATATGTCATAGCAGGGTTGCTATGTGAATGTGTGTGTGTAGAATTGTCCTACGTGCCTAATTATTTATGCAATAATGGTGAGATGAGACTAGTATGAATGGCTTGTATTAGAAGCATATCCTCAGTTGTTGGGCCTTGACTTTCTGAGGAATCTTCCAATATTGGCTTTCAAGGACAGTCGAAGGGGGAGCGAAGTACTTTGAATACCAGAGTACTTAATTAAAGGCCTTCTGGTGTTTTAAGTACTTCAAGTTTAGTTAAGTATGCCATAATGGAGTCGTAGTCCTTGTTGGGTTCATTGGTAAAACCATAACTTGAGCTTCCAACTCCTGGTCCCAATCCCCTAAGCTGATCCAGAAGGAATACTGCATCCAATTTTGGTCATTACACTATAAAAAAAGATGTTGAGACTCTAGAAAAAGTGTAGAGAAAAGCAAGCAGGATGATGAAGAGACTGGAGGATAAAACATGAAGAATGGTTGCAGGAACTGGGCCTGGCTAGTCCAGTGAAGAGGAGGACCGGGGGAGACATGATGGCAGTGTTCCAATATTTGAGGGGCTGCCACGGAGAGGAGGAGGAGGGGTTCAAGCTATTTTCCAAAGCACCCGAAGGCCAGACAAGGAATAATAAATGGAAACTGATCAAGGAGAGATTCAACCTGGAAATAAGGAGAAACTTTCTGACAGTGAGAACAATCAACCCATGGAACAGAAGTTGCCTTCAAAAGTTGTGGGAGCTTCATCCCTGGAGACTTTCAAGAGGAGACTGGACTGCCATCTGTCAGAAATGATATGGTGTCTTCTGCCTGGAGGCAGGGTTGGACTAGATGACCAACAAGGTCCCTTCCAACTCAGTCAATCTGTTAAGAACACTAAGGAGACCACAATCAGTTCCATCAAATTCTGTTGTTAAATCAAGGGGGGAGGGGCAGTGTAGAGGCGTTCCCTCCATCGATGTCCCATTAAATTTGATTGAGTGCAACCATCTCTGTGTTGTAAACAATGCTGAACTTGACCAGGAAGGATGCAGATAATCACTTTCTTCCAGGGTCCTCTAGAACTAAAGCCAATCACTCTAGTAACAACTCTCCCAAGGAGGAAGAAAAATGGAGACCAGATAAAAAAATTGTCCAGTTCTAGGGTGTCCAGCAATGGCTCCTTGACTCACCTTGTTCAGAGCAGGTGAGATCACCCCCTCTCCTTGAAGGAAGCGTTAATCAACATATAGCCAACCTCATGTCACAATCAAGAAGCCCTGAGCAGCCAGGACAGTCGAAGATTGAACGAGACATTGTACATCATCATACGCTCTTTCTTGATGGGCAGAAAAAGGCGGGTTTTGCTTCTCACTGAAATTGTCATTGGGTTTCATTGGACTGGCTCCCATACAGATTAATATAGATTAACAGATTTGGAAAGAACCTTGTAGGTCATCCCCCACCCGACCCAAAAGGAGACCCTACACCATTTCTGACAAATGGCGGTCCAATCTCTTCTTGAAAGCTTCCAATGATGAAGCTCCCATAACTTCCGAAGGCAACTTCTGTTCCACGGGTTGATAGTTCTCACTGTCAGAAAATGTCTCCTTATTTCCAGGTTGAATCTCTCCTTGTTCAGTTTCCAGCCATTGTTCCTTGTCTGGCCTTTGAGTGCTTTAGAAAACAGCTTGACCTCTTCCCCTCTGTGGCTGCCCCTCAAATATTGGAACACTGCTAATATCTCCCCTGGTCTTTCTCTTCCCTAGTCTAGCCATGCCCAATTCCTGCAACCGTTCATCGTATGTTTTAGCCTCCAGTCCACCATGTTCTTCTGATGCATGGGACATTGTGAGATTTCACTTTGAGGCTGCTCTGATACGGTTGTCCGAATTGTAATTAATGGAGAGGATGCGGATAAATCCACGACACCTTCACTTTCTGCTTTACTTTACATTACTGGAGAGATCATCTCAATTTAAGACACAGATGACCGAACTCACAAGCTCCAAGCATCCTGCTTTCTTCACCAGGACCAAATGGCTCAAAGTCCTCCCAGAAAATGATGCTAGATTCCCACCTCAGGTATCTCCCTAGGATCTGCACAGTTAAAATCCAACTTCGAGTTAATCTGAGTAACTCAACCCAGATGCCAGGAATAGTCCTTGCAGAGTCTCTATGCCAGGACTGTCATGGTGAGGGAGGGACTGAAGGGGGGGATAAGCTGGGGGGGGGGGAGGACTAGCACGAGAGGAATCGAAACTACACATTGTGCTGTTCTCTGAGAGCCGCCAGCTGCTCCAAGGTCACATAATGGAATGCAGAACCAGGCTAGAAAGCCAGGGACTTTTACCCAAACAGTTTAATTGGACGCTTAAAGATAACCAGGGGGAAAGTTGGGAACAAGGGAAACGTTAACCAGATGCTTTGGGCGTGAAAATCCCAGATCTGGTTTTGCTTCTTCTGTAACCACTTGGCTTTAGTAAAGTGTACTTTCATTAACAATGGATTCAAGTCTTCCTTTTCTGACTGACCGATTTGGGACGAATGATACTCTGCAAATATTTTTCCCTCCTTTATCCAGAAGGAACTAAGTCATATTAAGCACACTGGTGGGAATCATTTTTTTTTTACTAGTGGTTCTGTGGGCGTGGCTTGGTGGGCATGGCAGGGGAAGGATACTATAAAATCCCCCTTCCCTCCCCACCTCACTAACCTGCTTTCCAGCTCCGTTCTCCTCTGAAGAGCAACCAAAGAAGACCCAGCCAATCAGCTGGGACTCAATGGGAGGCAGAGAAGAGATGGGGTTGGCAGGGCCAGTCAGAGGTGGGATTGGCCAGTTCTCCGAACTGCTCAAAATTTATCCAGAACTGGTCAGAACCGGCTGAATACCACATCTAATTAAGCAGATTATTGACCAGTTCTCTTCAGATGTGATGTAGGCAGAAAAAAATAGCTATTTCTACCATCACCCCCATCTTTGTTAGTGCAAGATAATCCTTAAGAATAATCCTTGCCAGGATTGCATGGGGTAGAATTTGCTTCACTGCAGGTGTGCTCCTGGCATCTCTTCTGCAGATGCAATCAGTTCTTCTGGAAGGTGCGATTCCGGTTCTCATTCAAGTGATGACCAAGGACTTGGATCAAACGGCACCAGAAACAACCAAAGTTCCTTAAAACCCAGTAGGGTCCATCTGGTGCCTGGGGGAGGAGGGGAGAGAGAACTATACAATTGTGTTCCAAACCCAGAGGTGGGATTCAAATTTTTAACAACTGGTTCTGTGGGCGTGGCTTAGGTGTGGGCATGGCTTAGTGGTCATGTGACTAGGTGGGTGTGGCTTGGTGGTCATGTTATTGGCTGGGTGTGGCCAACTCAATATCACTCACATCGAGGCACGCATCTCCTCGCCTGGCCTCTCGTGACTGTGGGGATGCTGGAACAGCCGTAAGTGTGAAAAATGGTCATAAGTCACTTTTTCAGTGCCACTGTAACTTTGAATGGTCCCTTCACACAAGCAAAGTACCAGCAAAGGAGGGGAAAAAAACTCCAGAGAAGTTCCAGAGACAGGAAGTCTAGTCCTGCCAAGAATGTAATAAGGGTTAACGGGGAAGCAGTTTCTGTAAGCAACCCCAGAATGTTTCCTTCCTGCCTTCCTTACAGGATTAGCCCAGTAATTTCTTCTAACAACCGGTTCTCCGAACTGCTTAGAATGTTAAAAACCGGTTCTAGCGAATAGGTGCGAACCTGTAGAATCCCACCCTTGCCCAAATCCCTGCAGGAGGGTGCAGCCAAGGGAACTCAAGGCCAACAGAAGTGTTTTGCCTGTGACCGGGCACCGATGGCAGCATCACCCAGTTCCAGACCACGTCACTACATGAGATAAAGACCAGATCTGCCCTTTGACCCCCACTAGGAGTTGGGCCGGAGATGACAGCCATGGACTAGAGACACTTGTCTGAAATGGTATTGGTCAGTGATGGCTAACCCTTTCAGCACTCGGGTGCCCAAAGCGCGCACTATTCCATTCCATTCCATTCCAGTCCAGTCCAGTCCATTCTATTCTTAATTCCATTCCATTCCATTCTATTCTTAATTCTATTCCATTCCATTCCATTCTATTCTATTCCATTACATTCTTAATTTATTCTATTCTATTCTATTCTATTCTATTCTATTCTATTCTATTCTATTCCATTCCATTCTATTCCTATTCCTATTCCTATTCCCAGTTTAGGACTTCAAAATAGTACTTCTCTGTGGTTTGACAACGAAGAATAATAATTAGCTTTTGAGCATTTCATGGGGGTTTATTCCGTTTTGGTAGGACTGTTCAGCCTTTCAAACTAGATGCTGATAAGTTCTTCTGGCCCACACGGGACTGAAAAATTGCAGACAGATTGCGTGCGAATCTTTAAAGCAGTGGTAGTTTGTCTTGGGATCAAGCAGCTGATCCTGGAAAAAGATGCAGTTGCTTTAATGAACTGCAGACCCAGGAAGTACAGACTTCTGTGTGCATGGAGGTTGTTGCCCTTCTTGTCTTGCACACAGATCCATGCCATTTCCCCTCCCCCGCCCCATTTTTAAGATTAAACCTCATACATTTCAATAAAATAAGAGATTAAATCTCATAGGTTTCAGTGGCATTATATGATTAAGAGCAGTTTTGACAGGGCAGCCGATTACCAAGAGGGGTCACAAGGAGGATCGGGCTGCCCTTTGTCTGGGACGAAAGAATTTGGATTCCTGCCCTGAGCAAAAGGTTGGACTGGACAGCCTCAAAAGGCCCCTTCAACTCTAGGATTCTATTGTCTTCTCTATTCTTCTACGAAGGTTGATATACCTCTAGTATTATCAATGCAATTTGGTAGGAAAAAAAAAATATTTTATACAAATTGAACAATCTGTGGAAGATAACAGGAAGAAAGAGCCGGTTTGGTGTAGTAGTGAAGGAGCTGGCCTAGAAGCCAGGAGGTGGCGAGTTCTAATCCTGCCTTAGACGTGGATGTAGCTTTGGGCCAGTCACTCACTATCAGCCCAGTCCCACCTCATAGGGTTGTCAATAGGGAAGACGTATTAAGCATTTTCACTGCCTTGAGTTATTTACCAAAAGATATAAAGATGGGATAAAAGAAATCTTTTTTTAAAAAAGGGCTCTCCTCTTCCTCCTTCTCTCCCCCCTCCTCCTCCTTCTCCCAGCATGCTATCCATTCTTCAAAGGGATGATGGCTTCCCTCCTTCAAACTGAGAGTGTCTTCAGCATGGTTTTTGCAAGGCCGCAGCCTTGTCTTGCTCAGACAGATGGAGAGAATAATTTTTCGGCTACTTCCTTGCAAAAGAATTGAGCGTTGGGGCTAACAGTGCCTGGCAGAAGGCCACGTCTTACCTTGGGCGAAACCTGGGTGAAGCTGACAGTTGCTGCCACCATGATGCAGATAATTCCACAGGTCAACAGAATGGAGAGGGTGGCCCCAAATATCCTGGAGGGGTTGTGGGATTCCACTGGAGGGGGCTTTTCCTAAATGGAAGAGAGGGAAAATTAGTCCTCAAAAAAGTGCCTGGATTCCATTGTCGGTTTCACTGATTGAACAGTGAAGATATCACCCAGTTATTTTTGAACTGTGTGAAATGCATAGCGCTGGAATGGAGCAAACTCCTCCAGGGATCTTAATCAGAATTATGTAAGATAATGTAAACTAATATTTAGGGCCATTGCTTGATGTGCAAGTTTTCAAAAGCTATAGATATTCCCAAGAGTTAGAGAAATTTGTCTTGGCCACAGCATGTAAATAATCTGTAAATTGTACGGTCTTCCTGTAGCCCTAGAAAATATGGCATCCAACTGACTTATTTTGGTTATCAGATTGATTATCTATATCTAATCTATCTAATCTATATCTATACAACTGCCTGCCTGCCTGTGTTTGCCTGCCTGCCTATCCATTCTTCCCTCCCTCCCTCTCTCTTTCTTTCATCTATCTATCTATCTATCTATCTATCTATCTATCTATCTATCTATCTATCTATCTATCTATCGTATCTATCTATGGTATCTATCTATAGTATCTATCTATCTATCTATCTTTTATCATCTCTCTATTATGTATTTTTTTTCTCATGAACACTGAGAGTATATGCACCAAAGCAAATTCCTTGTGTGTCCAATTATACTTGGCCAATAAAGAATAAATCTAATCTATTCTATTCTATTCTGTTGTTCTGTTCTGTTCTACTCCTATCCTACCCTACCCTACCCTACCCTACCCTACTCTATTCTATTCTACTCCTATCCTATCCTACTCTACTCTACTCTACTCTATTCTTTTTCTATTCTATTCATCTACGTATCTCATCTCTCTCTCTCTCCATTTATCTCTCTCTCTCTCAATATACATGTACACAAACACACATACAAAGAATGTATAAACTTACAGCAAAGAAGAAACGTAATTACCTGAGCATCTTTTCCGAGAAAGGATTAATGTGGGACTTGCTCTCAGACTAGCGCTCTCATCTAATGGCACCTACAACACAAAGCTCCCCCTTCAGCCTCTCCAAATGGGTCCTTCCAGATGTGAAGGGCCAGCCAGACCAAGGCGTCTGGTTGTGGGAACCCCGAGGAGATTAATTCCTTACGGGACATGGTAGCTAGCAGGTGCCTCCAAGGTGGTTCTCTACGTGGGGAAAGGAGATTCGAAAGCAGGCTGCGGAGTTTTCAACCTATGGAGTAGCGCTGGACCCAGGAGCGATGGAGGGGCTTCACTTAAGCATCGTCTTTTCTCTTCGCCGGGGCAACATGGAGGGAGCCCAGGGCATCTAGCGGCTCTAAGCCATTTGGGGACACAAGACTCGACCCCTTCCTTGCAAGCAGGGAGTCCGGGCTGCGGCCCTCCCTGGGCAAACCTGGTGGGGAGGGAAGGCTACTTACTGCATTGAGAGTGGTGTTGTGGGCCACGGCCTGCTCCTCCATGCCAGATCTCCCTTTTCCTTGAAGTGAGTCGAGGCTTTGCAATTCCAAAGCTCCCCGTTAGAAACTCAAGAAGGTGCCCAGGAGAGCCAGGTGAGCAGTGCCCCCGGATTCCCAGCCTGGGCAGAGGCATGTGGAGGTGAAACTCAGACTACCTAGTGGGTGGAGGGAAGGGGGGCTGCAGAGAGATGCTGGCCGGGCCCCAGTGAGGCTTGCCCTGCCCTGCCCGGAGAGACAGCCGAGGCATTCATGGGAGCACAATCGAGGGCTTTGTGTCAGGGCCCTTGCACGCTGGCAGATGTTCCAGGGCTCCGCAGCCTTTCCTTGGAGGAAGGAACCTGGCTGGGGGAGAGCAGCTGTCTGCCCCCAGGCCCCGAGAGCAAAGGTTGGGGGTGGTGGGTGGGTGGCGAATGCCTGGCTTGCCTACCAGCTCCAGCGTTTCGTCTTCCACTCCCTCCAGAGAGATGCTCTTTGCTCCCCGCATTTTCACCTGCTTATTTCCACGCACAAGGAAAAGGAGGTGGAAACTGATCAAGGAGAGAAGCAACTTAGAACTAAGGAGACATTTCCTGACAGTTGAAACAATTAACCAGTGGAACAACCTGCCTCCAGAAATTATGGATGCTCCAACACGGGAAGTTTTTAAGAAGATGTTGGACAAACTTTTGTCTGAAGTGGTGCAGGGTTTCTTGCCTAGGCAGGGGGTTGGACTAGAAGACCTCCAAGGTCCCTTCCAACTGTTCTGTACTGTTCTGTTCTGTTCTGTTCTGCTCTATTTTATATTCTATTCTATTCTGTTCTGTTCTGTTCTGTTCTGTTCTGTTCTATTCTAATTTTGGAACCTCAGGGACAAGAAGCCATCAGATAAGAAAACAGTTTTCTCCCACAACTTTGTTTTGATAGAGTCCATTTGCTGTATTTGATTGTTAGTTTCAAATGGCTTTTTGATTAGCTTACGCTTCGTTTTTTTCTGAAAACTCAGAAACTGGGTGAATTCATAGACCAACTTGAGAATGTTGTGCGAATGCCGTCAATATGTCACAAAACCATGTCTGTTGTGAAATACAGTTGCTTCCTTTGGTTTCCCCTACCCTTCCTCTTCCTCCCTCCCCAGCCCTCTCTTTCTATCTCCTTCAAGGTTGCAAGGCCCTTGTGGGAGGAAAGTTCTAGACTTCCTGTTTTGAGAAAGTAGAGAACATCTGCACTTTTGAGTATGCAAATTTCCTTTGCAAGCGTGAAAAGGAGCTTCGATTCCTGTTTCGTCCATGGCACGAAAAGTAACTATCAGGACAGCAATGTGGAAGGGGCTTGCCTGGTTTGAAGATTATTTTGATTTTTTTTCCCAACCTAGCTCACAACTTTGCTGTTTGATCTGCACCTACTAAAGGATTTCAAGATTGGCCACAGGTCAGCTCCAGGTGGCCACACTCTTCTCACCTGGAGTTGAAAAGAGAGTGATGCAAACCCAAAGCTCACCATATCCCCCCATTGTGCAGAAAACTCTCCGTTTGCAATCTGCACGGACACTAAGTAAGCAGGACTAGTCAGCTCTCCATATTCCTTGATGTCTTTAACAGTTGGAAGGGATCTTGAGGGTCATCTAGTCCAACCCCCCCCCCAAAAGCAGGAGATCCTACACCATTTCTGACAGATGGCAGTCCAGTCTCTTCTTGAAAGCCTCAAGTGATGAAGCTCCCACAACCTCTGAAGGCAACTTCTGTTCCATTCGGTTGATTGTTCTGTCAGGAAATTCCTCCTTATTTCCAGGTTGAATCTCTCCTTGATCAGTTTCCATCCATTGTTGTCTAGCCTACAGGTGCCTTGGAAAATAGCTTGACCCCCTCCTCCTCTCTGTGGCAGCCCCTCAAATATTGGAAGGCTGCTCTCCTGTCTCCCCTGGTCCTTCTCTTCCCGAGACTAGCCAGGCCCAGTTCCTGCAACCGTTCTTTATATGCCTTAGTCTCCAGTCCCCTCATCATCCTGGTTGCTCTTCTCGGCACTTTTTCTAGAGTCTCAACATCTTTTTTAATAGAGCGATGACCAAAACTGGATGCAGTAGTCTAGGTGTGGCCTTTCTAAGGCTTTATAGAGTCCTGCTAGAGGACTGAAAAGAGATTCCAGAGCAAGCCTGCTCTGAGATCTGGGCCACCCGGGCCTGTCATCATTTGTCATCTTTCTGTGGCACACCTGCCCTCTTCTCTGGCCAAGCAATCCTACCTGGCAAGAGATCACACCAGCCTCCCTCCTCCTTCTGAGACCCTCTGATAACAAGAGGTGGGATGGAGGAGATGAAATGCTTTTATACCAAGCCTTCTCATTCCCCACCTTCAAACAAGTGTATTTGTGCACAGCACAGCTCGAGCTTAAAACTGGGCACCGTTCCCACAACCCTCCCTCTATTATGCCTGAAAAGCTGAGCTCTGCAGTCCCTCTAGTTTGCTAGTAAACTGGGTATGTCTAGTCTAAGGAGGAGACGTGCTAGGGCTGAGATGGGTTTGCATTTGTGAGTTTTGGGTTTGCAACTATAGATCAACCCGGTCCTTTTGTGGGTACAAACCTGTCTGGCCACAAAGTTCCTTTGCTGATAAAGACACCAGTGCAACCCTTTGCTTTATAATCTTGTTTTCCAAAAATTCCCCGCTTCAAACAAATCTATTTGGCTTCTGGAACTGCTTCTTAGTTCCTTTGGGGAGTAGGTGGGGCACAACTGGGGTTCATGACTACCGAACGTGCCTTTTTACTCAGTGACCATATGCCAGCTGGGTTTTTGGGGAAGGGACCTGGGGTGTAAATTGGATGCTAGCATGTATTGGGTTTCAGATAGAATTCATTTGGAGTTGGCTGATGGAGCGGGAGATGAGAAGATCCCTTTGATGTAGACTTCTTATGGTGGGTTGCAAGGAGTGCTCTAGCTCCAGTAAAATACAGATCTCTTCCAGATCCAGAGCCATTTGATGTCCCTAGGGAAAATCCGGACTTGATCCTTTTCCTCTGGAGGCCCCCGTCTCCAAGGCAGCAGAAAGGTGTGCCAGATATTCTGCTTATTCTTTTTGTGAGGTTTTGCAATCTTCCTTCTTGCCAGAAGTCTGTCCTGCTGCAGCAGCAATTGAACTTGTTGGACTCATCAGAGCCTGACGCCAAACACTATTTTTACTGTATGGACTCAAAAACACCCTCGTGGAGTTTGCAATTCATTTGATGTTCCTTGGGGGGAGGAGAAAATTCCCAACTTCAACTTCCATTTCCCACATTTCTTTTATTCATGCTGTTAATTATTGCAAGCTTTTGTTAAAGCCTTCCTAGAACAGTCCTTTGGAGTAAGGCACGTAAACAGTTGTTGGAAGATGTTAAGGGAAAAAAAGACCCCATATGCTGAGAAGCACCACAATTCTGGATGCAGTTCAACGAATTACGACTTGACTCAAACCTTGCCTCCTTTGGGGGATGGGTTACATTGAAAACTATGGTCTCACAGGAGACGGATGGGCCGAGATAATTTATAACAAGCCAAGATGAGGCCTTGAGAATTCTCACCATCATCTTTCAACCATTCTACACCTTGTCCATCAACTTCCTTACCCCGCTGCCTGATGAAAAAGCCAGGTCATCACCGTTTTTCTGAAGGCCAACAGGGAGAAGGGCTGGTATCTGGGGAGGGACGCGGGGGGGGAGAGCTATCCTGAAAGATAGGCACCATAAGAGACCCAGCCTCTACCGGGTGACCATACATAAAGAGGAGCCAGAACATACCAATCCTGGCCAGATCTAGCAGGATGGGCAGAAATTATGTGGAAAGGTGACCTCAAAATTACCCTGGCCCCATCCCTTAAAGACTATAGGGCTTTAGCTCTGGGTCTCCAACCTTGGCCACTTTAAGACTTGTGGACTTCAACTCCATGCTGGCTGGGGAATTCTGGGAGTTGAAGTCCACAAGTCTTAAAGTGGCCAAGGTTGGAGCCCCCTGCTTTAGACTATAAAAATGACCACCTGAATTTTGAACTGCATACAGACCACACACAGCGGGGGCTTCCTGGGCAAAGAATCAAGTCTTTAGGGCCTTATGAAAGGCCAGCAGTACCAGGGTACACTAACTTCTGGAAGGAGAATGTTCTATATGGTTCACATTGAGTGCCTTGCTGTGTTGTAACCAATCAAATAGAAGCAGTAAAATGCCCATCTTTGTAACCCCAGCCCTGTTCCAGGTTTTGCTTAATGGTTTCTCCTTACCCAACCTATCAATAAATCAATATATGTAGGGGTGCCTTGGGGGTCTCATTTAAAATACTCCTAAGGGAAAAAATTTTTCCTTTAGTGTAAAATGAAAAGATGACACACACAAAAAGGAAGCAAACATTATGTTTAATGTGACTTTAATGTGTCTGGACTGAAGTTAGATAGCAGTTTTACAGTGCCCACTTGAGAATTTGACAGTGCAGCTTGTTAAGAAAAGATACAATGAAAGCAGATGGCCGGTTCCACTTTGTGGCCAGCTTGTTTGAGCAACTGCTCTGACCATCTAAGCATTTAATGTAGATTTGACATGGTCCTGAATCTTTCTGGAACTGTCTCAGAACAAGTCCTCCCAAGAGATCCATTTTCTTTTCTTTTTTTATTGGTTCACAGAGTTTACATAATCAAAAGAGAACAATTTTTTAGACTTACAAATAAAAAGCTGATAAACTGAAAAGGAAAAAAGAGAAAAATTATTTGAAGACGTAATCATCTATCTTTTAGCACTTCAAAAGCAGTGGAGAGATTAATGTAATTTATAATCGCAGAATGTCTTCCACTATAGATAATGCAATTATTGCTGTATGAAAAAGTCAGAAATTTCAAGCACCTTCAATATTGAAAATGCTGCCCATGCAAGATAACTGAAATACATTTGAAGCAAAAAAAGAAGTATCTTTCCTTGGCTCCCAATTTTTTAAAGTCTTTGTCTACATACTTATTAAAGGTGACAATCTGGCAACTGATTCTGCAAGAAAACTACCTGAGCACCTCAAAAGTGCAGTCATGTTTACTGCAGACCGACAAGGCAAAAATGGTTCATACATCTGTTTTCGGCAAGTGCCAAGAAAGATCTGCAAAAGATGTTTCTTGTGTCCTATCAACAACCCAGAAGATTCCAATAGGAAGCACTAAATATGTTAATATAGTTGCTTCATCAACACTGACTTCAAAATGGCTTTAAGAAAAAAACAACCCTGCATCTATTTAAGATACTGAAGAACAAAATGCTAGTAAATTCACTGTTGCCATGAAGAATTCCCACTATCAACTGACTGATAAATGAACTCAGCATTCTATCCTGACACTTAGTCAAATAATTCAAATACGATTCAATCTGATTTCTGAATGGACTTTTTTTTTACATGTTTGACCAATAAAACCAATTTGCAATAGGCTGTTAAAATAGGCACCATAATCAGAAATTCTAAAGAATGTCTAGAGAAACGTATGAAGCCTGATGGTGTATTTCTTGTTTTGCATATAAAGCAGTGCAAATGCCACTGGGCAGGAGCAAAAAAATTACGAATGGATACACAATGATTTCCATTCCCCTGAAATATCTGACCCAGAACCCAAGTAATCACAAAAACCAACCTTAAAATCAAGTCTCAGATACCAGAGCAGCTGCCCTTAAGACTGCTCAATTCCCTGAATTTCCAAAGATTGCATTACAAAACACCACAGTGCAAGGTTTAAACAGAAGCCTGCTCAGTCCGTCAGCTCAGATGAACAGGCCTCCACCCTGATACTTGAACACCAGCCAGACACAGCTTGATGTGTCTGAAAGCTGATAGACACACACACACACACACACTTCCCTCTTTCTTTCAAAGTGCATTTTTTAAACAGGAATTTGTAAACAGAGAACTCAATTTGAATGTTGTGCACGAAAATCATCTTACTTTTGCAAGCAGCAATTGCGTGCACCGCAGTAACTGAGAAAATACTACCAGCCTGAAGAGACTGCAGGTGCCTTGGGGTGAAGAAAGACCTCTGCAGAGCATCTCCCTTCCTTAATCGGTGAGAGCAGGGAGGAGGTCCCCTATGCTATCCACGTAATAATCGGGGACCAGGTTTCTGCGTTCAGGACAGCCGCTGTTGAGGTGGCCCTTAACCTCATCCAGTGTCGTGACCCCGGTGAGAGTGAGGAGGGTGGTCAAGCCGCAGGTGTTGCCCATGAGGATGTCTGTGTCCAGGCGGTCACCAACCATGATTGTGCGCGCAGGGTTAATCTTAAACTCGCTGGCCACACACTCAAACATGAAGCGGCTGGGCTTGCCCACAATGAAGGCTTCCCGCTCTGCAGCTGTCTCCACTGCCTTGACAAGGCAGCCCGTCCCTAAAGGAAGACAGACCAAAAAAAGAGGAAAAAAATGAAGAAATCAGCAAGCAAAGGGTTTGGGGGGCGGGCAGATGCAGTAGTGAGGAACTGGTGCAAACCAGAGCAGGCCATATAACTTAGTCTTTACTTTGCTATAGGAAAAAAAAACCCTGTATGGCTGAAGTTGGGGATGTCCTGCCCCTTCGGGCCTGAAGTTGACACAACTTTTTGCTTGCGTTGCCTTTGCTCAAGCTTTTGTTTTGCTGGATTTTATGGCCACCATGCAATCCCAGAAGAAATGCCACTTCTTAATGGAGGGACTGTAGAAGTGGTGTCCTTGCAGCTATGCCTGTTCCAAAAGGCTTTTTCAGCTTCAGATCCAAAGTCAGCACATCCCCAGATCCAGGGAGTGATGGCAACACTAGAAGGAAATGCATGTATGCAGTGGTGGGATTCAAATAATTTTAACAACCGGTTCTCTGCCCTAATGATTTCTTCCAACAACCAGTTCACCAAACTGCTCAGAAAGTTAATAACTGGTTCTCCTGAAGTGGTGTGAGCTGGCTGAATCCCACCACTGCATGTATGCCACAATTATCATTCCAAACATCAGCTAAGCAATGAAAAACCATGATGCAATGGATAAACAGACTTCAGGACCACAGAATTTAAGTTTCTGTGGACAGAACCCTATTTCTGTTATGTGATAAGCATTATCCCAGGAAAAAAAAGAACATGTATACACAAAATGGGAAATTTTGTTCTTGAACCTGAAATAAACGAATTGCATTTGGCAGGTCCTAGGTGGACTATCATCTAGTTGAACCAAGGACATATTATTTATTCTGGGTAAAACAAAATCTAACTGGTCTTATGTAGGTGAAGGCCTCTCTCTCCTCTCCTCCTCCATGTGCCACCCACGACACATCCATGTGCTGTTCCCTGCTTTTCCTTAGGCATTGACAATGTTTCACGCACAGAATACTTAATATTCTCATGTGCACATCACTCTCTCCATCTTCCTAGCCACGCATGGAATGTTTTGTAACAACACAAACGGTGGAACTGGGATAGGATAGCTTGTTAAATGCCCTATTAGACCCAAAGTCTGTTCTAAATGGTATTTACTTATATTTGAACATCACAGATACTGGATGGAACAGCAGGATATAAACCAATTAAATAATGATTATTACTCTACACGTGGCTTTAATCCAGGACCTGTGAATGGGGCTTTACTGCTGGGGGAGGGGGCTGTATGCAGCTTCCACTAACACAATTCCAAGAAAAAAAATCTCTATTCCCAGTATAATTAGTATAAGGTTGTTTAGGGTTATGCCTTTCCCTCTTAGGATTAAACTGAAAGAGGTTTAGCGTATAAGTCACTGGATCAAGCTAAGAATTTACTAGTGGGAAGGCAAGAGATGTGATCTTGCAGAGCCTCGGAGCCTTAGCTGAGCCAAAGAGGCTTCTGAGTGGCCCAAGTACAGGTAGTCCTCGACTTACAACAGTTCACTTAGTGACTGTTCAAAGTTACACCGGCACTGAAAAAAAAAGTGACTTAGGACAGTCTTTCACACTTGCGACCATTGCAACATCCCCATGGTCACCTTATCAAATTTCGGATGCTTGGCAATTGACTCACACATATGACTGTTGGTCATGGTCACCCTTTGCGACCTTCTGGGAAGCAACGGGAGAAGCCAGATTCACTAACACCATCAGGGTTGCTAGTTTTCTGTTAATGCAGAGGTCTCCAACCTTGGCAACTTTAAGAGTTGTGGACTTCAACTCCCAGAATTCTCCAGCCAGCATTCAATTCTGGGAGTTGAAGTCTACAAGTCTTAAAGTTGCCAAGGTTGGAGACCTCTGCTCTAAACATGTGGAATATCAGATTAAGAGCCATGTAGATTAAATGCTAAGGCGAAGAAAGAAACACTCCAGTCTTCTAAGGGCTCTGATTTGGCCTGTGACAGCAACAGCCCCGTGGAAGGATGCAGGAGAAGAGGAAACTCCCGCACACCTCATTTTAAGCTCTGGGTTAATCAGGAGAGGATACTACACAATTACTGCTGCCTAGGTATGAATGACCAGGACCGAAATGAAGAATTGGCTTCAAAGTTTGAGAAATTAGTTCAAGCAGACAACTACATATTTAGCTCAAACATAAATCTATTATCTGGCTGTGCAGCAACTAGATTTAAAACTGCTCCTAGCAGTAAGTTTTTTTGCACCAATAAAAGCTAGCAAAATTGCATCTGGATATTAACGCAGGGATCTTAAAACTCATCTGGAGAAGTTAGTAGGCAAAGGGCAGAAGCCAGAAATGGGGATTTCAACAGGAACAAACACAAAGTCCCAAAATTTGATAGTTGGCTTCAAGGACACCAAAAAGGAGAAAGGTCTGGGATCTTGGTGGATAAATACGAACTTACAAAGTGATATAACCACAAAGAAAATATGATTAGCTGACTCAACAGAAAGACTGGCTGGAGAATTCTGGGAGTTGAATCCCACAAGTCTCAAAGTTGCCCAGTTTGGGGACCGCGGTGTTAATGGTTCACTGTGGCAAGGAAAGTCGTAAAACGGGTCAAAGTGTCACTGCACCAGTGCCTCGCTTAGCAACATAAACCGTGGTCCTAAGTCGAGGACTGCCTGCACGAGTTGCTTAGAACTCCACCGCCCCGGCTTTACTTGACCCCCACCCTCCACCCCCGCCCTCTCTTTTCTGGCTACTGGCGGGTTGCAAAGGTGGGCCGCCCGGTGCATCCAGCAGCGGGGCTCCGTCCCCCCGCGGCCGCCACGTACCGGGCACTGCGCTGCCGCCCTCCAGCGGGAGGCGGTTGTCGCGGTTGGTGCCGACCAGCAGGCAGCCGCGCCCGTCGCCGTCGCCCCGCAGCAGGTAGCGCAGCGCCAGGCAGAGCTTGCCGTAGGCGAAGTGCTCGTCGTAGCCCACCAGCACGGCGCGCACCGAGGGGTCCAGCGGGGCGCGCGCGCCGAAGTGGGCGGAGCCCGGCTCGGGGGCGGGGCCGACGCCCAGGTGGGCCACGCCCAGCGCCTCCAGCTCCGCGCTCAGCGCCGGCCCGCCCAGCACGTAGGCGGCGGCGCCCGGCGGGAGCGCGCGGCTGAGGTGCCGCGCGGCGCAGTAGGCGGAGCCGAAGACCTGGCCGGGCTCCGCGGGCGGGAAGCCCAGGCGCCGCAGCTTCTCGGTGTAGGCCTGGCGCGTCCGTGAGGAGTTGTTGGTCACGTAGCAGAGCCGCTTCGCGCCGTGCGCTTCCAGGCGGTGCAGCGTCTCGGCCGCGCCAGGCAGCGCCGCCTCGCCCCGCCACAGCACGCCGTCGCAGTCGAAGAGCATCGCCTCCGTCTGGGACAGCAGCTGCCGGGCCAGCGCCGCGTCCAGCCGCCGGCACTCCTTGGCCGCCATCGTGGGACGGCGGATGAGAGGACGGGCGCCGGGGCTCAACGCCTCACGAGCTCCCGCCGCGTTGATTGGCTAGGAGGCGGGACAGGGCCGCCTCTTGCTCTTCTGGCCAAACCTCCGGAAACCGGATCCGGCGCCGCTGATTGGCTGCCCGGGGAGAAGTGCGCGCCGATTGGCTGAGCCGTTGGCTGTAACGCCGTGCAGGCCCCGCCCCCGTAGGTGAGCCGTCCTCGTCTTCCCGTTGGCTGAGCGCCTGCCCGGCCGCGCCTGCCCGCTGGGACTGCGACGAAGCTCAAGCGAGCCCGCTTCCCCGCAGCGCCGGCCCGTTGTTATGACGACACGGCCGTAAAGCCGCCATCTTGGTGGTTGCGGCGCCTTGCGACATGGAAGCCGCGATGGCAACGGGCGCTGGGCCGGCGGGGCTTACGGCAGCTGGGCCACGGGGACGCGAGGGCGCTGCTGAGGCGACGGCGGCGGGCGGCCTCCCTCAGTCTCCCGCCGCCGCCGCCTTCCTCAGCCTCCCGACGCCTTTCGAGGAAGAAGGTACTGCCGGCCGGAGGAAGGCGGGGGAGGCGCCGCTCAGTGACGGTGTTTCAGGGCCTTCCGGGAGAAGCGGCGCCTCGTCTTCGCCGCGGGGGACGGGCCTGTCTTCTGAGGGGCGGCGGCTCAATTCTATACGGAACCTTCGGGGGTGGGTGGGTGGTGTCGTCGGTCTGGTGGCGAGGCGCAGCCCGGTCGGTTTCTCGAGCTGCGAAGAGTTGCTCTCTGCGGCGGCCTACCTCGCAGGGGTGTTGTGGGGCGGAAGGAGAGAGCGCAGGCAGATGGGCCAAGGGGCAAGCAGGGAATAGGGGACGGCGCCGCTTCCCCGGGGTGGCGTAGCCCCGAGAAAAGAGGCTTTCAGGGTAGGTAGGGGGTGCCTGGCCCTTTCTGCTGAGGGCCTCCCTGCTTTTGAGCATGGATTCAACCCCCCACCCCCCCCAACCGGGCTGGTGCAGGTGCCAGGAAGCTAACAGTAACAGAGTTGGGGGGGTCCTTGGAGGTCATCTAGTCCAACCCCCTGCTCTGGCAGGAGAGCTGTACTGTTTCTGATTAGATGGCTGTCCAATCGGAGGAGATGCTCTTACGACTCTTTCTGGGGCTGTATAGGGGTGGCTGGCAAGGGAGCCTTTCTCAGGCACCCCATTTTGGAGACTGAATCCCAGCCTGGCTTGAGCTTGTTTTTGATTGTGTAGGCCGGATCTTGATCACCGTTCTTGCCCTGGTCTTAAAAAGATGCTCCACGGTTTGCTTTGGAATGACTGACAATTGTTTAAGCTGTTGCTACTGTTTTATTATCCCAAGCCTGTAAAGGTCCGAACGAATACAGTTGCTGTGATTGGTTATTTGGGAATCTCCTTTTCACGCTGCCTTAAAAAGTGTGACAGGGTCCTTATTTTCTTGCCTTCTAGATGAAGATGATAGGCACAAATGTGGTCGCTGCCAGTCCGAGTTCACTTCTTTGGAAGAATTTGTGCAGCACAAGCTGCAGAAGATTTGCCAGAGACCTCAGGATGCAACCGCAGCAGCAACCCCGGCAAGTTTTCTCGAGGCAGCATCTAAGCTTGCGGGACATGTGATCTCGCTGGGGACCAGGCTGGGGGTGGGTGGGTTTGCAAGCTGGATAAATTGTAGCTTTTGTAGGCTCAGATGGGTAATGGTTGCAAAATGCATCACCTCATCCTTAGAAGAAACTTTAGCATAAGACATGGGAGATGCTTTTACCACTTGCAGCATTGTAAATTTTATGTTAAAAATATATTTTGGAACATCCCTACCACAAGAGGTATTTTCATATTAAAGCTCCATTTGTTCCATCAGGTGATTTCGCCAGTTGAAGCAGCTATAACTGTAGCTCATATAGTTGTTGAAGCAGCTCCAATAACAGAAGAAATCGGCCATGTACCTGAAATTGTAGGTAGGTCTACCAGCCACTTAAAAGTTATTTTAGGCAATCAGTAAGCCTGCTGCAAGGGTTTAAGGGGGAGGAGTGTAACGGAGGAAGTGTGACTGCTTTTCATGCAAAAGATCTCAGATTCAGTTCCTGGCATTTAGGAAGGAATCCTCTTGAAATGTTGCTGCTGTCAATCAATGCTGGCAGCGATGGATTAAAAGATAAATGGTATGGTGCCATGTGCAGCAATTTGTTGTGACTTTGTAATTTTCCATTATTTTGAATAAACATAACTGTCAAAAGTCAGGTCCTCTGAAGGTTACATAAAAACATGCTCTTCACACAAAGTGCAATGAAAAGGAAAATATCATGCTACGAATTATTAAGATAAATAATATCTTAAAGTTGTTCTGTAAATCTATGTTGGTCTAAGGTTATTGGGAACTGGGGAAAACCCAAGAGAAAGAAAACAATATTTTTTTCCTGAAGAAAAATAAAGATTTAAAGCTTTTTAAGAGTAAATTCATATGAACATTGCATGGAAGTGCTTTCTCTACTGACAACCCTTCGTGTTCTGCCAAGGCCTACAGAGGGATTTGCTTCAGTCTGAATGGCAGAAACTCCATCATGGGGGCGGTGGGGGTGGGGTGTTTGTCCAATATGGCCACCCAAAAAGTAGCAATAGCTGGTTATGGAACATGATCTTCTCTAAAGAATCTAACTGGCTTTGGGCCTCTTTGCAGGTAGTGGGCAAATCAAGGAGGTTGTTGTAGGTGAAGATCATGTCTTTGAAAGCCCCAATGGCCACAGTGATGAAGATGGTGGAATTACTCAGAATAATCCAGAAGGCCCAGGGGAAGGTGCTTCTCTGGAACTTATCAAAGTTAAACTGCTGGTTAATAAGGAAGGTCGTTACGTCTGTGAATTATGCCACAAGACATTTAAGACGGTATGTTAAGGATTTTAGCAATGCTCATAGTACTGTTAGATAAATGATAAATAAGATGATGCTATTGAGAGACAACAGTTCTTGCCTCTGGGGTAAGAAAAGGCAACAGCGTTATAGTTTGAAGTGTCATGTTCTTAAAACTAGCCCCATGTCTGGCAGCACCATAAACCTTTGTATCCTTTGGTTCTAGGCCAGCATTCTCAAGGCTCACATGATCACTCACAGCAGCAGGAAGGACTACGAGTGTAAATTATGTGGGACATCTTTCAGGACCAAGGGCTCGCTGATCCGACATCATCGTCGTCACACAGGTAAAGAGAGGACTTGGTTATTGAGCAACTTTCAGCAGTAGGACTAAAAAGAGCACAGGGGAAGACATTGGGGGTTAAATGGTATTTAAACAGCTAGGATGAGGGATTTGCATAAAAGGATTCCAGGATTAATTCCTGATGCTTAAGCATTACCTTGTCCTCCATGCTCCTACGGTTGAGAAGCTATATATAGGTCTCCCAGCAAATTTACTCTTTTCTGAAGGGTTGGCAGCAGAAACTTCACTTAAGAGACAGTGGAGCCATGTTTTTCTACAAAGTAACTTTCCTTTGGTTTCTCCAGATGAGCGTCCTTACAAGTGCAAGAAATGTGGGAAAAGCTTCCGGGAATCAGGAGCCTTGACTCGACATTTGAAATCCCTAACGCCATGCACTGAGAAAATCCGCTTCAATATGAACAAAGAAATAGTTGTTAGCAAAGAGGACGTAGCCTCAGGTCAGTGAAAAGGCCTCCCCTGCTCTTATCCAAATGGCTCTGCCTTGCCTTTTTTTTGGGGGGATGGAATAGAATTGATACAATTTGGCATCAGATGTGAGGATGGGCCCAGAATATTTATGCAGTAATAATTTACATCAAGGGTCTTCAAACTTGGCAAGTTTAAGACGTTTGGACTTCAACTCCCAGAATTCCTAAGCTAACATGACTGGAGGAGGAATTCTGGGAGTTGAAGTCCACACGTCTTAAAGCTGTCAAGTTTTAAAACCCCTGATTTACACGAACCATTTATGCCATAATTCAGTGGCATATCACTAAATGAAAGAAAGGAAGGAAATATCAGTTCACAAAAGAAAGGAAGGAAAAAAGCGGCCCAATTAGTATAATGCAGGGGTCCCCAAACTTGGCAACTTTAAGACTTGTGGACTTCAACTCCCAGAATTCTCCAGCCAGTATAGCTGGCTGAGGAGTCCTAAGAGTTGAAGTCCACAAGTCTCAAGTTGCCAAGTTTGGAGACCTCTGGTATAATACCTGATAGAAAAGGCCTGTTTTATTCAGAATGAAAGGAGGAGTTAGGAAATTGTGATTTGGACATCTATACAGATGAAGTGAACCCTGGGACAACACAGTGGTAAGACACTGATGAAACAGATCCATTTGGATTGAACATGCATTCCGAAAACCCCATAAATCTGGATCTTGTCTACCCAGAGTCATCAGTCTGTAAACCAGAGATGGACTTGGAGGGTCTGTTTTCTGCCAGTTTCCATAATGGGATGCTGAAAGAACTGGCTGTCCTAATCACGCCATTTATGGAAGCAGGCTTTAGGTTCAGGAAGCACGTTGCCAGGGCTTCAGGTGAAGAGATTAGTGAGGCAATAAATAGCACCAAAAAATAAAGGGTGAAGGATTTTGATTGATGCTGATGACCAAGACAGAACAGAAATAAGCCCTGGGTCACGCAGAGCACTCTGGAGGACACCACACTCATTTCATCAGGGACGGATCTCTACACATCTAGCCACAGTAGTGGCCAGTGTAATGGACTTTTTTTGTAAATGTGCTGTGTGAACCCAGGAAATTTGATTTCGGCACGTTGTGCAAGTATAGAACATGTAGTAATTCAGTATCCACTTACTCAAATTGATGCACAGGCAGGTGAAGGAATGAAGAGACACGGCCCAAAATTAACCCTTCATCAGCCCAACACACTGTACTATAAACTAGTTTTCCATGCTTAGCCAGGCTTCGTACAAGGTCTGGGCCTCGGGAGATCTCTTAGGGTTTACCTTCTCATAGTTCAAGTAGAGTCCGGCACCGTGCCAGGATTCTGCCATGAACTTGTAATGAGGGCCTTAGGCAAGCATTAATCTCTGGTCCATCAGAGAACTGCGCTGGCATCCCCTAAAGTTCATGTGAAAGCATCCTCCGAAGGCTCGGGTTGCCTTGTGTGCCTCTGGCAGGGCAGTAGCCCAACTTAGCCGGAGGGAGCGACTGAAGTGCTTGGCTTTGCTTCCTTCCCTTGAACTCAGTCTCTGATGGCGCTCTTAGCTATGCGCTGCTTTTCTTGAAGGGGCTAGCAACTCCAGCAGTGAAGCCATCCCCTCGCTGGCAGCTCCGTCCGTGGAGACCTCCCCTGTAATCCACCTGGTGACGGATGCAAAAGGGAATGTCCTCCATGAGGTCCATGTCCAGATGCAGGAGCTCCCAGTCTCGGAAACCAAGGCATTAGGACAAGAGGTTAGTGCAATCTGTGGGTGGGCGAGATATGATCTTGTAACACCCAGGAGAAGGGATGCTTCCTACCCTGGTCAGTGTGCCAGAAAGCCCATAATAACAACTCACTGCTTGAGGTTCGTCTTGTGAAGGATCTGCAGTGCATTTCAAACTTAAGCCGGCCAAACAAAACTCTCAGAGCTCCAGATGTAAGTCAGGAAGGAGAACGACATTTCGACAGGTTCCTGAAGTCAAAACTATGAGAAATGTTGATAGGAAAGAACAGCTTTTGGCAACTTGTGGGATTCAAGGTTAAAGTTTTTTCTTCCTGCTTAGCTGTCAGCTGTCACCTCACGCTTGTGCTTTGCTACTGTTCGGTGCCAATGAATGCCATGAATTCTAGGGGGACTGAATGGGAAGGGGGAGGATGGGAGAGAAACGAAAATTTCACTGCCTCTCCCTGAGACGCTGCTCCACAGTCAACCAGCTGGGAACAGAACGCAGCTGCATGCCAACCCACCCGTGGAGCGACTGTTTGAAAAACATCTTCTTTGAATTTGATTGGACGTGGTGGGGGGGCAGCACCAGGGGGCACCTAAGGGAGAAAAAGTTAGACTTGGGGATTTTGGCCTGTGAATTTCAGTTCTGGCTTTGCATTACTGTATTTCACTTGACCTCTCGTAAACGATACCTTTCTCAGCAAATGGAGTCAAGGATGGTTCTTTCTTAGAGGCTCAAGCTGAGGCAGGTCTGACATTAGCAGTCATTGTTGCTGCACTCTTATTTCCTTCAGTCGTCCAATCTTGAGGAACTGTCCCCAGACCGAGAGGACAATGAGAACTTACTGCGAGAAGCCATGAGGAATTCTGGAATTGTGATCGAGCGGGTTTCCATAGAGGAGGGTGCCAAGTCCGATGAAAACGGCATAGCTGGAGCTGCTGAGGACTTAAAGGACAAAGAGGTGGAAACATCTGAGAAATTGTGTGAAGAGCAGTATGTGGAAATTGAGCACCTAGAAGCTGTAAGTTCATCCTTCTTCCTTTAAATGCAGCCTGCTTGGCTCGCTGCCAAGCGTGTCTTTCGTGGTCTGTACTGTGTTGGGCTGTGTTGGTAGGGCTGCGTATCAGAACGGGACTCTCGAGTTTGCTTTAACTTTCTCTTGTAATCTCTTGGTCAAACGCGCAAGTAATTTATGCTGGGCTCCCTTTGTTTCATAGCCAGATCCCGAAGCGACCCATGAATGTAAGCGACACGCGTGCCCTTATTGCAGCGAAACCTTCAAGGAGCAGAGTAGTCTCGACCTCCACATCAGTGGACATCTAGGTAAAGTGACATCCTGCGAGGCCTCTTCCTCCAGGGTCCTGCAGGCAAAGTCCTTCCCTGGGGTTGTTTTTGTGTGATCACATTTTGGGCGGTTGGCAAGTCATCTGCATTTACTGCCACTTGCGGTGTCCTGTGGTTTATATGACCACAATTTATGATGTGTTTTTTTTTTTGCTGGAAACTGGCATTTACTCCCTGGAAACACTGCAAAAGTCATAAAAGTGGGTGCAGTCACGTGGAGATTTGTTTAATGACTGGCATGACTTATGACTGTAATTACACACTCAATGGTGGTGGTTGTAAATCAAGGACTTCCTGTATTCTAAATAGGGTCTAACCAATGCAGAATAAAGAGGAATAATGAGTTCTTTTGATCCTGACCCTTCTGTCTTTCTGTTGATTCAGTCAGTCTTATTTTCTTTGTGGTTATATCACTTTGTAAGTTCGTATTTATCCACCAAGATCCCAGACCTTTCTCCTTTTTGGTGTCCTTGAAGCCTCCTACCAAATTTTGGGACTTTGTGTTTGTTCTTATTGAAATTCCTATTTTGGCTTTTGCCCTTTGCCTACTAACTTATACAGATGAGTTTTAAGATCCCTGCGTTAATATCCAGATGCAGTTTTGCTGGGTTCTATTGGTGCAAAAAAAACTTACTGCTAGGAGCAGTTTTAAATCTAGTTTCTGCACAGCCAGATACCAGGTTTATGTTTGAGCTAAATATGTAGTTGTCTGCTTGAACTAAGCAGTTTTCTCAAACTTTGAAGCCAATTCTTCATTTTGGTCCTGGTCATTCATACCTAGGCAGCAGTAATTGTGTAGTATCCTCTCCCGATTAACCCAGAGCTTAAAATGAGGTGTGGGGGAGTTTCCTCTTCTCCTGCATCCTTCCACAGGGCTGTTGCTGTCACAGGCCAAATCAGAGCCCTTAGAAGACTGGAGTGTTTCTTTCTTCGCCTTAGCATTTAATCTACATGGCTCTTAATCTGATATTCCACATGTTTAGAGCAGAGGTCTCCAACCTTGGCAACTTTAAGACTTGTAGACTTCAACTCCCAGAATTGAAAGCTGGCTGAGCAAAGCTAGCTGAGAAATTCTGGGAATTCTGGGAGTTGAAGTCTACAAGTCTTAAAGTTGCCAAGTTTGGGGACCTCTGGTTTAGAGCAATCAGACACCATCAGATAACCGTTCCGTTGTCTTGTCTCAAAGGTATTTGGACTTTCTTTGTTTTTCCTTGATGATGTTTCACTTCTCATCTAAGAAGCTTCTTCACTTCTGACTGAATGGTGGAGAATGGAAGAATTTATATATCCTTGCAGTTGGTCATTAGGGTTTTTTTTTCTGGGGACTTCAGTGACTCTCAGAAAGAGTCCTAATGAGCAGATGACTGCAAGGAATATAAATCCCTCCATTCTCCACCATTCAGTCAGAACCGAAGAAGCTTCTTGGATGAAAAGTGAAACATCTTCAAGGAAAAAAACAAAGTCCAGTTGCCTTTTTGAAAAAGCACCTTTGGGACAACCAGGACTGTCTGGATGACTGAGAATCTCCGTAGACATTCCTTTGTCTTGGTTTATGAGGAATGTAGGTAGTGCAGTCATGCTTGCTCGGCCAGGCCTTGGTGAACAGGCCCAGAGAAACTCGTCTTTAAAGTTGATAAAAGTCCTGGGTTTTCCATTCGTAACCATTTTTGTGTGTGTCCTATCTCCTTTTATTCCCCAAAAAAAAAAAGACTACAAGTCTTTTACATGTGAGGAGTGTGGCAAAGAATTCACCAAAGGATACTTGCTGAAAAAGCATCAGGAAGTGCATGTGAACGAACGGCGGTTCCGTTGTGGGGAGTGTGGCAAGCTGTATAAGACAATTGCACATGTGAAGGGGCACAGGCGAGTGCATTCTGACGAGCGGCCGTATCCTTGCCCCAAATGCGGGAAGAGGTACAAGACCAAGGTAGGAGCTTCGTACCTTTGGGGGTTCCTGTTTCCTAAGACTTCGTGTGTTTGAGCCTTAGCTGTTGCTGAACCTGCCTATCTTAGATGTTAGTCTGTCTTAGTATTGATATCATAGCCCTGATCAACTGATTTCTTTCAGAAAACAGAAGGGGGGAATCTCATGAAAGTGGTGACTGTTTTTGACTGTACTCCTGTAGTCTGACCAACTCCCCACTCAATAAGAAAATTATGGCCATTTCATGATGCACCGGGTTTTTTAGACATACCTGTCTGTCTATCTGCCTATCCATCTACCCATCCTTCCACCCATAAAAACCCAAAGGGTGCTCGGTGATACCTGTTGCAGCATGATTATTTGCACTTGCTCCAGAAAGATAGGGAGTTTCTGGCCTGAAACTGAATTGCATTTTTGCATGTGTGCGGGTTTAGGAAGGGAATATATCGGTTTTTAAAAATCAGTTTTGGAAAACCAGCAGTTGTGTGATGGATTTCAAAGATCAGTCATTGTGCAGGGTGCCAAGATGTCTGACTGCCCGGGCAGCATTTATTTTATACCATTTTTGCAAGCAAGGAAAAGTAACATATATACAGTATTTGGACTGGAGAATAGATCCCACATGGGTGCAACCTCCCAACTACATGGGTACAACCTCCCAACCAATCCTTAATACTAGTGGTGATGTTAGTAAATGAGATCACCTATATGTCTGGAAAGTCCGGGACTTTCCACCTTCACCAAGATATAGGGAATGAAATCATGCAAGTAGCCAAGAGGCCCCATATAGGTTTTAAACACTGCAGTTTGCTGCTAGCATCTAGCGCCATCCATGGGATCTCAGTAGTTACTACAGTTGTGGAATTCAAGCTGACTCACAGGATCCTCTTTCCCACAGAATGCACAGCAGGTTCATTTCCGAACGCACCTGGACGAAAAGCCATTCGTCTGCCAGTTCTGTAACCAAGGCTTTCGGGAAAAGGGCTCTTTGGTGCGCCACATCCGTCACCACACGGGCGAGAAGCCATTCAAGTGTTACAAATGCGGCCGTGGGTTTGCGGAGCATGGCACCCTCAATCGGCACCTGAGGACCAAAGGTGAGATGGAGGATGGTTTGTCTCAGAGATAGGTGTGTGTGCTCCTACTTCCCCCCTGGCTTCCGGCAGAGAAGCTGGGTTCGTTGCCCTTCCACCTGTCTGTCCCCTGATCTCTTTCAAGTGCTACGGAGCTGCTGCTATGAAGCATTTTTAGTCCCAGGGGAAGGTAAGTAAAGAGGCTTTGAAGGTGTGGAAAAATCTTGAGCCTTACTTACTATGTTAATGCACAGCAAAATATTTAGATTTTTTTTTTTAAAAAAAGTCAATTCGCGTATAGCAATGCAATAAATCTGGTGTGCCTTGATACAGATGACTTGACTTACAACCATTCACTTAATGGCCATTTGAAGTTTCAAAAGACTGAAAAAAGTGACTTCGGTTTCCACACTTAATGACTGACTCTGGTCACGTGATCAAATTTTGAGTGCCTAACCATTGGCCCATGTTTGTGCCAGTTGCACTGCCCTGGGGAGATGCAGATCACCATTTCTAATCTTCTCAACTGGCCTCCAAGAAGCAAAGTCAGTGGGGGAAGTCAGGCTCACCTAAGAACGGTTAAGTGATTAAGTGATAAGTATTGCACTGTTAAGCAGTGGTTGCTTAACAACCGTGGCAAAAAAAAAGTTGTAAAATGGGACCCAACTCGCTTAAATGTCTTGCTTATTTTTTGGAAATTTTGGATGACGTTGTGATCATAATTCGGGGACTATCTATATGGAATGACTTAAGGGTCCTGATAATAATAATAAACTATTAAGTCGGAGACCAGTAATAGACAAAATTATCACTATTTACAATAGCGTTATTACTACTACTACTACTACTAAGTAATAAGGTCCATAATAATAAAATACATAGTATCAAACAATATGGCTCTTGCCCTTGGTTATATGATGGGAGAGCCGGTAAGTTTGTGTGTGTAAATATAAGATTCTCTAAAAATGGTTAGAGATATCCACAAGAAATGGGTGCAGTAAACATCTTTTAATTTTGTATCGGATTTTCCTTGTGGTCGTGGTAGCTGCACAGAATTTTGCTACGCTACACGTGATAGCCGGGTTTGAGTCCCAGAGGAGATAATCTACATAAAAACTGTCCATCCTCCCTGGTAATCTTTCTAATAAGGGGAGAATATGCCTTGACCTAAAAACCCTTAACTTACAGTGCAATAAAACATGTGTGATATCTTCGATTTCTCCTTTACCACATGACTTAAGGGTCCAGTTATTTATGTAAGCAGCTCTTCTGCACATTGACCTTAATGGGGAAAATCCTTCCTGCTGTTCTTTTAATTGCTGCTGAGCTGTCTGTTTTCCTCCACCTTCCCCAGGTGGCTGCCTCCTTGCCTTGAAAGAAGCTGAAGAAGCAGTGGGGTCAGAGGAGGGCCAGTCGGCTGACCGTTTGGCTGCGACGGTTATTTCGGAAGATCCCCCTACAGTCCTGGTGGAGTTTTCCTCAGTGGTGGCAGATACACAGGAATACATAATTGAGGTAAGCACGTCTCCCCGGGGAAGCCCTTTGAAAGCGATTAATATCCCAGCACTGGAGGCCTAACGTGGGCCAAGAACTATGGAGACCCATCGTGCACACTCCTGGACAAGACTAGGAAGTGCCTAAGGACTGGGGCTGCCGAGGAGGAGGCCGCAGCCCTGAAGTATCTCTGAATGGCTGTGCGTTCTTTCTTAAAGACAGCTGCTGAAGACCTGGAAACCAGCGAAGCTGCTGAGATCATCGAAGGAACCAGGCACGAGGTGGGTTGCTCTCAAGGAGGCTTTCTGACGATCGCAGCAACGGCTGTTTTCGGCGCTTCAAGGAGCCAATCCTTCCCCCAAGCGCTAAATCCCCAAGCCACGGGACCTCCATAGGCAAGCAGAGCGTGGCATGAATTTGGCTCTGCTAAGTCCAGTGAGCTAATCTCTAGCTTAGTCTCTGCATCCACCAGCTTGCGGTAGGTATAGGGACGTCTGCCGCCAGCCACTTTCCTTCGGGGAAATCCCTTTCTGCCCCGGTTTATTTCAGGAGCCAGCTGAAGCTGGATGGCCAGTACATTTAAAAAATTTTTTAATAATAACTGGACAGAAAGAGGCACATTAAAAGGCTGATTCCAGGATGTTTCTCCTTTATCGTTAAGAATTCAAGCCTTAATAAATGTAATCATCTGGGATGAAGAATTAGAAGGGAATCGAGGGTGAAGGGAAAAGGTGAATGGTTGTTCCTAAAGTGGCTAATCTCATCACCCGTTCCTTCCCCGCCCCCCCCAATCCTGGATCTCACACAATGCAGACACACAACAAAGTTTCAAGATTGTGATTTCTGGTCCTCAAATTGGATAGCCCTTCTTATTTGGCCTGGCTCTCAGAAATGGGATTGCATCTCATTCACTGCATTTCAGATTGTGTGGGAGTGTCTTGGAAGATGAATAATATTAGGGAATAGGAAATTATTTTTGCTTCGAGGTCTCTGGTTTCTCCTTTAGTGTGAGGCAAACCTAATAAACTGGTTTGTGAGTTTCTATTTTAGAATTGCCCTGACAGAAACAATGAATCCTTTGTTGATTAGCTACATTTCAGTTGAATGTGGTGCTGAGACTGAGGTGGAGCCCCTTTCCTGTTTTTAGGGTTGAACAAGAGGGTCAGTATTGATGGCCTGGGAACCAAAAATGCACTGCAAGAAGTTCAGCCTTTGAGCCACTCACTGCTTGTGTGTGGACTGGCTTTCCTCCACAGTGAAGATTTTAAACTGCACTAAGTAGCAAGATGTAACCCTGCTCCGAAGTGCTGGGTCCTGATGCACAGGATAAGCAAAGACAAACGTACCTTGCAGATAACTAACAATTTGAATTGGTCTCTCCACACATCATCCTTCGTGAAGCGTGCAAACCAGCGTCTGCATTTCCTGCGAGCACATCTTTCTCCTTCTGTTCTGGCCACTTTACAGAGCCACGGTTGAGAGGTTTTTTTTTTTTTTTTAACAAACTGCATCGCTGTTTGGTTTGGTGGCAGCAGTGCCTCAGATAGAAAGTCCCTACAGAGAGTGGTAAGGGCAGTGGAGATTATAGGAAGCCCGCTTTGGATTATTCAGGATGCTGCTTATAAGCGCTCTGTGCTTAGAGCTCTAAGCATTGTTAGGGACCCCACACACCCAGTTTAGGGTCTCTTTCTCGTGCTCCCCTCTGGGAGGAGGTTTCGAAGTATTTCTAGCAGGACTACCAGATTCTGGTAACAGCTTTGTTCCCTATGCCATCAGTTTTCTCTCTCTGTACTTGTGTACACTCAAACTAGAATGTGTTGTCACTGTGTCATATATGTGGGTATGTTCATAATTTATTATTCATTCATTCATTCATTCTGCCATGGTTATATAGTGTATATTGGAGGTGGTGACCCTTTGACGGCTGTATTTCACTAAATTTCATTTTAACACATGCCGATTAATGTGCATTCGAAGTGACAATAAAGTGATTCTAAGTTGTTTTCCCCCCACTGTGCAGGTGGACAGTCATATAATGAAAGTGGTTCAACAGATAGTAAACCAAGCCAATTCTGGCCACCAGATAATTGTCCAGAATGTCACGGTGGCAGATGACTCAACCATGACAGCAGAGGGCGTGGACCCCGACACAATTGCCATAGCAACTCCGGAGAGCCTGACCGAGCAAGTCGCCATGACCCTGGCTTCAGCGATTGGGGAAGGGGCTGTGCTGACCACGGAGGGCGGGGGGGAGGTGGAGGAAGCCACCGTGACCATGGTGGCATCCGAAGACATTGAGATAATGGAGCACACGGGGGAGTTTGTGATCGCAGCCCACGAGGACGACGATGACCTAGAAGTTCAGGCTGTGATTGTCTAGGGCGCCCAGAGGGGAAGCTTTTCAGAGTGGCAGCCTGGCTGCACCCAGGTCCCAGGTCCAGTGACGTCGCCCCAAGAGCCCGTTTGTGTGCTGCTTCTCACGGCGTGTTCACTGAGCAAGTGATGAATGAACAGGTGGCCACATGTTCTGGTCAGGGAGGGTACCTGGCCCTTCTGGGTGTGGCAACCTGTTGAAACCAGGCAGTTCTCGAGTAAAGCACTTTAGAGTAAAAAAAAGAAAATTGTGTGCAGGGATACTTAATGACGTGGCAGTGAGAGGTTCCCACGTGTGGGAGGAAACTCGGCTTGCTTTTTTTTCATAGGAATGTGGGTTTTATCATTTTAGAAAACCAGCGGCTTTATTTGTATTGCCGGAATACTCAGAAAGGCCACACTGTACATTTTTGCAACCATGTAGCTTTTAATTATCTATTGTCTGATTTAACTTGTAAATATTTTTTTAAACAAAACAATTTTTTATATTATTGTATTCCGATGTAATTAAAGGAGAGTGCTGAAGGCTTCAAATGTATCAGTGGTTATTTCTCTCCCAGGAATGTCTTGTCGGTGTAGCAGGAAAAGGAATTGTGCAAGAGGCCTCAAACAGAAATTTAGCCCTTATAATTTAAGGATGGGAGGGACCCAACCATAGAATTGGCTTCTTAGAAGTTTCAAATACCCACATAATGCAGTTCAGGGCATTGCATAGTTCCAGTTCCCTGCAGAACTAGCTCTGGAGTGGGCCTTCCTGGTAATTTGCAGCAGGAAATGAAATAGACGTAGGCCTCCACTCACCTCACGTCCCCAAAAATATGTAATAATTTATAAAATATGTAGTAATAACAATACAGACAAGCATTCATCTTATAACACTCCAAGACTTAACCATAAAAATCCATAAAAATACAAGATAGAGGAGATGGCAGTATTTGGAGACAGCGGACTAAGAGAGAGAGAACTGGAGAAAACCATAAAATACAAAGGCACGCAAATAAAAAAACGGAGCAGCTGTGGCAAAGGAGAACGAAGATAGTCCCAACAGTAATAGGCACCTTGAGTGCAATCCCCAAACCTCTAGAGCAACACTTGGAACATGATTGACAAAAGTCCCACCAGTCAATTGCAAAAGGCAGCTTGACTCAGAACGGCCTAAATCCTGCAATGAGATCTTTTAACAGCCTCCAACATCATCTGCTTTTCCCAGGTCCTTGGAAAGTACTCAATAGGTGGATAAAAATGCCAAATTGTGTCTAAAAACAAACTGCGACCAATCACACCACCACAATAACAATGCATCACCTCCTCCCCAGGGCTTTTAAGCAGGCAAACTTTTAAAAGTGCAAACAATAGCACTGGGTGTGCACATTAACAAATCTAATACGTTAGCTCATTTTTCCGCTTCTGAATAGTCCTTTAGTAGACAGAATAAAAACTTCATTCCATGAAAGGTTAAGTTTGTAATGCGAAAACTCTTGTTTTGCCAGCTCCACAGGTGCAAGGCTTCACTTCCTTTTCTTCACAGGACTCGTCAGAGGCCTCACAATTTCTGCCAGATTGGCCCAGACTCCTTTGGAGTAGATATTTCTATAGCCTTCCTGTCTGCTGTATTGCTCTGAGTATGAGTGTGTGTATCTTGCTGATTTAAACCATTCGTTGCTCGTCTGGTTGGTCAGTACAAGGTACAGGATGAAGCAGAAATAGGAGCCCAGAATGACCAACAGAAGGATGACAAAACCCAGCATGAATACAATTCTAGGAAAGGTCAGGAAAAGTTGCTGTGAAGAGAAGGGGAGAAAGAGTTAAAATCCAGGTGCTCAGGATCTCCAGGTAACCCCCGGCCTAGTAATTCTGGCAAGTAATTCTTTCTGGCAACATCGTTTACAAAATCTGAGTTAGAAGAGACCCCAGAGCTCATGTAAGCCTAGCCTTCTGCTGAAGCAGTTTGGCCATATGGCTATTTCCTGTGAGGAAACATCACACAATGGTTCTATTGGTTGAGAGCTTTGACGGTGATGAAAAAGTAAGCAAAATCATTTACAACCAATTCCCACCACACTGCCAAACTACTAAGACTGTATGGACTGTTGTTACATGGATGGTTTCCTAGTATGATTTGATTGCTTATTGTACTCTATGACTATTATTAAGTGTTGTACCTGATGATTCTTGACTCTCGATGAATGTCTCTTTTATGTATACAAAGAGTATTTTCACTAAGACAAATTCCTTGTGTGTCACACTTGGCCAATAAAAGAATTCTATTCTATTCTGTATTACTATTCTCAATCCTTCCTATTACCTATCTTCTTTTCTATTTACGACTTATATCCTTGTCGCTTGAATCTTTATGATTTATATTGTTTTATTTAGTCTCATTTGGTTTTGATTGCTTATTTAATATCCTATGATTATCACTGTTGTATCTTATTATTCATGATGACTATGAACCTGATTCATCACTTATATCTTTTATGTACACTTACGCACCGAAGACAAATTCCTTGTGTGTCCAATCACATTTGGCCAATAAAGAATTCTATTCTATTCCAAACCATTTAATGTCCTATCAATATTTTCATATATTCATATTTTCAATATTTGAGTCTCCGAGACACAGACATGACTTCAATCCACTCTATACCCTCACAGGCTTCTGAAACCCAGCTCTGTATCCCCTCCCTCCTCGTGAAAAATGCACGAGTCAGCAGTTAGTCAATATTTACCTGAATCAGGAAGAAGGTATCAACTGGATGCTCTTGACCTTGGTCATCAGTGTAATGTCCCAATGTAAGATTTGACAAAAGGACCACCTGGATGAGAAAGCTGGCCGTTACAGCTGCAACAGAAGCAGCCATGGAGGTCAAAGTCAGCAGGTAGCAAAGGAAAAACCGGATGTTGAAGGCGCCAATGCAGTTGTTGACCCAAACACAGTGATGATCAAAACGATGCACGCAGCCACGGCACACACCTGAGCAGAGAATGGAGGAGGGTCAACGTGTTAAGAAATCATAAGCAAGTTGAAAGCCAAATATGGCAGCATTTCGATCTATGGCAGGGGTGTCTAACTCAAGGGCCGTGGGCTGGATCCGGCCCACAGGGTGCTTAGATCTGGCCCATGGGGCCACCAGGACCGGCCGGTGGTGCCTCTTGCCATTGAAAATGGAGCTCGGGAGGGCAAATGCTAAATCGAGACTCTTACCGCAGTGCCTGGATCGGGCTGGCTTTCTCACTGCGCAGGTAGGGCATTCAGCATCTTCTTGAAACATCAGACCGTCGTATGCATATGCATGAAGAAAGAGAAGCTGGTTGGATTTGGTGATGATACCTTGTGGGGAAAAGCAAGGATTCTTACTATGATTTACAATCAGGGCTGCAAGGTCTTGGCTGTTGTAAGATTTCCTTCCTGTCATGTGCCTGAAGCACTATAAAGTTAACCTCGAGGGTTCAGATCAGAGACACCGTAGAGCAGGGGCCCCCCAAACTTAGCAACTTTAAGACTTGTGGACTTCAACTCCCAGAATTCTCCAGCCAAGAATTCTGGGAGTTGAAGTCCACAAGTTTTAAAGTTGCTAAGTTTGGGGACCCCTACATTATACCAATGGGGCAGTTTTTTCCTTCCTTTCTTTCATGAATTAATGTTTCCTCGTTTAGTGATATTCCACTGGCATAAATGATTCATGTAAATCAGGGGTCTTGTGGACTTCAACTCCCAGAATTCCTCCTCCAGACAGACTTTGCCCTTCTCCAGTTTCTTTCACAACCAACGGAGCCACACTCCCACTCCCTGTCAGCGGTTCGGCCTCCCCCTATGAATCAGATTCAGACAGGGGCGTGACACTTATGGACTTCAACTTCCAGAATTCTGGAAGTTGAAGTCCACAAGTCTTAAAGTTGCCAAGTTTGGGCACCACTGCCCTAGAGGTAAAATCCAGTTTTCCTCTGAAGCAACTTTCTCCTGCTCTGTACATCTGTGGGCTGTTCTTCACATCCCTTAACTGCATCACAGATATGCCCAGCTAACTGCTTTTTTGCATTAGGCCTCCATCTGATTCACTTAACAACTGTGGCAAGAAAGGTTGTTAAATGGGACAGAACTCACTTCACAAACGTCTCACTTAGCAAGAGGAATTTTGGGCTGAATTATGGTCAAGGACTACCTGTATATCAGCAATCCGGCCTCTTAAGTCATACATACACCGGGTTATCTGAGGGAATGTCTCTTGCCGGTCACATCTACCTGACTCTGCGGGTCCCACCCCTGAGGGAGATACACCTGGTGGTACCCAGAAGAAGGGCCTTCTCTGTGATGGCTCCCTCTCTCTGAAACATCATCACACCCCCCACTCCCAGAGATTAGAACGGCCCCCACTCTAGCACTCTTCCGAAGGGCACTGAAGACCTGGTTTTGCCAGCGGGTCTGGGGAACCCAGAGAGGGATGGAGCCCATCAAATGGCTAGTGTGATCTGCTATCATCGGGGCGGGAGGTGGGAGTTGATTCCCCCATCCCAAATTTTATTCTATTGTACTTTACAAATTTATTTGATTCTTTTTGTTACTTTTTATTGTTTTTTTTTAATTTTAATTTTTTGTTTTAAATATGGTTTTACATTGTGTAAACCGCCTCAAGTCACCATGGGTGAATAGGCGGCCATATAAATTAAATAAACAAATAAGACTCCAAGTGATATTCAAGCCTTGAGGTTAAGGTTCTACTGATGTGGAAAGAGAACAAGCTCAACCCAAACCATCACTTGCCCAGGGCACAGCCAGCTGGCGGGCAGTGGGGCACCATCAACCGCCCAGGATAGGGCCAGTGTCTCAAGAGCTGAGACTGCACGGAAAAAAGGCCTCACCTGGGTTACTCCTGGAGCAGAGGATGAAGAAAGCTGCATTCACAGCCAACAGGAGATAAGGAAGAAAGAGGATGAGCCTGCTGAACTGCAGCTCTTGGCAGTAGCTGAAGACTTCCCAGGTATACTCGCCATAAACCAGCCCTTCCAAGATCAAGTGCAAGACCACAAAGAAAGAATTCCTGCAGCAAGGAGAGAACGAGATGCGTTTCTCTTCCCCGCTTCGAAGGGAAAGGGAAAGGCCTCTGACCGGAGATGGCATATCAGGCCTCAAAACATGTTCTGTGGGTGACAATCCTAACTCAGAATTCAATACAGACACCTTAGGTGAATTCATCTCGCCCGGCAGCTGCCTTTGCACAGCAGGCCAAGGTGGGTTCTGCTTTTTGTAGGTTTAGGGTGGCGTATTTATTAATTTCTTTGGCTTGCATCCTTTCCAAAGACCATCCCCTTAGAAGCGTCCAAATGTAGGAATTCTGCTGAGACCGGATGGCCCAAAGAATTAGAAGGTGACCTAGGATCACAGAATGACTGCCCTCCTGTGAGCCACGATGGCGCAGTGGTGAGAGTGCAGTACTGCAGGTTACTTCTGCTGACTGCTGGCAGTTCGGCAGTTCGATTCCCACCAGGCTCAAGGTTGACTCCTCTTTCCATCCTTCCCAGGAGGGTAAAAATGAGGACCTAGATTGTTGGGGGAACGAGGTTGACTCTGTAAACCACTTAGAGAGGGCTGGAAAGCACAATGAAGCGGTATATAAATCTGTGCTATTGCTATTCTGTTCCAAGCTAAGAAGCTTGTGAGGAAGGGCCTCTTTTGTTCCACAGCTGCTCTGGGAGCAGCAAACAGGAGGCTGGGAAGGTCCAGGAGCTCCTGGGAGTATGTTGTGGGGATGCTGAATTACTACAAATATGTGCCAGGCTTCTTGCCAACACAGAAGCAATTTCTAACAACTCAAAGATCCCGAAGAAAGGGGAGAATAGTCCAGCAGACCTCACCCCAAACAAAATGTAAAGATCAATGTGATACCACAAAATTGTAGGGAATATAAAACTAGGAGGTAAGTATGCAGAAGGGACGTTGCAAATTTGAACGGCACGGGAAGCCATTTTAACCAAGCTAGGATGTTCCCAAGGGCCCATTAATGCCAATATTCACAAATGCCAGAGAATGTAGCCAATAAAGAAACAGACAGGCAATACCTGGAATGGAAGAGTCCCTGAATTGCCTTCTGAGCTCCTCTTTGAACTGGAGCTGGAATGACATAGGAGAATACCTGCATCGAAGGAGAAAAAGGGCAACATAATTATGTAAAAAAAGGAATAGGTGGGGGGGTGGGGAGCACAGATAAACACACTCACTCACAAAACCTGCAAGATCGTTGTCAGTCTTGATGCTAACCTTCAGGTTGTTAGGTGTCAAACAGCAATAAAAGAGGCCCTGAGATGGAAAGAGTCATTGCTGAAGTAATCCTCCACATCTTTAGAAAAAGGGGGAGGACAGGGAACCACGGTCCCATCAACAAGGAGAGAATGCCACTACCCCACAGTTCTTCCAAGATATTTTGTTTAAATTAGGATCCTACATCAAATGATGTCATCTATTGAAACAGCATCTCCCAAGAGACCCAGACAGCTCCCATCGTAATAATAGTCTTGGTAGTTAAAGACAGCACTGGTCATTCTTGTTGCTGATTCCTGACAGTGCTTGGGCAGGGAAAGGGTAGCCATCCTGAACGATTTCCAGTATCTAGCTGGAGGTCTAGCTGGAGGGGAGAGAGAAGAAACCAGAGACCCCTCTTATGTTGGGTACAACGGGACTCAATGCTCTCATCCCTCTTGTTTAACATTCACATGAGGCCACTGGATTGTGGGATGCATGATACTCAGATTTGCATCTTAAGCCACAGCCACAGGTGATGCTATCAAGATATTGTCCCAGTGTTTGAAGGCTGAATTTGTCTATATGGGGAGAAAAAGTCTCAGAAATCAAGTCCTCTCTCTCTCTCATGGATCCTATTCTTTGAAATGCCCCCCTGAGATCTGCAGGGAACTCCTCCTGGTTCTTTTCAAATAAGCCTTTGAGACCTGGCCCAGGTCTTGGGTTAGAGCCGGTGACGGATCTATTGTATGGTATTGTTTCAAAGTTGTTTCTCCCCTGGCTTTGTGATTTCATTTGTGTTTCCATAGCATTTGTTTTTGTACTTTGTAAGCTGCCCAAAGTTGGAACAGATTGGAGCAGCCCATAAATTTCCTAAGTCAATAAGTTCATTTCAGGAAATGGCATACAAGAAGCATTTCCATCTTCTTCCACGAAAGGGGCTGTTGTCCACGCTAAAGGAAATGATTCTGGGAACTTTGCTTTTACTCTTTACTAGAGCAGAGGCTGCAAATGAAGGACGGGATGGAGGTTGACATACAAAATGCTGGAAGGAGGAGAAGCTATAATGCTGGGCCTTCCTTTTCTTTCCCCCCCCCCCGCAAGGGAAAGTTAGCCATCCAAAGGCAAGTGTGATGGGTGGTGTAGAAATTATTTGAAAAATAAAAATAAGATAAGGGACTGGACTGGACTGGGGTCCAAGCCAGATGCGTGGAGATTGGTGTTGGGAGGGCAGAAACTGGCACACAGCTGGATGCCCCTTACTTCAATTGTGCCCCTGATGAGCCTCCAAGAGAAGCTTTGCTCCCGTCGGGAGGAGACGCAGACCGCCACGCTGAGCAGCACCAGGCCGAGGTACAGGCCGAAGAGGATCACGAAGTCCATCTCGCCCTGCAAAATCCACGCACACCTTAGCAGGTCGTGGCCAGCCACTTGACTTCCCCTTCAGGCCCAAGGAGACCCGCCAGCATGGCTTCCACATCTGCAACCCTGGGGAGGGTCAGCCGGGCTCTGTCTGGGTGCCCCCAAAGGGGTAAAAGTGGGCTTGGTCTTCCCCACCCACAGTTTGCATGGGGCGAGGCGGGAATGGGCTCTAGGGGGAATACAGGTAGCCCTCAACATACGGCCACAATTGAGCCCAAGATTTCAGTTGCTACATGAGACATTTAATTTTGTCCCATTATACGACCTTTCACCCCAGTTGCTAAATTAAACACTGTCATTGAAAAACTAGTGACGTTAAGTGAATCTGGCTTCTCCCCATTCAGTCTGCTTGCCAGAAGGTCGTAAAAGGGATCACGTGACCTGGACGCGGCAACCATCGTAAATATGGGTCAGCTGCCAAGCGTCTGAATTTGGGGAACGCTGCAACGGTCGTAAGTGTGAAAAATGGTCACAGGTCACTTCTTTCGGCGCCGGTGTGATTTTGAACGGTCACTAAACGAACGGTTGTAAGTCGAGGACTACCTGTATCTGCGCCCCCCTCCCCCACGGCCGTTCCTGCCAGCTACACCTAAGGAGTCAGCGGGGCGAGCCAGGAGGCGGGTGGCCTCGCAGCGGGCCAGGCCGCTTCCTCCCCGGAACCCCTAGAAGCGCCGGGCACACCCGCTGCGGCTGCTCGCTTAGACCGGGGAGGCTCTCCCGCCGCCCGCTCTTATAAGCGGCAGCTTATGGCGAGGGGCGGCCGCTCATTTCGGGGCCCCTTCCCTGCAACCCGCCGAGAGGCGCCCCCCTCCCCCGCCTCGTCGCTTAGCAACGGGCCCGCTACCGGCAATTTCCCTGATCCCCGGAACGGGCGCCGCCATGACAGTCCGAGGGAGGGCAGGGGCGGAGCCAGCCGTCGTCCAATCCGCGAACGCCGGAGCCGGCCGCCCTCGTGACGTCACGCGCCCGCGCGGGAGAAGGCAGGATGGGAATTGTAGGAGCCGGACGGAGAACCCTCCCGTTGAGGCTGAATCGGGAAGAGCGATGGGGTCGGTTTCCTTTCGGCCTCGCTCTGCGCTGTTCCTCCGCGGCCGTAGCGCCGCAGGCAGGAGAGTCTCCGGGGGAGCGAGAGCGGTTGACGCAGCATCATAAACACACGCTGTTTAAATAACAACAACAAGAAGAAAAGATCTCACAACAAGCCAAATATAAGTGCTAACGACCAAGAAAGAAATATGATCTTTCCACCCTCCCAATCCCATCAGAAGTAAGGCTTCCATCGCTTCCCCCCATCTTAGAATCAGAATAGAGCTGGAAGGGACCTTGGAGGTCTTCTAGTCCAGCCCCCTGCTCAAGCAGGAAAAACTATACCATCTCGGACAAGTGACTGTCTAGTCTCTTCTTAAAAGCCTCCAGTGATGGAGCCCCCACAACTTCTGAAGGCAAAACTGTTCCACTGGTTGGTTGTTCTCACTGTCAAGAAGTTTCTCCTTAATTCTAGGTTGCTTCTGTCTTTGATCAGTTTCCACCAGCAGGTTCTGACCAGTTCTGGAGAACCGGTAGCGGAAATGTTGAGTAGTTCACAGAACTGGCAAATCCCATTTCTGACTGGAGATTTTACAATATCCTTCCCCTGCCACGCCCACCAAGCGATGCCCACAGCACCAGTAGTAAAACAATTTGAATCCCACCACTGCTTTCCACCCATAGTTTCTTGTCCTGCCCCCTGGGGCTGTGGAGAATAGTTTGACCCCCACTTCTTCGTGGTAGCCCCTCAAATACTGGAAGGCAACTATCATGTTTCCCCTAGTTCCTTCTTTTCTCTAGATTAGTGAGTGATGAAGCTTCCTGGATGAGAAGTGAAATGTTTTCTTCCTCCTCCTCAAAGGAAAAAAAACACTCCAGGTGCCCTTTGAAAAACCTCTGCACCTTTGAGACAGGCAAAATATAAATACAAAATGTAAAATGTGCACCTGGGCACAAAGGCTTTCCTGGGCTCCACCTGGTGATTCATAGCCCTCACAACAGGTCATTCTGGCCGAACCCATGACCTGCAGGCAGCCTGGATGGATCCCCGCCCGAACAGGAGACCCTACACCATTTTGGACAAGTGGCAGTCCAATCTCTTTTTGAAAACTTCCAGAGATGAAGCTCCCACAACTTCTGAGGGCAACTTCTGTTCCATTGGTTGATTGTTCTCACTGCCAGAAAGTTTCTCCTTATTTCCAGGTTGAATCTCCCCTTGATCAGTTTCCGTCCATTATTCCTTCTCTGGCCTTCAGGTTCCTTGGAAAATAGCTTGACCCCCTCCTCCTCTCTTGGGCAGCCCCTCAAGTATTGGAAGGCTGCTCTCCTCTCTCCCCTGGTCCTTCTCTTCACTAGACCAGACATACCCAGTTCCTGCAACCATTCATCATACGTTTTAGCCTCCAGTCCCCTCATCATCCTGGTTGCTCTTCTCTGCACTTTTTCTAGAGTCTCAACATCTTTTTTTTAGTGTGGTGACCAAAACGGGATGCAGTACAGTGGTGGGACTGAATTTTTTTACTACGGGTTCTGTGGATGTGGCTTGGTGGGCGTGTTGGGAAGGACACTATAAAATTTCCAGTCAGAGGTGGGATTTGCCGGTTCTCCTAGCTACTCAAAATTTCTGCTACCGGTTCTCCAGAACTGGTCAGAACCTGCTGAATGCCACCTCTGATGCAGTACTCTAGGTGTGATCTTCCTAGGTGTAGTACTACTTACTACTCACCATTACTTCCTTTTGCTGTGTTTTGACTCGGAAGGGGCCAGCCAGGCCGCTCTATGGCTCACTGTCTTTGAGAGCTTCTGTCCATCACAATTGCGTGCCACTACAATTCCCACGAAATGTATATAAGGCACAGCCCACAGTGAGTGCAGCCCCTCCATCTCTCTGTTGAACTCCTCAATCCTTCTCCTCTGTCCATCCCAGGCCCTGCCTGCTTCTCCCTGGCTAGGCTGGGCTGCAAAGGACGCCCCTATTAGGTTACTGTCCTGGGGAGCATTTGCCATGGAAACTCAGCCGCGTGCCCCATGGGTCTGTAACTGATCCAGGAGCGCCAAAGCTCTGCCGGAGCGCTCCCTTCCCAGCCGCCGGTGCTGCTCGGCCTTGCAGGAAACAAGTAAGCTTTCAAAGGGGGAGGGGGCGAGGGGAGAGAAGTATTTGGCAGTCCTCGTCTTTCAAAATTAGACTTTTCCACCTTAAGTCTCTTTAAAGTCTTCGTCTGTATCATTTTGGGGGCAACTGGACATTGGCTTCTTGCAGCGTCCTGCCTAGCTTGTCCACCTCCTAGCCAGTCTTGATCCAGCTTTGTTGCTGAGGCTAGCCAAGGACTGCCACCTGCTGAGGTTCTGGCACTCAGCACTACAGGCCGTCCTCGTTCAGTGACCACAACTGGGAACGCCCACCGTGCCGTTAAGCAAAGTGGCCACTGAGCCAAACCATGTCTGGGTTTAGTTTGCTTGACAGACCTGTGTGGGTCATAAATGGGAGTCATAAAGTTACTTTTTTAATCACCCTTATAACTGAGACTGGTCACTAAATGAGGACGACTATGTGTACATCGTTGACTTCTCCACCTGGCAACGTGGTCTTGCAAGAAGCTGCCCTGTGGATATTCTGTGTGCTGAAGAGAAGGCAGATAAGAAACGCTGTTTATGAACTAAACTCTGGAGGTGATTCAGGGCTGAAAGTGGACATTCATAGTTTGAGGAGGAGATTCCAGCCTCCTGATCCACCCAGGGGATCCATGGGTCCAGTCTCAGGCAGGAAGAGGGCTGGAATGCTTCCTTCCAACCTCTTGTTTTTTTTCCCCAGCGGGTCCGGTCTATTGGCAACCTGGTCTCCCCAATTATGGGATGGAGCATACTGCTTCTGCTTTCACCTTTCAACCCCAATCCAGGAGCCTTCACAGGCAGTCGCTTTCATGACCAACTGTTTTTCTCTTGAATTTGTGTTTTACCGACAAAGCAAGACAGGGAGAATTCTATAGATCAATTTCAAGCTATTTAGCTCTCATCAACTAGCCAAAACCTCCTGGGAGTCTGGGCTTAGAGGTTAATAGGGGTTAAACTGAAGACAAATTCCTTGTGTGTCCAATCACACTTGGCCAATAAAGAATTCTATTCCTATTCTTTCTTATTCTGTTCTGTTCTGTTCCATTCCATTCCGTTCTATTATGTTCTATTCTGTTCTATTCTACTCCTATTCTACTCCTATTCCTATTCCTATCCTATTCTATCCTATCCTATCCTATTCTATTCTCCTATTTCTATTCTGTTCCTATTCCTATTCTATTCCTATTCTATTTTCCTACTCCTATTCTATTCTATTACTCCTACTCCTACTTCTATTCTATTCTATTCTATTCTATTCTATTCTATTCTATTCTATTCTATTCTATTCTATTCTATTCTATTCTATTTCTTTCTACTCCTACTCCTATTCTATTACTGTTCTGTTCTATTCTGTTCTATCCTATCCTATCCTATCCTATCCTATCCTATCCTATCCTATCCTATCCTATCCTATCCTATCCTATCCTATCCTATTCTCCTATTCTATTCTACTCCTACTCCTATTGCTATTCTATTCCTGTTCTAAACTATTCTACTCTATTATACTCTACTCTACTCTATTCTACTCTACTCTATTCTATTCTCCTGTTCCTATTCTTACATCTACCTAATATGTAAGTAGCCCAGGTTTGAATCCCAGAAGCGTTTGGCTAGCTGATGAGAGCTAAATAGCTTGAAAGAGATCTATACTTGTCTCCCTTTATTTCTTTGTTGGTAAAACTTTAGCTAAGAAGCCAAGTTTGCTCTTGTTGCAGTTTTAGCCAGGCCAACCCACTCGGGTGCTTCCGCTGAGCTTAGGAACATGGAGGAAACTTGCTCTCCCCATCACTCCCAACCAGGTTGGAATGTAGATGTTGTCCGTGTGAATCTTGTCCTGGACCAGCTAATTTAAACTCTTCCTCATTGCTCCTGCAAGGCATTGATAGGGTGCTAAGGCAGCAGTCCCCAGACTTTGCAAGTTGGTGGTGCAGCTGGGAGGGAGGGGAGAGGGGAACTGGGCCATGTAAATGCAGCTCAACTTGTGTGATGCGCATGTATGTATGCACTGGCTGCCACTCACACAAGTTGACCTGCAAGCATTGGAGTAGCTTGCCTTTAGAAATCATGAGCGCTCCATCACTGGAGGTTTTTAAGAAGAAAGTGGACAGTCACTTGTCTGAAATGGTATAGGGTCTCCTGCTTGAGCAGGGGGTTGGACTAGAAGACCTCAAAGGTCCCTTCCAGCTCTATTCTGATTGAAGGACTGCTGAGCCTCCTCAATGGCTATTTGCATTCAGAGGATTACTCCCCCTCCCAACCCAAACTGGCCCAGACTGCAATAATTGGGAAAAATAAAACGTAGCTGGCTAAATCAGTGTTCCTAATTAATTAGATGACAGATTTTAAATTAGACTTTGGTTTATTTTATTTATTTATTTTTGTAATGAAATTACTGCTCAATTAGTGTGGAAGAGATGCCTCTCCCCCCTTTGCTTCTTTCTGAAAAACAAACCTTGCTTTTTTGCATCTAAACAATCGAGTACTCGTGAAAATCTGATTAATGACTTTGGCTGTTGAGCATTTATAAATGAAATAAAACTTGCAGAGCCATTGTATTAGCCTGCAGGGGCTCAATCCTCACCATTGTCTGTTTCAAGCGCAGAGAAGTAAGGGATGGACAATGACTTTCTCAGCCGATGATCCTGGGGAGGGCTGATCCTGCACTTTTCTCTTCTTTTTCCTCTCAGCTGATTGTGGAGGAGTTTTTTCCTTCTCTCAGCTGATCGTTGGCTTTTTTCCTTTTTTTTTTTTTACTACCGGTTCGGTCGAACCGATCCAAACCGGTAGCATACCACCACTGGTCAGGGGCCAGTTGTACCTCGCTGGGCATGAGGCTCTCCAGATGCAGAGAAGGGACTCTGGTGGCCCTTCCAATTCTAGAGTTTTATGCTTTGTTTCATTTTGGCCATCCTTCGTGAAAGAAATGTTTCATGGTGACCTTGTTCCAGAGATTTCAGGAATGGATCATCTTTTAATCAAGCATAAGCTCCCTTTGCAAGATAACCAAGGGTCACGTTACACCCATCAAACCCCTCTTTGTAGCAGGAAAGCGTATTGTCTTACATTCCTCCTTCAAATTTCTAATGCCCTCTCTCCCCTCTTTCCTCAATACTGGAGTCCCCTCTGCTGGCAATATTAATTTTCTGGCCTGTATTGATCTGGTGCTCTCTGGCTTTGAGTCCAGTTTAACCTCCTTCAGATAGGAAGATCCTCTACAAGAGCTGGACTCCGCCATTCAAATTACAATTCAGGCCTTCTTTGTGCCTGGATTTGCCAGCCTTTCCTTCCTGTCTTGGAAATATTTCCTTCAAATGTGCCCAAAAGATGAGAGAAGGGCTTGATTTACCGGACTAAGCGTGAAAATCCTTCCATTTTGAGGCATCAAGAAAGTAGCACCTGGGCATTTAGTCCTCTCCCAGTTGAGCAAATCTCTCTGTTGACTTGGAGAGAAGAGGCAGGATTGTGGCCTAAAAGTCTTACCTCAGGTAAATGCTTTTTTTCCTGGAACAAAGCTGAAAACAAAAAAAAAACATGAGAAATGACTAGGAGTGTAGACAGGCCTCACAGTCTTTGAAATCCTGAGCGCTGACAATTTGTGTACGCATGTCTTCAAATGGAATGATATTATAGGTCAGTGATGGCTAACTTTTTCAGCACCGAGTGTCCAAAGTGCACGTGCGCATCCCCAAAATGCAACACACGTGCATCCTCGTGCATGCATCCCACCCCCCACGCATGCATGGCAGAGACCTAAAGAACAGCTGGCTGTTGGGAGGCGCGCATATGCAGCAGAGCTGAGCTGGGGCAATGGCTTGCCTGCTCACAGAGAGGGCTCTGATGCCACCTCTGGCACGCATGCCATAGGTTTGCCATCACGGTTATAGGTGGTACATATCTTTCCCTTAATGTGCATGTTTGTTCACCCATGCTGCATGTGGGAAAAGATCCAGGGATCCTGACTTTGGAGTCGAGGTGTCTATTTATGCTGAACCAGACCGGGGTTATGGTGTGTGGTCAATTCCCCATTAGCTGTTGCTCCGCTGGGGTGCAGTGGAAGCCCTTCCCAACTGACCTGGGGGACACCACAGAAGGGATTGTCATAGCTTGCCTTTTGGCTAAGATCAGGGGCAAGCACCCGTGGCCATGAATTTGCTCAGATCCTGGTCTGCTTTCCACTCTTGAAAGGTGTCACGTCTATATGGAAGGACAGGTGGAAGAGTTGCAGACAAAGCAACAATCAGACAAGGGTGGTTTGAACCCAGGACAAGAAAATAATTAGAGTCACCGTCTTGGACAGGCCCCTCCTCAATGAAGGTCAAGAGAAAGTGGGGAAACAGACTTGGCGGATTCTGTTGCTACAGCTGTTCTACCAAAAGTATTTCTAAAATCAAGCAATGGAACAGAATTTGCCTTCAGAAGTTGTGGGAGCTTCATCACTGGAAGCTTTCAAGAAGAGACTGTGGACTGCCATCTGTCGGAAATGGTGTAGGGTCTCCTGCTTGGGCAGGAGGGGGGCTGGACTAGATGACCCTCAAGGTACCTTCCAACTCTGTTAATACGGCATTGGTTTCTTAGGCTGGTCTGATGGGTGAGAACAGGGGGATTTTGGGAGATGTTTGCCACCTCAGAAGGAGCAGCAAAGGGCCAATGAGAGCAGAGAACTGCCCAAGACGATGCTCCCCAACTTATATGAAATCACTCTCTTTAAGAACCTTTTGGATTCAAAAGTGAAAGAGGAATCAAGTAATGAAATAGCCAAATTGCGAGACCAGAGTTGGTTTTCTTGTATGTCATCTTCTGAGCAGCTTCCATGAAATGGAGTGAAAGTATCCTTGGGTTCCTTCCATTTCTTGGGAATCTTCAAATTTATTAGGCGATCACAAAGGGCTACGAATACTGTGATAAGCTTCCCTGAAAAAAACTGCGTCAATGAGAAGGAAGCAGGACACAGAAAAGAACTTCTCAATTAGCTACAAGATCCTGCAAGTAAGCAGCTATACTTGGAAGTGTGAAGGTTAGGTGGGAAAACATCAGTCAGGGCTATAAATGGTAAAAGCTTGTGGCAGCTTCCAGACTAACACTTCCAGTATTATGGCATAAGCTGAAGTGACAGTCTATTTCATTTTTGTAGGGAGGACTATCCTAAAAAATTTTTTACATGGAAGGAGAAGGAAAAGAATGAGGAAAAAATGAAGAGGAAGAGGAGGAGGAGAGGAAAAGGAGAAGACTATCAACAGGCGTAAATAGGAAAGGAAAGACAAGAGACAAAATTATTAGTCAATGACTCTGGACTCCATGATACTGGAGCCTTTTGGTGCGAATTAGGGGACATCTGCTCCCATCCCTACTTTTAAAATGCTTTCATCTGCCTACTGAGATGAGGTGGACCGGTTGCTTTCGTGGTGTGGAGAGAATAACTTGGTCCTCAACACCAATAAGACCAAGGAGCTGATAGTGGACTATAGAAGGAACAGATCAGACCTCCAGCCCTATCAATGGAGACTGAGTGGAGCAAGTGGCCAGTTTTAAGTTTCTGGGTGTTACCCTAAAAGAGGACCTGACCTGTGGGGCTCACATTGCAGCCCTGGTCAAAAGGGCCCAGCAGAGATTATACTACCTGGGACTTCTCAGGAAACAACCACTGAATGAAAAACTGCTGGTGACCTTCTACCGCTGCACCACAGAGAGTATCTTAACTTACTGCACCTCTGTATGGTTTGCCAATTGCACAGAGGCAGATAGGATGTCACCCCAGAGGGTTAAGGTCATTGCCCAGAGGATCATGGGTTGCCATCTCCCCTCTTTTGAAGGGTTTTATAGCTCCTGCTGCCTTCAGAAAGTTCAAAACATCCTCAAAGATCCATCTCATCCTGGGCACCCCTTTTTTTGAACTATTACCATCTGGCAGATGGTACAGGATAATAATAAAAATAAGGACAAATAGGCTGAAAAACAGCTTCTATCCCAGGGCAGTAATTCTTTTGAATTCTACTGTATAGTGGAGTGTTGGTGCAGTGTTGGGGGTGTTTTGGTTCAATGTATAGAATGTGAAGGATGTGTGTGTGTGTGTGCTTGTTTTCATGGTCATAGCACTGAGGTTGGTGTTTGATTTCATTGTACAAGGTGCAATGACAATAAAGTAATCTAAATTAAACTTTCAAAAATATAAAATGCCCAGACCAAAGAATCAGCCACCCATTATCCTCTGTCCCCAGATGGAATGGCAGCCTTCATTCTCCCGGTGCTGCCCGCTTCTGCTGTAAAAGAGACCAAAACGAAGCAATTATTAAAAAGACAGACATTGTTATAACGAAGAATTTACCCATCTAGAGGAATGAGAAATCCTGATCTTCACATGCTCCAAAACTTCTTTCTTGCTTTAGAAGTCTTAATTTGTTCTTTGGAAACTACCTGCCTTTGGAGGGCTACCCAAGAGCCCCTTTGGGATTGTGCTTAAGACATCAGGCTAGAAACCAAGGGGCTGTGAGTTGCCATCCCACCTTAGGCACAACCCCCCCAGGTGATTTTGGAGCCGTCACTCTCTCTCTCAGCCCTAGGTAGAAGAAGGTGATGAGGGCAAAACCACTTCTGAATATATTATCAAGAAAGCTGCAGGGACTGGCCCAAGCAGGGCCAGAAGTCAGCACTGGCTCAAAGGCACAAAAACAAACAACTTGTAATGTCGTCCAGCACATAAAATGTGCTGCAGAGAAGTTCTCCATGTTTGATTAATCAGAATAACAGAGTTGGAAGGGACCTTGGAGGTCCTCTAGTCTAATCTCCTGCTTAAGTAGGAAATCCTGTACTATTTCAGACAAATGGCTGTCCGGCCTCTTTTTATAAATCTCCAGTGATGGAGCACCCACAATTTCTGAAGGCAAGCCATTACATTGATTGATTGTTCTCACTGTCAGGAAATTTCTCCTGATTGTTCTCAATTGTTCTCAATTGGGAAATTTCTCCTTAATCTACCTGGGTTGGTTCTTTCCTTGATTAGCTTCCATTCATTGCTTCTTGCCTTGCCATCTCATGCTTTGGAGAATATGTGGAAACTTTGGGGAGCCCCTCAAATATTGGAACACTGCTATAATGTTTGCTCTCCTCGTCCTTTTTATTAAACTACACATACTCATTTCCTGCAACCGTTCTTCATATCTTTTAACCTCCAGCCCGCTAATCCTCTTTCTTGCTGTTCTCTGCACTCTTTCCAGAGTCTCAACATCTTTTTGATAATAAGGTGACCAAACCTCGATGCAGTACTCTAGGTGTGGCCTCACTGAGGCTTTATAAAGTGGCACTAATGCTTCAAGTGATGTTGAGTCTGTCCCTCTGTTAAGGCAATCTAGTTTTGCATCAGCCTTTTTGGGTTCCCCATGTCTGATTCAATTGTAATGCCCTTGTCACTGATGGTGCTGCTGGAGAATAGAATAGAGTAGAATAGAGTAGAGTAGAATAGAATAGAATAGAATAGAATAGAATAGAATAGAATAGAATAGAATAGAATAGAATAGAATAGAATAGAATAGATATTGGATGAAGAATACAATAGAAAAGAGTAGAATAGATACTGGATGAAGAATAGAATAGAATAGAATAGAATAGAATAGAATAGATATTGGATGAAGAATACAATAGAAAAGAATAGAATAGATATTGGATGAAGAATAAAATAGGATAGGATAGGATAGGATAGGATAGGATAGGATAGGATAGGATAGGATAGGATAGAATAGATATTGGATGAACAATACAATAGAAAAGAATAGAATAGATATTGGATGAAGAATAGAATAGGATAGGATAGGATAGGATAGGATAGGATAGGTTAGAATAGAATAGAATAGAATAGAATAGAATAGAATAGAATAGAATAGAATAATAACTTTATTGTCACTTTAACGTAAAGGTAAAAGTTCCCCTCACACATATGTGCCAGTCATTTCTGGCTCTTGAGGGGCGGTGCTCATCTCCGTTTCAAAGCCAAAGAGCCAGCGCTGTCTGAAGACATCTCCATGGTCATGTGGCTGACATGACTCAACGCCGAACGCACACACAGACGCTGTTCCCTTCTTCCCACCAAAGGGGCCCCTATTTTTCTACTTGCATTTTTACATGCTTTCGAACTGCCAGATTGGCAAAAACTGGGACCAGTAACAGGAGCTCAATCTGTTACGCTGCACTAGGGATTCGAACTGCTGAACTGCCGACCTTTGTGATTGACAAGTTCAGTGTCTTAGCCAATGAGCCACTGATGTGCACAAATCAGCATAGTTTAAAATGAAATTTTGTTGCATACAGCTCTCAAAGGGTCACAACTTCCAATATATACTACATAACCATGACAGAATAAATAAATAAATAAATACAAAGTTATGTATGTACCCACATATATTATGACACAGAGTAACGGGGCCAGACACTGCACCCCATAGCCAAGGGGCTCCCCTAATATAGAGTTATTTGTGACTAAAATAAAACTCAAACAGGCCCAATCTTCTCCCGCTCCTCCTAGAGATGAGATGCCATTGGAAATAGCCACCATGGGGCTATTTGGTTTTGTCAGCGCAAAATCTTACGAGGCCTCTGCTGTGGGAAGAACAAGAGAATGCCTGGCGTGGGACACCAAAGGAGGGTGAAACGCAGAGGTGCCAGGGAGTCAGGTGGCAAAGGAAGTTTTAGATATAGTGCAGGGGTCTCCAACCATGACAGCTTTAAGACTTGGGGACTTCAACTCCCAGAATTCCCCAGCTGGCTGGGGAATTCTGGGAGTTGAAGTCCACAAGTCTTACAATTGCCAAGACTGGACACCCCTGATATAGCGTGCATGGCAATCCATGGCTTATCTTTTGCTTGGGGTGTGTGTGTGTGTGTGAATCGGTGGTGGTATTCAAAAATTTTTAATACCGGTTCTGTGGGCATGGCTTGGTGGGAGTGATATGGTTTGGTGGGCGTGGCTTGGTGGGCGTGGCAGGGGAAGGTTACTGCAAAATCCCCCTTCCCTCCCCACCCCACTAACCTGCTTTCCAGCTCCGTTCTCCTGTGCAGGGCAACCAAAGAAGACCCAGCCGATCAACTGGGACTCGATGGGAGGCGGAGAAGAGATGAGGGGGGGGGCCAGTCAGGGGTGGGATTGGCCGTTTCTCCGAACTACTCACAATTTCCGCTACCGGTTCTCCAGAACCGGTCAGAACCGGCTGAATACCACCTCTGGTGTGAATGGCTGATTGTTCCATGTGTCCCCTTTTCCCGTTCCAGTCATGCCTGCCACCAATGCTGGGTGGCCGGAGGAGTTTGGCTTTAAGATCCGTGGAAATGGCCCCTGCTACATCGTGGCTGTGGAGGAAGGCAGCAGCGCCCAAGTGGCCGGCCTCCAGCCCGGAGACCAGATTTTGGAGATCGAGGGGCAGCCTGTTCCCTCCATGAGTGCCGACGCCCTGGCGATCCTGGCCAGGCAGTGTGAGAACGTGCCCCCGAGCATTGGTGTGGTCTCCCGCCTCCAGCAGGTGGACCTCCCCCCGGGGCTGCAGGGACACGTTGGCTTTACCTTGACCTGCCACGAAGGTGAACCCCTGCAGGTGGAGAGCGTGGCTCAGGACTCGCCGGCTGCCCAAGCGGGCATCAAAGAGGGCGATTACATCCTGGAAGTCGATGGCATTTACGTCCATCGTTATGAAGATGCGGCTGCTGCAATGAGATCCTGCCGGGAGGGAGGTCTGAGACTGGGGCTGCTGCGGCTGGGGCGGCTTCAGCGGTGGGCTAGCAGCAGCGTGGAGGAGTTTATCCGGAGTGCAGACGCCGTGCATCAGGAAAGGAGGCAGAAAGCTCGGGAGTTCAGCAAGAAGGTAAGTCACAAGTGATGCCCGGAATCCGATTGTGGGGCTGTGGGGAATCAGGAGCGAAGGCTTCTTGCAGCGATTTAAAATCTTGGCTATGGACCCTGGCTTGGGGCTTGGAAGGTGTGAAGGGCCCTGTTCTTTGACTTCCCCACAGGCAGCCTTCAAGAATTGAGACCCAAATTTCTTCTTAAGTCAGACATTCGTTAAGTGAGTTTTGTCTCATTTTGCAACCTTTCTTGCCAAAGTGGACAACCAGCTAAATACGAGCCAGCAGTGCGCAGCAGCAGCCAAAAAAGCTAATGCAATCCTAAGTTGCATTAACAGAGGGATGCAATCAAGATCGAGGAAGGTACTAACACTCTATAAAGCCCTAGTAAGGCCACACCTAGAGTACTGTGTCCAGTTTTAGTCACCCCCATATAAAAAAGATGTTGAGACTCTAGAAAAACTGCAGAGAAGAGCAACCAGGATGATGAGGGGACTGGAGGCTAAAACATACGATGAACGGTTGCTGGAACTGAGCCTGGCTAGTCTAGTGAAGAGAAGGACCAGGGGAGACAGGATAGCAGTGCTCCAATATTTGAGGGGCTGCCACAGAGAGGATGAGGGGATCAGGCTATTCTCCAAGGCCCCTGAAGGCCAGACAAGGAATAATGGATGGAAACTGATCAAGGAGAGATTCAACCTGGAAATAAGGAGAAATTTTCTGATAGGGAGAACAATCAACTAATGGAACAGAATATGCCTTCGGAAGTTGTGGGAGCTTCATCATTGGAGGCTTTCAAGAAGAGGCTGGTCTGCCACCTGTCAGAAATGGTGTAGGGTCTCCTGCTTGGGGCGGGGGGGGCGTTGGACTAGATGACTACAAGGTCTCTTCCAACTCTGTTAATGTGTTGTTAAATGAATCACTGCCATTTTAAAGTTAGTAACACGGTTGTTAAGTGAATCTGGCTCTTCCCCATGGATTTTGCTTGTCAGAAGGTCATACAAGGGTGTCACATGACAATTGACCCTAAGGACAGTACAATTGTCATAAATATTTGTCCATTGCCAAGCACCTAGATTTTAATCAGACATGCTGCAATGGTCGTAAGTATAAAAAATAGTCATCAGTCACATTTTTAGCACTGTTGTAACTTTGAATGGTCACTAAATGAACTGTTGTATGTTGAGGACTACCTGTAGGGTGACAATGAATGATGTGTCTCAATTGGCTAACTGTAAGAATTCCGGCAGTTACCCCGCATTTAAATCATGAGTCTCAAGCCAAAACTTCAAAAGGATTTATTGGGAGTTAACATGTCCGGCACTGCCTGGGTGGAGCCGACTCTGAGACACATCATTCATTGTTACCCTTGACCCTGGTTTTCCCCCACCCCCCGGGTGTATCATAATTCATATTCTCCAATGGGACACATCCATAGCCAAGAGCCATCAATCATGCTCTCCAGTTAGAATTTTGCACAGCAAAGACTTCGGTCACCTACTTACTATCTTTGAAAACATTGATGGGATGCAGTTTCAGTTTGCAAGCTGCCGCATTGCTTCCCTCTCCCTTTCTGTTGGCAACTCTAAAAGACCATGGAAATATTTTATGAGTTGACACCCAGCTGCTGTTTATACTTATTTATTGGATGGATGTTTTATTGTTTCAGTGTCTTTTCAATGGTTTTTAGAATTGTAAGCTGCCCAGAGTCACTTGGTTTAGTTGCCTGGGTGTAGCCGACTCTGAGACACATCATTCATTGTCACCCTTGACCCTGGTTTCCCCTCACCCCCTTGGTGTATCATAATTCATATTCTCCAATGAAATATTTGTGCAGCAGAAATTTCAGTCACCTAAGTTACTATCTTTGAAAAACTATTTATGGAATGCACTTTCGATTTCCAAGCTGCTGCACTGCTCTTTCAAATCCTCTTTTCCCCCTCCCTTTCTGTTGGCAACTCTAAAAAGACCATGGAAATATTTTTTTGAGTTGTGCAGAAATGAGTAAATTGACATTAGCAACTAGAGATCAAGAAGCCAAAGAGTATTATAAAATTTGGGACTTATTTGATCAATGGTTAAATAAGAAAATAGGGAAATAAAATATAATACAATATAAATACAGTATAATAATAAAGACAATGATGTTATAATTGATTATAATGAAATGAATGATATATCTCAATTGAGATATATACAAATTGAAATGCTTGAAAAGGATGATGCAGTTTATAATTAAAGTCTAATAAGTAGTTAATGATAATATAATATGCATATCTATATAATATGAATTTTAATAATGTATTTAGAAGGGAAAGACTGTTGATATTGTGCACAAGAAGATATGTACTGACTGACACACTGTACAGTGAAAATATGGTTTTATGTTTTGTGTCTATGTTTGTGTTTGTTTATGTTTGTTATTAAAAATAAAAAATTTGGAAAAAAAAAGAAATATTTTATGAGTCGACAATAGTAGCACTGAAAAAGGTGACTTATGACCATTTTTCAAACTTACAACCATGGCAGTATCCTCATAATCCCATGATTAAAATATGGACCTTTGGCAGCTGATTCATACTTATGACGGTTGCAAAGCCCTGGGGTTTATGTGATTCCCCCTTCGTGACCTGACAAGCAAGGTCAATGGGGAGGCCAGGACTAACTTAACAACCATGCGACTCACTTAGCAACTGCGGTTGTTAGCATCTGTGGCAAGAAAGGCTGTAATATGGGGCAAAACTCATTTGACAAATGCCTCACTTAGCAACAGAGGTTTTTGGCTCAATTGTGGTCGTTAAGTCGGGGACTACCTGTACATAAAGGCCGTGGAAAGCACAGAGGTCTGCAGTGGAGGGGCTGAAAGGCGAACACCTGTGGGCCAAGTGAGACAGTAGTGTAGACCAGGGGTCACCAACCAGTGGGCCAGGGACCACTGGTAGTCCGTGAGGAAATTTTGGTGGTCCGCAGGGAAATGTCACCCCCAAAGCAATTAATCCAGGCTGCGCGGGAACACAAGGCTTGCATCGCTTGCATTGCGAACAACACGAGGTAATGAGGGGAGGGGGGAAAGGGTGGAATCGGGGAGCTCGCCCCACTTGCCTGGCCTGGCCTGGCCGCCGGGCTGCTTCTTTCCGCTTCTTTCTTCTTCTGCTTTTGGCTGCATGCAAGGAAAGCAGCAAAAGTCTTTCTTTCTCTCCCCCAAACTGCACCAGAAATGAGTCTTTGGGGCCCCGCAAGGCCTCCTGCTCCAAGAGGCTGCACCAGCAAAGACTCATTCCTGGCGGAGTTTGGGGGAGAGAAAGAAAGACTTCTGCGGCTTCCGCTGCTTTCTTTGCATGAAGCCCAAAGTCTCTCTCTCTCTCTCTCCCCCTGAGAACGGAGCTGGAGATGGCATCCTGCGATCCCAAATAAAGAATGAACGATCGGTAGGTAAATGGGGTGGGGAATTTTCCTGCAGACTTTTGGGGGGATTTTCCCAGGGTCTCTGGTCTGTGGGATTTAAAATTATGAGTTTGGTGGTCCCTGAGGTCCAAAAGGTTGGTGATCCCTGGCATAGACTAAGAAATGGGTGTATCACACTAGGTGTGTAAAAAAACAAGAAGGGCATAGATTGTAGCTTACAGAGGGGGATGGACTAGAAGACCTCCAAGGTCCCTTCTAGCTCATTCATCCTATCCCATCCCATCCCATTCTTAATTCTGTTCTCTCTTCTCTTCTCTTCTCTTCTCTTCTCTTCTCTTCTCTTCTCTTCTCTTCTCTTCTCTTCTCTTCTCTTCTCTTCTCTTCCCTTCCCTTCCCTTCCCTTCCCTTTCCTTCCGTCCTCTATTCTATTCTATTCTATTCTATTCTATTCTATTCTATTCTATTCTATTCTACTCTACCCTACCCTACCCTACCCTACCCTACCCTACCCTACCCTACCCTACTCTACTCTACTCTACTCTACTCTATTCTATTCTATTCTATTCCATTCCATTCCATTCTTGATTTCCCCCCCCACTTCCTCCTTGCTTGCCGCTGGATGGTGAAGCAAAGCCAACTAGGTTATGTCACAATTTATAAAACTGTTGCCGACTGAGGGCAAAAAAATAAATAAATGCAGTTTTATTTCGGAACAATTTATTTTTATGGCCTTGGAGAGGAAATACACCAAAAGCAGAAAAAAACAACTTTAATTTAGTGTGAGTGGCTTTACTGTGGGACCACATTCTGTTTGAGATAACCATGATGAGAACCACCATTTGCCTGTGGAACTTAAGTTCTTCATTTCAGACTTTGGGCTATTTTTGTGCATGTTTATTATAACACTCAGTCTAGAAATGGCTGAGTCGGGAAATCCCTGCAGATTTCCCTTGCTTTATGCAAATATACTTTATTTGATTTCCTATTATGCAAACCATTTCATCCAAAAATGTGCTTTATGTGAGAAAGGATGGCTATTTTGCAAATTTGAGCTGGCAAAGCCAATTTGCTCCAAAAAACTAGAAACAGCCCAAGACTCATGTGGGAGCGAAAGGACTCAGGACAGATGACACATTTGACTCCTCCCTCGGGTTCAGCCTGGTCATCTCCTACAATTGTATTAAAATTAGGTTTCAAAGTTCTTGGATGGTAACCTAAGTAGGGATGGGCTGCTATGTTGTTAACTTTATGGCTGGTTTGGCATACCACCTGATCCCACCTCTGGCTGGCCCCACCCATCCTTCCCCTCCCAACCCTCCCCTCCCAGGAGTCTCCACGTGGCCGGTTTTGGATGCGAGATAAGTGCAGGGTCCGCATGGAGTCCTGGAAGTATGGAAATGGGCTCGTTTCCGGCCTCTGGAGGGCCTCCGGAGCCCAGGGAGGCTGTTTTTGCCCTCCTGGAGGCTCGAGGACCCTCCACCCCCGCCATGGTGCAAGAGGCTCACTAGGCCATGCCCACCATGGCCACGCCCACCCAGCAACCAGGCAGAGAACCTGTTGCTGAAATATTTGGAGCCCACCCCTGAACCTAAGAGACGCCCATTGCTCTTTCTGACTGTCCCGAACAGCAAGCCACAGGCAGCACCCCTACTCTGCAAGCAGAGAAGAGCAAACCACAGGCAGCACCCCTACACTTGCAAGTGGTCTGGGTAGCCCAAAGGCCGAGGGCCTGGGCGCACTGTCAGCTCTTTGGCTTGCAGGATATCTTAGCAAGCCTGGCAGATGGAAAGCCTGATGATGAATGAGCTGAGGAAGGCAGCTCACATCTCCTTGCCAGTCCCTGCTTCCACCTCCCTCCTCCTGGCTCTCAACCACCATGTAGGATTTGGATCTGATCTCCAAAGGGTGCTTTGGAGTACTCTTCTTCTTTGTTGGTGCCTTTGAATCAGCCTTGACTCCCAGTGACTGCCTGGATGAGTAACTATAATTGTCTTGGCAAGATTTCACAAGTGGTTGATCCTTGTCTTCTTCTTCTTCTTCTTCTTCTTCCTCTTCCTCTTCCTCTTCCTCTTCCTCTTCCTCTTCCTCTTCCTCTTCCTCTTCCTCTTCTTCTTCTTCTTCTTCTTCTTCTTCTTCTTCTTCTTCTTCTTCTTCTTCTTCTTCTTCTTCTCCTCCGCCTCCGCCTCCCCTTCTTCTTTTTCTCCCCCTCATCCTCCTTCCATGTCTAGATCAAATTTAAACTGCCAGAATGAAGCCATCTTCTTGGTTTTGTCGTTGGCCAAAAATAAGACCTATCAATACATGCTTCTTGGTAGAGTAGCTGACATACTAGCAGGTGGGCCCTGCCTCTCTCCACATTCACACAGTGTGTTGTTATCCGCTAAGAGCCTCTACTTGAGCATGGTGGTCTTACACTAAGGGACTCCAACCCTCAGCCTATTCAGGGTCCTCCAAGTAGAATAAGGGAGGTTGTATCCTTCAGCCGCACCCTCCTTTAATTCTGTAGAGATTCTCAGTCATCCAGGTCATGGTTGTTCCAAAGAGATTCAACCTAGAAGTAAGGAGGAATTTTCTGACAGTGAGAACAATCAACCAATGGAACAGAAGTTGCCTTTGGAAGTTGTGGGAGCGGGGTTGGGCTAGATGACCTACAAAGACCCTTCCGACTCTGTTAATCTGTTAAAAGGTGCTTTTTCGAAAGGCAATTGGACTTTCTTGTTTTTTCTTTGAAGATGTTTTGCTTCTCACCCAAGAAGCTTCTTCAGCTCTGACAGGATAATGGGGAAGAGAAGGATTTATATTATATAATGGAATAGAAGTCCTTCCATTTCCCACGTGAGAAGCAAAACATCTTCAAAGAAAAAACAAGAAAGTCCCATTGCCTCCTGAAAAAAGCATCTTTGGTACCCTCCTTTACTGTTATTCTTTGCTGGATGGTCTCCTTCCTCCATCTTTTAATTTGATTTTGTTCTTGCCACGAAGCTGTTCCTAGATTTTAGCTCGTGTGGATGCTCCAATATGACAAGAATAATATGAAAAATCTACCTGTCCTCTTTGTCCATTGTGCCTGAAACTTAATCAGGAGGAAGGTGCAACACTCCTCTGGTCTGGCTCAGATGTTGGTGCTGAAAGCAGCCTTTGAGGTGACCTTGCAAAAACGGGCGTCGGAGGAAGCCTCACATTGGAGGCTCTGCAATTCGCTGCCCCGTATTTATTTCTGTTTTAAGACTATCAGGGAGACTTCTTGCATGCTGAGTAGGGTTTAGCTATGTGTGTACTTATTGTTTTGAAATAATAAGGAAATGTCTGGCGAAGCTGCAGATTCTCTCTATTCTTTGTGCTCAGGAGGAAGAAGAACTCAACGTCAAACCCTCTGCCTTTCAGCCTGTGTTCTGTGGTCAAAAGGACCATTCATTCATAAGGGGCAGCAGCATATCCTGCACGAATCCCCAATCCCCAGGGATGGATCTGTGGCAATTTTCCCTCCTTCTCTTTCCAGCCTACAGTATTAACCAGTCCATTCTCTTAGGAAGAGCTTTGCCAGATTGCCTGCAGATTAGCTGAGCAGATTCCAAGCTACCGCCAGGGTATCCAGAGGCCCTAAGGTGCCGTTTGTGGGAAGGTGTGAGAAGGGAGAGGAAGAAACCATCGCGGGTTTCCAGGCAGGGACAGAAATTCAGCTGCATTACCAGCCTGGGCTTGGTAGGGATAAGAAGAAAAGAAGAACTAGGGGTGGCATGACAGCAGCCTTCCAACCTCTCAGGAAGAGGTCTCCAAACTTGGCAACTTTGAGACTTGTAGACTTCAATGCCCAGAATTCCCCAGCCGGCTTTGCTGGCTGAGGAATTCTGGGAGTTGAAGTCCACAAGTTGCCAAGTTTGGGGACCCCTGATCTAAGGGGAAGAGGGACCAAACCCCCTGAAGACAGGACGAGAAGCAATGGGTGGAAGGAGAGGAGTCAAGGAGAGAAGGAACCAAGAACTAAAGACGTCTATGGAGATTCTCAGCCATCCAGTTCATGGTTGAGCCAAAGGTGCTTTTTCAAGAGACAACTGGACTTTCTGGTTCTTCTTAGAAGATGTTTTGCTTCTCATCCAAGAAGATGAGAAGAAGCTTCTCAGAGCTGAAGAAGCTTCTTGGATGAGAAGCGAAACATCTTTAAAGAAAAAAACAGAAAGTCCAGTTGCCTCTTGAAAAAAGCACCTTTGGGACTAGAACTAAAGGAGAAATTTTCCTGACAGTTAGAACAATCCATCAATAGAACGGCTTGCCTCCAGAAGTTGTGGATGCTACAACACTGGAAGATTTTAAGAAAGATTGGACAACTCTTTGTCTGAAATGGGATAGTCAGAGCTGGCTGGAGAATTCTGGGAGTTGAAGACAACAGATCTTAAAGTTGCCAAGTTTGGAGACCTCTGATATAGGATCTCTTTTGCGGATTGGCGGAATGTGGCAGATATACAAGATATGGATTTAATTTTATCAGGTTGCAGAATTGTTAAAGTTCTGGGTAAATGAAACGCAGGCACCCCAGATTGTGACAATGCAATTAGCACTTCGTTGCGTGCCGATCAGCACCGCCTTAGTGCGATGGAGAAACGATCGTGTTTGTTCTGTCCCCAAAGTAACAGAATCAAAAACCCCGATCATTTCTAATTGTGCAATTCCCCACTGGAATCTTCTTTTAATACGACTGTGGAAGAGATTAATTTCTCTTTTTAGATCAGTAGCACTTTGGGGAATCAAAGCCCCATTTCACCAGTGGAAATCATTCTTTTTAAATGTAAAATGCAACTCAGTTGAACTTTCTGCACGGAGAATGACGGTTTATCCTATGTAGGAAACTGAAGGGCTTTGGTGATAAATCATGCCATGGGCCAATGAACATAAGGGGACAAATAAAACTGATTTCGGGGCCTGATTTTCTTGCAAAGGACACAAAATAAGAAGGAAGGTAGGAAAATGATCAAAACTGCAAGGGATAAAAACTAGGGGAGCCTTAAACACTGAGCAGAAACAGATCCGGGTGAGATTTAATGAGAGAAGTCCTCCAGCTGAGGAGGACAAAGTGAAAGGCATAAGCAGAGGGATCTATGACAACTAGTCGCAGCCAACTTGCTGTGGCCAACAAAACACACAGGTACGGTATAGGTGGTACCTCGCTCAATAGTAGTAACTGTGAGAGGGATCTTGGAGTTGTAGTGGACAATCATTTAAATATGAGTCAGCCGTGTGCAGCCGCCGCCAAAAAACACAGTTCTAGGCTGCGTTAACAGAGGGATAGAATAAAGATCACTTGAAGTGTTAATACCACTTTATAATGCCTTGGTAAGGCCACACTTGGAATACTGCATCCAGTTTTGGTCACCACGATGTAAAAAAAGATGTTGAGACTTTGGAAGGAGTGCAGAGAAGAGCAAGAAAGATGATTAGGGGACTGGAGGCTAAAACATAAAGAACGGTTGCTGGACCTGAGTTTGTCTAGTCTGAGGAAAAGAGGAACTAAGGGAGACATGATAGCAGTCTTCCAATATCTCAGGGGCTGCCCCAAAGAAGAGGGAGTCAAGCTATTCTCCAAAGCACCAGAGGGCAGGACAAGAAGCAACGGGTGGAAACTAATAAATGAGAGAAACAATTTAGAACTCAGGAGGAATTTCCTGACAATTAGAACAATTGATCAGTGGAACAACTGTGAATTCTTCAACACTGGAAGTTTTAAGAAGAGATTGGATAAGCCTTTGTCTGAAATTGTATAGGTTGTCTTGCCTGATCTGGGGGCTGAACTACAAGACCTCCAAGACTCCTTCCAACTCGGTTATTCTATTCTATTCTATTCTATTCTATTCTATTCTATTCTATTCTATTCTATTCCATTCCATTCCATTCCAATCCATTCTATTCTATTCTATTTTCTATTCTATTCTTTATCCAATATCTATTCTATTCTATTCTATTCTATTCTATTCTATTCTATTCTATTCTATTCTATTCTATTCTATTCCATTCCAATCCAATCCATTCTATTCTATTCTATTTTCTATTCTATTCTTTATCCAATATCTATTCTATTCTATTCTATTCTATTCTATTCTATTCTATTCTATTCTATTCTATTCTTCATCCAATATCTATTCTATTCTATTCTATTCTATTCTATTCTATTCTATTCTATTCTATTCTATTCTATTCTAACTCGCTGCAGGCCAACTTGCTGCAGGACAAGAGTTACAATAATATTGAAGAAATACTGGAAACTTGGGGTTTAGTGGGGTGGGAGAGTGGGGTGGTGGTAGGAGAACTCTAACTCTGAGGGCACAGATGAACCCCCGAGAGACCTCAAGAACTCTCAGGGAGAGTGCTAATGACCAGAGGACTGTAAAGAAATAGGATCCTTCCAACCCTTCCCCCATCCAGTCAGAACTAATCCTTCCGGCCTGAAATTTTTCTATTGGGGATTAATGTGGGAGAATATAACAAAGATACAAAGATACTTAATAATCCATGTCACCACAGCTGCGAGGTTAGCTTCATGCCCAAAGATGGAAAGGTAATGAAATGCCAGATGAGATGCAAGTAATTAGGAAAATTTGGGTGTGCACAGAAATGGATAAATTAACTCTAGAATTAAAAAATTAGACCGAATCTGATTACTATAAAATTCAGGAGAAGTTTTACCACTGGTTGAAAAAAGGAAGGAACAAGAATATCAAAGATGGCTAAAGCTTATGTATATATGTAAATTTGTATTGTTTTCTATATTTATTATTTAATGATATAAGACAAACAAGTGTGTGTCAGGATGTATGCACCACGTTCATTGTTCTTAAATGTCTTTCTTTTTTGTTTGTTTAATAAAATTTATATATATATATATATAAAAGAGAAGTAATCCTTCCATCGCCCCCAACATCCTGTCAGACCCAATGAAGCTTCTTGGATGAGAAGCAAAACATTGTCTTCAAGGGAGAAAAAGCCTAACTCCCACAGGTGGTCCAGAAGAATCTCATGGGGAGGGGGCGGTTGGAAGGATCATGTCCTTGCAGTCTTCTGGTCGTTAGCACTCTCCCTGAGAGCTCTTGAGGTCACTTGAGGGTTTATCTGTGCCCTCTGGGTTAGGGTTCTCATACCACCCCACTAACCGCCCCCCCAAGTGGCCTCAAGAGCTCTCAGGGAGAGTACTAACAACCAGAGGATTGCAAAGAAATACCATCCTTCCAGCCCCATCCTGTCAGAAGTAATCCTTCCATCGGCCCCACCGTTGCCAGAACCGATGAAGTTTCTTGGATGAGAAGCAAAACATCTTCCTCAAAGGGAAAAAAAAAATACGAACGCAGTTGCCTTTTGAAAAAGCACCTTTGAGACTGGATGACTGAGAATCTCTACAGACAATTCCTCTCCTTGTTTTGAGGGCATTTCCCTGCTTGCCTTCCACCCTGGCAGAGGGGTGCTGGCCTGCAGCAGAAGACTCTCCCATGCAAAGATTCCTTCTCCACAGTGTCTTTAACCATCAGAGCCAAACCAGTCTGAAGCCTCCTTGGCTTGTCCTTGGGATGAAACGATGGGTGTAATTTTCTCTTTCAAAGAAAAGTTTCATCACTGGTGGGTAGAGCGCCAGGCAGTCCTTGCTCCAGATGCAGCAACCTTGAAATCTCCAGGTCTCCTCGGGGCTTCAGTCCCAATCGTCTTCCCCTGCTTTAAAGGGAAGGCAGGGGTCCTGTGGTTGCAAGATCTAGGCTAGAATTGCCTTTGGGGAGCATCAAAAGTGGGGCAAGCCTCTGTGTGTGTGTGTGTGAGAGAGAGAGAGAGAGAGAGAGACAGAGACAGAGACAGAGACAGAGAGACACACACACACACAGAGAGACAGAGATGCAGAGAGAGCCACACAGCGAGCCACACGCACACACACAGAGAGAGACAGAGACAAACAGACAGGCAGAGACACACACAGAGAGACAGAGAGAGACAGAGAGACACACACATAGATAGAGAAAGAGAGACAGAGATGCAGAGAGAGCCACACAGCGAGCCACACGCACACACACACACACACACACACACACACACAGACAGACAGACAGAAACACACACACACAGAAAGAGACAGACAGACACACACACAGAAACCCACTGTCTCAGTGCCGGATTTAAACTGGGATGCATGTGTATGTGTGCATTTTGGGTGTGAACAGGTTTGTCTGGTCTCCCTCCTGCTTGAGCAGCCGGTTGGACTAGAAGACCTCCAAGGTACCTTCCAATTCTTAATGTTTGATGTTAACCTCATAGGCTCAAATGCAAGGGGTTGCTTATCAAACATGTGGATGGCACAGAACGGAGGGTGACAGGTAACGGAAGCAAAATTCCGGGCAATCTCGAGAGGCTTAAGGTGGAGGACTGAAAACAAAACAATGAAACCCCAGACAAACCAATGCAGCCCAGGTGTGAATCAGAGGAGTGAGGTAGCTGCTAAAAAGGCAAATTCATTTTAAAACGGTGTCAATAGAAGGGAAGTTTGCAAATCACGGGGAATTCGCTGGCACTGACCCAGCTGCAGTTCAGGTTCTTGGTTCAAGAGATTCAAAGAAAGCAGATCAGGTGCAGAGGAAAAATACAGGCAGTCCTCAAGTTACGACGGTAATGGAGGCTGTCCGTGACAGTTTTAAGTCGTAACCGGTCCGGTTGTTGAGTGTACAACCAACCCAATTCTATGTCTTTTTCTGCAGCAGTCATTAAGCTGCTGTTGACCAGTGATTGGCTACGGCAACGGTTTTGCTGAAAACCAGAAGGAACTGCCAAATTTTGGCAAATCCGCCATATAATGGTCACCTGGAGCAGGGGTCGCCAACCTTTTGGACCTCAAGGACCACCAAACTCATCATTTTAAATCCCGCAGACCGCTAATATGAATTTTGACTGGCTCCCTGCTGTGAGGAGGAAGGCCAATGACCGGGTACGGAGGGGTGTGAGACAGCCTGGGAGCAAGGGTGGCCTGCTGGGGGTTTGCAAGGGTTTGGGAGGTCCTGTCGCTAAGATTCTGCACAGTTTGGAGAACCTCCAAATTCCACCCCTGGCTGGCCCCGCCCACCCCGCCCCTCCGAGGAGTCCCCAGGTGGCCCGTTTTGGATGCAGGAAAGTGCAGGGTTCAGGGAGGGCAGAAAACAGGCCTCCCCGAAGTTCTGGAAGGCCGGAATTGGGCCTGTTTCTGGCATCCAGAGAGCCTCCGGAGCATGGGGAGGCCATTTTCGCCATCCTGGAGATTCAAGGAAAGCCTCCGGAGCCCGGGGAGGTCAAAAACACCACTCCTGCCACGATGCAGGAGGCCGACTAGGCCACGCCCACCCAGCCACCGGGCAGAGAACCCCTTGGTGAAATTTTTGAAGCCCACCCCTGCCTGGGAATGCCGCCATTTCTCATCTATGGCTTTCTACACAGGTGCAGGAGATTCTGGCTGACCAGCCCGAAGTGAGAGAGAAGATGTTCACCTCCCTCAAGCAGTTTGCCGCCGAGCGGAAGGTGGACTGCTTGGCTCATGCCCTCTCCCTCCTCCTCATCGAGGACTCCCACCGGCTGCTCCTGGACCACATCAGGTAGGGCTGCTTTTTTGCGGGCGTCCTGGGGCTGCAGCCCGCGGAGAGACCCCAGCTTCAGAAAGTTCGCCTGATGGCTCTTCTCTCTCCTTGGCAAGGGGGCAAAATGGTCAAGGTGGTTGATCAAAGCTCTCCACCATACCCCCTGAATGCCCCCTCTCCTGGGCTTGCTCTGCTCCCTTGCACCGGTTGGGTGCCTGTCTCCACAGGTGCTTTCACACCCTCCCCCCACACCCAGGGAGACCTTGTGGTCCAGCTCCTTCTCTGCTAGACTACTATGCTTCTGGGGCTGAACAGGGAGAGGGGCTGGTCCAGGGTCTTCCAAGGAGCACCTACGGCTGAAGATCATGTCTTAGACTTGAAGGCAATTTTAGAATAACAGAGTTGGAAGGGATCTTGTAGGTCATCTAGTCCAACCCCCCTCTGCCCAAGCAGGAGATCCTGCACCATTTCTGACAGATAGGCAGTCCAGTCTCTTCTTGAAAGCCTCCAGTGATGAAGGCCCCACAACTTCTGAAGGCAACTTCTGTTCCATGAGTTGATGGTTCTCACTGTCAGAAAATGTCTCCTTATTTCCTGGTTGAATCTCTCCTTGTTTAGTTTCCATCCATTATGCCTTGTCTCGCCTTTGGGTGCTTTAGAAAATAGTTTGACCCCTTTCTTCTTGTGGCAGCCCCTCAAATACTGGAAGAGTGCTCTCCTGTCTCCCCTAGTCCTTCTCTTCAGTAGAGGGGGCCCCCGTTCTCTTGCGGAGAGTTCGTTGCTCTCTTTCCTACGGCATGGCTTCCCGTGCTTAACAATTCTATTCTTTTTATGAAGTCTTCAATTCATAAAATTCATTGGTCAATTAGCATAATAAAGTATGTATTCAAAGGGACAGAGGTAGGTAGGTTGGTAGGTCAAGGGAGAATCGTTCCTGAGAGCTGTTATCAGGGGTGGCATTCAAATGTTTTAACAACTGGTTCTGTGGGTGCGGCTTAGGTGGTGGGCGTGGCTTGGTGGTCATGTTATTGGCTGGGTGTGGCCAACTCAACATCACTCACATCGAGGCACGCATCTCCTCGCCTGGCCTCTCATGACTGTGGGGATGCTGCAAGAGTCGTAAGAGTGAAAAACGGTCATAAGGCACTTTTTTCAGTGCCACTGTAACTTTGAATGGTCCCTCCACACAAGCAAAGTACCAGGAAAGGAGGGGGAAAAAAACTCCAGAGAAGTTCCAGAGACAGGAAGTCTAGTCCTGCCAAAAATGTAATAAGGGTTAACGGAGAGGCAGTTTCTGTAATCAACCCCAGAATGTTTCCTTCCAGCCTTCCTTACAGGATTAGGCCAGTAATTTCCTCTAACAACCGGTTCTCCGAACTGCTTAGAATGTTAACCGGTTCTAGCGAATAGGTGCGAACCTGTAGAATCCCGCCCCTGGCTGTAATATTCAGAAAGAAGTTTGGGGTCACTGGCTGAGCAAATTTGCTTTGGATGATAGGTTGGTATTACTGGAAAATGGACTCTGGGATGCAGGCTCTCTGCCCCACAGCCTGGAAGATGGGCCAGGCAGGCTGCCTGAATAGGAGGACCTGGAAAATGCAGGGCAGAGCTGGCCCCAGCTATGGTCACCCCAGAATGTGTTGGGGGAAAGCTGGTGGGTGCCTGGAACAGAACTGGGAAGGAGCCTGTCCAGGAAATAGGGAGGGGATGGGAGCAAAGATTATCCAGCAATCTCAGCCCCCAGGCTGGCCCGCTGCAGACCCTCCTTGCCAGCTGTAATCTCCCTTAATAACAGCCCCTCCCCTTTCCTGCAGCTGACTGGATGTTCAGGTCAGAGAATTCCAGACAGGAAGGTGGACTGTCTCGCCCATCCATTCTAAAGATAGACAGGCTGTGACGGAGAAGGAGAAATGTGTATGGTTCATTTCAGTCCCAGGATTCAAATTTCTAGGTTCTATCATATCACAAGACCTAAAATGGAGACCTAACATCAAAAACATCATCAAAAAAGCACAACCAAGAATGTTCTTTCTGCACCAACGCAGGAAGCTCAAACTGCCCAAGGAGCTGCTGATCCAGTTCTACAGAGGAACTGTTGAGTCTGTCATCTGCACCTCTATAACTGTCTGGTTTGGTTCTGCAACCCAACGGGACAGACACAGACTCCAGAGAGTAATTAGGACTGCAGAAAAAACAATTACTACCAACCTGCCTTCAATCGAGGACCTGTATCCTGCACGAGTCAAACAGAGGGCTGTGAAAATATCTACAGACCCCTCACATCCTGGACATAAACTGTTTCAATTCCTTCTCTCAAAACGACTCTTTAGAGACCTGCACACCAGAACAACTAGATGCAAGAACAGTTTCCCCCCGAACGCCATCACTCTGCTAAACAAATAATTCCCTCAGCACTGTCCAACTATTTACAAAGTCTGCACTACTATTACTTATTAATCTTCCCATCACTCCTGATCACCCATCCCCTCCCACTTGTGACTGTAGGACTGTAACTTTGTCACTTGTATCCTTATGATTTATATTGACTGTTTCCTAGTATGATTTGATTGCTTATTGTGCCCTCTGACGCTCATTAAGTGTTGCATCTGATGATTCTTGACTCTTGACGAATGTATCTTTTCTTTTATGTACACTGAGAGCATTTGCACCAAGACAAATTCCTTGGGTGTCCAATCACACTTGCCCAGTAAAGAATTCTGTTCAGTTCAGTTCTCAGGAGCTCCTGCCTGTCGGGCTTGTGCAGAGAAGGCTTTCAGCCCCGTTTTCACGACAGGCAAACCACAGAACCAAAGACCACGAGGGGCTCTTGAACCTCCAGTGCCCCCCATGCACTCAACCTGCCTCGTTTCCACCCATCAGTGGGAAGCAGCTTTGTGGTGACAGAAAGGGTGAAGAGAAGCATGGGGTCTGGGGGAGCGCCAGATTAACAGATTAAAAAATTTGGAAGGGAACTTGTAGGGCATCTAGCCCAAGTAGGAGACCCTACAACATTTCTGACTGATGGCAACCCAGTCTCTTCCTGAAAGCTTCCAGTCATGAAGCTCCCACCACTTTAATTAATTCAGAATAGAGCTGGAAGGGACCTTGGAGATCATCTAGTCCAACTCCCCCATCCAAGCAGGAGACCCTTCACCATTTCTGACAGATGGCAGTCCAGTCTCTTCTTGAAAGCCTCAAATGACCCCCACAGCGCCTGACCTCGAGCCAGCCCAGTCAGACATGCGTGTGACTGCTGGAAAAAGACGTCTTTGCAGTTCCAAAACTGGGGAGGGTATCTAGAGGGGCAAAGCCCCCGCAACATCCCCAGACCAGGCTGTGAAAACCCCCACAGAGCAGTGACCTAAAGGGGCCCAGAAGCCTGGCCTGTAGGCACTGACCCCTTTGGGCTTCCTTGGGGATAGAATCCCTGGTCCCAAGAGAAGTCTTTCTTAAGGACAAGCAGCCCACCTCCGCATTAGTCCCTCCCCCCCACCCATTGGTGGGATTGAAGATTTTTTAGTACTGGTTCTGTAGGTGTGGCTTGGTGGGTGTGGCAGGGGAAGGATACTGCAAAATCCCCATTCCCTCCCCACCCCACTAACCTGCTTTCCAGCTCCATTCTCCTGTCCAGGGCAACCAAAGAAAACCCAGCTGACCAGCTGGGACTCGGGAGGCGGAGAAGAGATGGAGTTGGCGGGGTCAATCAGAGGTGGGATTTGCTGGTTCTCCAAACTACTCAAAATTTCCGCTCCTGGTTCTCCAGAACTGGTTAGAACCTGCCGAATCCCGCCTCTGACCCCGCCTTTCTTCAAGGTTCTTGCAGGGAGGAGGGGATTTTCCTCCTTGGGGCAGTTATTCGGGTCCCAGGGAGGAGGGGAACCTGGGGTTGCTCCGGCCATTTGGAAGCAGAGCCGTATTCCTGCACTTGACAGTCAGGCAGTGATATTTCCAGGGAGCCCAATCCACGTGTGTTCATCAGAAGAGGACTTATCTGCATGGCGGGGCATCCAAACAGCTGACAGTTAGGGGTATTTGCAAGATGGCAGGCAAACAAGTCAAGATGGCAGCCGTGTCACAGCAATTGAAGCTCCACCCGTTTTTCGCCCTCTCCTGGCCACCATCTTGGCTTTTCGGCTGAACCCTGTGGATATATATGTCTGGCTGAAAAGGTGCTGCCAACGGTTGCCCAAAGAGTTGGACAGAGCTTGCCAGTAGCTCTTCAGGATCACGAGGGATGAGTGGACCTTCCCATCAGCCGAAGAAGCCCCTGGAGATGGGTAGATTGGTACAAGTTGAATGAAACCGAGACGGACCTATTTCCAGGGGGTGGGATTCTACCGGTTCAGACTGGTTCAGCCGAACCCCTTGCTCTGAAAATCAGCTGGCAGCAAACTGGTTCAGTGTGACTATCATGTGGGCCTGCCTGTCCGCCCCTGTACTTTACCTAACTATATCTTCTCAGCAGATGAGCGTGGCACAGCGGATTGCCACTTCTCAGCTGCGTTACTCAAGTGCTGTGCAAGTGCGCACAGCATGCGTCAGGTGCAGGCCAGAGGTGGGATTCAGCAGGTTCTGACCAGTTCTGGAGAACCGGTACCGGAAATTTTGAGTAGTTCAGAGAACCAGCAAATACCACCTCTGACTGGCCCCGCCAACCCCATCCCTTCTCCGCCTCCCGAGTCCCAGCTGGTCAGCTGGGTCTTCTTTGGTTGCTCTGCCAAGGAGAACGGAGCTGAAAAGCAGGTTAGTGGGGTGGGGAGGGAATGGAGATTTTACAGTATCCATCCCCTGCCCCACCCACCAAGCCATGCCCACAGAACCGATAGTAAAAAATTTGAATCCCACCACTGAACAAAAGTTTCATTAACTTCAGTTACACGGCCTCCATATTTGCTCCAAACACTCCATTAAGTGGTCATGCTAAAAAATGGAAGCTTTCAGTTTGTTGACCAGGTACTAAAAGAGCTTTCACTTGTTTGAAGACCTTTGCGGGCCAAGCTGAATAGACATGACGTTGGTTTACTTTGCTGTTACCATCATAGTAGCAGGCTGTGGGATGAGTAGTAGTTAGCCCGTGATGAGTCAGATTCATTCTGATTCATTGTTCCTTCATGCATCCCAATTGTCTTCCTTCTATTTTAATCAGCACTTGAGAATTAAACCCATTTTGAGAAGGGAGAAGAAATTAAGAATCCTGAGTCAGTGCTTGACAAGGTAACACGGAGACAAAGTCACCATGAATTCGGACACAGCTGAACGGTTAAAATTACTATTATATGTGATATCACCAGGCAAGTTCTCTTTGGGTCAATGCACCTTTATGGGTAGACCTTGAAAACAAAGACCTTTAACTCAGTGGGCTCCATAAAGTTCTGCCAATAGTAGCAGGATCCCAAAAACATTTGCCCCGCCCAAGAGCCAAGCACACCCATCTAGGTGTTGCTGTATAGAAGCTGGATAATTTGAGACCAGTCTGTGGACTCTTTGGGTGGCATCAAAAGCCTGAGTTTTGAAAGAGATGTTAACCCCTATAAGATAAGGAACCTCAATGCTGGCAAGAAATGATGGCTGTTCAAGTGGAGGGGTGAGAGTCTCGTGGAGAGAAGGACCAGGGGAGACAGTATTTGAGGGGCTGCCCCAGAGAGGAGGAAGGAGTCAAGCTATTTTCCAAGGCACCCAAAGGCCAGACAAGAAATAATGGATGGAATCAAGGAGAGATTTAAACCTGGAAATAAGGAGACATTTTCCGATAGGGAGAACAATCAACCCATGGAACAGAAGTTGCCTTCGGAAGTTGTGGGAGCTTCATCCCTGGAGGCTTTCAAGAAGAGACTGGATTGCCCTCTGTCAGGGATGGTGCAGGGTCTCCTGCCTGGGCAGGGAGGGTTGGACTAGATGACCTACAAGGTCCCTTCCAACTCTGTTAATCTGAAAAAAAAACCCCACTATAAAAGAAAATAGCCAGATATGGTCTTTTATTACCATGGGTGTTCAGGAACTTGTGTTTGGCGCCTTCCAGGCTTCTGGGGCCAAAAGGACTCCAGAAGGACATCCAGCCTTCTGAATGCAAAGTGTTTCAGAAGATGGAGAAACTAAACTTTATAAAACCGTAGTAAGGCCACTCCAGGAATACTGCATCCAGTTTTCATCACCACTTTACAAAGAAGATGTCGAGACTTTGGGAAAGGTGCAGAGAAGAGCAACTAAGATGATTAAGGGCCTGGAAACTGAAACATAGGAAGAACGGTTGTCGAAACTGGGCATGGCTAGTCTAGAGAAAAGAAGGACCAGGGGAGACATGATAGCAGTCTTCCAGTACTTGAGAGGCTGCCCCAAAGAAGAGGGAGTCAAGCTATTCTCCAAAGCGCCAGAAGGGCAGGACAAGAAACAATGGATGGAAACTAATCAAGGAGAGACGCAACCTGGAATTCAGGAGAAATTTCCTAACAGGGAGGACAACTAACCAGTGGGACAGCTTTGCCTTCAGAAATCGCGGGTTCTCCATCACTGGAAGTTTTTAAGAAGAAACTGGACAATCATTTGTCTGAAATGATATAGGGTCTCCTGCTTGAGCAAGGGGTTGGACTAGAAGACCTCTAAGGTCCCTTCCAGCTCTATTCTGATTGGCTGATTGACTTTTAACTTCCTCCGTTCGTCCTATGCCAGAGAGTGAAACATCCTTGCAAGTTTAAAACAAAAAAAACAGGCAAAATTTTCTCAGTTTCAAGTTTTTATCCGTCTTTGGCCTCAGACCACATCTTTCCTTCCTTCTGTGAAACGGGGCATGGTTTGTACAAAAAGGTAGCGTCGCATTGCCCCTTTGGAGCCGAGTATCTGCATCTGCCTGTCTGCCAACCTGTCCGTCTGAATATTTGCATCTGTCTTCCCCTTTGATCGACTCTGAGGCTGCTTTGCAACCTTGCTGTCATGCCTGCTTTCTGTGCCGAAGAACTGGGACACTTCCCTGCTGCTTCTGTGGTGGGAGGGAGGGGAAGGGAGGGGGGGGAGAGGGTGTCTGTATCAGTCTCAGAGTGTACATGCATAGGAGGCTGAGCGTTAATCAGGTTCTGCCTCCCTTAGCGCATTTTCGGTACCCAGCAATGCAGTACAGAAATCCCTGGGAAAGCCGAGGAGCTTCTGCAGATGCCTGACTGGATGGTTACTCCTGGCTGCTTTTTGGGGGGTGGGTGGGAGTAGGGGATAGGACCCTCCTGTTGTCCTTCTGGGCAGGCTGTGGCCTCGGAGTCCCCTTCTCCTCTGGCACGAGCGGAGGAGGGATTTTTCTTGCAACACTTTTCCTGGCTGCTGGGCTTGGGACTCCCTTGGATGTGGCACTTATGAAATTCCCCCTTTGCTGGATAAATGCATCCTTTCCCCCCTTGTCCCCAGGGCTGAATTAGTTGACTCTCTGCCGTAATTGTTATCCTTGTTTCCTCATTTTTTCCCCTCCTTTTGGGGAGCTCCGGTGGATTTCGACCCACTTAGCCAGAATTAAGAATTTCTGGTTTTTTGTTTTACTTTGCTGACATTTTCTCCGTCTCTTTGGCGGTGGGGAGCGAGCACGTGCCTTTGGCCCTTTAGCTGGCCCAGCCGCCTCCCCAGCCCCCCCAGCCCCTCCCCTCCAATCTGTGCCATACGCTTTGCAGACCTTGGGAAAGTGCCCAATTTGACTCTTCCCTCCAAGGATGTGGGGACCGAGCACCAAGAAAGAAAAATGAGCTGCCTCGGGTAAGTGACAAAGCCATCCTTTCTTGGGTGAAGGATCCCTGGGAAATGGGGTTTGGGTTCCTGCCCGGAGCAACTGAATTTCGCTGCTTCTCAGCATCTTCTGGAGGTTTTTGTAGATGGGAACTCAGGTGAGAGAGAGGAGATTAAACAGTGGCAAGAAATGTGGGGTTTAGACTTTTATTTCTGCTGCGGTTTGATCCAGGAGCAGAGAGTTCTTTGCTCAGAAATCTGCCTCCCTGGGAGTGGGCTCAACGCCCCTGAGGGGTCCCTATCACACTTGGCAAGGTCAAGCAGGGGACGGCAGAAGGTCCTGGGTCAGTTTGGACCATCAAGTGCTGGGGTGGTAAGAGATGCCTGAGGTCGACCCTTTGGAATTTGGGGTCTTTGGGAGGGAAATGGAAAGAATAGGGCTTCCCTTTCTGTCACCACCTTGGTTTCTCCTGCAGTTTGGAAACAGAATGTTAATGCTATTTGCACAGATCTGGGATTTTCAGAGTATATTGGCACTTATACTCCATTCCCTTCACCCCGCAAACATTTTTTTTTCTTTGAGAAAGTGGGGAAAAAAGAAAAGTTGAACTCGGATGTATTGAATATGTAGGTTTTCAATTTTTACTCTGCTTGTGGAACGGAAAAGAGGTTGCTACGGGCACTTCGCTGCATGCGAACGCCTAAAATAGGAGTCTCCAGCCTGGGCAACTTTAAGCCCGGAGGACTTCAACTCTCAGAATTTCCCAGCCAGCTGGCTGGGGAATTTGTGGGAGTTGAAGTTCTTCACGCTTAAAGTTGCCCAGGTTGGAGACTCCTGCTTTAAAACATCTTCTCTGCAGAACTGGGTTAGCATAGAACAGTGTCACAGTGATGGCTCCCATTTCCTTGATCTGACACACATACTGGTCATCCCTCACAGCATTTGGCAAGAAAGCTCTGTGTGGAGTCAATGAACTTGCACTTAAATCAGGCTCGGCATCGTACTTTCTATATCATCATTTCTGCATCCATTCTATTTAAAAAAAAAAAAAAAAACCAAGCTAGCCGCAATTAACCTTTCTTTACGTTCTTTCCTAGTGGGTTATATTTTTAAACTTAATGCAAAACTTCATTGAGTACCCCATTTCGGCATGGGTGAGGGCAAAACCAGATCTAGCTACTTTCCACGCAGAGCCACGTAACTAAAGTATAGAATTCTCCCTCCCCTTTTAGTGCAGGTCACATTGTCCAATAGAATGCCATTGTATCGTTATGAGAAAAAGTCTGCAGGGTTGACAAACACCTGCCGAAGTGTCCTTGGCTCTGGAGTGATATTTTCCTCTCCAGGCTGACTTCCTTCAAATTGGTGTACTCACATTTTCTTCGCCGTGCGTTAAAGGCTGCTTTTCCGATGTCAGCCCAGCCTTCTCCTTTTCAGAGAGGAGGCAAAAGGTGGCATAACCTTTCAACGAGATTGAAATCCAGCTGGTCTCAAATAGTGAATTGCTTCGGGTGTGTGTGTGTGTGTGCCCTAGATGGAAACAGCCTGGTATTTATATTTACCTTATGAGAAATGTAAACAGCCTCTCTTCTCTCTAATTGAGTTTGGATGCTTGATGTCAACAGAAATTCTTACTGTGACTCTGCCAGTAATAAAAGAGTCCATCCATCTGTGCGGGAGTTGAGAAACTGCTTTTAAATCAGGATCAGGAAAGAATTTAGCATCTAATCTGCCCCCCATCCCTTCCTGCCCGTCCTCCCTCCGTCCCTCCCTCTCTCGCTCTCTCGCTCTCTTTCTCTTTCTCTCTCGAGATATGTATGTATGTAGGTATGTATGTGTGTATGTAGGTATGTATGTGTGTATGTATACACACACACACACACACAGATATTTACACACACACACAGAGATATTTACACACACACACACATATTGTTGTTGCCATTACTGCTATTGCATGGCAACAGTTACACATACGCACAAATATATCTTCAAATATTGTATATGTTTATTTTTGCTGGATTAACCCAAAGCACCTTTAGCAATGTGCTTCCAGTGCTGGGTTTTTTTAAAAAAAATTATCATACAAATATGATCAATTATTATGATGACTACTCACAAAACTCTTATTATCCCCAGAAAAGCTATTTTGGTTTTGGCATGTTGAGATGAAGTTAACCAATGCAGGGTCAAAATCTTCTAACTGGTAAGGACTGAGGTAAGGATGTGTCCACCTTTTAGCCCCTTTCAGTTGGGACAAGACTTGGGGGCCACAACCACCGTGTTAGGAGGTAAAAAGACTCCCTGGGGGCTGGAGCCCCGAATGCCCCCCCCTTCTCTCTCTGGCTTTGGAGGGGAGATCAGCCCCATGCTGGGTGCTTTGCCAGAAATTGGTTCAGCGGGACGTGAACACAGAGGGATTTGGGCAGAAGCAGCGCCTGCAAGGAGGGTGACTAATTGAGGCATTATTAATTAGTGTATTTTATCGTTATTATCTGACTGAGGAGTGCAATCTGCTTTGAAGTGTATTTGATCAGAGAGATGCATGAGCCCAAGTAGGTAAACCAAGGATTCATTTTGTCATTGGAAGCATTTCCTTTAGAGAGAAGGATAAAGTTCACCTTCCTAAATGGTTTGGTGTTTTTTTTGGGTATGTCTGGCAGGGCAGCCCAGGGAATTACTGGCTGGCAGAATCCGCTTTAAGTGGAAAATGTGATTTAGCTGGTTATTTTTGGATGGAAAAGACCATCTCCAAACTTGGCCTGTGTTCCTTTAAGTCAGTCTTGATTCTTGGCAACGACGTAGGACAGTTCCCTGGCAGCATCTTTCAGGAGTGGTTTGCCCTTGCCCTAAGGTCTGCGGGGTGAGTGTTCTGCTTATTAATCTTTGGATGGCATAAAGAAGACAGACTAACTCCACAAAGCCTCCATACAAAATCTTTTTATTGGTTCATCAGGCATCCCGTCAACTCACATTGATGACGAGGTTCTTCTTAATGTCCAATCCTTTGTATATCTGAATTGTGGCGTAGAAAGATAATAAACTCATCCCCATGATGATGATTGAAGCCACTGCATGGTAGGGTGGTTTGAGGCAAGAGTGAGGAAACCTCCCCCAACCCACCAAGGGAAAAATTCAGTGACCAATCCAGGTTACAGATGTGACCACATGACATGGACTACATCTCCCAGGATACCTTAACTACATTTACCATGATGCATTCCCTTAAGGGAACAGCTCACAATTCCTAACTAACTATCCCAAATCCCATTCACTCTAAACTGGAGAGCACAGTGAGTGACTGGCCATGTACCTAACGCAGGATTCAGCCTTCCCTATTTTTACCCCTCTGCTTTGACCCTCAACCTCAGAGTGTTCCTTAACAGAACCACAGAGTTGGAAGGGACCTCGGAAGGTTCTAGTCCAGCATTGTCTAACTCTTCTGGTACCAAGGACTGGTTTCGTGGAATACAATTTTCCCATGGATTAAGGGAGTGGATGCAACCTGGATCCCTTGTGTACGCAGATGAAACTTTGCTTGTCCACCCTTAACTTGTGCAGCCCAGTTCCTAACAGGCCATGGACCAGTATCAGTTCATGGCCTGAGGGGTTGAAGACCCCTGCTCTCTAGTCCAGCCCCTTACTCAAGCAGAAGACCATCAACCATTTCAGATAAATGGCTGTCCAGTTTCTTCTTAAAATCTCCAGTGATGGAGGCAAGCCCTTCCACTGGTTAATTGTCCTCACTGTTAGGAAGTTTCTCCTTAATTCCTGGTTGCTTCTATCTTTGATCGGTTTCCATCCGTTGCTTCTTGTCCTGCCTTCGGGTGCTTTGGAAAACAGGTTGACCTCCTCTTCTCTGTGTAAGGTAAAAGTAAAAGTTCCCCTTGCACATCCATGCTAGCTGTTCCTGGCTCTAGAGGGCGGTGTTCATCTCTGTTTCAAAGCCGAAGAGCCAGCACTGTCTGAAGACGTCTCCGTAGTCATTTGGATGGCATGACTAAATACTGAAGGCTCATGGAACGCTGTTCCCTTCCCACCAACGTGGTCCCTATTTTTCTACTTGCATTTTCTTTTTACGTGCTTTTGAACTGCTAGGTTGGCAGCAGCTGGGACAAGGAACGGGAGCTCACTCCATTACACGGCGTTAGGGATTCGAACCGGCGAACTGCCTACCTTTCTGATCGACAAGCTCAGCATCTTAGCCACTGAGCCACTGTGTCCCCTTCTCTGTGGCAGCCCCTCAAATACTGGAAGGCTGCTATCATGTCGCCCCTGGTCCTTCTTTTTATTGAACTTAAGAGGACCTGAAACCAAAGCAACTGCTGAAAAACCTGGGATTGCCTGCTAATGAAGACGTGTACCTGAGCACAGCCAGCTGTGTGCACAAACCCCACAGGGCATTTCCAGGGTTCTGAATAGCCACATTTATGTGGCTGAAATCCCTGGTCTAGTTAGACAGGAGAGAGTGCAGGTGATACTCCATGAAGCCTTGCAAAATCAGAGACTTGTTTTAATCAGAGTCCTTCCCCGCAGCTAATATATCAAATATGTACGTGCAGTGTGTTGTGTTAAAACTGGGTTTTCCTGTTCTGAAACGTTTTTACATTGAAGAAGGTAGGCATTGGTGGGAAAGAGAGAGAGAGGCTTGTAGAGAGGTGGAGAAGTTCAGAGCGTGGCACTGCTTTTTCAGGTGTGTGTGTGTGTGTGTGTGTTTGTGTGAGTAGATGAGAATCTAGGGCTCGGGTTGTGTGTAACCTGTTTAGATAAAAGTCAATGGCCTAACCCATTTGCCCTTTCAACCCCAACAGCACTAGATTGTACTAGCCTTCACTGGACTTGCTCTTTTGAGGAATATTACAGTTGGAAGGGACCTTGGAGATCTACTCCCCACCCAAGCAGATCCTACACCATTTCTGACAGATGGCAGTCCAGTCTCTTCTTGAAAGCCTCCAGTGATGAAGCTCCCACCACTTCTGAGGGCAACTTCTGTTCCATGGCTTGATTGTTCTCACTGTTAGAAAATGTCTCCTTATTTCCAGGTTGGATCTCTCCTTGTTCAGTTTCCATCCATTATTCTCTGTCTGGCCTTCTGATGCCTTGGAAAATAGCTTGACCCCCTCCTCCTCTCTGTGGCAGCCCCTCAAATATTGGAGCACTGCTGTCCTGTCTCCCCTGGTCCTCCTCTTCACTGGACTAGCCAGGCCCAGTTCCTGCAACTGTTAATCATATCTTTTAGGCTCCGGTCCCCTAATCATCCTGGTTGCTCTTCTCTGTACTTTTTCTAGAGTCTCAACAACTTTTTTTATATTGTGGTGACCAAAACTGGATGCAGTATTCTAGGGGTATGAATAACAGACTAACTGAACAGAATAATATGTCATTATGTTAAGAACACATTCACATATCTTAATATGTGAAGAATGTGAAGTCTTCCTCTTCTTCCAGCCTTGTCTGACATCCAAGAAGTGTGTCCACAACTGGGTGCCCAAAAGGGTCAAGATGGTAATTATGACGGTGTGATCAAATGTGCCCAGGGTTTTATGGGTCTTGCGCCAGGCACACCCCTACCCTTTCCAGGCCTGGCAAGTGCGGTGGGTTTAACCTTCCCAAAGGGAGGTTCCCTGGGCCAATGCCCCCCTTTCTCATCTCTTCAATAACAGCAATCAAAAGTGTGCTATTTACAGGCCACTGCAGGAACGAGAATTCCCCTGTGTTTCTCTCCGTGCGAAATGACCCTGATTGCAGTTTCTGATTGTTGTTCTGGAAACAGGCGCAATGGGAAGGAGATGCTTCAGGGGCGGTGTGGAGGGTGTGTGTTCTGACCCAGGCTTAGCAGAACCCAGAAACAGACTCCTGGCCCCGAAAAAAACCCCTTTATTACGTTAACAGTGAATTCATGGCATTCACACACAGAAAAGTCCCGGCAATAATCCTCCCAAGGGTTAATTGCAAGAACAGACCTTATCGGTCCTTGGATAGTTGCCAGGCTGAGAGCTTCCAGTCGCAAAGCTGTAAATTAAATAGAGACACGAACTCCAATAAGCAAATCTTCCAAAAGAAATACGAATTAATTGTCTCCTGCAACCACCACTCCCCTTTTGCTTCTATTTATTCCCCAGGGAGGGCCATTCAGTGTCCACGTGTGCCTTTCCTTCTGAGTTGGTCCCGTTCCTTAATTCTCCCCTTCTGACAGCTCTGTACATGCTCGCATCTGGAACAGGCTCCAGCTGTTCTTCTTCCCCACTTATCTCCGATTCTGGGAAATGTCAGACGGCCCTGGCCCCATCTTCGCTTCTAACACAGAGCATCCATCAGAGCCTTCCCCAGATTCCAGGACTAGCCCAAGTTCCTCCCCAACCTCCTCACTGTCCGAATCTGTTGCCAGCTCTGCTGGCAGCTGGCGGGCCACAATAAGGGGGACTTAGGAGAAGTGGGGTGCTGCAAATGAGAGAGAGTAAGAATGAAAGAGTGAGTGAGAACAAATGAAGGATGGGTGAAAGCAACCAAACAGGAGAGAAAGCAATAGAAAGGTCAAGTGAGAGGCACAGAGAGAAAGATATAATCTGTGATCTGCTTTGAGGGTGTCTGTCTTTCTGATAAAGTGAGAGGAGCAGGGAGCCCCTTCACCCAAACCCAGATCAAGCTGTCTGTCAGAACTCACCTCTTTCCCTTTCCCCAATCTCAGTCCCAACTCAACCAGGGAAAGCCATTGGCCGGTGATTTCTCTGCCAGACACAAATCCAACAATCATCATCATCATCATCTTTTAATGACCCCATAAATCCCTTGTGGGGTGGAGTCTGGGTATCTGAATGGAGTTGAGTGTTTACTGGCCGGATGCCCTTCCTGTCACCAATACAGAGTTATATCCAGCAGTTATATCCATCATTATGCCCAGAGGGAAAAATGTCTGCCTTTACCTAGGATCGAACTCACAGCCTCCTGATTGTGACGTGAGAGCTCCACCTCTAGGCCACCACGCCACACCCACAAATCCACCAATGGTCTTCCTTAACTTGTCCATCATTAAACCTGCCAGGACTCTCTTACCGAGGCTGGAGGAGGTTCAGTCGTCGGGCAGAGCAGATGTGGTGGGGGTGCCTGTGTGCCCCTTCGCGGAACAGGGAAAGAAAACTTTCCTTGGTTGACGATCAGCCTGAGAAGGACCTGGATGGGGGTCCAGAGAGATTTACTTTTTCCTTTTACCAACTGGGTAAAGTAGCTTAATTCAAAATGGCCCTGGTACCATTTGGGGTCAAAGCTGACCCTTGGAAGTCACAGCAACGTGAATGGATTCTCACAACACACTTGCTGTGGTGGAATGTAGTCTGGATTCCGAGAAGAGAGGGGCTGCTTTCCAGAGGCCACGGCCAGGAGGAAGCCGGTTAAAACAGGATTCCCAGAGTAGAGGGATGCAGATAATTGCTTTAATCTGGCAAGATTCTGTCTGCAAGAGAGGAGGAATACAGAAACTGCTCAGAAGTTGTCCTTTTTAGTTCTTAGGGCCTGACACTAGTTGACACCACGGTAAGCATTAACTAGGGCAATTTATACTTTCTGAAACAGCTGGGCCTCCTTGTGCCCCTCCCCTCCTCTGGTGTCAGGCCCCAGGGAAATCAGAAAATCTGGGCCGTTCCAATTAGTATAAAGATTTATTGCAAGCTGAAGCTCTCTCTACAGGAATTTGAATTGCTAGCAAATTGGCGATAGATAAGAGTCAAAGGAATTCAAGGCGGGCTGGATTTAAGTTTCTTGTAGTTGCAAAGGGAGGGACTCAAGACTGATAATGCATTTGACCCCTCCCTCAGGCTTAGTCTGGCCACCCCCTGTGTTTCTCTCCAGTCTAGATGCTGGGAGAGTGGAGAAGTCTCAGGAGATCCAAGAGCCAGCGGGGCAGGAGGGGAAATCAGACTGATGGGGCAGCTTCTGCAATAGGATTAATATCTGGCTGGCGGATGGGGGCCCAGGTCAGACAGATGCCTCATCTTGGCAGGACACCGCCCCCCCCAACGTCCCTGGGACAGCTTGATTTCCCCAGCAAGGAGCCCTGTTAAAGGGACCAGGAGGAGAGTTGGGAGGAATACTAGAAGTCGATCTCTCATTCTCTCTCTCTCTTTCCCTCCCTCTCTTTCTTTCTCACTTCTCTCTCTCTCTCTCTCTTTCCCTCCCTCTCTCTTTCTTTCCCTCTCCCTTCTCTCTCTTTCCCTCTTTCCCTCTTTCTTTCTTTCTTTCTTTCTTTCTTTCTTTCTTTCTTTCTTTCTTTCTTTCTTTCTTTCTTTCTTTCTTTCTTTCCCCCTTCTCTCTCTTTCCCTCCCTCTTTCTTTCCCCCTTCTCTCTCTCTCTTTCCCTCCCTCTCTCTCTTTCCCTCCCTCTTTCTTTCTCACTTCTCTCTCTCTCTCTTTCCCTCCCTCTCTCTTTCTTTCCCTCTCCCTTCTCTCTCTCTCTTTCTTTCTTTCTTTCTTTCTTTCTTTCTTTCTTTCTTTCTTTCTTTCTTTCTTTCTTTCTTTCTTTCCCCCTTCTCTCTCTCTCTTTCCCTCCCTCTCTTTCTTTCCCTCCTCTTCTCTCTCTTTCCCTCCCTCTTTCTTTCCCCTTCTCTCTCTCTCTTCCCTCCCTCTCTCTCTTTCCCTCCCTCTTTCTTTCTCACTTCTCTCTCTCTCTCTTTCCCTCCCTCTCTCTTTCTTTCCCTCTCCCTTCTCTCTCTCTCTTTCTTTCTTTCTTTCTTTCTTTCTTTCTTTCTTTCTTTCTTTCTTTCTTTCTTTCTTTCTTTCTTTCCCCCTTCTCTCTCTCTCTTTCCCTCCCTCTCTTTCTTTCCCTCCTCTTCTCTCTCTTTCCCTCCCTCTTTCTTTCCCCCTTCTCTCTCTCTTTCCCTCCCTCTCTCTCTTTCCTCCTCTTTCTTTCTCACTTCTCCCTCTCTCTCTTTCCCTCCCTCTCTCTTTCTTTCCCTCTCCCTTCTCTCTCTCTCTCTCTTTCTTTCTTTCTTTCTTTCTTTCTTTCTTTCTTTCTTTCTTTCTTTCTTTCTTTCTTTTTCTTTCTTTCTTCTTTCTTTCTTTCCCCCTTCTCTCTCTCTCTTTTCCTCCCTCTCTTTCTTTCTTTCCCTCCCCTTCTCTCTCTATCTCTCTTTTCCTCCCTCCCTCCCTTTCCTTCTTCCTCCCTCTCTCTTGCTTCCCATGCACAATCAGCCTTTGGAAAGACAAAATGCCAACTGACCAACTTATAGAGAATTACTGAGAACGGAAAAGGCAGGGTTCTTTTTAGGGGCACCCCATGCATGCAACATGTAAAAAGTAGCCAGAGATTCGATTATACCCTCTGGGGGCCATCTTGACTTTTTTGACTGCACCTTGCAACCCCCTCCCCCCCCCCCCCGACTTCTCTGGTTCCCAAGAGGTCCCCCTCCCTCTCCCCCTTCCAGGCAGTGATTTAAGGAGAGCGCCAGGGCTAAGCTGCTGCCTGTCCAGAGGGAGGGTTCCCCTGTCTGGCAGAGAATTGAGCCCTCCCCCCCGCCACACACAACTTTCCCTCCAGCTCTGCTTGGCCTCCACCCCAAGCACAAGGAATGATGGCCATTGAAGCAGCTGGCAGCTGGCTGTGAGCACAGATGGGATTAAGCCAGGGAGGAGATTGCAACTGGGATTGGAGATTTATTTATTTACAGATTGATTTCTCCCCCAGCTCAAATAATGATTCTAGGCAGCCCCACAACAATCCATAAAGACCAAGACAAGAACACAAGTACCCTTCCCCCCACCCCACACCCAGTGGGGGGCCAGATAGCCTCCAGCTCACCCCATATCCTATCCTGCTTGGGTGCTACTTGCAACCCCCACCCTGAAGATAACACTAGCGCCTACTGCATTTATCTTGGACTTCAAAAAAAGCAGATTTCAGTAAATTCCAGAGCAGTGACAGGTAAATTCCAGCGGTGGGATTCAAATAATTGAACCACCGGTTCTCTGCCCCTCATGATTTCTTCCAACAACCAGTTCAACCGAACTGCTCAGAGAGTTAACAACCGGTTCTCCCAAACTGGTCCAAACTGGCTGAATCCTACCACGGATAAAGTCCCTTCTAAGCAGCAGAAGCTAACAAGAAAAGGAAACTCAAGATGGCTGGGAATTCCTAAACAAGGAGATTTGGTTTGGACAAAATTCAGCAGCTGTTGATCAAAATAGGATCGGCAACATGATCGCCAATGTCCGATGACGGATACGGCACAAGAAGAAGAAAGAAGCAGATCCAGGTATAATAAGAGCTGGAAGGTATCCGGGAGATCTTCTAGGCCAACCGCCCTGCTCAACCAGGAGATTCTATACCATTTTAGACGAATGGATCTGCATGCAGGCAGTGGTCCTGGGCCTGGACCTGGTATCCGGTAGAAGAAAAGTAGAACATAGAATAATAGAGTTGGAAGGGACCGCAGAAGTTTTCTAGTCCAGTGGTCACCAACCACTGGTGGTCCATGAGAAAATTTTGGTGGTCCACAGAGAAATGTCATCCCAAAGCAATTAATGTGGAGTGTGAAGGATGTGTGTTTTATTTTTATTTTCATGGTTCATGAAGATGGTGTTTGATTTTGTTGTACAAGGTGCAATGACAATAAAGTAAACTAACTAACTAACCCAGGCTGCGCGGGAACACAAGGCGGCGCTGCTCACATGGCCTGTGGGAACACAAGGCTTGTGTTGCTTGCATTGCGAACAACACGAGGTAGTGAGGCAAGGGGGGAAACTTGCCCCATGCACCTTGCCTGGTTACTGGGCTGCTTCTTTCTGCTTCTTTCTTCTTCTGCTTTTGGCTGCATGCAAGGAAAGCAGCAAAAGTCTTTCTTTCTCTCCCCCAAACTCTGCCAGAAATGAGTCTTTGGGACCCTGCAAGGCCTCCTGCTCCAAGAGGCTGTGCTGGCACAACAAGTCTCACCAAGACTCATTTCTGGCAGAGTTTGGGGGAGAGAAAGAAAGACTTCTGCGGCTTCTGCTGCTTTCCTTGCATGAAGCCAAAAGTCTCTCTCTCTCTCTCTCTCTGTCTCCCACCCCCCACCCCCGAGAACAGAGTGGAGACAGTAAAGAATGATCAATTGGTAGGAAAACAGGATGGGGAATTTTCCTGCAGACTTTTTTTTTTTGAGATTTTCCCAGGGTCTCTGGTCCTCGGGATTTAAAATTATGAATTTGGTGGTCCCTAAGGTCCAAAAAGGTTGGCGACCCCTGTTCTAGTCCAGCCCCTTAGACCATTTCAGACAAATGGCTATCCAATCTCATTCTGCAGCCGACTTGCAAGCTACAATGTCCCTCACGTGGGCCAACTCTCTGCGCTTCCTGTTTCATATTGAAAACAACCCAAGTCTCAAGATTGTTACCCCATCTCTGTGCCAGCAGCCTCTCTCTCTTTGCTAGCCTTGAGGGACACATCCATCCGGTGGCCAGATCTGCATGCAGGCAGCGCTCCTGGGGCTGGACACTGCTGGTGTCCGGGAGAAGAAAGGTAGAACATAGAACAATAGAGTTGGAATGGACCCCACAGGTCTTCTAGTCCAACCCCCTGCTCAAGCAGAAGACCCTATATCATATCAGACAAATGTCCAGTTTCTTTCTGAAAGCCTCCAGTGATGGAGTACCTGCCACTTCTGGAGGAAAGGTGTTCCACTTCTTAATTATTCTCACTGTCAGGAAATTTCTCCTTAATTCCACCTTGGATCTTTCTTTCATGAGCTTCTTCTCAGCGCTTCTTGTCCTGCCCTGAGGTGCTTTGGAGAACAGGTTGACCCCTCTTCTCTGTGACAGCCCTTCAAATATTGGAAGGCTGCTGTCGTGTCACCCCTAATCCTTCTCTTTATTAGACTAGGAATACTTAAATCTGCCATTTTCTGAGAGTTATCAGCCTTACTAAAAGACAGCTTTAGGTACTTTCTCCTAATTTCTTTCCAACAGTTGTTAAATTGGAAAGAATAAAAAGGGCTTTTTAAAGATATGCTTAAGCTAAAAGGGGAAAAAATCCTAAGGAATCAATATACCAGTTGTTCAGTGGAGAAGATGGCAAAATTCCAACAGGTAACTCATCTATTTTTAGTTAGTTGCTTCAGTTAGTTGCTTCACCAAAAAGCAAAATAACAAGAAATTATGAAGGGCAGAAAGTAGAGACAGAGCTGAAACTTGAGACTGTAAAAACATGATCATTAAAGATATATTTAGTTTGAATGTCTAGGACCAGATAAATTGCATCCTGAAGTACTTTGCTGATAGTCTGCCATGAATTTTAATGAATTATCTTTGATAATTCTGGAGAATTGTGAAGCAAATGAGCAAATGAGTGGAGAATAAATTATATCTTTATCTCCAAGACAGGGTGGGGGGAAGGAATATCTGAGGAGTCCAGGGAATCTGACATACGTACAAGGAAAATTCTAGAACAGCTCCTGAAGAGATAGGTATATAATCACCTTGAAAACAATGCGATAATTACCATATCAGTATAGATTTGATAAGAATGGACTAACTTTATTTCATTTTCTGCCTGGCTAATTTACCTAATAGATGATGGGAATGCTGATAGACATAATATGCCTTCATCAAAACATTTGAGAGATTAAAAAGTGAATTAAATGTGGGCTGGTGGCATGATAACAGCCGACTCAAAAATCAAAGAATGCTCGTCATTATTATCACATAAAACTGGAGAGAAACATTGAAGAGAGATTGGAGGTGCTAGATCTGAACATAGAACAATAGAGTGGGAAGGGGCTTCAGAGGTCTTCTAGTCCAACCCTCTGCTCAAGCAGGAGACGTTATACCATTTCAGGCAAATGGCTGTCCAGTCTCTTTCTGAAAGCCTCCAGTGATGGGGCACCCGCAGCTTCTCAAGGCAAGTTGTTCCATGTGTTGATTGCTCTCACCGTTAGGAATTATCTCCTTAAGTCTAGGTTGCTTCTCTCCTCGGTTAGTTTCCATCCATTGTTTCTTGCCTTGGAAAATTGGAAAATCGTTTAACCCCTCATGTTTGTAGGAGCCCCTCGAATATTGGAAGATTGCTATCCTGTCTCCACTAGTCTTTCTTTTCACTAGAGGATAAGACTGAGGAACAATCTGAAATGCTGAAAGGAGGTCACCTAGGAAGTCAAAAACTGTTTTTTTTTTCATTCCACGGTGCCAGAAATGGAATGAATATCAATTATGGAAGAGCAGACTCCATTTGAATTTTTTGAAAGAAAAAAAAAATCCTAATAATAGGAGAATTTGACCTTGGAGCCGGTGGAGGGTATTGCTTTTTCCCTGGAGGTGTTGAAGCAGAAACTAGATAGCATCCAAGCCAGGATATTTTAATTTGGATTCCTGCACTGATCAGGGCTTGAATTGGATGTTCCCTTCCCGATTCTGAGATTTTGCTGCAGGGTTGGAGGTTTGTTCAGCACTTTTCCAAAAACAGGACCTTCGTCCTTTAGGTGAGAAGTAGAGAAGGCATTTCAGTGAGCAAAAAGGATTGATGTCTTGGTTCTCTTAGCACAGCAGGGCAGGAAGAAGGAAGCACAGTCGAAACAGAAATGGTCCGGCTTTCCTACTGGCTCAGCTCAAGAGTAAAATCCTGCCCATCGATGGATACAGCTACCCGAACATCACTCACTATTCTGGAACATAAATCACATTTCTTCCCCATTATGAGGATGGAATTTGAGCCGGAGAATTGGGAGTTGTCAGAAGAAAGTCCCACGAACATGCTTTGCAAGGAGAGTGCAGAACCAACCTAGAACTAGGCAGACATTTCCCGAGAGTTAGAACAATTAATCGGTGAAATGACTTGCCTTCAGAAGTTGTGGTTGTTCCAACCCTGGAGATTTTAAAGAAGAGAATGGACAACATTTGTCTGAAATGGTCTAGGGTTTCCTGCTTGTCCAAGGTCTCTTCCAACTTGATTGTTCTAGAATTGTGGGTTCTAATTTGGGAAAGCTCATCATCTTGTCACCAAAAGCAAATAATGAACAGAGATGTCTTGTGTGGCCGCTGGAGGAAGGTATCTTCTCTTTCCAAGTGGCAGAGAACTTGAATGTGACCCAGAGGGATTTGGGGAGAGGGGGGCTTCCTTTCTACTGGAGAGAGCTGAGGTGTGGAGAGTGGGAGGGGTCAGAGACACCACTGAGAAATCCGCTTGCTTCTATACATATTGAGAGCCCCCTCCCCCCCTGCTCTTGCACAGAAGAAAGAGGCAATTTGGCAGTGTCCTCCCCGTGGAGCCGTTCTTCTTCAGAGAAGCGAGGGGATCGTCATAAAAATATACAAAAGACCTTTCCTTTTCTGCCAAGGACTTCCTTCCTGTCCTCCATTTTTTGATCAGTGCAGCAGCAGGTAAAATGGCGCTGCCTGCATTGCCAAAGGAAACGGAGGTATTGTGTAGGCCAAGCATTTCCCCCAAACCTTGTTAGATCTCAAGAGTGTTCAAAAAGATCCTTGAGGGGATTATTGGATCCTGGTGTCTTTACAGTCGACCCCCTAAAGTAGGCGAGGCTGACTGCTCGATCAGGGAGCTTCCAGGCTGGCAGATATTTTAATCATGGGTGGGGTAATGAATATTCAGCTGGACCTGGGAAGTGTGGAATGGGTAGCAATGCAGATTGAAAGGCAAGATTTGTTGCAGAAAAGAGCAACAAGAATGATTAGGGGACTGGAGACTAAAACCTATGAAATAGTACAGGTTTTCCTACTTGAGCAGGGGGCTGGACTAGAAGACCTCCAAGATCCCTTTCAGATTCTTATTCTATTCTATTCTATTCTTAATTATATTCCATTCCATTCCATTCTATTCTATTCCATATTTTCTATTCTGTTCTGTTCTGTTCTGTCCTGTTCTACTCTACTCTACTCTACTCTACTCTACCCTACTCTACTCCACTCCATTCCACTCCACTCCACTCCATTCCATTCCATTGCATATTTTCTGTTCTATTCTATTCTATTCTATTCTATTCTATTCTATTCTATTCTATTCTATTCTATTCTATTCTATTCTATTCAGAACAGTTGCAGGATTTGGTATCTCTAGTCTAGAGAAAAGAAGGACCAGAGGTGACATAATAGCAGTGTTGCAATATTTGATGGGCTGCCACAAAGATAGGGGTGGGGGGCAACCTATTTTTCAAAGCACCAGAAAGCAGGACAAGAAACAATGGATGGAAACTAATCAAGGAGAGAAGCAACCTAGAAATAAGGAGGAATTTCCTAACAAGGAGGACCATTAACCAATGGAATGGCTTGCCTTCAGAAGTTGTGGCTGCTCTATCACTGCGGCCTTTCAAGAAGAGACCGGACAGCCACTTGTCTGGAATTGTACAGATTCTTCTGCTCAAGCAGGGAGTTGGTCTAGAAGACCTCCAAGGTCCCTTCCAACACTGTTATTCCATGTACTATTTTCAGAAAGTGGCAGAAGAGGGATAATGCTGTTGCATTACCTCCACATAATGCCTGGGCTGACCCAAGAGCAGGGGGCCATCCCTGCCCCCCTGTGATGATCTGGGCCTCATTCTTCTGCTTCTGCAGCGTTTTTATTTTTGGGTTCAGAAGCTGCAGGGGGAATTTTCTCACGGGGAAATCTTTATGGGGGATACAGTCTTTGACAAGCATGTGGGTGGGTGTGGGAGTGTTCAGTCTGCGGGAAGGCTGTGGATGCACAAGAAGGTTGTAAAGGAGCCCAGTGCAGATCTATATCTTTTGGTGTAATTAGTCCTGCTAGCAAATATGCTCAGAAGCCCCCTGAGTGTTGGAGGTTGGTGAGGGGGCAGAATGGCGGCAAAGAACGAGCGATTCTTAAATTCCAGAGAAGGGGTCTCTAGTGTTTCAACAGCAAGCCTTTTGAGGTATTGAGCTATAAAATATTGTGGCTTACTCTTCCCAGTTGTGTGCATTATCCAGTGACCTAATAGCAACACGCATAACACTAAACCCAGGTGAATCTAACACAATTGTTATGTCTACATATCCAGAGAAACCATATTACAACTCCAGGTGGCAGCCTGATTTTCACAACAAGCTAAGCCAAGCCCTTGGCTGGGTTTTAGCGGGCAGGTCTTTGTCAATATCCAGCGGGGTTGGTGAAGCAGCTTGACTCTTTAAAGCTTGCATGGGCGTATTTGGGAGGCAGGGGGGAAGGGCCAATGAGGTGCCTTAGCCAACTTGTCACAGCCAACTCGCGGTGGCCATCTTGCCACGGGACAAGAATTACACTAAGGCCAAAGAAATGGTGGGATAGAATCATTAAAGAAAGGAGGGACGAAATGAAATGTAAATCACACACACAAAAAAAATTAAAAATCATTTTAAATAATTCAGTTGGATAGTTGAATTGGTCCATGGTGAGTTGATGTGGCAGTGGTGGGATTCAAATTTTTTTACTACTGGTTCTGTGTGGCTTGGTGGGCATGGCAGGGGAAGGTTACTGCAAAATCCCCCTTCCCTCCCCACCTCCACTAACCTGCTTTCCAGCTCCGTTCTCCTGTGCAGGGCAACCAAAGGAGACCCAGCCAATCAGCTGGGACTCGATGGGAGGCAGAGAATAGATGTGGGCTGGGGCAGTCAGAGGGGGTACTTGCTGGTTCTTAGAACTACTTACAATTTCTGCTACTGGTTCTCCAGAACTGGTCAGAACCTGCTGAAGACCCACCTCTGGACTGTGGCAAGTTGTCCCATTCTGTCCTGTAGAGGTGACTTGGGTTCTGTTTCCCTCGAGAGCATCTCTTGGAGACCAGACATTAGAGCAGGGGGTCTCCAAACTTGGCCACTTTAAGACTTGTGGACTTCAACTCCCAGAATTCCTCAGTCAGGAATTCTCGGAGTTGGTCCACACATCTTAAAGTGGCCCAAGTTGGAGATCTCTGCATTAGAGGCTTCAGCTCACCTGCCAGGGCTGTGACTGATAAATGCCCTGAACGCCCCTACCCCAGCCATGAAGAAACAGGAAGAGAGCAGCACCAGGTGCTCAGCTGTGTCAGCATAGATGGAAGGGCTGGGCTGGGTGTCGACACCCCGTGCAGCAGAACCAACAATCATGCCTTCAGGGATGGGACGGATGAGGGGCCATGGAGCTGAATTTGCTGTCAGGCTGTAATGAAACAAACAAAACACCCACCACCGGGGAGTTCAGCCACATTCTGCAGCCGTCTTACAAACTACAATGTCCCCCACGTGGGGCTACACATCAACTCTCGGCGCTTCCTGTCGATATTGAAGTCAACCCAAGTCTCAAGATTGTTGCCCCAGCTCTGTGCCAGCAGCCGAGCTCCTCTTATCTCCCTTTGCTAGCCTTGAGGGTGGCCAGATCAGCATGTAGGTCGGGCTCCTGGAGGCTGGACTCTCCTGGTGTCCAGGAGAAGAAAAGACATACAGTAGAACATAGAATTACAGAGTCGGAAGGGAACTCAGAGGTCTTCTAGTCTTGCTCGAGCAGAAGATCCTATATCTTTTCGAGAAACAGTGGTCCGGTCTCTTTTTGAAAGCTCCAGTGATGAAGCATCCACAACTTCTGACAGCAAGCTGTTCCAATGGTTGATTGTTCTCACCCTTAGGAAGTTTCTCCTTAGTTCTGAATTGCTTCCCTCCTTAATTAGTTCCTTCTTGTCTTGCCTTTTGGCCCTTTGGAAAATAGTTTGGACCCCTCCTCTTTGTAGGAGCAAGCCTCAAATGTCGGAACATTTGCTACCATGTTCTCCCAGTCCTTCTTATCGTTAGACTAGACTTACCCAATTCCTGTAACCATTCTTCGCATGTTCTTCTCAGGCTTCTGAGCTTCTCTAAGAGCTGCTTTGGGTTATGTGCCTTTGTGAAAGCAGCAGCCAAGATGTTGAGACCCTAGAAGGATGAGAATAGCAGCCAGGATGATGAGGGGACGAGGCTAAAACATACAGTGAATGGTTTCAGGAACTGGGCATGGCTGGTCTAGAGAAGAGAAGGACCAGGGGAGACAGGAGAGCAATCTTCCAATATTTGAAGGGCCGCCACAGAGAGGAGGAGGGGGGTCAAGCTAATTTTCAAGGCATGAAGGCAAGGAATAATGGTTGGAAAATGAACAAGGAGAGATTCAACCTGGAAATAAGGAGGAATTTTCTGACAGTGAGAGCAATCAGCCAGTGGAACAGAAGTTGCCTTCGGAAGTTCTGGGAGTTTCATCCCTGGAAGCTTTGAAGAAGAGACTGGACTGCTATCTGTCAGGAATGGTGTAGGATCTCCTGCTTGGGCAGGGGATTGGACTAGATGACCTACAAGGTCCCTTCCAACTCTGCACATCTGTTAACCCTCTGCCCCTTCCCTAACCCAGGTCTTTTCTCATGTTCCCAGGATCTTCATCCCCAGGAAACACCGGCAACGCTTTGATGAGGTGGTGTCCCAGAGTCTCATCAGCAAGCTGTGCCGAGCCAAGAGGCAACAGCCGGCCAACCGCCTGAGACGAAGCCGCAGCGAAGACCATCACGAGCGACTGCTGGTCTCCACCCGGGCCAGCTCGGTGCCCCGGAGCCAGGAGGAGAATTGCCTGAGCTTGAGAAAGTCCACCACCCTGATTGGCAGCAATGTGGGGACGGGGGCAGCTTGCAGGTAAGATCCCCTCTCGAAGATGCAGGTTCTCGAGCAGAACCTGTCCATCATCAGAAGACCTAAAGAGCTCAGGCAGAGCTTGTTTTTAGGCCATTTTGGAAAGGAGAGGAGTAGAAAGTTTACTGATATATTTATGCATTGTCTATGGAGACCTTATATGTCCTTGGGATATTGTAAGGAGGGGCAGACTAGAAAAGCTTCACCTGAAGATTTGGACGTGAAGTGGATTACTGCATATGAAAAGGATTATTAGCAGGGGTGGGACTTTAGTGGTTTGGCCTGGTTCAGGCGAACTGGTAGCTCCAAGGATCAGCTGCTGGGCCTGCCCGCTTGCCTCAGTTCTAGTCTGTGCTTTATATCCTGGTTTTCAAGCTCACCTGATTCGCACGGCACAGCGAATTGCCGCACGTCATTGCTGGAGAAGGTCAGCTCTACTCATGCGCTCACCGAACTGGTTGTTACACTGGTTGAATTGCATCCCTGATTATTAGGGTTTTTTTGTTTTAATGACTGATAGAGAAGTGATCTGTGTAACATGCCAGTCCAAGACAGAATTGCAAAGATTCTCGGTTTGAAAGGATTTTTATATGTAAAATAGTGTTTCAAGGTTGACTCAGCCTTCCATCCTTCCGAGATGGGTCAAATGAGGATCCAGATTGTTGGGGGCAAGAGGCTGACTCTGTAAACCACTCAGAGAGGGGCTGTAAAGCACTGGGAAGCAGGATATAAGTCTAAGTGCTATTGCTGCTGCTATTGCCATTCCTTTTCCCTTCCCTTCCCTTCCCTTCCCTTCCCTTTCCTTTCTTTCCCTTCTCTTCTCTCCTCTCCTCTCCTCTCCTTTCCCTTCCTTCCATGGTGGCTGTTGAGGTATTCCTTATTAGGAGAATGAGTGCACTCAGGGAAACATAGTGAGAGTGATGTTGAATAACACACAACCAGCATACAGATACACTGAATAGTAAAATGTAGGTTTTACTTCCAGTAAACGGGTAAACAAAGTCCAACAAACAGTCCAAATAATACACAGTTAAAGCAGTTACTATCAGTCCAGGGATAATCCAAAAACAAAATCCAGTATCATAAACAAAGTTCAGTAAACAGAGTTTGCTAACAGTTGCAAGACTCACAGCAATCCAAGCAGAACAATGATCAGGCAAAATGGCAAAACAGGAAATTCAAGAAGAGAGAAACCAGGTTTCTGGCTCCATCTTATGGCCATTGGAGGAACCTCAGCCAATCACAATTACAGCATTCTCTTAAAGATATAGTATTAAATTACTATCCCGGTTTATATATTTCCAATCCAATTGTTAGGTGACTATCATTCCTAACAGTGACACAGTGGTTTTAAAGTGCAATATTGCAGGCTGACTCTACTGACAGCCAGGAGTTCAATCCTGACCAGCTGAAGATTGACTCGGCCTTCCATCCTTCCGAGGTGGTTAAAAGAGGACCCAGATTGTTAGGGGCAAGAGGCTGATTCTGTAAACCACTTAGAGAAGACTGTAAAGCACTGTGAAGTGGTGTATAAGTCTAAATGCTATTGCTAGTCTCAAACTTGGCCATTTTACAATGGGTGGACTTCAAGTCCCAGAATTCCCCAGCCCAGCCATGCTGGCTGGGGAATTCTGGGACTTGAAATCCACCCTTCTGAAAGATGAGAGAAGGGAGAGAAAGTCCTGCTCTGCTCCTTTTTGGATTCCCTGTCTAATGTAAGGGCTACTATGTGCTCTCCTTCCCCAGAACTGTCCGTGTCTACAAGGGCAGTAGAAGTTTCGGGTTTACATTACGTGGCCATGCCCCTGTGTGGATCGAGTCCATCTTGCCTGGTAAGAGGAACCCTCTTTTGTTGCTGAAGAATTTCATTTCCTGGGCAAACCTGGCAAGGTTACCCAAACTTCACTTGGAGTCCAGATATTTTAGAAACACCTTTGTGTTCTTCACCAATTGTGAATTCTTCACCAAATGGACTTCTTGACTTCTCCTTTTCTTTTCTCAGTTTATTTGCGGCTTATTCACATGCTCAAAAAATTTTTGTTTCTCCCTTTTAACTTTTTGTGCCATTTCTTCCTGTACTATCAAATTCAGTCTATGTCTTATAAATTCCATTTTCTTTTTAACTTTACCTTTTTGAGGGTCATTCTGTAATTCTACTTCCAGTTCCTTAAGTTCCTCCTGTAGAACTTTTTGTTAATATTTTTTTCCTATTTTTTCCTGCCACATATGCTATTGTCAATCCTTGGATGTACGCCTTTGCTGTGTCCCACAACATTTGTGTTGTAATTCCTTCGTTCCTATTTTTTTTGAAGAAGTCCAACTCCCTCTCCATCATTTGTACATATTCTTTTTCTTTCATTATTGCATGGTTCTCTTTCCATCTTCCTCTTCTCTTCTGTCATCTCCATATCACTTTTATTGGATTATGATCATCTTGGGGGTTAGTCATTATTTCTACTTCCTCTATATCATTTCTCAATCCCGATGTCATCCATGCCATATCAATTCTTGACCATGAACAATGTGCATTTGAGTAAAAGATATACTGCCTACTTTTTTCATTTCATTCCCTCCTTAGGTTTTGTAAGTTTAGTTCTTTCATCTCAAAAAATGTGCTTAGAAGTATTCTCTTAATTTTATCATTTTTACTACTTTTATAGTCTCTTTTTCCTCCACCCCTGCATTGAAATCACCTATTAAGCACACATTTTCATATTCCGCCTCCATTATTTTTTCGTGTAATTTCCTATACAATTCTTTCTGATTATTGTTTGGTGCATATATTACAGTAAGCAAGATTTGTTTTAAATTTATTATTATTTCCATCATCAATACACTTCTGTGTCCATCTGTGTATGTTTGTTTTGCCTTTATCCTTTCCTTAATATATATATATAGCAATTCCCCTTTTCTTCTGATGAATGAACATATCTGCGTACATGGTGATGGCTGTGACCTTGACTTTTTTTGCCTCTGGGTGCTCCTAATCTACCAGCCTCTGCAAAGGAAATGCAACCAGAGCGGGGGAATGGGTACAACCAGAACAAAAATAAAATGTGGCTCAATTCAATGTTAATTTTATTCAAGTGAAATCTTGTTTGTTTTAATTAAGTTTAAGTAATTCCATTATGATCTTCTAAGAATTTCATCCTTTTCCTGCTCTATATAAATAAAACTACGCTACCTACCGTGACCACTTTTGGTAGCTACAGGTGGCTTCAGGTTGTGTATATTTGGAACATGGGGTAAGAATTCCTCCCTAGTGAAACCATTTCATCTCTCTGGACTCAGGCCACCCCATGCCTATGAAGGAGGCCAGGGGGCATGAAATCTATGAATACAATTGGTGGACTCATCCAGATGTCCCAACATCCTAGGTGTGAGAGTGAATCACCACTATGGGGCTGTTTCCCAACCTGAGCAGGGCATGAATATTGGAGAAGTTTCCTTCTCTATGACTGTGAATGTTCTGTCCTCACTACATGGTACTTTGTGTGTAGCTTGACATGCAGCTAAACTCTCCTATCCTTTAATAAACCAGACTGTGTACATAGACTTTGGTGCCTTATTAAAAACATGATGAGGTGAAACATTGAGGCTATTGTAGAAAGTTGGCACCTACCCCTCTCCTAGAAGAATGAAATATTTTGAGAAATATTTAAAAAGGCAGAATATTATGTTTCCCTGGATGAGAAGTGGAGAAACATGCTCCTGGAAAGCAGACCCCACCTTCCTTAATAGCCCTAAGCAGATGACAGCACTTAAGAGATAAAGAGGTAGATACTCCTATTCATAAGCAAATGCCCTCACCCAAGATCCAACAAAGGTAGGATTAGCCCTCAGCCACAATAGGAATTGCCCAATGGCCCTTTATTGCATCACCCTCACCTTCAACCAAATATCTAGGATTTGTACTTTGCCTATAGAGTCAGCTACGACCCCTACATGACCTCATGGGAGTCTGACAACAGCCAGTAAAATATATGTTCTTGCACAGGAAAAGGAAGCTCAAATTCAAAGCCCAAAGAGAAGGTATAAATACCGCCCCACACACTAAACTCCATGGGGTGGGCTACCCAGAATCACACCTGCTTTTGTTCATTGTTAAATCCTCTTTCCAATCTGCCTCCATGTTTCCAGTGTCTTTCTCCCAGCTTGGAACTAGACCTGCATATTTCTTCCAACACTATGTATGGGATACAGATTTTGTCTTCAGAAGAACATGTGTCACAGATTAAGCTGGATTCTTCTAGATGTTTCTATTACCTCAGAATGTTACAAAATGGAGTCTGGCTTCTAAGGATGCACCTTCTTTTGCAGAATGAGGGATAATGAGAAGTAAAGATGTCTTGTATGGTCAAACACCATCAAATCATTTTCCAAACAATGAAAAATTTGTGTTTGGTCACCAGATGGAGCTCAGTCCAGAGTCTGGTTTGATAGCTAATGGGGGCTCCCCTTCCAGGATCTTGTGATTCTAGGCAAAAAAGATGGTTGCTGGAATTGCCTAAATTCTTGGGAGTCGAGCCAAAAGGAGAGATGTGCCTTTGTGACCCCGGCAGATTCTGCAAATAGAGCAACTGTTGGAGTCCTCCAAAGGTTTCTTTGATTGTTTGTTTGTTTTGTCTTTGCAGGGAGTCCAGCTGACAAAGCGTCCCTGAAAGCTGGCGACAGAATCTTGTTCCTGAATGGCCTGGATATGAGGTGAATTAGCAGCTTCTTTGCTTTTTCTCCACCATTATCTCTGGAGTTTGATCACTGGTGGGATTCAAAAATTTTTTTACTACTGGTTCTGTGGATGTGGCTTGGTGGGTCTGGCAGGGGAAAGTTACCACAAAATACTCTACCTGACTCTGTGGTTTCTTCCCCAAATCCCCAAAACTTTAACCTTAGTCTGTCTACTATTGACCTCACCCCTTTCCTAAGAGGTCTGTAGGCGGTGTGCATAAGCGCACCAATCGTGCCCACCATCCCTGTCCTATTGTTTCTTTTATTTTTCTTATATGTACCCATTTCATGTATTCATAACTATGTATATACTTATACCTATTATCTCGTAAGCGATTGACAGATCAAATAAATAAATAAAAATAAATAAATAAAATAAAATCCCCATTCCCTTCTCACCCCACTAACCTGCTTTTCAGCTCCGTTCTCCTGTGCAGGGCAATCAAAGAAGATCCAGCCAATCAACAGGGATTCAATGGGAGGCAGAGAATAGATGGGTTGGAGGGGCCAGTCAGAGGTGGCATTGGCCAGTTCTCTGAACTACACAAAATTCCCATTACCGGTTCTCCAGAACTGTTCAGAACCGGCTGAATACCACCTCTGGGTTTGATGTCCTTCTGACCCTGAGCTGCTTTTCAACTCTCATCGATGGCTCCCCTGTCTGGGGAACCCACTGGGGTTCTTTCAGGCCCCCCTGGTGCTGCTTCTCTCCTCGATTGATCCCCTCTTCTGTTCTGTTCTGTTCTTTTTTGCAGGAACTGTTCCCATGAGAAGGTGGTCTCCATGCTCCAAGGCAGTGGGGCAATGCCCACCCTTGTGGTTGAAGAAGGCATTGTTAGTTTTTCTAGTGGTAAGCAAAGGCCTGGCCGTAATCTTGGAAGGTTAGCCTGCTGTCTTCATCTTTATAGGAGCCAGTCATAAGTCCCTTTTTTTCAGTCCCGTTGTAACTTTGAATGGTCACTAAGCTAACTGTCATAAGTCAAGAACTGTCTGGAGCAAGTAAGGTTCCCTTTGCAATTTCTTAAGGATCAATCCATATATATCACGCAAAATCAAAGAAAGACTTATTCTGATTTAAAAATCAGATCCTACCAATAGGCTCCGGAGATTTAAGTGCCAGCTTGATTTGTCGGAATCTGCTCTGCCTTCTGTTTTAAAAGAGACTTTACTTCTTGTGCCTAGATGGCGAGTCCTCGGAAGCCCCCAGCTCCTCCTCAGCCCTCACCTCCTTGCAGTGGATCGCTGAGATCCTGCCTTCCAGCATCAAGATCCAGGGAAGGACCTTCCACCAACAGCTGGAACATCTGCTCACACCAGCAGAGCGCTACACAGTCTGCAAAGGCCTGGAGAGCTTCTTCCAGCACAGGTAAGGGGATGGGGGACTCCATCCGTCTGTCCAAGGGAAAGATTCTCCCTTGTGCTCCTTCTTGCTCGGGCTCTGCGTTTGGACCTAGCCCCACACAGCTTTGGGGAGAAATTGTGAGGCTGGCGGTTCAGGGCAGGAGCCCAGAGCTGGCGGTGGGTCTCCGTTCACAGCAGAATGTCTGAGTTGGCTTCAGCAAAGATTTCCTCTGGCATGGAGTGAAAAGATTGCCTAAGCCTTCAGTTTCAAAGATTGAGGCAACAGCCAAGGTATAACGTCATGTGGGAATGGCCTTGGGGGATAGAAAGAAGAGCCACAGTTGAGAATGTCATGCAAAACAGTGGAGGAAATCTGAGAGCTGCTTTTACACATCTTGCTAGGCTGTTGAGGTAGTCCGGACAAGACGAGCTAGCCCTATTTTTATTGGGACAGCGTAGAGTAGAACAGAACAGAACAGAATACAATAGAATAGAATAGAATATGGAAGGGACCTTGGAGGTCTTCTAGTCCAGCCTCCTGCTCACTGGAAAACTAAGGAGGAGCCCTTTTGAAATGCCTCCTTATACCTCTTTTCCTTCTGTGGGCTGAGCTACATTTTGCATGATGGTTGTCTAGCCTGCAGCTCTTCCTCCCTCTCCCAAGGTTATTTCCACATGCTATTACACAGACATATTTTTATCAGCTTCAATTGATACGTCTACAGAGACCTTATTATCTCTGTGTTGTAAGGCGTTATGCTGACTGCCAATTCATTTCTGGGCAAAATATGGAAACCTTTTAAAAAACTTTAAAATCCTGTGCAGTTTAGACTCAAGAGAGAGAACATCTCTTTCGTTATGAATATCTGTTCTTCCAGAGATTGAAGAAGATAGAACTTAGATTAACAGAGTTAGAAGGGACCTTGGAGGTCATCTAGTCCAATTGTTTTCATGAGCAGGAGAGTCTATAGTACCATTATCTGAGAAAGTTTGCCTTCTTTGTTGCCACCAAAGGATCCCTGACTTTGTTATTGTTTGAAAAGGCATACAAAAAGCAATTTTTTAAAAAGGCTCTGAAGTTTTGATTTCAACTATTGATTTTAACTGTAATTTTTTCTTAATAATTAGGGCATTGTCATATTACTATTACTATTTGCTATTTAAATTGCTATGTTGTATTTTTAATGCTTCAAGTTTGCATTGTAAATATTTTTTACTATAAATCACTGCCAAGTTTTGTAGAATACCGAGTTAACTAAACAATGAACAAGGAAGCAAACAATAGAACACTTATGTGAAACCCCTGATCCAGCCATATGTCAACATTTTGCCACCAGCCCTTCTCCATCCCGTTTGGAAAGCACGATTGATGGATATTGACTGGCAGATAAACATTTGGTCAGAGGGGAAGAAAGCAAAGACAGGGTAGCCACCAATCTTTATTCCAAAATTTTGCCAGCTGTTTTGTTTATTTATATATTTTTACTTTTATTTATTAATTTTTTATGCTGCCCATTTACCTCATAAGGTGACTCTTTCGTTCAGTTTTGCCAGTACTTCATTTTGAACAACATCTTAGTTTTCAGGGATCTATCACTGTCCGGGGCGGGGGTGGGGGGGAGAATTCTAAACCTGTCATTGTATCTTCCCCCACCCTCCAATTCATCAAATTGGCCCTGATGATTGTAACTGACAAGAAGGGAGATTCCTGTGGAACAGTAGAAAAATGTGAAGAGCAATTCCTAACATGAAGCACAAAATTGTCTCCTACAACACCCTACCTGTCTACTACTATGACTACTTCAGCTTCAACTGGAATAAAACATGGGCAAATAATAGATACAAACTCAAAGTAAACCACTCCAAACTCAATTGCAGGAAATATGACATCAGCAACAGAGTGGTCAATGTCTGGAATACTCTACCTGACTCTGTTGTTACATCCTCGAACCCCAAAAACTTTAACCTTAAACTGTGAACCTCACGCCATTCCTAAGAGGTCCTTAAAGGGGGTGTGCATTAGTGCACCAGCGTGCCTACCGTCCCTGTCCTACTGTTCCCATTTATTCCTACTCATTTATTGTGTATATACTTATACCCGTTTATACTTACATGTTTATATGTTATGTTCATACTTATACTTGTTTTCTCATACATGCTTGACAAACTAAATAAATAATTAAATAAAATAAATAAATTCAAGAGTGGGTCCAGTGCAGGTTCTGACCAGTTCTGGAGAACCACTAGTAGCAGAAATTTTGAGTAGTTTGGAAAACTGGCAAATCCCACTTCTGATTGGAGATTTTACAATATCCTTCCCCTGCCACGCCCACCCAACCACGCCCACAAAACCGGTAGTGAAAAAAAAATGGAATCCCACCACTGGTCCAGTGTCCAGAGTAGGGGTGTCTCCTCTCTATTCAGCATGTCCAGGCGAAGCTATGGATGTCTGGCGGCTTCCATTTGTATTCATGTTCCCAGGCCCCTTCCAGCTCTTATCTTATGGTCATCTTATGGTCTTATCTTATGGTCATTCTCTGGGATTGGGATTTCCTCCTCATCCTCCTCCTCCTCCCTAAAGAAGTCTTTTGTTTCCTTCCTTGTCCACTCAGGAACATTGACACCTTGATTGTGGATGTCTACCCTGTCCTGGACACGCCCTCCAAGCAGGTGATCTGGCAGTTCATCTACCAGCTGCTAACCTACGAGGAGCAGGCCCACTGCCAGCAGAAAATTGCCAGGTTCCTTGGCTACAAGTCCATGGCCAGTGGCCCATCCGATGCTGGTGAGTTCACCCCTGAGTGCTACTTCTGGACTGCCCAGCAGCTCATAGTATCTTCATAGAATTCTTTATTGGACAAGTGTGATTGGACACACAAGGAATTTGTCTTTGGTGCAAATGCTCTCAGTGTCCATAAAAGAAAAGATACAGTTGTCAAGAGTCAAGAATCATCAGGTGCAACACTTAATGATAGTCATAGGGTACAACAAGCAATCAAATCATACTAGGAAACAATCAATATAAATTGTAAGGATACAAACGACAAAGTTACAGCCATACAGTCACAAGTGGGAGGGAATGGATGATAAGGAGTGATGAGAAGATTAATAGTAATAGTAGTTCAGACTTTGTAAATAGTTGGACAGTGTTGAGGGAATTATTTGTTTAGCAGAGTGATGGCTTTTGGGAAAAAACTGTCCTTGTGTCTAGTTGTTCTGATGTGCATTGCCCTGTAGCATCATTTTGAGGGAAGGAGTTGAAACAGTTTATGTCTGGGATGTGAGGGGTCTGTAAATATTTTCACAGTCCCCTTTTTGACTCGTGCAGTATACAGGTCCTCGATGGAAGGCAGGTTGGTAGTAAATGTTTTTTCTGCAGTCCTAATTATCTTCTGAAGTCTGTGTCTGTCCTGTTGGGTTGCAGAACCAAACCAGACAGTTATGGAGGTGCAGATGACAGACTCAATAATAGTGCGTGAGATATGGATGGCAATCCGTGTTCGTGTGTGCAGATTTGTTATTTGTGAAAAAAGATGTATGTGTCTGTCCATATTCTAGAACTAACAACAAAATATTGCGCACACAGTTAAAAAAAAAGGTAGGTGTGCAACAGATGGTTTTTGGAAAGGAAGGTAAGGGAAACTCTCTAAAGCAGGGGTGTCCAACCTTGGCAACTTTAAGACTTGTGGACTTCAGCTCCCAGAATTCCTCAGAGTTGAAGTCCACAAGTCTTAAAGCTGCCAAGGTTGGACACCCCTGCTCTAAAGAATGGTACAAAGATTTAGGGTGGTAGGAGTGGGGCAGAAAGAGGCCCTGGAGGTATTTCCAGAAAGTCAGGTGCTTTAATTTCCAACAGTAAGAGACACAAATATTTTCTAATAGGAATAGGACTATTTTTAATTGGGCAAGTGTGATTGGGAAGCACAAGGAATTTGTCTCTGGTGCAGAAGCGCTCAGTGTGCACACAAGCAACGTGATAAATCATCATCATCATAACCATAATACAATCATAAATCATAGGATACAACACTTAGTGACAGTCATAGGATACTAAATAAAAGCAATCAACATAAATCACAAGAGACAACAAAGTGATAGTCACAAGATGCTAAAGGAAAGATGAGAAGGAGGACCGTAACAATACAGACCTATTGCATGGATATAGTATGTAGGATATATGTATAAATGTAGGCTGAGGGGGTGTTTTGGGCTTAGAAGAAGCAACGGGGGGCTCCAGAGAAACGGTGTTCAGGAACAGCCTGCGAATAAAAGGGGAGAAAGAGGAGCAGAGGGAAAACTCTTGGAGAGGGGAGCAAAGTCACACACACACACACAAAGGAAAGTATTTAATGCCACTGTTGACCTTTGATGCTGTTCAGTGCTAAGCTGCTCTTAACTCCCTCTAGGACAGAGGTCTCCAAACATGGCAACTTTAAGACTTGACTTCAACTCCCAGAATTCCTCCTCCTCCAGTCATGTTAGCTCAGGAATTCTGGGAGTTGAAGTCCACAAGTCTTAAACTTGCCAAGTTTGAAGACCCTTGGCTTAAATGGATTCCGGAGGATGGTGGAGGACAGGAAAACTTGGAGGACCGTTGTCCGTGGGGTTGCGATGGGTCGGACATGACTTCACAACTAACAACGAAAAAAGCCCTCAGAAGCTGGGCAGATGCTGGGAAGGTGCCGGAAGAGGGAATGGAGGGAGCCTGGCGCCTTCACCCACCCAGGACTTTCAGATCCTCCTCACGGGTTGAGGGCCCCATCCTCACAGCATGGCTGGGAGTGGGTGGGAGATGCGCCAGGGCCCCGTCGGGTGGCTTCTCTTCTCCTGGGTCTCTGCAGGATCCGTGCGGGCCCTGAAGAAAGCAGCTGCCAAGGCAACCAGGCAGCCTGGCAGGAGGCTATTAGCGCATCACGGGGGCTCTGCCCTGAACGACTCGCACCTCCTTCTTCACGCAGGGTATTTCCTTGGGTTGCCGTGGCAACCTCGGGCGCCAGCTGCATGTTTTCAGGGATTGTGGGCATTCATCTCATCAGAGTAAAATTAGAATGAAAGGTTTTAATCTTCAGCTTGGGAGTTGTTATTTACAGGCAAACGCCTGTGTTGCTTCCAGGGAGATTATTATTAAGCCAGAGAGCAGCCCAGACGCCCAAGGGGGGGCGGGGAGTGGGTGGGGACGAGGTGGGGAGAGGTATGTATGCACAAGCATGTATTTCTGTGTGCATGTAAGAAGCATGTATCTGCGGAGGGAGGAGAGGAACAGCCAACTGGCCACGGGACAAGAGGTACACTAATATCCAAGAAATGGTGGAATAAAACCATTAAAGAAAGGATTTCAAAGGAGGAGAAAAATGACATGACAATTTTTTTTTTTAAAGAATTATTTTAAACAATTAAAAGGAATGGTTGAATTGCCCCACACTGAGCGCCAAGCCAGCCATGGCGAGTTGTCCCATTCCAAGGAGAGGATGCTTCTGTTGGACAGACAGGCACATCTGGGTGCACTTGGTGCCCGCCAGATCATGTGCTGGAAAATGTAGAACTCACCGCTGTTCTGGCCATGGTGCAAGGCTAGTCTAGAGAAAAGAAGAATTAGGGGTGACGTGATAGCAGTATTCCAGTATTTGAGAGGCTGCCACAAAGAAGAGGAGATTAACTTATTCTCCAAAGCACCGAAAGGGAAGACGAGAAACAATAGTTGGAAACTCATCAAGGAGAGAAGCAACCTGGAATTAAAGAGAAACTTCTTAACAGTGAGGACGATTGACCAGTGGGACAGCTTCGCCTTCAGAAATTGTGGGCATCACTGGAGGTTTTTAAGAAGAGACTGGAGAGTCACTTGTCTGAGATGGTATAGTTGCTCCTGCTTGAGCAGGGGGCTGGACTAGAAGACCTCCAAGGTCCCTTCCAGCTCATTCATTCTATTCTAAGAAAGGCAAAGGGGTGGGTGAGGGTTGCCGTCACAAGTGCCACACAGGCAGAGCTGTAACCCAGGAGGTTGGGCTGCAGGTACAGGTGCCTCTAATTGGGAGGAGCATTTCTGTTGCTAAGCAAGGTTCAATGAACCATGCCCAATTTTACAAACTTTTTTTGCCATGAGTGTTAAGCGAATCCCTTCAGCTGTTAAGGGGATCATAAGGTTTGATTTGGGCTTGGCTAGTCTAAAGAAAAGAAGACTTAGAGGAGACAGGAGAGCAGTCTTCCAATATTCGAGGGGCTGCCACAGAGAGGAGGGGGTCAGGCTATTTTCCAAGGCACCCGAAGGCCAGACAAGGAATAATGGATGGAAACTGATAAAAGGAGAGATTCAACCTGGAAATAAGGAGAAACTTTCTGACAGGGAGAACAATCAACCAATAGAACAGAAATTGCCTTCGGACGTTGTAGGAGCTTCATCACTGCAGGCTTTCTAGAAGAGGCTGGACTGCCCTTTGTCAGAAATGGTGTAGGGTCTCCTCCTTGGGACAGGGGTGGGACTAGATGACCTACAAAGTCCCTTCCAACTCTGATTATCTGTAAATTGGATGGGCGCCTAAAGCAAAGGCTCTGGCTTATTCTTCTCAGCTGCAGATGAACCTGAAGTGGAAGAACAGCCACGGAGTTCCCTACGGACTGGCCCAGGGAGTCGGAAGAGTCTGCGAAGTCATAGCCCCAAGGACGGCGAAGCCCGGGGTAGGTTATGGGGCTGGGCCAGGGGTGGTCTTTGGCTTCTTTCCCCTCCTTTGTCCAGCAACTCCTTCTCACCCCTGTTTGCTCTGCGCACCCCCGTCCCATCCAGGGGAGAGTGACCATATCCCCTCTCTGTGGATCAGAGGTCCCCAAACTTGGCAACTTTAAGACTTGTGGACTTCAACTCCCAGAATTCTCCAGCCAGCTTTGCTGGCTGGAGAATTCTGGGAGTTGAAGTCCACATGTTTTAAAGTTGCCAAGTTTGGGGACTCCTGCTATAAATAGAGGTTTGGGGGAACGTTGATCAAATGCAATGCCACCACAACAATGGTGTTCACATGCTTTGCAATGACCGGAGAGCTTTGTCTCACACACACACACACACACACACACACACACACACACACCTCCTACAAATTTTGTGATCGCATGGACTGTAGCTACAATATCTTGAGTGGCTCAACAGCTGCCTGCCGCTTGTCTTAGTGGAGAACATCTGGAACTTTCCCTGGGCCACCTGGACTTTCTCGCACGCTGGTCTCCGCCTCTTCCCTCCTCTTCCTTAATCTGAGCAATCAACAGGTTACTTTGGAGGGGCTCTGGATTTGCCTCATTGAGGAGGGGGTCGGGCAAGAAAAACCGCAGAGGTTTGTTCCGATTCTGGATTCCTGTGTCCAGCCTTGGCTCTCTCCAAGCTCTGGCTGATGCCAAGAAGACACTGGCTTCAGACCGAGTGCGATGAAACTGGGGCATGGCACGAAAGCAGCACAACCGAAGAACAGGTCTAACTCCCCATTATTGCTCCAACTTTGCCCTCAAATGTCCCCACATTTACTAGAAGTCCTGGAGCAAAGCTCTCACACACTCCTTCAGAACTCTCTGGTTGGGAGGAGTCCAATAAGCCAGGTTAGCCACACAGTAACCAGGGCCAGCAGTCCAGCAAGCCAGGTTAGCCACACAGTAACCAGGGTCAGCAGTGCAGTAAGCCAGGTTAGCCACACAGTAACCAGGGCCAGCAGTGCAGTAAGCCAGGTTAGCCACACAGGAACCAGGGTCAGCAGTGCAGTAAGCCAGGTTAGCCACACAAGAACCAGGGCCAGCAGTCCAGTAAGCCACGTTAGCCACATAGCAACCAGGGCCAGCAGTCCAGTAAGCCAGGTTAGCCATACAGTAACCAGGGTCAGCAGTCCAGTAAGCCAGGTTAGCCACATAGCAACCAGGGTCAGCAGTCCAGCAAGCCAGGTTAGCCACACAAGAACCAGGGTCAGCAGTGCAGTAAGCCAGGTTAGCCACACAAGAACCAGGGCCAGCAGTCCAGTAAGCCAGGTTAGCCACATAACAACCAGGGCCAGCAGTCCAGCAAGCCAGGTTAGCCACATAGCAACCAGGGCCAGCAGTCCAGTAAGCCACGTTAGCCACATAGCAACCAGGGCCAGCAGTCCAGTAAGCCACGTTAGCCACATAGCAACCAGGGCCAGCAGTGCAGTAAGCCACGTTAGCCACATAGCAACCAGGGTCAGCAGTGCAGTAAGCCAGGTTAGCCACACAGTAACCAGGGCCAGCAGTCCAGCAAGCCAGGTTAGCCACACAGGAACCAAGGCCAGGAGTGCAGTAAGCCAGGTTAGCCACACAGCAACCAGGGCCAGCAGTCCAGCAAGCCAGGTTAGCCACATAGCAACCAGGGCCAGAAGTCCAGCAAACCGGGCAAACTGGGCAAGCCCCACAGGAGAGAGTACAGCAGTCTTCAGGCACTGGCTGCACAGATTCAATGCTTGTTCCCGACACATGTCCCTCCGCACAGTGTATCCTTAAGTCTCAGTCCCCAGGTGTGCCTCGTGAAAGGGGGCGGGTGCTCTCCTCCCTCACAGCCGGCTCAGTTTGCGTTGGTCTCGCCTTCTCTCTTCCCTCCTTGCTCTCGGATCAGGAGGGGGTGGTCCTTGCTCTTCTCCTGAGCTCTGTCTCTCCTGCTCCTCCTGAAAAGCCTTGCCCAGACCGACTCTCTTGCCCTCCCCGGTTTCCTCCAAGGCCAACAGAGCTACCCTTCTCAATCTCTGCCAGCTCTTGTCTCAGCTCATTCTGATTCTGGGGAAGTTGAAGTCCACCAGGCTTAAAGTTGCCAAGGTTGGAGACCCCTGGTCCAGATGGAGCTCTGGGGGGGACCTGTTGCTCCCATCCCTGCAAGAATCCCCCGTCTTTTCCACAGGCTCTGCTGAAGCTGCCGAGATGTCCGGCCGTTTAGCTCCTGGAGAACGCCAAGCAGGAGATGGAACGTCCCTTCCAGAGACCCCCAACCCCCAAATGGTGAGAGCCACACTCTTGAAGGCCCAGCCTAAGCAGTGGGCTGCGGTGGGATGTGGGGTGGGGGAGAAGGGTCAGCAGTGAACCGGGTCTGACGCATGGCTCCCTTCCTTCCTTCCTTCCTTCCTTCCTTCCTTCCTTCCTTCCTTCCTTCCTTCCTTCCTTCCTTCCTTCCTTCCTTCCTCTCACAGATGTCGGCAGTCTACGCCGAACTGGAAAGCCGTCTGACTGCAGGCTTAGGTGGGAAGTTGAGCTGCCTGCCTGTGTGCCGGACATCATCTCTGGCTTCAGAGCCTGCAGGTAACTCCTCCGGTCAGAAGAGCCCAAAAGGCAACTTCGGAGAATTTATTTGGGATGGAATTGGACTTGGAATTTATTAAGGGAAAACCGGAGTTTTTCTCCCTGGTTGCTTGAGGTTCAAGATCAGACGTGAGGGAACTTGCAACCGAGTTGACTTTGTAATACTGTAAAGTCCAAATAAATGCTGGTTTGTAAGTGTTGGAAGAAATGTCCATCCGGGTGCAGTTCCAAGTGGGTAGAAAGACACTGGAAACATGGAGGCTGCTTGGAAGGGTGGCTTTATGGCGAAGCAGAACGACCAAGCTATTTGATTCTGGGTAGCTGACCATATGGAGGGGGGAGTGAGATATAGTTATACCCTCTCTTGGGCCTTGCAAGAAATGTATCCTATTGGTTGAATCTTGCTGGGTGCTGGGGAGGGGGGGAAATTCAGCAGGTTTGGGCTGGTTTGGGCGAACCGGATGTTAAATTTACACCTGGTCCGCCGAACCAGTAGTTGAACCAACCGGCTGGCCCTGCCCACCCTGATCTTCCCCTCCCAGGAGTCTCCACGTGGCCCATTTTGGATGCAGGTAAGTGCAGGGTCTGCATGGAGGCTCTGGGAGGGCGAAAAATGAGCCTTCCGGAAGTCTGGAAATGGGCCTGTTTCCAGCTTCCAGAGGGTCTCCGGACCCTGAGGGAGGCCAGTTTTGCCCTCCCGGAGGCCTCTGAACCTTGGTAGGCCACCCCTACCATGTCCGTGCCCACCCACCAGCTGGACAGCAAACCAGTTGCTGGGATTTTTGAATCCCACCCCTGGCTGAGTGGTGTAATGAAGGGGCTTTGGGCAATTCCTATTATGGCTTAATAATGGCTTGGTCCTGGTTTGGATCTTGAGTGAGGGCTAATCCTATCACCCTGGAGCTGAAGGTCTTTTATCTTGTAGACAAGATGTCCTTTGTCTTTCTGGGGCTATTAACAAAGATGGGGGTTGCTTTCCAAGAGGTATAATATTCTGCCTTTTTAATGTTTCCTAGAATATTTCATTCTCCTATGAGAGGGGTGGGTGCTAACTTTCTAGAATAGAATCGCTGCCTTTAAAATTCAGTTAAATCCAAACATCTTCATCATAAATGCAGTGTTGAGGTTCATCCAGCAGAGAAAGTACCATCCTTTTCCCCCAAAAAAAGGTAACACTGAAAGTCAGAAAGAAATGTCATCACTTTCTGTGTGCCACAGGTGGCACGCAGAGCCATTTGTGCCAGCATGTGAGCCGCAGGCAAACTTACCTCACTGGGCCTACATGCGCCTCACAGCTGATTTTTGGCTGGTTTGAGGCCTTTTTCAGCCTCCCAGAGGCTTGAAAAAGCCTCTGCAGGCTTTGCAGGATGAACGGGCCTATTATTCGTCCTGCAAAGCCTGCAGAGACTTTTTCAAGCCTCTGGGAGGCCAAAAAGGCCTCAAACCAGCCAAAAAATATCAGCTGTGAAGCGCACTGCAGGTAAGGGAGTGGTGGTGGGGGATTGTGCAGACATGTGCAGGGGGTGGGGTGGGGTCTCACACATCGCCTTCTGGGTGCTGTCACGCAAGCACGCAAGCCCCAATTGTTCGCCACTACTGTCCTAGAATATGGTTCTACTGTTTTATCTGCCATTTATCTTCAAAACTGTTTGTCATCTTCTCCCGTAACCCTGGAAAGGAGCCGTTACGAGGTGCTACCAGCCGGGCCAGCTGTGTTAGTTTATGTTGGTAAAAAAAAAAAAACCAGAAGGAATCTGGTACCACCTTTTTCCAACTGACACCCTGCATTAAATTTTAATAAAATGTGTCCTTCCGAAAAGGTGCAACCAGAATCTTTCTGACTGAATGAGATCCGTGGTTGGTAGAGGCCAAAAGGCCTGGTGCGGGGAGGCAAAAGTTGGCACGTTGTGGTGCAGATGGCTGCGTGTCTCTTCCTTATTTTCCGCAGGTACACGAAAATCAGGATTAACTATTTCCTGGCAGAATGATCCTGCCCTGCAGCCTTGCTATTACCGCTCGCCTGGTGGCCTCCCTTCCCCCTGCAGCACAGACTCGAACCCCTACGTCAGCCTGGACAGCAGCCCGGCCTTGTCGCCCAGGCTGAGCCCCCTGTCTTGCCGGCGGAAGCTCTTCACCTTCTCGCGGCCGCCACGCAGCCGGGATACGGACCGCTTCCTGGATGCACTGAGCGAGCAGCTAGGCCATCGCATCACCCTGGTGGATGACTTCCTGGTGCCGGAGAACGATTACGAGGAGGTGGGAGGCAGTCTGAGATCAGTTAGTCCGTTTACTTTATTGTCATTGCACCTCCTATAATGAAATCAAACGCCATCTTCAGTGCACATTGTGTCCATGAAAATAAACACAAACACACACCTTTCACACTCCGCACATTGAATTGAAAACCCCCAATACTGCACCAACACTGCACTCTACAGTAGAATTCAAGAGAGCTACTGCTCTGGGATAGAAACTGTTTTTCAGCCTATTTGTCCTTGTTTTTATTATTATCCTGTACCGTCTGCCAGATGGTAATAGTTAAAAAAAAGGGTGTGTGTGTGCCCAGGATGAGGTGGATCTTTGAGGATGTTTTGAACTTTCTGAAGGCAGTGAGAGCTATAAAGCTCTTCCAAAGAGGGGAGAGGGCAACCCAGGATCCTCTGGGCAATGAGATTAACCCTCTGGAGTGCTTTCCTTCTCTGCCACTGTGCAATTGGCAAACCACACAGAGGTGCAGTAAGTTAAGATACTCTCTGTGGTGCAGCGGTAGAAGGTCACCAGCAGTTTTTCATTCAGTGGTTGTTTCCTGAGAAGTCCCAGGTAGTATAATCTCTGCTGGGCCCTTTTGACCAGGGCTGCAATGTGAGCCCCACAGGTCAGGTCCTCTTTTAGGGTAACACCCAGAAACTTAAAACTGGCCACTTGCTCCACTCGGTCTCCATTGATAGGGCTGGAGGTCTGATCTGTTCCTTCTTTAGTCCACTATCAGCTCCTTGGTCTTATTGGTGTTGAGGACCAAGTTATTGTCTCCACACCACAAAAGCAACCGGTCCACCTCATCTCAGTAGACAGACTCATCCCCTCCCCAGAGATGAACAGAGTTGGAAGGGACCTTGGAGGTCATCTGGTCCAACCCCCCCGCCCAAGCAGGAGACCCTACACGATTTCTGAAAGATGGCAGCCCAGTCTCTTCTTGAAAGCCTCCAGTGATGAAGCTCCCACAACTTCTGAAGGCAAGAGGTTCTTCTCTAGCCAAAAGGGGCTGCATAGAAGGGGCTGCAGGGAGGGGGCTCCTTCCCTGGGGGTGGGGGGGGGTGGGGGGCTGCTTGAATCCTTCCTTTCCTTGGGATGAAAAGTTTGCCCAAGGCGAAAGTTCCAAAGTGATTCTCTCCCCACTTGTTTCGCATGTCTAAGCAAGATCAGGTAGTCCTTGACTTACAACAGTTCGTTTAGTGATTGTTCAAAGTTACAATGGCACTGACAAAAAGGGACTTACATGACACTTTTTCACTCTTACGACCATTGCAGCATGATTGAAATTCAGATTGCTGGCAACCGATTCGTATTTATGACGGTTGCAATGTCCCAAGGTCATGTGTGATGATCTTTGGGAACCTTCTGGTGAGCAAAGTCAACGGGGAAGCCAGATTCACCCCTCAACGGCGTTGACTAACACAACCCCTCCAGGGATTCACTTAGCGGTGGCAAGAGAGGTCGTAAAATGGGACACAACGTTAACTTAACAATGATCTCGCTTAGCAACAAGACGTTTGGGCTTAATGGGGCCCATAGGTTGAAGGTTCCCTGTGATGCGAGCCTTGATATCGCTAAAAAGTAATTGAAAGCGGCTACCGAATAAGAATGCTAGAGTTGGAAGTGACCTTGGAGATCTTCTAGTCCAGGGGTCTGCTATCTTGGCAACTTTACGACTTGTGGACTTCAACTCCCAGGATTCCTCAGCCAGCACATGAGGAATTGTGGACTTCAGCTCCCAGGATTCCTCAGCCAGCACATGGTGGCTGAGGAATTCTGGGAGTTGAAGTCCACAAGTCATAAAGTTGCCAAGGTTGCAGACCCCTGTTCTCAGGGGTGGGCTTCAAAAATGTTAGCCACGGGTTCTCTGCCCAGTTGCTGGGTGGGCGTGGCCATGGTGGGCGTGGCCTAGTCGGCCTCCTGCACCACGGTGTGTGTGTGGGGGTTGCCCTCACTGGGCTCCTGAGGCTTTCCTCGAGCCTCCAGGAAGGCAAAACCGGCCTCCCTGGGTCTGGAGGCTTTCTGGAAGCCGGAAACTAGCCCATTTCCAGCCTTCCCAACTTCCGGGAGGCCCATTTTTCGCCCTCCCTGAGCTTCTGCACATGCCCTGCACTTACCTGCATCCAAAACAGGCCACATGGGGACTCCTGGGAGGGGAAGGGTGGGTGGGGCCAGCCAGGAGTGGGACTTGGGGGTTCTCTGAACTGCACAGAAGTTTAGCTAGGGGCTCTCCCGAACCCCCCCGAACCCCCAGCAGCAGGGGTGGGATTCAGTTTTTTTAATAACCGGTTCTGTGGGTGTGGCTTAGTTGGTGGGCATGGCTTAGTTGGTGGGCGTGGCTTGGTGGTCATATGACTGGATGGATATGGCTTGGTGGTCATGTTACTGGCTGGGCGTGGCCAACTCAACATCACTCACATTGAGGCACACATCTCTTCGCCTGGCCTCTCATGACTGTGGGGATGCTGCAACTGTCGTAAGTGTGAAAAATGGTCATAAGTCACTTTTTTCAGTGTCATTGTAACTTTGAATGGTCCCTCCACACAAGCAAAGTACCAGCAAAGGAGGAAAAAAAAAACCTCCAGAGAAGTTCCAGAGACAGGAAGTCTAGTCCTGCCAAGAATGTAATAAGGGTTAATGGAGAGGCAGTTTCTGTAATCAACCCCAGAATGTTTCCTTCCAGCCTTCCTTACAGGATTAGGCCAGTAATTTCCTCTAACAACCGGTTCTCCGAACTGCTTAGAATGTTAACATCCGGTTTTAGCGAATAGGTGCGAACTGGTAGAATCCCACCCCTGCCCAGCAGCCCAGCCCAGCCTGTTCTAGACTACTACAGGAACCCTTAATGCCATTATGGACAAATAGTCTTCCAGCCTTTCTTGAAAACAGCACAAATGAAACAGGAATGCCCCCACAGGCTGGAAAATGAGGCTGGCCCTGCTTGTCTCTTTTATCATTCTTGTTTCTTGTATTTCAGCATTTATTGCACCAGGAATTGGCAGGTGGTGCCTTTGTGTCTGGCTTTCTGATTTCCCAGCACCTGTGAACCAGCCACAAGTTCCACACCCACGCACCGCCCTTCGAACACTCCTGCAGAAATGAGAACGTTTGCTAAAGCCCCCCAAAAGACTGTTCTGTAAAGATCTGTGTGGCCTCAGTTCCCTCCTGAACACAGATTTCCGTGGGCATCACCTTGAAAACTTGGGCTGAGCTAGTTAGTGCTGGGATGGGAGGCCACTGAGTAGTCCTAGAGCTGTAAGCGAATCTGGGAAGAAGAAAAATAGCAATTACAATAGCACTTAGACTTATGTACCATTTCACAGTGCTTTCCAGCCCACTGTAAGCAGTTTGCAGACTCAGCCTCTTGCCCCCAACCATCTGGGTCCTCATTTTACCCACCTTGGAAGGATGGAAGTCTGAGTCAACCTGGAGCCTGGTGAGATTTGAACTGCCAAATTGCAGTCAGCCAGCAGTCAGCAGAAGCAGCCTGCAGTACTGCACTCTAACCACTGTACCACCACAAAAAATATTCCAGGGGCCCATCTTTCATAGGAAACTCCAAGATCTGCAGAGTTGTGGCCCTGGGGTCACTCTCTCATCTTGAAAGAGCCTTTCCTTTCTCCTTTTCTTTTCTTTTCCTCTCCTCTCCTTTCTTTTCCTTCCTTTCCTTTCCTTTCTCTTTTCCCTTCCTTTCCTTTACTATCCTATCTTCTTTCCTTTCCTTTCCTTTCTCTTTTCCTTTCTTTTCCTTCCTTTCCTTTCCTTTCCTTTCCTTTCCTTTCCTTTCCTTCTTTCCTTTCCTTTCTGTTTTCCTTTCCTTTCCTTTCACTTTTGCTTTCCTTCTTTCCTTTCCTTCCCTTCTTTCCTTTCCTTTCTCTTTTCCTTTCCTTTCTTTTCCTTCCTTTCCTTTCCTTTCTCTTTTCCTTCCTTTCCTTCCCTTTCTCTTTTCCTTCCCTTTCCTTCTTCCCTTTCGTTTCTCTTTTCCCTTCCTTTCCTATCCTTTCTTCTTTCCTTTCCTTTCTCTTTTCCTTCCTCCTTCCCTTTCTCCTTCCCTTCCCTTCATTTCCCTTCATTTTTGTTTTCACTGTGTTTCAACAGTGTCAGTTGATGCAACAGAGATTGTCAACTCTAGCTAATGCCAAACAAGACAAGAGATCCTGGCTTGAATCCCTCCATCATTTAACAAATTACAAAAGATGGGTGTGTGTGTGTGTGTGTGTGTGACAAACCATTCTGCAAAGCACCAAAAGGCAAGATAAAAAACCATGATTGGAAACTAAGCAAGGAGAGAGCAGCCCGGAATTAGGGAGAAATTTCCTGACAGTGAGAACAATCAGCCAGTGGAACAGCTTCCTTCCAGAAGCTGTGGATGCTCCGTCACTGGAGCCATTTGTCTGAAATGGTAGAAGATCACTTGAGCAGGGGGTTGGACTAGAAGACCTCTAAGACCCTTCCAGCTCTGTTATTCCATGTTTTGTGTTCTATGTCTGTAGAGCTATTTGTCTGCAATGGTGTAGGATCTCCTGCTTGGGTAGATGATTGGACTAGATGACCTCCAAGGTCTCGTCCAACTCTGTTATTCTGTATAAGAGAGGCAGACTTTGTATATGAGAAGAAAATCAGGTTTTATGCAAGACGCCTTTTGTCAGGAATCTACTTATGGCAATGTATTTATGGGACCAGTTGTAACAACTTTTCAGTTTGGCAGTTTGGAGCCATCTGTGTGTTAGTAAACATCAAAAGGAAGAGAAAAGCAACAGGGGGAAAGCCAAATGTGTCTTTATTTTGTTTACTGAAACATAAAACGCCACTTGAAAGGCTCTGTGATTAACAGATGGAAAGAGAATTAAAATACAGACACAAGGCTGAAATATTTCACAAGCCAAGTTGGAAGGATCTGCAGGCCAAAATGATCCATTAAAGCAAGGATCTCCAACCTTAGCAATTTTAAGACAATTGTAAGACTTGTGGACTTCAACACCCAGAATTCCCTGGCTGGATGGAGAATTCTATGAGTTAAAATCCACAAGTGTTAAAGTTGTCAAGGTTGGAGGCCCCTGCTCTAAAGAACCAGAGTATAAACTTGGCACCTTAGGTGTTGGGTGGTCTATTGGGGACCACACTTTGAATATGGAAGGGACTTGGACCTATTTCAAAAAGGAATTTTGCAAACTTGAAGTGGGGGGTCTTAAGCATCTACAGGCCTTTTAAAAATCCCCTTCAGCTTCCAATAATACAACAACAACAACAACCCTCAACTTGATTTTGGCCCTTTCTGTTCTGAAGGCCAGAAGAAGATGCTGTATGTTCCACCTGGGAAAATGGCAGTTCCTCTCCAGAGTGAATCAGAGGTGTCCACAGGACATGGTCAAAAAGTCAAGATGTGGCCCCAACTATGATTGACGCATGTAGTACACATCAAAAGCCGGCAGAGCTTCAAACACACCATTGTGGTCACCATCTCGACTTTCTGATCTCAGGTTGTGGAAACCTCAGGGGGAATTAAGCAGGTATCTCAAAGGACTTCAGAGGACAGGGAAGCCTCTTCCAGGTAGACATCTCTTGGGATCTGGGACAAATCTCCATGGCCAACTCATCATGGCCAACTCATCATGGCCAACTCATCATGGCCAACTCGCCATGGCCAACTCATCATGGCCAACTCATGGCCAACTCATGGCCAACTCGCCATGGCCAACTCATCATGGCCAACTCACCATGGCCAACTCACCATGGCCAACTCACTACAGCCAACTCGCCACGGGACAGTTTGCCATGAGGAACAAGAGTTATATGAATACCAAAGAAATGGTGGGGTATCATCATTAAAGAAAGGATGCCAAAGGAGGGACAAAATGAAATGAGAATGATAAAAACTAAAATAATTTTTAAATAATTTTAAATAATTAAATTGAACTGTTGTATTGTTCCGCAGTGAGTTGTCCCACAGTGAGATGGCCATGGCGAGTTGTCCTGTGGCAAGTTAGCCATGGAAAATTGGCCATGGAAAATTAGCCATAGAGAGCAGGGGGGAGACGCCTTCTCCTGGCCCTCTTAATGTGCCCACCAGATGCCAACTTGCCAGGGTTGGCATAAGAGTTACCCTCCCCCCCCACCCACGGACTCTGTCCAACCAATAAAACATTTGATGGCTTAAGGTGAACCACATACTAACCACATTTTGATCATGATTGGTTTTCCATTGCAACCCCAGCCATACATCAGCCAACCTTATATTTGGTGATGTGGGGTGCAAACCAGCCCATGGGGGGGGCGGGGGGGGCAAGGAACTCCACAGACTGATAGCTCTGAAAATAACCATCCTTTCTGAGGGTGAAGACGGGAGGTGGCCTTTGTTTATCGAATACGTTTGTCCCCTTTTCCTAGAGACAGGTGTGTGCTCCCTCCACACCTGTCCAAATGGTACGATGTGCTTGTGAAGTTGGGATGCCCTTGTGCCTCACCTGCCCATCTCTGCTGTTCTCTCCCCAGATGAGTTTCCACGATGACCAGGGCAGCTACATGGCCAATGACCGGAGCAGTGCCAGCGACGGCTTGAGCAGCAGTGAAGGGAGTTCTCTGACCTACTCCATTTTGTCAGACCACCTCCCACCGCCTCCGATCAGCCCACCCCCCAGACCTCCGCAGTTCCGTGACCCCCAGAAAGAGCCCAGGGCCATGGAGGCAGCCCAAAATGCTCCCTCCGGCCCCCACCACACAGCCCAGCTCCCCCTCCCTCCTCCCCCTCCTCCCCCTCCTCCCCTCCCTCCCCCAATGCCCTGTCTGCCCCCTCCAATGCTACAAGGAAGCGTTCACCGCAGGAGTGAGTCCAGCCACATGAGCGTTAAGCGGCTGCGCTGGGAGCAGGTGGAGAACTCGGAAGGCACCATCTGGGGCCAGGTAGGATCAGAGCCTCAACGGAGGTGCAAGTGTAGGAGGAGGAATGGCAGGACTGGGTGGGAGGTGGAGTGAAAAGAGGAACCAGCCTCGAATTCCCACATAGCCACAAGCAATTCCGCCTCCCCTTGAGTGCTGTTGACCCTTCACCAGCCACACGCTGGCCATTAGTTGAGAAGATTTTTGCACGTAGGCAATAAAATCAGCTTAATTGAACCTTCATGTGTGGACCTGGTCTTTCCTGCCTGACTGCAAGACCGCCTCTCCTCCCACCTGGCCTCTGCTTTGTGGAAATCCTTTCTGTTAGCCACTCTAAAAAGACCACAGAAATATTTTATGAATTGGTACACTGAGCTTTCCGCTCTGCCTGACGAAAAAGCCTTGAAGTGTGTACACCAATGGTGGGATTCAATTTTTTTTTTTACTACCAGTTCTACGGGCGTGGCTTGGTGGGCGTGGCAGGGGAAGGTTACAGCAAAATCCCCATTCCTTCCCCACCCCACCAACCTGCTTTCCAGCTCCGTTCTCCTGTGCAGGGCAACCAAAGGACATCCAGCCAATCAGCTGGGACTCGATGGGAGGCGGAGAAGAGATGGGGTTGGTGGGCCAGTCAGAGGTGGGATTGGCCGGTTCTCAGAACTACTCAAAATTTCCGCTACCGGCTCTCCAGAACTGGCCAGAACGGCTGAATCCCACCTCTGGCGTACACCCTGCAACAACCTATGCCAGTTTAATTATTTGTTTGTTTGTCAAACAAGATAACAAGTATAGGTATGAAACACAAAGAAGAACAAAAGGAGTAAATACAGCTGAATGGGGACAGTAAGACAGGAACGGTAGGCACGGTGGTGCGCTTATGCACGCCGCCTTTAAGGACCCCTTGGGAATGGGGTGAGGTACACAGTAGACAGTTTGAGGCTGAAGATGCGAGGGTTTGAGGCTGTAACCATGCAGTTGGGTAGGGCATTCCAGTCGTTGACCAGCCTGTGGCTGAAGTCGTATTTTCTGCATTAATTAATTAATTAGTTGACGATATTATTTTGAACAGTGTGCTCAGCTTTCCTTATTCTTTACCCTGTATATTTCTAAAAGGGCACGTATGGTATATTTGGGGCACTGTCCAACCTAGAGGTCTTGGACTGGGAGATGACCCTTTCTGCGGATTGTCTTCCTGTTGCTTTGGAGGGTGGGGGGAGTGTAAAATAAGCAATATTTGCTCCCCCCAAACAGAACTGCTTATTTCAATTGCGTGCCTGGCCATTTGGGGAGAGGCAGAGGGGCGGGGGGCTTGTCAGTAACTCCTCCTCCAGGTTCCCTTAATGTCCTTCCTTTGTGGCCTTGGTGCCAACTACTGCTTGGTGGGGGTGGAGCGGGGGGGCAGGAGCTTTGGTGCAAAGTGCTGGGCTAACTGGGCAATCGGCCAGGCCCCCCCAGTGCCAAGGGCCTTTTGAAGAGCCAGGGGTCAATTGGGCTCTTGCGGTGACTGCCTCTTCCTTCCTTCCTGGCCTTTAGCTCGGGGAGGATTCGGACTACGACAAGCTAAGTGACATGGTCAAGTACCTGGACCTCGAGCTGCACTTTGGAACCCAGAAGCCAGCGAGTGAGTGTGAGGGTCTCTGGAAAGGGGGCTTGCTTTAGCGAGGGGTAAGAGAAGCAGCTCACCTGGGCATTTCGGGGGGTGGGGGGTGCCGCCACATGCAGCCCCCTCTTACCCGGCCTGGTGTGGGGGTGGGGGGCTGCACACGGGGTGGGGTTGCTTCACTCTGTGGAGCTTCTCCTACGTCTGTGCTGCCCCGGAGACTGTTCCACAAGGCCTTTGCTTGCTGACCTGGGGCAGCAGCATCGCTTTGCTTCCCAGTGGCTCCCGGGGCGCTCTTGGCTTTCTGCTGGAGATTTCTGCTGGCTGACACTCGCTTCCTTTTAACCCCATTGCGCCTCAGATCTAGGCCAAATCCGCTGGTATGTGGGTCACAGCTGGGCATTGAGTGGGCGGGCAGGAGAATTGCCAAGACTTTTGCTCCAATGCTCCCAGGGGGAGGGAAGAGTGGGGGAGCCACCCATACATTTGCAAAGCATGCAAAGCAGGTGGATGCCGAAATCCCCCCCTCCCTCCCACGGCTCCTCGGTGGGGCCATCTGGGCTCTCCAGATACGATAAGAAGCGTCAGCTCCCATAACGCCAGCCTTTGCTCTGGCCGTCCTGGAGGGATAACCCAGTCTTATGAGGAGAGGTTGGGAAAGCCCCTTTCTGCAGTTCGGCGGATGGGATGTCCATCATGCCAGGGACCCTTACAATCCCTTGCAAGGGACAGGGCTAGTTGAAGAGGCAGTAAGTTCAGGGGTGGAAGGCTACCGGTTCGGCCCGGTTCTATAGAACCGGTAGCTCAGAAGAGCAGCTGACGCCGAACAGGTTTGCTGCGATGATCTTCTTGTTGTCCGTTTGGCCCACCTGCCCAGGCTCTTACCTGTCCTTTATTTCCTGCTTTTTCAACCTCAGCTGCTTTGCGCGGCACGGCTGAGGTTGAAAAAGCAGGAAAGAAGAGGATTTTCAAACGCTGCGCACCCGCGCACCGCACTTGTCAGCTGTCCGGGTGGCACGGCTGATGATTTTTCCCCAAATGCTGTACACGCGTGCGCAGCACTCTCACCGAACCGGTTGTAACACCGGTTGAATCCCACCCCTGAATCGGTTCAGGCTCACCTGTAGCCAGAGAAGCTGATGGGGTCACACTGGCCACTTGTGTGCTCTCCCACCCCGCCTACACAACCTTCCTGACAGGCTGGTTGTTTGTAGAAAAATGGGGGTAGAAAATATAATGCTTTGAGCTCCAGGAAATCACTAACTTCTTTCTTGGGGCCTTCAAGTCAATTTTTGACTCCCGGTGTCTGCCTGGACTGGTCAGATAACAGATAATCAGAGTTAGAAGGGACCTTGTAGGTCATCTAGTCCAACCCCCCACCCAAATGGGAGACCCTACAACATTTCTGACAAATGGCAGTCCAGTCCCTTCTTGAAAGCCTCCAGTGATGGCGCTCCCACAACTTCCGAGGGCAACTTCTGTTCCCTGGGTTGATTGTTCTCCCTGTCAGTTTCTTTGTCAAGGTTTTTCAGGAGTGGTTTGGGACTGAGAGGGTGCCTTGTAACCACTGCACTAAACTGGTTCTCTAACTAATAACTGAATAAATACATTTGGCTATAATCATTATTCCCACATGAAGAGAGATCCTGAAGATGAAAGGGACTTCCTTATGGCTGTTGGGAAGTTCATGGCTCACCAGTTTTAGGATACCCCTCAGCCAGCAGTGCTTGGGATCCCCTTTGTAGCTCTTGGAAGACCACAAAGACCACAACCATCCTCACCATCCAGAACTGGTTTTCAAAGGTAGACTGCCTCTAAGCTTGGAGGTGGATTATTGTGCCCGGTGCTAAGTTTCCCTTTTGAGCCTCAGACTCGGGCTGGTCATAACCACAGGGATGTTGGGCAGAAGATTCTGGGTGGGCCAATTGGGGAATCCAAGTGAAGAGGTTTAGGCTGAGAGAAGTGAAGATGAGGAGTCTTCCCCCCAAGAAGCAAGGAGGAATTAGGGGGTGCTGATGCTGGCTGGGCCTGAGATGTCCTGAATATCTCGTGCCTTTGACTTAGAGATTCCTTCTTCTCCTGCGATGTTGTGGGTGCCCACCAGGGATTTTCAGGGTGTCCAAATGCATGCCATGCCAGTCCTACAGCTTCATATTTTTTTTCCTCCTTCCCAAGGCCTCTTGAACCCTCTCCTTATCTCACATTCAATCTTGCAGTTTCTCTTCCAGAACCAAGCGCCTTGCCGGAGCCCCTTAAAAAAAAGCACCTGGTTGAGATTCTGTCCCACAAAAAGGCCTACAACACAGGTGAGTAACAGCCAGCGGGCCAGGACAGGAGGGTGCGGAGAAGACCTCGGGAGCAATGGACCTTTGCCCAAGACGGGAGGAGGGGGTGTCCACGGGTGTGGTCAAACAGATCGAGGGGATGTGCTTCCCATAAAGAAAACGGGGTGCTTGGATTGCCCCACTGCAGCCTCCGTCCCACCATCTTCCTAACTAAACTCTACAGTTACCAACACTATCCCAAACTCCTGGAGGAAAGGTAAGGTGTCAGTCAGAGGGTTGGAAGCGACCTTAGAAGTCTTCTAGACCAACCTTCTGCCCAGGGCGGGAATCCTCATGCCACTCTGGACAAATGGCCCTCTAGTCATTTCTGGGAAACCTTTGATGATAAACTCAAAGGATAAACAGGTCTGTGGCAGAAAGTATCATCGCCCTCAGAATATCATTTGGGCAGGGGGGACCATTGAGACCTTGTGCTGCCTTGCTGGATGGAGGGTGGGTGGGAATCCTTGTGGTCTTGGCCGGTCCCGGCCGAGAAACCAAAGCCGCTTCGGCAAAGTTCACCCCAGCGTCCTGGCTGACGCCTTCTCGTCCTCCGGCCAGCCATCTTGATTGCGCACCTCAAGCTCTCCCACATCGAGCTGCGCCAGATCCTCCTGAGCATGGAGAGTGACCGCCTGGAAGCCACGCACATCAAGCAGCTGCTGCTCTTTGCACCCGACGCCGAGGAGGTGCAGCGTTTCCACAGCTACCAGGGCGACCCCAGCAAGCTGAGTGAGCCGGACCAGTTTATCCTGCAGGTGAGTCTGAGTGAAATGCCGGGATGCGATGAAAAGTCTCTGTGGGGGTTGAGAGGTGTGAGAGGTCCAATTTGGTGGGGGGGGCGGGTCCAGGGGTGGCGCAAAAGTGTTTAGCAGCCCCTGAAAAGTCTGAGGATGGGCGCCTTGAGCCACGGTGGCATAGTGGTTAGCATGCAGTACTGCAGGCGCCTTCTGCTGCCTGCCAGCTGCCACCAATTCTGCAGTTCGAATTTCGCCAGGCTCAAGGTTGACTCTGCCTTCCCTCCTTCCCAGGTGGGTAAAATGAGGACCCAGATTGTGGGGGCAAATAGACTGACTCTGTATACTGCTTAGAGAGGGCTGTAAAAGCTCTGTGAAGCGGTATATAAGTCTAAGTCAGGGGTGTCAAACTTGATTTCACACAGGCAAAGTACCAGCAAAGGAGGGGAAATAAACTCCAGAGAAGTTCCTGAGACAGGAAGTCTAGTCCTGCCAAGAATGTAATAAGGATTAACGGAGAGGCAGTTTCTGTAAGCAACCCCAGATTGTTTCCTTCCTGCCTTCCTTACAGGATTAGGCCAGTAATTTCTTCTAACAACCGGTTCTCCAAACTGCTTAGAATGTTAACAACCGGTTCTAGCAAATAGGTCCGAACTGGTAGAATCCCACCTCTGGGCCAGGGTGAGTGTGGCCAAGGTGGGCAGCCACTCATGTTGGGTGCACCTGTGGTGGCTTGAGCACTCTGCCAGTGAAAAGGGACTCCCAAGCTCCGTTTTTGGCTTCAATGACCTCCTGCAACCCTCAGTCAGAGGCAGAGGCATCGCGGGCCGGTCCTTCGCTATTTCCAGGGCAGCCCCGTGGCCTAGATCTAAGCACCCAACGGGTCAGATCCAGCCCTCCAGGCCTTGAGTTTGACACCCTTGGTCTAAGTGCTATTGGTATTGTCCGTGGAAAACCTCTTTGGGGTGATTGGTGTTGGAGTAACCCAATTCACCAACCCAAGGATAAACCAAGATGAATGTGGGGCTCTAGCAAATGTGGCGCAGGCTGTGTTGGACAAGACGTGTTTGTTTAACAAGCATATGTATAAACAAAACAGTCCTTGTGCTAGCAGGACGCACTTAAGAAGGCCATCTAAAGACTTCATGAGCAGATTTATAGACCACAATGAGACTCACTAGGCTAAATGGGAGTTGGGTAGCTAAAAGGCACCTGGCCAGAATCACCCCTCCAGTTAACCTCAAAACCAGAGGTGGCATTCAGCTGGTTCTGACCAGTTCTCGAGAACCGGTAGTGGAAACTTTTGAGTAGTTCGGAGACCCAGCCAATCCCACCTCTAACTGGCCCCGCCAACCCCATCTCTTCTCCACCTCCCGTTGAGTCCCAGCTGATCGGCTGGGTCTTTTTTGGCTGCCCTGCCCAGGAGAACGGAGCTGGAAAGCAGGTTAGTCGGGTGGGGAAGGAAGGGGGATTTTGCAGTATCCTTCCCCTGCCAAGCCCACCAAACCACGCCCACAGAACCGGCATTAAAAAATTTTGAATCCCACCACTGCTCAAAATACCCTGAGTTAATTGCCAAAAAAGCCAATGCAATCCTAGGCTACGTTAAGAGAAGGAGAGAATCAAGGTCACAGGAAGTGCGGGTGGGAGGGTGAGTGGGTGGGTTGGGCAGGGGATTGGACTAGATGATCTACAAGGTCCCTTCCAACTCTGTTAATCTAAGATACAGTTTATTGCCAATAATTGGGGAATTGATAAAAGTATTAGTACCGCATTATAAAGCCTTAGTAATAAAAAAATTTAAAATATTGCACCTAGTTTTGGTCACCCCGGTATAAAAAAAAGAGGCTGAGACTCTAGAAAGAGGGCAGAGAAGAGCAACCAAGATGATGAGGGGAACTGGAGGCTCAAACATACGATGGACGGTTGCAGGAACTGGGCCTGGCTAGTCTAGTAAAGAGAAGGACCAGGGGAGACAGGAGAGCAGTGCTCCAATATTTGAGGGGCTGCCACAGAGAGGAAGGGGATCACCCTGTTTTGCAACATGGAACAGCCAATGTGTCAAGTTTAGCCCCTCATTTAAACATCTGAACTAGCTGCATTGTGCCTCTTGTAAATTGATGCCCGGATGAATGTCAGAGCAGATTAACCCTTGATGTAACCCTAGGAGAAAGTCTAAGCGGGGTTCCCCCAATCCATCCTTGGCTCAGCTTTTGCTACCCTGCCTTTTTGACGCACCACTGTGGACATCGTTAAAAGTGTTGATCTTTGCCGGAATTCCTGGACGAGGAACCTCAAGGAGAACAATCAGATTGGAAGAGACGATGGGAGCTCTTGGGTGGTCCAAGGAAGAGATTTGGGCAATTGTTCAAGGTGTGGCCTGCAGGACTTTCATGTTTTTTTTTTTTAATATGCAGCTGTTAGAAAAGGAAGAAGAATCCTTTGCAGGCCATGAATTCACTACATATGGTCAGGGTCATCTTCTTACCAGCTAGAGTTTCATTCCTAGAAGAGTGAAATATTTTAGGGAATATTAAAAAGGCAGAATATTATACTTCTCCTAAAAGAGAAATAGAAATCTTAAGGGAGACAGAAACACAGAATGAAGACCCAGATATCCCTGCCTCCAGCAGATATTGGGTGCCATTGGGAAGGACTGGGCCAGCCTATCTACAAAACAGGATCTTCAGCTCAGTGGTGGGATTCAAATTGTTTTTCCAGTGGATTGGTGGACATGGCTTGGTGGGCCTGCTTTGCCTAACGCTGGCGCACAGCTTTCCCCACACCAGCTGAGACCTGCAGCGCCAGTCAGCTGAGAGGATAAAGAAGAGAAGAGCGCAGGGGCGGCTGGGAGGGCCAATTAGTCCAGGGATTTTTTCCTCCTGGTCCAAACTGGTAGCATTCCACCACTGCTTCAGCTCCAGGATGCTGGGATTAAGACATGACCCTTCAGGACATAATCTATCAGCAGAGCTCACTGCATTACAAAATCACCTGAGGACATGGCACCATCCAGCAACTTCAACTAAACTTATCTCAGACAACCTCAGCTATGACTCCTGCATAACTCCATGGGAGTCTGACAGCAGCCAATAGAATACATTTCTTGCACAGGAACAGGAAGCTCAAGGGCAAGGCCCAAGACCGGATATAAATAATCAATCTCCACTCTATGTGTTCAGCTGCCCACGACCTCAAAACCCAGGTGGTCCTGTCCACCTATAAACCATCTTTCCAATCCCCCTCCATGTTTCCGGTGTTTTTGTCCCCACTTGGAACTGAACCAGGTGGATATTTCTTCCAACAGGTTCAAGCAAGGTTACGAAATGTCCTGAGGGCAAAATGTCATCCTTGTGCTCCAGACTCCCAGAATTGCCTGTTACCATCTCAAGGAGCGTGTGGATCTTTAGGCCGCCTCCGGTGTGACGGTCTTCCTTTGTCCCTTCTTTTCCTTCTCTCCCAGATGCTTTTGGTGCCTGAATATAAAACCCGCCTGTGCAGCCTTCACTTCAAGACAACCCTGCAGGAGAAGGCAGAGGAGATTACGGCCAGCTGTGAGTGCATCTATAATGCTTCCCTGGAACTGAAGAACAGCAAGAAACTGGCCAAAATATTGGAGGTTGGTCAAACAACGTTCTTGTTCCTAGTAGTGGCCACCAGAGGGCCACCGTTCCCTTTTACTCAGCCACCTGTTGGCAGTTCCCAGACTTTCAAGGCACAGAGTCCCACTGGCTGCCTCTTCTTCGAACTTCTGCTGTCTGTCTGTCTGTCTGTCTGTCTGTCTCTGTGTGTTTCTCCTCCTCCCTCCCTCTCTCCCTCTCTTTCTCCCACCTTCTCCCTCCCTCTTTCCCTCTCCCCCCTCTCTGTGTCTTTCTCCCTCCCTCCCCTCCCTCATTCTCTCTCTCTCTCCCTCCCTTTCTCTCCCTCTCTCTCTCCCCCACCCTCTCCCTCCCTCTCTTTCCCACCCCTGACATCTGCATGATGCTGCTAGCAATTCTTTGTAGCTCTCCTTATTTTCCTTTCACTTCTTTTATCTCTAAAACTCCTGATTTTTCTACAAGGAAGTGAAGAGAGGGTTGTTCTAACAGAGTCCTCCTGAGGGAGGCCCCTCTCATCTCTTGGCCTTCAACTCCTCCCACCCCCAGCAGAGGCCAGGTGGGTGGAGAAGATGCCAGTTGGAGGCCAAGCGCCTTGTAGCTCAGCTCTGTTGTCTCCTGCAGACAGGTAACCATGGCAGTGGAGGGGATGCTGAAGGGTTGCTTAGGTGGGGAGGTTGGCCCTTCCCCACAAGGAGGGGAGCCCATGGAGGGCTAGAATTCTGGGTAGGGGGTTTCCTATGGTCCTGGTTTCTTCCTGCCCGCTCTCACCATGGTTATGGGTCCTGTGTTTTAGTCCTGCCTGTTGGGCAATCCCTGCAGCCTCCAGAGATGCTTCTATAAAGTAAAAGGGAGGTTGATGGAACTGCTGCCCTTATTTGTGGGGACTGGGCTGTGCTTACTCCCTCTAACATGCAGGATAAACCACACGGCCCCAGAGGGCCCAATGCCTTGTACAAAAAAGCCATTCGGAGCCAAAATCAGGGAGGGGCTTCTGTTTTTCCCCTCCTGTTCAAAACATCCTCAAAGATCCATCTCATCCTGGGCACCCCCTTTTTTTAAAACGATTACCATCCGGCAGACGGTACAGGATAATAATAAAAACAAGGACAAATAGGCTGAAAAACAGCTTCTATCCCAGGGGAGTCGCTCTGTTGAATTCCACTGTATATAGTGCAGTGTTGGTGCAGTGTTGGGGGTTTTCAACTCAATTGTATAGAACGTGAAGGATGTGTGTTTGTGTTTATTTTCCATGATCACGATGGGCACTGAAGATGGTTTTGGATTTCGTTGTATGAGGTGCAATGACAATAAAGTAAACTAAACTGAACTAAACTAGAGTTATCGCCTCTCTTTATACAATCCTCGGTTGTATAAACAGAGGCATAGAATCAAAATCATGGGAAGTGTTAGTACCCCTTTATAAAGTAAGGCCACACCTGGAATACAGCATTCCAGTTTTGGTCACCACATTACAAAAAAGAGGTTGAGACTTTGGAAAAAGTTCAGAGAAGAGCAGCTAAGATGATCAAAGGCCCGGAGACGAAAACATAAGAAGAATGGTTGTAGGAATAGGACATGGCTAGTCTAGAGAAAAGAAGGACTACGGGTGACATGGTAGTACTATTCCAGTATTTGAGGGGCTGCCCCAAAGAAGAGTGAGGGGGTCAAGCTATTTTCCATAGCGCCAGAAGGGCAGGACAAGAAACAATGGATGGAAACGAATCAAGGAGAGACGCAACCTGGAATTCAGGAGAAACTTCCTCCCAGGAAGGACAATTAACCAGTGGAAGGGCTTGCCTTCAGAAGTTGGGAGTGCTTCCATCACTGGAGGGCTTTTAAGAAGAGACTCAACAGCCACCTCTCTGAAATGGTATGGGGTCTCCCGCTTGAGACGGGGGCTGGACCAGAAGACCTCCAGCTGTATTTTGATGGACTGCAACCCCTCAAAGCCATCTCCCTTTGAAGAGAAGCCACCCTGCAGCTTCAGAACATGCATTAACCAGGAACCAGAGTTGGCCCCCAGGGCACAGGCTCCAAATGGCACCTTGCACCCACTCAAAACGCCATAAAGGACACCTGGTTCACAGCTCCCTCCTTGGCTGGCTATCAATTAACTCAGGGTTAGCAGAGGAGACGTGCTGCTTGGCCAGCCCTGAGGCTCTCTGTCCTCATTAGTTCAGTGGACATGGAGTTCCCCTGAGCGGTTCACGTGCATGGCATGGAATCTGACCGGGCTCTCTAGCGGTGGACTCAGCGAAGGGACTCCTGGTCTGGTCTTTCTTCAGTGCCTTCTGAACCTGGGCCAGCTACTGAGGATTCCCAGAAAGCGATGGCATCCTTTGGAGGCTTGTATGGAAGCGTGAAGCGGGGAACCAACCCCCTGGGGCCCTCTGGATGTAGAGGGACATGCTGCCCTGCCCCCTCCTCCCAGAACCTCCTCTATGAGTGATCCACCAGGCCTTCCAAGCATCTACTGAGCAACCGCTTGGATTCACACAACATCTTGTGTTGTGTTGAGACTCTAGAAAGGGTGCAGAGAAGAGCAACCAGGAGGATTAGGGGACTGGAGGTTAAAACATACAATGAATGATCGTGGGAACTGGGCATAGTGAAGAGGAGGCCCAGGGGAGACAGGAGAGCAGTCTTCCAATATTTGAGGGGCCTCCACAGAGAGGAGGAAGGGGTCAAGCTATTTTCCAAGGCACCCGAAGGCCAGACAAGAAACAATGGATGGAAACTGATCAAGGAGAGATTCAACCTCGAAATAAGGAGGAATTATTCTGACAGGGAGAACAATCAATCCATGGAACAGAAGTTGCCCTTGGAAGTTGTGGGAGCTTCATCCCTGGAGGTTTTCAAGAAGCGACTGGACTGCCATCTGTCAGAAATGGTATAGGGCCTCCTGCTTGGGCAGGGGGTTGGACTAGATAACCTACAAGGTCCCTTCCAACACTATTAATCTGTAAAAAATCTTGAGGGTTGTTCTGCATCACGCCCCCAAAATATGCTACCTTGGCCAAACTAAGAAGGGTAGCAGCCTGCACTGCTGACCCCTCTTCTGCCTTGGGAAGAAAGCAAACAAGGATTCTGCCCACGCCAGAAGTGGTGGCAGTGTTGACAGGAGAGAAACTGTCTCAGCCAGGATTGGGGCTCCCCCACTGCCAGCCTCGATCCAAGAACCGGTCACCAACAACCACGCTCTCTGCTCCACTCCCAGGGGCCAAAGACAGAGGGGGAGGGGAAGGTTTGGGGTCCTTCTCTCCACCCTGGAAAAACCCGTTTGCTTCCCTAAGTGTCACTCAATGCACCCCCAGTGAAGATGGCAGTGTGGCACTACAGGGGTGAGAGCTGCAGAAAACTGGGGAAAGTCTGCCAGCTTTCCCGTAGGGATGCAGTCTGTGTGAGCTGCATCTGATTTTATAAAAATTTTTGGCCACCGTTGTGAAGTGAATCCAGCTTCCCCATTGCCTGTGTATGCCAGAGTTGGCTTGCTGTCAGGATTCCAGCAATCACCCGAATTAAATCATGATTCTCGAGCCAAGCTTCAACCAACTTCCATGGATTCATTAGAGGCGACATACCGGCACTGCCCTGTATGAAGCCAACTCTGGCATATGTCATTTACAGTCCCCTGTGACCCTGTTCCCCCCCTCCCTCCCCCCTGGGTGTCTCATAAACCAGACTCTCCAGTTGAGCACCTTCACAGGCTCATCACGTTCCAGCATTCACATTCTCCAATTAAATATATTCGCGTGGAAAAGCTCTGGTAGTCTAGTTACAATCTTTTAAAGTTAAAGAGTTGGAATGTACTTTCGCTTTCAAACACTTCACTGCTCTCCCAAATTTCTTTCCTCCCCCCTGCCCTTTTTTTTTAATGCAACTACTAAAACAGGCCTAGGAATGTTTTATGAGTTGACCTTGTGCTTGTTGGAAGCTGGCTGGCAAGGTGGCAAGGTCCCATGACCCCAGGTTAGGGTTAGGGTTAGGGTTGCTGCAACTGTTGAAACACATGCCAATTCCCAAGCGCCCAAATCTCAATCACATGACCACAGGGATGTTGTGACGGTCTTAAGTGTAAGGGCCAATCTTAAGACACTTTTTTTTCCAGCACTGTTTGTAATTTCGAACCATTGATAAATGAATGCTTGGACTAGACTACCTGTAGCTTCTCTTTGATCTAGGAATGGTCTTCACTGTCCCTTGCCTCCTCCCACAGTTGAAGGAGGGTCATGCTGTGTAGTTTTATCCTCACAAAACACAACCTGGGATTCCGTAGAGATTCTCCGTCCTCCAGGTCGTGGTTGTCCCAAAGGGGCGTTTTTCAGGAGGCAGATGGACTTTCTGTTTTGTTTTGTTTTCTTTTGAAGACGTTTCGCTTCTCATCCAAGAAGCTTCTTCAGGTTTGACTGGATGGTGGGGAAGGGAAGGATTTATACTCCTTGCAGGCAGCTGGTCATTTGCATCCTTTTTAGTGGGTCCTTTGGAGGTTTATCTGTATTCTCAGGGTTACCTGAGTGATGCTCCTATATAAACCCTTCCATTCTCCACTATCCTGTCAGACCTGCAGAAGCTTCTTGGATGAGAAGCAAAACGTCTTAAAAACAACAACAACAAGAAGAAAGTCCAGTTGCCTCCTGAAAAAAGCACCTTTGGGACCACCATGGCCTGGATGACTGAGAATCTCTACAGACTTTTAGCTAAACAATCTGGGATGAACACTCTTGGAATGGTGTGGAAGTAGGAATGGAAAAAATACCAGACTACAGCAACCAGAAGCACCACTCAGGTGACCCCAGGGATACAAGTAAACCTTCAACTGGCCTCAACAACCCTCTAAAAGGATGCAAATGACCAGCTGTCTGCAAGGAATATAAATCCTTCCCTTCCCCACCATCCAGACAGAGCTGAGGAAGCTTCTTGGATGAGAAGCGAAATGTCTTCAAAAGAAAAAACAAGGAAGTCCAGCTGCCTCCTGAAAAAAAAATGCACGTTTGGGACACAACCTGGGTTGTGTGGATGTGCTCAGCCTTATATTAGCCATCTGTGATTCAGCCTGCACGTTGTGCAAGCTTGCATGGTGAGTTCTTGGCATGGTGTGTCATGCAAACTCCTGACAGTTCGATTGTGTAAGCCACAACTGACTGATTTTGTGAAAATTCACAGTATTTCCCTCCGTCCTTTGCATGAGTGCAGCCCTCCAGGCAAAAAGGAAAGGCACAGTGCAACCTGGAGTGAGCAACAGATACAGAGGATAGACTAGATGGCCACCGAGTCTCTTTACAGTTCCGATCCTTCTGGGGCAGGAGAATCATCCCAGGCAGGACGTCCAGCCCGCTTCGTTTCTAGTGTGTAAAAGTCTGCGTAGAGGTAGCCTCTCGTGGCTGGGCTTTTGGGTAGGCTGAGTGACAGGCCCAAATCCTGTGCGTGCGATGTATACAGCAGGTCTCTATCTGTTGTGTGAACCAGGACGGAATCCTGTTAATTCAGCACCAACAGACAGGGCAGAAATGGGAGCTAATGGATGGTTTTCTCTGATCTGTGGTTCACCAGAAACTCTCTTTACAGTTTGTGCTGGCCATGGGCAACTACCTAAACCATGGGCAACCCCAAACCAACAAAACAACCAGCTTTAAAATCAACTTCCTCACAGAGGTAAGTGGCCTCCAAACCTGGCTAGATGGATGCTCTCCTTGGGTTAAAGAGGGGACTTTGATTTATGTGTCATCCAGCTTTTAGCAACCCACATCCTCTCCTCCAGACCTTCTCCTTCAGGTCTCTCAGGGGTGCATCCATCGCTGTTGTAACAGGGGTGGGATTCAAATTGTGCTACCACCGGTTCGGTGGGCGTGACTTGGTGGGCATGCTTTGCACGTGAAGAGGTGTTGCTACTGACCTCCTCCGGCACCCCTGCGCTCTCCCTGGGTCTTCAACAGCTGACGCGCGGCAATCCGCTGTGCCGCGCGATGGAGCTGAGCATCAAAAGCAGGAAATAAAGGTCAGTCTGGAGCCTGGGTGGCTAGGTGGGCCCAGCAGCTGATCGTTGGAGCAAACTGGTTCGCTCCCAGATGATCTTCGAAGCTACTGGTTCGGCCGAACCGGGAAGAACCGGTAGAATCCCACCCCTGTGTTATAACCCAGACCATCTCTTCTACTGCTGGTTGTCCTCCTTTTTTCCCCCTCTTTCCTTCCCCCTTTCCCCCCTTTAGGGCTTTCTCCAGAGAGCAAAGTCTTTGCGTAAGGATGCAAGAAAGGGGTGAACCAAACAGGTTAAATTTCTCTCAGGCCCTCCACTTTAATTAATATTCATATTCCTCCAATGACTAGACTAGTCACGTCTGTGCAAAATCCAGATACACTGTGCTCTTTATTGGTCTATTGCACTGGTATCAAACTCAAGGCCCATGGACCAGAACCGGCCTGTGAGGTGCTTAGATCTGGCCCAGGGGGCTGACCTGGAAATAATAAAGGACCAGCCCGCGGTGCCTCTGCCAGCCAAAATGGGGCACAGGGGCCTCCTTGTGCCCCGTTTTGGCTCGCAGAATGCTGCAAGAAGCCGTCCAGGTAAAAAATAGGGTGTGGGGGGACCTCAGGAGGGGCCCCCCGCCGCCCTTTTCCCTGGCAGATTGCTGCAGGAGCCCTTCTAAGCTGAAATCCTGCAGGATTCAGAGGTGACTCGGAGCAGAGGGAGCCTGTGAAAAACATCAAGGTGCTTCCTTTGATTCGAGAGTCACGGCTGCAGAGGTGGCCTTCAGCAGGTTCTGACCAGTTCTGGAGAACCGGTAGCAGATATTTTGAATAGTTCGGAGAATTGGCCAGTACCACCCCTGACTGGAGTTTTTACAGCGTCCTTTCCCCTGCCACGCCCACCAAGCCACGCCCACAGAACCGGTAGTAAAACAAAATTGAATCCCACCACTGCGTGGCTGCTCCCTTGACTTTCTTGGGTTAATCTTGTAACTTCAAATAGTTGAATGCAACTCTTAAAGCCGCTGCATCCTCTTTTCAGCCACTTTCAGCCTAGACACAATCAGGCGACTTTAATGAATGATCCAGGCAGGCGCTGGGCTCTCAACAGTTCCAAAGCACGTTTTCCAAATCGTTTCCAAATTGCTGAATTACTGCCTGGTGATTTACATTAGAGGCCATGTTCCCCTACGGGTTTGCAAAATGGTTTGCGGAAGCTGAATGCATGTTCTTGGCAGCTTGAAGAAAACCTTGTTCTTTTTTCACTCGGGGAAAAAGGGGGATTTGTCAATGAGTGTGGAAGGGCTTAATTTTCCAGGTTTCTGCCTTCTTCCTTCTTGGGCCAATTCGTGGCAAACTACTTATAGGGAGATTTGCTCTCAGAGGGTCATCTTGAACTTGTGTCTGATCCTTTCTGAAAATTGGGTCCGATTATTGTCTTGGAAAGCACCAAATTCGCTGCTTCCTGTAGTAGCCATCAGGGCAGGAGGATGGGGGGCATCAGGCCTTGGATCCCTGCTAGCCTTCTCAGTCAGCCTGATGGAGAAATCTCTTCTCCCAGTATCAAAGCCGTGTATTGTTGGGTGTAGGACTAGGGATAATTTTTTGTTATTTAAAGAAGTTGTCCCTAATTATCGTTCTGCCAAAAATTGCACAGTGGTAACCTCTCCTTTTCTGCTAAAATGCTGTTCGGCCCCTGGATCCAGCCAGCTTTAAAACCCTAGAACCTAGAATAAAGGAGACAAGAAGAGAAGCAACCCAGAAGCAAGGAGAAAATTTCCAGACAGTTAGGACAATTAACCAGTGGAACGGTTTCCCTCCAGAAGTTGTAGGTGCTCCAACCCTGGAGGTTTTTAAGAAGAAACTAGACAGCTGCTAGGGACACGGTGGCTCAGGGACTAAGACGCTGAGCTTGTCGATCAGAAAGGTTGGCAGTTCGGCGGTTTGAATCCCTAGTGCTGTGTAATGGAGTGAGCTCCTGTTGCTTCTCCCAGCTTCTGCCAACCTAGCGCATTGAAAGCAGGTAAAAATGCAAGTAGAAAAATAGGGACCACTTTGGTGGGAAGGGAACAGCGTTTTGTGCTCCTTCGGAGTTTAATCCTGCCGGGCCACATGACCACAGAGACGTCTTCGGACAGCGCTGGCTCTTCTTCAGCTTTGAAACAGAGATGAGCACCACCCCCTAGAGCTGGAAACGACTGACACGTAGGTGCGAGGGGAACCTTTACGTTTAAGACAGCCACTTGTCTGAAATGGTATAAGATCTCCTGCTCGAGCCCCTAGGGGGTTGAACTGGAAGATTTTCAAGCTTTCTTCCAACTCTGTTATTCTGTATTCCGAGTTAATGTATGTGAGACGGGCAGCCATGAACATCTAATAAATCTAAGGCTCTTAAACTGAATCAGTGATGTAGAAGGCTCCACCAGGTCTCTTGGGACAGCTGTGTCATGGGAACCCAAGCAGCTGCTCTGCTTTGCAAAGAGCTTTTGAGGATTGCTGTTACAGAACCCACTTATGAACCCCAACTGGTAGCAGAGAAAGTTGACCAGGGTAACAAATGAAAATAATGAGGCTGGCTTAGCTTTGCTGTGTGAACCCAACAATTATGAGCAAGCGTGTTCATTTTCTGAAGAATCTTTTCTGCTGCAATGATGGGCCGTGTTTTTGAGCTGACTAACAACCAGCACAGTATGGCTGGAATTACTCCGTCACTCATCAGTATTGCTTTTCTCTTTTGACTTTCTTCCAGCTGAACACAACGAAAACAGTCGATGGGAAATCCACGTTTCTGCATATTCTTGCCAAATCACTTAGCCAACATTTCCCAGAGCTCCTGGGCTTTGCCAGGGATTTGCCCACAGTGCCACATGCTGCCAAAGGTAAATCACAAAGGATGGGCCTTTTTTCCCCTGACATCACTTGGTTTAGAGGGAAACAGGGATGGGAAGAATCTGTGGGTCTCCCAGTTCTGTCCATTTACCTACTATTAAAACTCTTGTTCCCATAATCCTTTACTGGGTAAAATGATGCATTGTAGGGCAATGGCTTTTGAACCGAAGGACCTCAAATAGACTAACTTGAAGAATGCGTCCAAAACCTGAGACCCATGGGCCCTTGTGGAATTGGAATTTGGCAAATGTTATACAGCATTTTGTGACAAAAATTACCTTAAAACAGTTTGTAAAAAAGTATGATATGCTATAAAATATTTCCAGTGCTGATGTTTAATGTGGTATGTACTTCAAGATGGACTTGCTTCAGGGCAGATCGATTTCTGAATAACAATAGCAATAGCACTTAGACTTTATTTACTGCCCCATAGTGCTTTTCAGCAAGTGTCTCCAACCTTGGCAACTTTAAGACTTGTGGACTTCAAATCCCAGAATTCCCCAACAAGCATAGCTTGTTTAATACACTGGTCTGGTGTCAGGCCTGCCTCTGCTTAGGTTCTTAGGAAAGAAACACCCTCGACTCCATTTGGTTGAACTGATAGGTTCTTTTACTAAGGTTAAGTGGCTGCAGTGAAAGAAAGGCTAGATCTGAATATTTCTGTGCAAAGGTTACAATTTTCCCCTTTCCATGCTCTCCCTGACCAGTTTGTCATTGTCCAAGAGGCCTCTAATCTTGGCAACTTTAACCCTTAGGGACTTCCTTCTCCAGCCAGCATATTCCCCCAACAACCTGGGTCCTCATTTTATTGACCTTGGAAGGTTGGAAGGCTGAATCATACGGGCTCACTTGCAGAATGCACCCAAAATCTGGGAGTCATGACCCCTGTGGAGTTTGGCAAACTTCATACAATATTTTATGACATAAACATTATCATAAACACTTCATGGCATAATACAGAAGGTCAAAAATAATTTCCTGTGCTGTTGTTTGACTGTGCTGTACAATTCAACGCAGGTTAATTTCAAGGCAGTTCCAGTTCTGAGTTTATCCCAACCTTTGCAACCCAGGCAGGATATTAGAAGCCTCATCATTGTTGAAGGCAATTTAGAAATATCTCCAGAAGGATGACTCAACAGGTCACATGTAGTCTAGTTCATTTTCAGCCTTCTAACTCAGATGGAGAAAAAGGGGGAAAAAAAACCCAGCTGAATTTACAAAGAGAAGTCGCCTGAAATCGAAGAAGCTTCACAGGCTTAATCATAGAAGCTATTTTCACAGGATACACAGGATCTGCCCAAAGTGTCTTGTGAGAAAGAAAAAACCAACAATCCATTCATAGTTTCACCCAAAAAAGTTTGGGAATGTTACCCATTGCGTAGACAGACCATGCAATAGGGGCACTGCTTCTCAACTTTGGCCACTTTAAGACACGGGGGCTGCAACTGATAGCTGGTTGGGGAATTCTGGGAGTTGAAGTCCACGTGTCTTAAAGTGTTGAGAAACACTGCCATAGGGCAACCATTGCACCATCCAATTTGCATAAACAAAATAGGGCCTTTCCATAGTGAGAAACTGAGACTCACCAGAGAGACGCGTCCCAGTGTCTGTCTATGAATCCTCCACCCTGTCTCATCTTAGACATGCCAACATTCCTCCAGCACAATATTCTCAACCATGGCAACCTCAGAAACCATATATGTGCTTGTAAATTCCCCAGGCTGCTTTTTGGGAATTCTGGGAATTGAAGTCCACAGGCCTTAAAGCTGCCGAGATTAAGAAACATTCCTGACAGTGGCAAATAATTTGCTGTCCCCTCCAGTAGGTGACTCTGCCTGCCCCTACTCAGGGACCAGTTTGTCCTGCAGGTGAGTCTGAGTGAGATGCTGGCAAAGTCTGCTGTGGTTGGAGGGGCAGGGGTGGCACAAAAGTGTTTAGCAACCCCTGAAAAGCCTGAGGGCGGATGCACTGAGCTACAGTGGTGCAGTGGTTAGAGTGCAGTACCGCAGGCTACTTCTGCTGACTGCCAACTGCCTGCAATTTGGCAGTTTGAATCCCACCAGGCTCAAGGTTGACTCAGCCTTCCATCATTCCAAGGTGAGTAAAATGAGAACCCAGATTGTTGGGGGGCAAGAGGCTAGTTCTGTAAACCTCCTAGAGAGGGCTGTAAAACCTGGTGAAGCGGTAGATAAGTCCAAGTGCTGTTGCTATTTGTGAAGTGAATCACTGCAGTTGTTAAATTAGTAACCTGGTTGTTAAGTGAATCTGGTTCCCCATTGACTTTGCTTGACAGAAGGTTGCAAAAGGGGATCACACAACCCCCTGGGACACTGCGACCGTCATAAATGTGAGTCAGTTGCCAGCAGTCTGATTTTGATCACGTGATCATGGGGATGCTGTAACAGTCACAAGTGTGAAGTGCTTTGAATGGACACTAAATGGATGGTTTTAAGTCAAGGACTAGCTGTCCTGAGAAGTAAGCAGCCTTTGAGTCTGTTGCTTTTTGCTTAATGGAAGATGGGCGAGTCAGTGAAGAAGGGGTGACATGATAGAAAGAAGAATTAGGAGTGAGCTGACGGCAGCATTCCAATATTTGAGGGGCTGCCTCAAAGAAGGGGGTGTGTGAAATTATTCTCCGAAGCACCAGGACAAGAAACGATGGCTGGAAACCAACCAAAGAGAGAAGCAATCTGGGACTGAGGAGGAAATTCCTAATAGAGGAATTGACCAGTGGAACTTCCTGCCCCTAGAAGTTGTAGATGCTTCATCACTGGAGACTGGACAGTCATTTAACTGAAATGGTACAGGGTCTCCTGCCAGAAGACCTCCAAGGTCAAGGTCCCTTCCAGCTCTGTTCTGTTCTGTTTTATTCTATTCTATATTCCATTCCATTTCATTCTTTCATAATTCTATTCTATTCTATATTCTATTCTATTCCCTCTTCTCTTCTCTTCTCTTCTCTTCTCTTCTCTTCTCTTCTCTTCTCTTCTCTTCTCTTCTCTTCTCCTCTCCTCTCCTCTCCTCTCCTCTCCTCTCCTCTCCTCTCCTCTCCTCTTCTCTTCTCTTCTCTTCTCTTCTATATTCTATTCTATTTTATTCTATTCTATTATTGAGAGATCTTTCCTTGCTTCGCGAAGAAGGTGGTGCAGATGAAGCTGTTGAAATTTCGGACTGTTTTTCCCCCCCTCTCCTTAGTGAATCAGAGAACGTTAACAGCTGACCTCAATGACCTTCATCGCACTGTCCGTGAGATTGAAATCGCCTGCCAGAACATGGTGCCTTCATCACCCGAGGACAGATTTGTGCCTGTGATGGATGTATCCTTTTGCTGAGAAAGCGGGGGGCTTGCTAGAATGGATTCCACAAATGAAGCCATCCACCCACCCACCCCACCCCCTAGAAAAAGAAAAAAGCAAGTTAGATGAAGAGATGGGAGGTCTAGGTCATCTTTGGGTCTTCTGGAGAACCAGAGGAAGTTGAGGGGGGGATGTCACTTGTTGGAAGAAATATTCAGTTAGGTTCAGTTCTGTGAGAGGTAAGAACCGAATTACTCAATACTCACAACACAGGAACAAATCTGGTTCACCATTCAAAGGTTTATTAAAGAAAATAAGCGTTTGCAAACGGGCCTTCAAGTCCCTCCCCAAGTGGACTGGGTACAAGAAGAGCAAGCCTCCATATTCAAGCAATACTTTTTATACCCCTGCCCAGAACACGCCACGCCCAAGAAGCCCCCCCCACACACCCCTTCTTCTCTAGATGCTAAACTATCAACTGGGGTCAGCATGACATTGTTTCCTGTCCTTCAGTGTCTTATCTTATATTTATTGTTGGGGCTTTACCTTGGATGGATGTCCTTATCTTACTTGTTGCCTAGCCCAGGCGGATCTTCCTGTTTTCCAAGAGGACTCTAACAATGCATCATGTACTTGGAGCTGAACACATTTTAGGTTATAGGGTGGGGGTTTATGCAGAGAGAGAGAGAAAGAGGATGTTAACAAGAAGCATCAGAAAGAGCAAAAGAGAATTATAAAAGAGTAACTTATAATTTTTCCCTCAGTTCCAAGTGGGGAGAAAGACACTGGAAACATGGAGGATACTTGGAAGGATGGTTTAATGGAGCAGAACCATTAAGCACATGGTCCTGGTGCAACTGACCACATGGAGTGGAGAGAGATGTATATTTATACCCTCTCTTGAGCCTTGCCTTTGAGCTTCCTGTTCCTGTGGCAAGGGCAGGTATCCTATTGGTTGTCAGACTCCCAGAGGGCTATGCAGCTAAACTTGTAAGCTGTCTGTGTCCCAGGCTTGGTTGAATCTTGTTGGGTTATGTAATGAAGGGGCTTTGGGCAATTCCTATGGTGGCTTAATAATGGCTTTGTCCTTGTTTGGATCTGAGTGAGGGGTAATCCCATCACCCTGGAGCTGGAGATCTTTTGTCTTGTAGATAAGATGTCCTTTGTCTTTCTGGGGCTGTTAACAAAAGTAGGGGGCGCTTTCCAAGAGCACGTTTCTCCTTTTCTCATCCAGGGGGGTGTAATATTCTGCCTTTGTAATATTTCCTAGAATATTTCATTCTTCTAGGAAGAGCGGTGGGTGCTAAGTTTCTTCGCACTGGAATGGACGGGCCCAGATTTCAGGGACCAAAATGGAGAGATGGTGGTGGGAGGCTTCTTGAGGGGTGGGGGGTGGGCAAACACTTCTCATTCCTATTATAAAATGGCTGTTTTATATCTGGAAACAGAAACTTTAATCTCCCAGAGTCCTTCCGTTCCCCTTGCCACATTTATCATCCACCAAACTCCACTAAATGATTCTAAGACACATCTGGGCTGAAATTTCTTTATTTTTTTTTTCCCAGGCTGGTGTTGAAAATATCTATCCTTCATTGGAGGGGTGGTGGTGGTGTGGATGAATGTTTCCCAAATTCCTAATTTTGTAACCAAATTATGGTGGCGTGAATAGTGAGAGGCGTCACTAATTGGGAGCTGGAGGATAGTTGAATGAGGTTAGAATCTCTGCTCTTTCCCGTCTCCCCTGGGAGGGTCGGCTGCCTTTGCTTGTCCCTCTCTCGCCTCGAGAGCTGCCCCCATTGGAGTGACAGTAGAGGGGCCCATGGCCTGGCGCTGTAGCGAGGGGCCAAATGAGTTGCCATTGACCCTTGTGCAGTGTCGGTGTTGGTATCAGAGAAGCCCCTCTAGAATAATGGATGCTTTTGGAGCTGGGTGATTTGCTTCTTCAAGACAGTTTTGAACTGCCTGGATTTATCCCTACAGTTGTCTTGGCAATTGATTTTCAGATGAGGTTTGCTATTGCCTCCTTCCTAGGGCTGTGAAAGAGTGACCGGCCTAAAATCACCCAGTTGGCTTCATGCCCAAGGTGGGACTGGAATTCTCAGTCTCCCAATTTCTAGCCAGGTGCCTTATAACCACTGCACTAAACTGGCTCTTTTCTTTTCTTACCTGGATAATTAAGAATGTCAGAAGGTGTGAACTGCCATCGGTTTTAGAGTCAGTTTTTCTTCTTGAGGGCAAAAGCCAGCCGGTCCTGTTTGTCCATCCTTAGCAGAGGAGGTATTCAACCGGTTCTGACCGGTTCTATAGAACTGGTAGTGGAAATTTTGAATTGTTCGGAGAACCGGCAAATATCCCCTCTGACTGGCCCCGCCAACCCCATCTATTCTCCGCCTCCCATTGAGTCCCAGCTGATAGGCTGAGTCTTCTTTGGTTGCCCTGCATAGGAGAACAGAGCTGGAAAGCAGGTTAGTGGGGTGGGGAGGGAATGGGGATTTTGCAGAATATCCTTTCCCTGCCATACCCACCAAGCCAAGCCGTGCCCACTAAAGCACGCCCACACAGAACCAGTAGTAAAAATTTTTGAATCCCACCACTGGTCCTTAGCCACCCACTGCAGGCCTTCCTGGAGAGTGCAGATCCCACCGTCCAATCCCTCGATGATCTCCAGCACAAAGCCATGGAAGAATTCAGGAAAGTCTTATCCTTCTTTGGGGAAGACTCCAAAGCCACAACCTCGGAGGACTTTTTTGGCATTTTTGCTGAGTTCATGAGCAAATTTGAGGTGAGCATCCCCAGGATTTTATTCTACTTTAGTTACCCCGTGGTTGGGGCTGTGATCAACGTTTTGTTTTATCACTTGCATTGCTCCTGGAGGATCAGGATTGGGCAGGGGTGTCAAACTCGATTTCATTGAGGGCCACATCAAGGTTGTGTTTGATGGGGGGGTGAGGGGGCATGGCTGGGGTGGGCGTGGCTGGGTAGGCTCGATATCACTTGTGTCAGGGGCATCTGTGGTAGCCAAGTGCTAAGGCAGGACTTCATTCAGACCCTCCCTCCCTCTCATTATAATCTCCTTCCTTCCTTCCTTCCTTCCTTCCTTCCTTCCTTCCTTCCTTCCTTCCTTCCTTCCTTCCTTCCTTCCTTCCTTCCTTCCTTCCTTCCTTCCTTCTCTTCTGTTTCCTTTTGTCTTCATTCTCCTTTCTTCTTCCTTCCCCTCTTCCCTTCTTTTTCCTTCCTTGCTCTCTTCCCATCGTTCTTTCTTTTTCTTTGTCCTTCCTCTTTCCCTTTCTCCTTCTTGCATGCTCAAATGCAAAAGGGGAAAGATTTCTTCTTTCGTTTCTTCCTCCTTCCCCTCTTCCCTTCTTTTTCCTTCCTTGCTCTCTTCCCATTTTCCTTCTTTTTTTTTTTTTGTCTTTCCTCTTTCTTCTTTCCTCTCCCTTCTTGTATGCTCAAATACAAAAGGGGAAACATTTCTCTTTTTGTTTTATTTTTAGTTCGTTTTGCTGGCCCTCTGGCAGCAAAAATGGATCCCGGGAGGAGTTCTGTTTTTGCTGTCAGAGGCCCTATAGGCAGGTCCTTTGCTGTTTCCGGGATGGCCCTGCGAGCCAGATCTAAGCATCCTGGAGCTGGATGCGGCCTTGAGTTAGACATCCCTGGGATAGCGGGTAGACCCCATGTGGCCTAGAACAGGGGCCCCCAACCCCCGGTCCATGGACTGTACCACAGCATGCCAGAAATAGGTCCATGCAAACAAGCAAAGCCCCATCCACGGGATGCAGGCAGCACACGAAACCACGCCCCCTCTGGTCCACGGAAAAACCCCTGTCCACAGAACCGGTCCCTGAGGCGCAAATGGTTGGAGCTCTTCTGGCTTAGAACACGGCTCCATTACTTTTCTTTGAGAAAACCCAAACAGATTTGACTGGGCCAATTTGAGCTTGCGGCCTTTCTAAAGACACCGTGACCACTTGAAACTCCTTGGTTGGGGATTGTCACTTAGACGCCGGCCAGAAAGAGGAGACGGTGGCAGCAAATATGTTGGGTTTTTCCATCTCTTGCGCTGGGCAGTTACACCGGGGATCGCCTCCAAACTTGGCAACTTTGAGATTTGTGGACTTCAACTCCCAGAATTCCTCAGCCAGCTTGGAAGCCCACAAGTCTCAAAGTTGCCAAGTTTGGACACCCCTGAGTTAAACATTTGGGATGGTTTCATAGCCCCCCCCCCCCAAAAAAGGATCCAGCAGGGAAAACTGGGGGGAAGGTTGAGTGGCGGAAGAGCTGTTGGGGAGGACTTTGCACATGCTTGTCCTGGCATTGCCACCCGGTCCTGTGTTCTGTTGCAAAGAGCGTCCTGTGGATCACGTGGCCATTTTTTTGAGAGAAAAGTCTGGAGAAAGGAATGCCCCACACTGATGTCACTGGATCTAGCAATCCTAGATCGGGAAAAGTGACTGCATCGGACGGTGGGATGGATGAAGTTGAGTATGCATAGCCTAAGAAAGAGACCATTGCTACCTCAGCAGCTTCCGAAAGGAGCTCCTGAAGTCATTCCTACCTTCGGGATGATTTGCCTTCAGCGTTTGTAATTTGACCCCCCCCACCTCCTTGGCTTGGATCCTGGATAATTTAGCTGCCTCTGCCGGTTAGACACATTCTTCTTTCTGCCACTCCCCAGTTGAAGTTTGTTTGCAAAATTCTTTTGCTGCTCCTCATGAAAGAAACAGGGAGAAGTCACACACCCCTTTTGCAGGGAATAAGAAGACCACCGGGGGGGTGGCAGGGGATTGAATGATAAGAGCAGGTCTTCTGGAATTGAGGGTGGGTTTCCTCTGACAAGATAGTAATGTTCCAATATTTGAGGGCTTGACACAGAGAGGAGCGGGTTAAGCTATTTTCCAAAGCCCCCGAAGGCCAGACAAGGAAAAATGGATAGAAACTGACTAGAGTGTCATGCCGTGGTTGGAGTCTGACTCCGAGGGAGAGGAGGAACAGCCGACAGGGAGTGGAAGTGTGGCTCTGGAGGTTGTGGAGGAAACTGGGGAAGGGGACCTAGGCCCATCCCCTCTTCATCTTAGGGCACACAGGGAGGAGTGGATAAGGGAGAAATCTGAATAGTGTGGTTTATGGGGGAGGAAGGGGCCCTGATCCCCTTCATGGGCTGCAGCTGTGAGGACTGTTTGAAAGGACAAACTGTGCATGGGACAGTGCTGGAAACAAAGCATGAAATAATTCTAGTCTTTCAGTTCTTATCTGAGTCTGGCATCCTTCCCAGTGTGTGCATTTCGATATCTGTGGACGTCTTCAAGCCCTTATCCTGCCTTGTCTCATTAATTGCTTCAGTGTGTTTTGTGTTGTTTTTTCTATTTATAATTTATAGGTATTTTTAGTTTGAACGACATTTCCTCCTTTTAGCAACTATTTGTGGGAGAGGTTTTTTGTCTCCAGTCAATGATATTTGGACCTTTGAAGCCAAGTTGAAGGTATTAAAGGGACTTCACCTGTTTTTTGTGACTTTGTTGCTTTTGTATCCCACCCGGGGTCATCACAAAAGGAGAGATTCAACCTGGAAATAAGGAGAAAATTTCTGACAGGGAGAACAATCAACCCATGGAACAGAAGTTTCCTTCGGAAGTTGTGGGAGCTTCATCCCTGGAGGCTTTCGAGAAGAGGCTGGACTGCCATCTGTCAGAAATGGTATAGGGTCTCCTGCTTGGGCAGGAGGTTGGACTAGATGACCTACAAGGTCCCTTCCGACTCTGTTAATCTGTATCTGTATCAGTTTGGTGCAGATTGGCCTCCCCTGACTCATTCATCCTCAGCTTGAGCCGTCCTTGACTTGATTGACGGATGGATACAGCAGATTATACTCCGAACTCAGCAAGTGGACGACTTTAACGCCCCGAATTCCTCAGCCAGCCAGACTTTAAGTCTGGAAGTGTTAAAGTGGTCAAATTTAGAGGCCCCAGTACTAGAGGATTATGGGGGGGTGGAGATGGTCCCCTCACCAAAGACAAGATGTCTAACAGCCCAGACTGGACAGCTAAGAGCATCAAATCTCTAAGCCAGCAGTGCATCAAACTTCTTTGATCTTGAAATGTTTGCAGTATCCATGCATGTGGACATGGCCCTGATGAGGGGAACATGTTGTATGCAAAAAGAACAAATGGGTTGGTTGACCCAGTCAAGCAAGCAAGGAGACTTGAACTGGTATGAAGCCATTCTGGTCCGCTTGAGCTTTTGACTCCTTCTCCTCATGTCCTCCAGACTGTCGTGTTTGTAACTGCAGCTTCCACGCTTATTTGGGGGCAAATTGTGGCCCCGGGTGGCAGAAGGCAGCAAGAACCTGGCGTGGCCACCTGCACAAGCCTCAGGCTGGAGACCCCAGAAGCAGAGGGCTATCTGTGGCTCAGACAGCTCATTCAAGCTTGCCTGTGTCTTCTCCGTACACACCTACCATGCAGTGAACTGGAGTGTGTTGAGTTGCCTCCTTCTGGGTTTTCCAGTCCCTACAGATATGAAAATGTGGTGTTGGGTCTTTAAATCTCCTTAATGGCCTAGACCAGGGGAGTCCAACCTTGGCCACTTTAAGACTTGCGGACTTCAATTCCCAGAGTTGAAGTCTGGGAATTGAAGTCCACAAGTCCGGGAGTTGAAGTCCACAAGTCTTCAAATGGCCAAGGTTGGACTCCCCTAGTCTAAATAGATAACCGATAATCAGAGTTGGAAGGGACCTTGTAGGTCATCTAGTCCAACCCCTCTGCCCAAGCAGAAGACCCTACATCATTTCTGACAGATGGCAGTCCAGTCTCTTCTTGAAAGCTTCCAGTGATGAACCTCCCATAACTTCCGAAGGTGACTTCTGTTCCATGGGTTGATTGTTCTCCCTGTCAGAAAATTTCTCCTTATTTCCAGGTTGAATCTCTCCTCGTTCAGTTTCCATCTATTATTCCTTGTCTGACCTTCAGGTGCCTTGGAAAATAGCTTGACCCCCTTCCTCCTCTTTGTGGCAGCCCCTCAAATATTGGAAGGCTGTTCTCCTGTCTCCCCTGGTCCTTCTCTTCACTAGACTAGCCAGGCCCAGTTTCTGTAACCGTTCTTCATATGTTTTAGCCTCCAGTCCGCTAATCATCCTGGTTGCTCTTCTCTTCATTCTTTCTAGAGTCTCAACATCTTTTTTATAGTGTGGTGACCAAACTGGATGCAGTACTCTAGGTGTGGTCTTACTAAGGCTTTACAGAGCGGTATTAGTACCTCACTTGATCTTGATCGGATCTGGTTGTTTGTTTGCTTGCTACCTCCAGCAGGGGTTGAGCTAGAAGACCTCCAAGATCTCTTTCAGCCCTATGATTCTCTTCTCTCTACAGCGGGCCTTCAACGACGTGCAGGCCAGCGAACCCCTGTGCAGCCCGAAGGCGATCCCTCCACTTGCCTGGTGACCGCAGGGTTCAAGAAAGACTGCGGCATGGTGCTTTCGTGCCTCCAGTGTGGCTTCTTCAGGTCCACTCTGGCGGTCGATGGAAAGCAAGTTTCTTCCCAGCTTGGAAGCAGCGTTGCTGGAGACCAGCAGAGGACATGCCTGTGCCCATTTTTATGGAAACTGCCTTCAAAAAAGAGCCGCGGGGGGTGGGGGGGGGGGCAGGTGCAGATTTCTACACACTTCTCTGCACCAGAGACAATTCTTTTTCACAGGGATATTCCGTGGTTGCTAAACTTGAGTGCTAGAATCCAAGGGGTAAAGAGGCCTGGACAAAGCTGCCCCGGTTTTCCTCTGACTTTTCATGGCCTTTCTGGGAACCCCTTTATTCAGGGGTGGGCTTCAGAAAATGTATTGGTTCTCTGCCCGGTTGCTGGGTGGGCGTGGCCATGGTGAGCGTGGCCTAGTCCGCCTCCTACACCATGGTGGGGAGTCCATTTTTGCCCTCCCTGGGCTCCGGGAGGGTGAACAACGGGCCCCACGGGCTCCGGAAGCCTGAAATGGGCTCATTTCTGGCCTTCCAAAGCCCCTGAGAGCAGGGGTGGGATTCAAATTTTTTAACAACTGGTTCTGTTGGAAGTGGCTAGCTGGGCCACTGGTATAGGGCCATGTGACTGGGTGGGCATGGCTTCTTTTTTTTTGCAGCACCCCCCCAGCACTCCATTTTTGGGGCTCCTGGACCTCAGGGAAGCCTCCCAGGGGGGTGTTTACTCCCTGGAAGCTTCCCTGAGCAAGGGGGGGCACACAGCACCACCCCACACTCCGTTTTGGGGGCTTCCTGGCCTCAGGGAAGCTCCTGAGGGGAAGTTTTTGCTCCCAGAAGGCTTCCCTGAGATCTAGGAAGGCAAAAAAATGGAGTGCTGGGAGGAGAGCACGCAGCACCACCACCACCCCCGTGCGCCCCTTTTTGCCTCCTGGGCCTCAGGGAAGCCTCCTGGGTGAAGCAGTAAGACAGCCGGGAGGATTCTGGCAGAGCTGATTGTAAGAACAGCTGATCGTCGGGGGAAAAAAAAGAAATAGCTTAAGGAGTGACTGAGTGGGGGAGAATGCAGTCAGCAATGTCGGGCATGCATGTGATGTCGCACATGTGCAATAAGGACTGACTGGGTGGGGAGGGGAGAGACTGACAGAGAGGGGCGGGGCCAGCCAAGAGCGCAATTTGCCAGCTTCCCGAACTGCACAGAATCGTAACAACCGGTTCTACAGAACCGGTCTGAACCGGTAGAATCCCACCCCTGCCTGGGAGGCCCGTTTTTCACCCTCTCCGAACCTTTTTGAGGGCCCTGCACTTACCTGGGATCCAAAACAGGCTGTGTGGAGACTCCTGGGAGGGGAGGGGAGGGGAAGGGAGGGGTGGGTGGGGCCAGCCAGTCACTGCAACTATCAGTTCGGTGAATTAGATGCATACCTAACATGCGGTTTGTCCGAACTATTACGAACCGGTAGTAACCCATCCCTGCCTTCATTTCAGGGAGCTGTCACTGAGCTTGCGGGTGGCATTTGGGAAGGGTCAATCTGTTCCGGGCTTGCCTGGTGCCCCAAAGGAAAGACGCCATGACAAGAGGAACAGATTTGCTCCCTCTCCTGCCTCCTGCTCTCCAGGTATCCATTTGCAAACGTAGCCAGTGAGTCTTTCGTTCCATTTCAGCTCTCTTGGGAAAATAGGTGACCCACGCAAGCAGGGTGGGGGCTGAAGCCCTCTCTCTAGAGCTGAGTGGCAAAAAAAAAAAAGTGAGGAAGTGCCCTCACCCTACCCAGCATCGGGTGCCTGTTCCACACCGTCTTCTTGTCTGCTGCCTATTGGTCAAACGTCTGGGAGCAGAGTAGCTTATGTTTATGTTTTGTTTACTTGATTTGTTGGGTTGCTATCTCAGAGTTCCTCCAGGAGTTCAAGGCAAGCTTGTGTGAGGAACACTCTTCCCTTCCCCCCCGCAAGCAATGACCCTGTGATGGCCCAGGGTGCCTAGGCAGAAGCAAGCATCCCTGGAGACCTTTATTGCGCTGATTAAAGGCCACACCAGACGGCCCTGCCAGGGTCTGCTAAGACTCCACCCCACATGCCCCTGAAGGCAGCCACCCTCAGTCCAGGGGTGGGATTCCAAGATTTTTACCACCAGTTCGGTGGGAATGGCTTGGTGGGCACTCTTTGCGCACATGCACACACTTTGTGTGTGCATGAAAAACATGCACTTTGTGCAGGCACAGAGGGGTTTTAACTCGCCTCCTGCAAGCTTGCACTCTCCCGGTGACTTTAGCAGCTGCCACGCAGCACTCCGCTGTGCCGCGCAAAGTAGCTGTGCTTCAAAAGCAGGGGATAAAGGTGAGTATGGGAGCCTGGGTGGGCGGGTTGGCCCAACAGCAGAGTGGCGGAGAGAACCGGTTTGGCCTCCGCTGCTCATCGGTGCTACCAGCTCGGCAGAACCAGGCCGAACCGAACCACTGCCTCAGTCCCCCAAAGCCAGTAAACAACAAAAGAAGTCCAAAGAGAAGGTGCAAGCTCACAGGGCAAAGTCCAGTGTTCCTGGGGAGGGACAACCTTCTCCTGAGTAGCCTCCTCTGGGCTTGCCTATGCTCCAGTGGTGGGTTTTGAATTTTTTTCCTACCGGTTTGGTGTGAGCGCACTCTTTGTGTGTGCATGCACAGCGTTTGCAACTCACCTTCTGCTGCAAGCCCTGTGTGTAAAACAACTGACGCGCGACAATCGGCTGTGCGTTGTGAAGCAGCTGAGATTGAAAAGCAGGAAATAAAGCACAGAATAGAGCCGGGGTGGGTGGGAGGGCCCAGCAGCTGATCGTCGGAGCGAACTGGTTGCTCACGGATGACCCTTGGAGCTACCGGTTTGGCCAAACTGGGCCAAAATACCACCACTGCTATGCTCCCTTCTCCGTGCCCTTGGATCAAATGGGGGAGGCAGCTGTTCCTCATCAGAGGGGATCCACTGCCTATCCACACCACTGCCTGTCTGCAGCCGATCCTGCCCCGTGTCTCTGAAGGCAGGCAGCTCGATCGCTTCCCCCAATGCCTGAGGGGACTGGGACAGCCTCATCCTCAACCCCTGGCCTCTCCAAGTATGCTAAAGGAGATGTGCCACCCCAACTTCTCCTCCTTCTTCTCCTCTTCTTCCTCCTCCTCCTCTTTCTCCTCTTCCTTTTCCTCTTCTTCTTCCTCCTCTTCCTCCTCTTCCTCCTCCTCTTCTCCTCCTCCTCCTCCTCTTCCTCCTCCTGCTCCTCCTCTTCCTCCTCCTCCTCTTCTTCCTCTTCCTCCTTCTCTTTTCCTCTTCCTCTTCCTCCTCTTCCTCCTCTTCTTCCTCCTCCTATTTCTCCTCTTGCTCCTCTTCCTCCTCCTCTTCTTCCTCCTCTTCCTGCTCCTCCTCTTCCTCCAAACCAGGCTCCACTGAGCCATGACAGAGAAGGATGTAGAGTAGAAGAGACAGTTTCCAAGAAGTCCATGAGTTTTCATGGGTAAAGGGTGGACTCGGCTCAGTATCCCCCAAGTCTTAGCGGGGTCCATTCAGATCTGCATGGTGGCAAGCTTCTATAGTAGAGAGCAACGTCCCAAAGGTGTTTTTCTTCAAGAGGCAGCTGGATTTCCTGGTTTTTCTTTGAAGATGTTTCGTTTCTCATCCAAGAAGCTTCTTCAGCTCTTCCCCACTATCCTGTCAGAACTGAAGAGGGTTTTCGAATGAGAAGCAAAACGTCTTCAGAGAAAAACCAGTAAGTCCAGTTGCCTCTTTCAAAAAGCACCTTTGGGACAACCATGACCTGGATGATGGAGAATCTCCATAGACATTTAGCAGAGAGCAAGCTCATTGCTCCAGGAAGCCATCAGGCCAGTGAAATGCCCCAATCCATTTGGTTCCCCCCATGGGTGTCCAGCCGAGCCTTTCCCGTAGCCCCTGAGTGGAGATGCTCGGAGCTGGAAATGAACAAAAGGCCTCCTCAGATTGTCAGGGCTCCAACAAATCCACCCTCATTCAAAGCAAAAGTCTCCAGCCAAATCTCAGAAAAGGTAAACCGGTTTATTAGAAACTGCCATGTTGGTGCATGGCTGGATGTAGCCGGTACTCAATCCCATCATCCATTTCCCCCTTGACCCTGGTCTTTCCCCCACCCCCCTGTATGTGACTTCTCCAATGGGACACATCCCTCTCCAAGAGTCATCCATCATGCTCTCCAATAACCTTCTTATGCTCCGACAACTTTGGGCTGCTGAGTTGATTATCTAGGCATTACAAGAATGACTTGTTTTCCCCCACACTCCCTTTTTCTGGCAGCTAAAAAGACCAAAGGAGTCTCTTTTTAGTTGACACAGATATCAGCCCAACATCTCCTGGGCTGTTCCCCCATGGCAGAAGCCCCCTGCCCAGCCGTCCTTGCCTGCCCTTGCAATGAGTAGTAGCAACTTCAGCCTGGCATGGGCGAAACCGAGACCATCAATAATGGGGGCCTTAGTGGGCTCCAACCCACCACTCTTCTTGTTGAAATAAAAATCCCAACCCCACCATTCCTTGCGGAGAGTTCTTCAGGTAAACCCCTTCCTTACCTATTGAACAGGGACATATAAGGGCTTCTCCTCTGCTGTTTATTGTGATGCCTCTCTCACACCCGCCCTCCTTGTTCCATAGGGAACTCGGCTCCCATTTTCAAAGAGCTGGAAGGAAGCATTTCAAGGTTACTTTATGATAACGATGGCAATGATTATCCCTGCTCTGCTCTCCTTGTATCTTTGCAAGGCTGTGCGGCTGGGCAAAGCTCTTCGTTTCCGGACACTATTTTCTCGTGATGTTTTTTTTTTTTCCCAAGGTTGAAGGTTGCCCCCGAGAATTGTGTATAGACGTGAGCGCCGTGTCTCTGTACGAATCTTTATTATGCTATCATGTAATAAAGAACTGTTCTCTCTGTAGCAACACCTGTAAGATGCAAATGGCATCGTTGGGCAATCACGTCCTTTTTACACCTGATCCAAGCCAGCCGTCTGTATGAATGAGGTGATGGTTTATGGGCTGTTTGCTTCTCGACACCATGGTACATTTATCCCGTCCTTGTGGCATAAATTGTGTTGCCCTGCAGTAGATCTTGACGTGCTTCTCTGGCATCACCGGACAGAGTTGCTGTCCTCAGACAAAATATAAGAGCCACGGTGGAGCAGTGGTTGGTGTGCAGTATTGCAGGCTCCTTCTGCTGACTGCCAGCTGCCTGCAAGTTTGAATCTCGCCAGGCTCAAGGTTGACTCAGCCTTCCGTCCTTGTGAGGTGGGTAAAATGAGGACCCAAATTGTTGGGGGCAAGAGGCAGACTCTGTAAACCGCTTAGAGAGGGCTGTAAAAGCACTGTGAAGGCGGTATATAAGTGCTATTACTATAGCACTGTAGGCTGGTGGATTCCCATCCATCTTTCCCAGTCTACCCAGTAATAGCTATTGGTGGGAAAACCAACCGTCTATCAGTTTCCCAAAAGTGTGTTGAAGGTTAGGAGATTAAGGCTTAGTTATTATTTATTTAGCCACTAATGGTATTGTTTACCAAGTTCCAACCTGCAGACATCCCAACTACCTCTAGATGGAAGCAGTTGTGTAATGTAAAAGAAATGGAGATTTGATATTTCTCCCCCCCCAAAATGGAGATTTGATATTCCTCCCCACCCCCCTTGAAATAAACACCAACTAGAGCATTTCCTGGATGTTCTCAGGGAAACAGTTCTTGATCATGCAAGGAGCCTTCTCTTTTGCTCGTTTGTGTATATGTGTTTGTGCACGCATTTGTGTTTGTGTGTGTGTGTTCCTTTACAATCCACTGGCACACTCCAGTGCCCGGGGGCTTTTTAAGACACTAATTCTCTCTCTCGGTTTCTTCTGCTCCACTGATGGGAGTATGGATCATCTTCCAGTCTCCCAACTTCATCAGAAGAAACGGGCAGTGGGTGCCAGGGATCTGGGCTCTCTTGCAGGGCAGCAAAAGAGTATACCAGGTATACAGAAACCAGAGAGATGGTCAGCCTAGCCAGGTCACCAGAGGCTGTCCTCAAGGCGTACCTGGAGGCATGGGGAGAAAGCCACTTTCAGGCAGGTAGCCCCAGGTGACTGCCAATGATTAGTGGGGTGCCTTTGTGCCTTAGCAGGCAGGATGTGTGCCCTAAACCTCATATGGAAAGTTTGATCTAAAACATGGGTGTGCCCAAGCTTGGAAACTTTAAAACCTGTGGACTTCAACTCCCAGAATTTTCCTTCCAACCATGCTGGCTGAGAAATTCTGGGAGTTGAAGTCCACAAGTCTTAAAGTTGCCAAGGTTGGATCCCCCTATCTATAAAGAAGGTTGTGGCACAAACATGATCTATGTTTACACCTCTTGCTAAAGTATAATGTGATTTGTTTGCCTTTTGCACATCCCCTGCCATTGCAGTTTGCAAAGCACACTTTATAGCTTAAGTGTGAACTCATCTGGCCTGCCTTCATAATAGTAACAATGATAATAATAATTACAAAGAAGCAAATTGGAAATTGGAAAAGTAAAGCTATGTATGGCCAATACCTGAAAAGTATTGAAGGCAAAGCTGACCAAAAGCTTACTTGGAATTGGCTAAAATCAGGAACACTGAAAAAAGAAACTGAAGGCTTTATTTTGGCTGTTCAAGAACAAGTCTTAGCCACTAAGTGCACGAAGGCAAAGATTCCAACAACAGCAAATGCCGCCTCTGTGATGAGAAAGACGAAACAGTTGACCATTTAATCAGTGGGTGCAGCAAAATTTCACAAACTGACTATCTAGAACATCATAACCGAGTTGCTAAAATTATTTGCTGGAAACTGTGCCAAAAGTTTGGATTTGAATATAGTAACAACTACTGGGAACATCAGGTTGAGAAGGTTCTGGAGAATGAAAAAGTGAAGATCTTATGGGGCTTCAGAATTCAGACTGATAGGCACTTGACCCATAACACACCTGACATAACAATAGTTGGAAAGAAAAGGTTTGGTTCATTGACATTGCAATACCTGATGATGCATGAATTGAAGACACACAGCAAGAAAAAAAAAATCACAAAGTATCGGGACTTACAAATTGAAGTTGAGCGACTTTGGAAAAAGAAATCGTGTGTTATCCCAATTGTAATTGGAGCCCTTGGAGCAATACCTAAAGGGCTACCTCGCTATCTGGAAATTCTGAATTTATCAGACTTGAATACCATGATTCTACAAAAACCTACCCTACTTGGAACAGCTTATATCCTCCAACGCTACCTGAACAGTCCCTAGATCCTTGGTTAGGACTTGAGCTGTTGAGCTATCAACCAGCCCCAAAGCCTGTGAATCTCACTAAAGATTTAATAATAATATAACAATAATAACAACAATAACAATAGCAATACTACTTTATTGTCATTGTACACATATATACAGTGCAGAGGTGGTATTCAACAGGTTCTGACCAGTTCTGAAGAACCAGTAGTGGAAATTTTGAGTAGTTGGGAAAACCAGTAATTGCCACCGCTGACTGGAGATTTTACAGTATCCTTCCCCTGCCAAGCCCGCCAAGCCATGCCCACAGAATGGTATTAAAAATTTTTGAATCCCACCACTGACACAGAATACACCTACAATGAAATTCACATAACACCCAGAGACCAGACTCAACACACAAACACACACACACACACACACACACATGTAACAATCCCCAAATACACCCACACCCCCCAAAATTCCCCACCCCCTAAAAACACACAAGCATCCACACAATAGACCAAGTAAGACTGTCCACAGCTCACTGATGATGGTCCTTAAGTTAAGTGCAATTATAGCTCTGGGATAAAAAAAAACTGTTCAGGAAATGTGTGGTCTGAGTTTTAATTGTTCTGATTCTTCGACCAGAAGGCAACAGTTCATAAAGATTGTAGGCAGAATGGGAAGAGTCTCTGAGAATGTACCAGCATCCGTGGCCTATTGGTCAGGTGGTCTGTGGTTCAAGCCCTACGTGAGATCACAATAGTGGCAACTCACATGTTGCTTGTTATAATCCACCTATCTGTGAAGGTGACCCAGCTGGCCGTGTGCAAAAGGCAGATGTTGAAATTTTCAACATCTGGCAAAGCCAGTGTTTACTCTGCGACTGCAAGCGCATATCTGAATGGTTGGCCAATGTTTGCTGAAGTCTTATGACTGAAAGGATGGCAGGATACCCTCTTGGTCTTTTCCCATCACTTACCAGTTGATGCTTAAAATAAGCAAGACAAACAGAAGGACACGAAGCCAGGCACGTTGCCAAGGAATGCCGCCATGGGTCGTTTCCTTCTCCAGCGGCTTCAAGGGCCGCTTGTGGCCACCAAGAAGCTGCCTGCATTTAGTTCATTGCTTTTGAGCAGAAAGCTTTAGAGCTGCGTCCAGAAAATGAGACTTCGCTGGGAGTGGCATTTTGTGGTTCAAATATTTTACTAGTTTACCAAAATATAAAATACAGCAATTCAAAGAAAAATGAAGATAATGGGAAAACAGGGGAGGAAAAGGGGAAGATGAGAAAATGTTGGATAAGAAATAAAGAAAACCTCAACTTTTGACTTTTATATGATCCTATGTACTAGCCATTTGTATAACAACAAACCTGGGTTCAGCAAAACCAAAAATCAAAGTTTCATCTTAAGCAGAAATTCCAGAAGTAGAAACAAAATTAACCGTATTCTTTTCTTTAATCAAAGTGGTCAGTTTAGCCATCTCTGCCACCAACCTTTGCAGCCATTCATCCATTGGGGGAATCAAAATATCCTTCCATTTTCTGTGCATAAAGTATTTTTCCTGCATTTTCTCTTCATTTTGGGCCGAATATGGTCAACATTAATGAGGGCAGATGCAATGGTATGGCCAAAACTCCGTGGTTTCTATCTCTGCTGCACCCACGATGCACATAAAAACCAGTCCAGGTTTTGATTTTGCTATCTTGGCTTTCCTGATCACGTTCTGTGGGTGTCCAGGATCCCAGGGATCCCTCTTGAGACCAAGTTCCATGCTGGAAATTCCTGAAGGGGGATGTAAAATTTGCATCATTCTTGCTAACATTCCCTTCATGCTTAAAAGTGGGTCTAGAGCAGTATAACCTTCAATGTTGAGGGCCCGGGGATGGCTGGGCAAGAAGCCACGCCAACACACCATTATTTAGACACTGTGGGAAACCCCACTTCCTCTTAGAGAAGAATGAAATATTTTGGGGAACTATTAAGAGGCAGAATAGTATATTTCCCAAATGGAGAAACATATTTTTAAAGGCAGGAAGCAGCCCCCAAGTCTTTCTTCATAGCTCACAGGAGATGCCCTCACTTAAGGAGATAAACAGCTTATTGAAAGAGGAAACCAACTGTCTAGATGGCTCCATTCATAAGCAAAGCAAACACTGCTGGCAGAAATCCATTCAAGGCAGAATATTTCGAAACTCCTTGAAGTAAAGTTTGACGGCTAAGAAAAGCAGAGCGACAGCAAGATCCAGTACAGAACATAAGCCATCAACCACAATGGGAATTGCCCAACACCCTCTTTAGAAACACAAAGTCCATATTGCACAAATCCCAAACTTCAAAAACAGAGCCATTTAAGAATCCTTCCTCTCACTCTGCTAATAGTTCAGCTGCCCCAGAACGGCATGCTGTCTTTTTGTTCATCAATAAACTTTCTTTCCAATCAGCCTCCATGTTGTTTCCAGCGTCTGTCTCCCAGCTTGGAACTGAACCAGGTGGATTTTATTTCCAGCAACACCAACATGGTGGTCAGTTGTGCAAGCCATTGGAGTGTGCAGTCAAGGACTGAGTCATGTGAATGTGACTTTGCACTAGATGGATGGCTATAAAAAGGTGGAACCCGCTGCCATTCAGTGCAGGAGCAGCTTACCTAATACCCAGCTATAGTTACAAGCCTCTCCTCCCATTACTACAACAATCATTGTATAAGCAATGTTTAAACAACCCAAGATATAGCTGCTGCCATATCCTTGCTAGTTTGCTACCAATGACAGAATGGAGATCTGTAACAACTTCCTCCCCCCGCCTTTTTTTTGTATGACATAGTGAGGTTTGAGGCTGAGCAAGTTGCAAACAGAAATCGAAGTTATTGTCTGCCGCTTTAAGTGCAGAAATCTGGACGAGTGATCTAGAATGTAGGAGTTCCTCCTTGAGGTCATGCAGACATTTGTTGGGAGAAAGGTCTCCCTTGTCTTTGGAGTTTCTACAACACTCCTCCACCCTCCCTCCCTCCCTCCCTCCCTCCCTCTCTCATTGTGATTATTTGGTGTGGGGGGGGGGCATAAGATACTTTGGAGTTTGACCCCCGAAGGCTGATAAGGAAGCAGCTCAGCCCGACTCACGAGCAGCATCAAAGGCAGGGTCAATGAATCCAAGTGCCCTGCTTATAAAGTCCTCCTTTCACGCCTGTGAACTTGTGAAAGAGCCTCATTGAATCCTCTCCGCTGGCATCTGGAAGCCACCCCGCCAACCAGCAGAAGGGAAGGCTGGTCGCCCCGAACACGAGGCAGAAGTGAGCCCCGGGGAACATGGTAAGTCTCCGCTCCTGGCTTGGATCTGTGGGAGCGCTTGAACCCTCGGGGTGCATCTCCAAAGGCCCACGAGCGGCAGTCGCAGAGTGGCAAGAGCAACAGCCCTGGCCAGCCACATGGGTTGTTGGCTCTCTTGGTCCAGGGGATCCCTTTCCATGCACGGTTGCCCCTAGCACAGCCTGGAAGAAGAATCTTAGCGGCCCTCCTCAATTTTCTCTTTGCCAAAGGACAAGGAGGATGCCCAGATGTTCTCCCAGAGGACAGGTGTAGGGCAAGGCAGGCAGTTATTGCCATCCAACCTCCGACTTGCCTTGGCGTTTCATCGGGGCTCTGTGGCTTGAGGGCAACGCTAAACATCCCCATCCAGCTGCAGAAAGACTGCCCCCCCCCTCCAAAAAAAACCCCCTGACTGGTTCTGGTGCTGGCAAGCAGGGATGCGCTTCATAAATTGTTAAGGCTGAGTTAAATCTGTTTTTCTCCTAGCAGAACCCCCAGGCAGGCAGGAGTGGCTCCACTCTGACCCAATTCCCCTCCTCTTCATCACTGCCAAACAAATAACTGCAAAAATGGCTGCAGGCAAGATATTTTTTTTTAAAAAAAAAACCCAAAACATCTCTGTTGGATGGAGATGAAAAACGAGTGAAATGGTGTCTGACGGAAAGGAACTTCATTCTCCAAAGTAGCTTCAAATGGAAGAATGCTTTCTATTATTGTTGAAGTTACACGGCACAAACTTTGGGGGATACGAGATGGTTTTGCAGGAGAGAAAATTTTGCATTATTCAATTGAAACCTGTTGAAGGATCCGGCTAGATCAGCCCCAAAGTCCTTCCTTTCCCCCCCATCACTAGAGCAGCCCTTGCCAGCCCTCAGTCTTTGGCCCCAGGAAAGCTCCATCCTGCAGGGTTGTGCCAGTAATTTTCCTCAGTGAGACCCAAGTCAAAGGAATCTATTTTTCTGTCCTCTGTCATAGCAGCCAGCAACGCGCCTGAAGCTCTGGTGTTCCTTGGCCCCTTCCTGAACATTTCCAGATCGGCCCTGTGGTGCAAAGCCTCCAGAAATCTTCCAGAGTAACGGAGCTGGCCCGTCTTCCAGTTCCAGGCAAGCCACAGAGAGAAAGAGAGAGAGAGAGAGAAAGAAAATTGCATCAATGTGCAAGGTGGATGAGTTGCCTTCCAGCCTCACCCTCCAAGTACCTCCTTCAGCTGGAGAGAGAAACTTGTTTGTCTGCTCTCAGAAAACTCCCACACAACACAACACAACACAACACAACACAAGGTGTTGGGAACAGGAGTAGCCTCCCGAAACTTATTTTCTGAGACTTCTGTTCCCAGCCTTGGACTCAGCAGATAAGACAACTGCTTGCGGTGGAAGTGGGACCTCTCTTCCGGCAGTTTCACCAGCCTGGTTCCAGCACAAAGAAGGAACGGTATCTCAACAGCTAGACTTTCTCCCTGGATCCCAACCTCTTTGCAAAATATTTACTTTAGGGAAAAGCTCCATGTTTTCCTCTCCTAACTGAAGGTAAGCCAGCGAGGGAAGAAGTTTGCTAAATGTTTGGATGAAGTTTTTGTTGTTGCTTCGAGTGCTTGGGGGCTGACTCTCCACCGTAGCTCTTGGCACTCCTTTGCATGACGCCATCTCTGAGAAACAGACCTGGGTTTGTTAATCCAGTATTGTCTACCCTTCAGTTGCAGCAATTCAGGACTGGGGGACCAATGGTCCAGAATGGGGTGGGGGTGGATGAAGTCCCTTGCATTGGAGGTACTCAGCGGGCGGTTCGGGGGGGTGTTTTAATTCCTGCCCTGTGAAGTGGTCGCACCTGATGAGCTCTAGATCCCCATCAGTGGTGGGATTCAATTTTTTTTACTACTGGTTCTGTGGTCGTGGCTTGGTGGGAGTGGCAGGGGAAGGATACTGCAAAATCCCCCTTCCCCCCCCCATCCCACTAACCTGCTTTCCAGCTCCGTTCTCCTGTGCAGGGCAACCAAAGGAGACCCAGCCAATCAGCTGGGACTCAATGGGAGGCAGAGAAGAGATGGGGTTGGTGGGCCCAGTCAGAGGTGGGATTGGCCGGTTCTCCGAAAGACTCCAAATTTCCACTACTGGTTCTCCAGAACTGCCCAGAACCGGCTGAATACCACTTCTGGACCTCATCCAATGTGAGGGTTCTAGGCAGTGGTGGGATTCAGCCAGTTCTCACCAGTTCAGGAGAACCAGTGTTTTAACTTTCTGAGCAGTTTGGCGAACTGGTTGTCAGAAGAACTCCTTAGAGCAGAGAACCAGTTGTTAAATTATTTGAATCCCACCACCGGTTCTATGTTCCAGCTGGTCATTGCATCTAAAAAGCCAGCCCCAGAGACTTGACTAACGCAGAAGAGGAAGTGTCCTTGGCTGTCGGTGGGGACAGAGCAGAGAAACTTCTGTGGCTTCCTACAGCTATGGTTGCCTCGGCGTCTTGCTGCTTAGCCCGATCTACAGATTGCATTTGATCCAGTGCAACTGAGCTCCAGGGGTGTGAACAGTAGAACCGAGGCATTCTGCCTCAACATGCCAACAATGGGCCCATTCTCCTGGCTCTGTTATTTTTTTCTCTTTCTCTCTCTCTTGCGGGATTAGAAAGCAAACAAAGCTAACCAAAAGCAAATAGAGTGACCTTTGCATCACTTTAGCCAGTCGGTCTAATTTAGAATCTGTCACAATCACTTTTTTTCTCTCTCCCTCCCCTTGCTGTAGCGAACAAACAGAACTCCTGCTGGACTCAAACCCAGAGCAGGAGCGCCGGGACAGAGCTGCCTTTCCCCAAAGAAGAAGGGGATCCGACTTGCTCCTTCTCTTTCGTGTCCCCGCAGATCCACGCGCTAGGGCAGGCGAGGCAGCTGGCAGTCAGGACGAGCAGCAGCGATGGAGCCGAGTGGTACCGTCCCCCCGTCTCCACCCCACAGCAGCTGGACTGCCTTCCCCCAGCGGACCTTGGAGGCTGTGGATATCATTGTCCTGGTTTTGTACTTCATCTTTGTGTTGGCTGTGGGCCTGTGGGTAAGGAGGGCTGCCTCTCGGGCATCGGCTGGGCACGCGGGGCGGAAAGATCCATTGGGCTCTGCAGGCGGTTTCAGGGAGGGAGAGCCCCCAAATGTAATGGTTAGAATAGAATAGAATGGAATGGAATGGAATAGAATAAAATAGAATAGAATAGAATAGAATGGAATGGAATGGAATAGAATAAAATAGAATAGAATAGAATGGAATGGAATGGAATGGAATGGAATGGAATGGAATGGAATGGAATGGAATAGAATAGAATAGAATAGAATGGAGGAAGGAGAATAGAATAGAATATGGAATGGAATGGAATGGAATGGAATAGAATAGAATAGAATAGAATAGAATAGAATAGAACAAAACAGAATAGAATTCTTTATTGGCCAAGTGTGATTGGACACACAAGAAATTTGTCTTGGTGCAAATGCTCTCAGTGTACATAAAAGAAAACATACATTCGTGAAGAATCAAGAATCATAAGGTATAACAAAGGGGACAACAAGCAATCAAATCATACTAGGAAACAATCAATATAAATCGTAAGGATACAAGCGACAAAGTTACAGTCCTCCAGTCACAAGTGGGAGGGGATGGGCGATAAGGAGTGACGAGAAGATTAACAGTAATAGCAGTGCAGACTTTGTAAATAGTTGGACAGTGTTGAGGGAATTATTTGTTTAACAGAGGGATGGCGTTTGGGAAAAAAACTGTTCTTGTGTCTAGTTATTCTGGTGTGCAGGGGTCTATAGGGTTGTTTTGAGGGAAGGAGTTGAAAGAGTTTGTGTCTGGGATGTGAGGGGTCTGTAAATATTTTTACAGCCCTCTTTTTGACTTGTGCAGCATACAGGCCCTCGATTGAAGGCAGGTTGATAGTAATTGTTTTTTCTGCAGTCCTAATTATCCTCTGAAGTCTGTGTCTGTCCTGTTGGGTTGCAGAACCAAACCAGACAGTTATAGAGGTGCAGATGACAGACTCCATCATTCTTCTGTAGAACTGGATCAGCAGCTCCTTGGGTAGTTTGAGCTTCCAGAATTGGCGCAGACAGAACATTCTTTGTTGTGCATTTTTTAGTTCTCCTTAGGAGCCAAGCACAGGTGGTGGATTTGAGGGTCTTTCTAGAGACACAGCATCCCATAGTTTGGTCTGTTTTTATTAGCTTCGTAAATCTAGCTGATATCTGGAAGGCTCCTGTGTAAGACCTGATCCAGCTGTGTCTTCCAGGGCAACCTTCTCACAGGGAGGGCTGGCCCTGTCCTGGCCCTTTGTCAGCTGGGCAGCCCTGCGGTGGGAGGGAGTTTGTGGCATCGTAAGCTCACTTAAGCCGGGGATTTTCCAAATGGATGATTTGTGTTTGCGGAGGGGGTTGTGTGTTAAAGGTTATGCAGGGGCTGTAGGTTGAACTCATCCAAGGTGCATTGCGGTTCAATTGCTTTTTGCTGCTAAATCTTTACTAGCAAATCCCCCGGGGACACGAAGGAAGCAGCTAGAAACCACTCATCCTTAAGAGGGGTGTGTGTGTGTGTGCGTGTGTGTGTGTGTGTGTGTGTGTGGTTTAGAGCCATTGTTAACTCCTGGTGACTGCCTGGACTTGAATAGAGCTATAAGCCCATCCTTTTCCTGAGCTCTGGAGGGCTTTTTGGGGGGGGAGGGCAATTCAGGGCATTCGCGGATGGTGGCTTCAACGGCACCTCCGTGGCCGCCAGATTGACTTTTTTTCAGCTCCCTGGAGTAGCCTGAGTTCCTGCTCCTCAACTGGGGGAACACATCCAGTTTTGCTCTCGACCTTTCTTGACATAGAGCAGAGGCTACGTTCCAAGAAAGGGAGATGGGCCAAGGGAGGATGCAAATCGAAATGTAATTTAATTGATCTGAATTCTCAGTCAACTAACCTGGAGTGCGATTCATTGGATTGCTCTCAATGTGCTTCGCGGTCTCCCTTTTCTGCCACTTTTGGCGCCAGCTCTGGGGACAAAGTCCTGTGGGGCCACCTCGGTCTGCAGGAGAGGAGTGTACCTGGGGTGTTCCTCCCTCTCCACCTGAGGCCCACCTGAGATGGCTCTTTTATAGGAGCGAATGGTGGTGGACAAACTCTCCGTGGAAGCTGGACAGCAGCTCAGGGGTTAGATCTGTGGTTTGTTCCTGCTCTGGAGGACACATTACAGCAGCTACTGTTAGAATAGAATAACAGAGTTGGAAGGGACCCCAAAGGTCTTCTAGTCCAACCCCCAGCCTAGGCAGGAAACCCTACACCACTTCAGACAAGTGGTTATCCAATAACTTTTTAAAAAAAAACTTCCGATGTTGGAGCATTCACAACTTCTGTTCTCTTGGATCAGGCCAAGAATAAAGAATGGCTTAACCTATGACCAGAATTATCCAAAGTCCACAAAATCTATCCTGGCTAGTCTAAAGGAAAGAAGAATTAAGGGTGACATGATAGCAGTATTTCAGTATTTGAGGGACTACCAGAAAGAAGAGGGAGTCAAATTATTCTCCAAAGCGCCAGAGGGCAGGACAAGAAGCAATAGATGGAAACTAACCCCCAAAAAAGAAGCAACCTGGAATGAAGGGGAAATTTCCTAACAGTGAGGACAATTAACCAGTGGAACCGCTTGCCACCAGAAATCATGGGTGCTCCAACACTGGTGGTTTTAAAGAGCCTAAACAGCCACTTGTCTGAAATGGTATAGGGTCTCCTGCTTGAGCGGGGGGCTAGACTAGAAGACCCCCAAGGTCCCTTCCAGCTATTCTATTCTATTCTATTCTATTCTATTCTATTCTATTCTATTCTATTCTATTCTATTCTATTCCCATTCCTTCCCTTCCCTTATTCTATTCTATTCTATTCTATTCTATTCTATTCTATTCTATTCTATTCTATTCTATTCTATTCTATTCTGCAAAATATATTCTGTAAATGCATTAGTGTCCCACTTCACAACTTTTGTGGCCAGATCCTGGGTCAGGCATAGTCTTTTCCCACACCACGTGGTTTGCAGAGACTAACACTTGCTAAACATCTCACAGTTTCTGCTGTGAAAGGCAGACTTTGACATTTTTGTGGCATTGTTCATCATCTGGCCAGCCTTGTAGTTCAACTTTAGTTCAACATCTTGCAGAGTTGTGCGAGATAGGATCCTTGCCCTTGATCAGGGGAATCCAGGAAGTCTCTCGTTTCTCCGGGCACCCTCTTCCAGGTCAGGGCCACCCACTTGGCCTGGAGCCTGGGCAAAGACCACAATCGCATTATCACATAGTTTCATGGCTCCTGGCTCACTTGTTTGCACTACTGGCTGGGTCAAGGCTACGCTCTTTGGGCTCTGCGAGGCTGCCAACTTCACAGGACTTTGGTACACAACAAGGCTACCAAGAGGGGTGGATCCTGCTTCAGTAGTGGTATTCTACCGGTTCAGCCCAGTTCATGTGAACCAGTAGTAAAAAAAAATGCTACTGTTTGGCCAAACCAGTATTTCTTTTTTTTTTTCCCCTCTCAACAATCAGCTGTTCCAATGATCAGCTATGCCAGGATGCCCCTCACCGTCTTACTGCTTTGCCCAGGAGGCTTCCCTGAGGCCCAGGAGGCAAAAGGGGCATGCGGAAGGGGTGCTGTGCGGCCCTCCATGCGCTCCATTTTTTGCCTCCTGGGCCTCAGAGAAACCTCCTGGGAGCAAAAACGGGCTCTCGGGAGGCTTCCCTGAGGCCCAGGAGGCCAAAAAAAGGATGTGGGAGGGTGGGTGCTGCAAAAGAAGAAGAAGAAGAAGAAGAAGCAGCCATGCCCACCCAGTCACATGGCCATGCCCACCTAGCCACACCCACAGAACTCCGCTGGCTGAGGAATTCTGGGAGTTGAAGTCCACAAGTCTTAAAGTTGTCATGATTGGAGAGCCCTGATTTAGACGACTGATTTTTGCAGCGCTGATACCTCAGAATTCTGGGAGTGGAAGTCCACAAGTCTTAAAATGGCCGAGGCTGGAGACTCCTCTTCTAAGGGATTCTCTTGCCAAAGAACTCTGCCCCATCACTCTGCAAGGAAACCAGCAAAATGCCAGGTGCCCATCCCTCTACCCGAAGCATCTTATCAGTTGTAGCTCTGTGGCCCAACTTGGCACAACATCTAACAAAAACTGGTTTTTTGATGGGCATTTTTCCATGAATTAAAATCATCTGTCTCAACACCGGGTACGGGTACTTGACAGTAGGAAATGCTCAACCAGCAAGCTGAAGGTGTACTGTAGAACCTTGATTCGGAGGCCTTCTTCTTCTTCCTGTGTCTCTTTCAACATCCCCAAAACAGGAAACCCCAGGAATTTGCCCCAGGGTGAAATGGGACCCTTCCCATTGTCAGCTTGGAAGCCATTTTTCTTTGAGGCTTCTGAGCTGCCACGTTCAGTGTCGGGGAATTCGAGAAGGGGATTTCAAGGAGCAGTGGAAGGTTTCTCATAACAACATTCCTTTCTCAGAAAGTCAAGGACATGTCACCCTGCACCTGGAGGGGAGTGACTGGGGACAGACTCCAGATGGAACAAAGTAATGATTGGACCATGTGATGAACTATTGGGTGTAGGGGCTGGATTTTGGGTTTTCTTTGGGCTAGGGAAAACCTGGAACTTTCAGATTTGAGTTTTCCCCAGATGTGCCAATATGACATCTCTAAATTAAATGGGTCTTTGGGAAGATGATATTCTTGGGGTCTTTTTCCTTGGAGGTTGTTATTTAGAACACTGACACCCATATTTGCTCCTACTTGCCTGTTTGTTATGGGTGGGTGGGTGAATTGTAATTTGTGGAATCCTTCATATTCTCAGCCAATAAAGTCATTTGTCTTTTAATATTTCAGTCCATGTGGAAGACAAAGCGAAGCACCGTCAAGGGTTACTTCCTTGCTGGAGGCGAGATGGTTTGGTGGCCGGTAGGTTATCTCCAACTTTAGCTTGTCTACAATGTTTTGTTTCCTATCATCATCTTCTTCTGCCTAGAGCTGGCCCAAGGTGAGCTATCTGAGTCAGGACTAGAACTCACCATCTCTAAGTTTCTAGCCTGGTGTCTTCACCATTACAACAAGGTACTTTGAAAGGGCCAACTGGTTTGGGTTTCTGGCCACTGACAATTTCCTTCCACACCCAGCCCTAAATCACCCAGACCAGGGGTCTTCAACCTTGGCTACTTTAAGACTTGTGGACTTCAACTCCCAGAATTCCTCAGCCAGTGAAGTCTGAAGGAGCCGGAGAAGCCTCTCTTGTTGATAGACAAGATGCTGCCAAAGGCCAGGTTGTCTGAACTTGCCTGGGAATTTAAGGAACAGCAGTGAGAGTGTCAGCTTCTCCTCTAGCAGGTCTCCAAACTTGGCAACTAGAAAGAGTGGAAAGAAAAGCAACCAGGATGATGAGGGGACTGGAGGCTAAAACATACGTTGAATGGTTGCAGAAACCAGGCATGTCTAGTTTAGGGAAGGGAAGGACCAGGGGAGACATGATAGCAATGTTCCAATATTTGAGGGGCTGCCACAGAGAGGATTGGGCTGATCAAGGAGAGATTCAACCTAGAAATAAGGAGAAATTTTCTGGCAGAACAATCAACCAGTGGAACAGACTCTGCCTTTGGAAGTTGTGGGAGCTTCATCACTTGAGATTTTCAAGAAGAGATTGGACTGTCATTTGTCAGAAATGGTGTAGTGTCTCCTGCTTGGGTGGGGGGATTGGACTAGATGACCTACAAGGCCCCTTCCAACTCTGTTAATCTGTTAAAGAATTTTTAGCTTTCAATATCCCCTGATACAATGAAAACTTGTGGACTTCAACTCTGGGAGTTGAAATCCACAAGTCTAAAAGTTGCCAAGTTTGGAGACCTCTCTGTCCTATAGTTTTATTTATTTATTCATTTGATTTATTTGATTTGTCAATCGCTTACAAGATAATAGATATAAGTATAAGCATGAGTAAGAATACAGGAAATAGGTACGAATAAATGGGGACAATAGGACAGGGACGGTAGGCACAATGGTGTACTTATACAAATCCCTTACAGACCTCTTAGGAATGGAGTGAGGTCAAAAGTGGTTAGTTTGAGGTTAAAGGAGTGGGGGTTAGAGGATGTAAGAACAGAGTCAGGTAGTGCATTCCAGGCATTGACCACTCTGTTGCTGAAGTTGTACTTTCTACAATCAAGTTTGAAGTGGTTTACATTGAGTTTGTATCTGTTGTGTGCTCTTGTATTGTTGCAGTTGAAGCTGAAGTAGTCATTAACTGGTAGGACATTGTAGCAGATAATTTTGTGTGCTACGCTTAAGTCTAACCATAGGCAGCATAGTTCTAGGTTGTCCAAGCCCAAAATCTCAAGCCTGGTGATATAGGGTATTCTGTTCTGAGTAGGGGAGTGTAGTACTCTTCTCATTAAATACTTCTGGACTCACTCAATTGTATTAATGTCCAATATGCAGTGCAGATTCCAGACTGATGAGCTGTATTCGAGTATTGGTCTGGCAAAAGTTTTGTATGCTCTAGTTAGCAATTCAATATTTCCGGAGGAGAAGCTTCGTAAGATTAGATTTACAACTCTTAATGCCTTTTTGGCAATGCTCTTGTACTGAGCTCTGGCGCTTAGGTCATTTGATATGAGAACTCCAAGGTCCTTGACAGAGTGAGGATAATCAATGAGGTCATATCTGCCTATTTCATATTTGGTGTACTGATTTTTTTGACCAATGTGTAGCACAGAGCATTTGTTGGTCGAGATTTGGAGTTGCCAGATGTTTGACCATTCAGACACATAATCAAGGTTGCTTTGAAGGACAGTAGCATTGCCAGTGGTGTTGAATAGCTTTACATCATCTATGAAGAGGACGCAGTTGCTTATAAGGTGATCGCAAAGGTCATTTATATAGAATATAAAGAGTGTGGGTCCTAGAATGCTACCTTGGTGGACACCGCTATTAACTGGAGCAGGGTTTGATACAGTGCTCCCTATTTTTACTATTTGTTAGGAATATAAGCCACCTAACAGGTATTTGGATTGGAAATATATAAACCAGGATAGACATTTTAATACTGTCTCTTAAGGGAATGCAAAAACTGCAATTGGGTGTGGTTCTGCAAATGGCCATGAGATGGAGCCAGAAACCTGAGTTATTCAGAGTGTGTCTGAGTGAGTCTCTGTTTCCTTCTGTTGGAGAGTATTGCCGTTCCTCCATTTTTCCTAATTGACTGATATTACTGGATTTGATGTAAGTCTGATACTGAACTGTTTTTGACATTGGAATTTGTTATTGGATTATCCCTGGATTGAAAACTGACTGATCTTACCTGTGAATGATTTTGGACTCCTTAGCTTGAACTTTGCTTACACGTTTCTGGAAGTAAAAACCTACATTTACTGTACAGTGTATCTGTGTGCTGTGTGTGTATTATTCAAACACTACTCTCAAATACGTCTCCCTGTATGCGCTCATTCTCCTAACGGGGAATTACCTCAACACTATTTGTTGCCTGTTTGACAGAAATGCAGTAATCCACTTATGGAGGGATCCAGAAATGCTGTAAGAGTTTAGTTTTAACAGTAGTTTGTCGTGTACCACTGAATCAAAGGCTTTGCAGAAGTCTATGTAAATTGCATCTATAGCTTTACCCTGGTCGAGTAGAGTAGTCCATATGTTTTTGCAGTGTAGGAGTTGTAGATTGCAGGACAATTTTTTCCTGAAACCAAATTGTTTTTTGGAGAGTAGGTTGTTTGACTCTAAGTGGAGAGTGATGAATTGGTTAATGATTGATTCCATGATTTTGCACGTGACACAACACAGTGAGATTGGTCTGTAGTTTTCAACCAGGCTGGGGGTCACCTTTTTTGAAGATAGGGATGACCGTAGCTAAGGACCATAGGGTTGGAAAGGAGCTGGTTCTGAATGATATCTCATATATAATCCTTAGGGGTTCCGCTATGGCAGAGGAGAGCTTTTTTAAGAAGTATGCGCATGTTCCATCTGGGCCAATAGATAGGGATGGTTTTAGGTTTCGTAGTGCCTTTTCTAGTTATCTTCTGTAATGTCAATATGTAGTACGTTATTACAGATAGTTGTGATACGACTAGGAAATGTGGGGCATGAACCATTGCTGTTTACAAAGACTGAACTGAAGAATGTGTTGAAGAGATTGGCCTTCACAGCTTCATCATTGCAGTCTTTCCCATTTGGTCCTTTTAGGGGTGGGATGGTTCTTGATACTTTAAGTTTGGTGTTAACAAAATTGTAGAAGGCGTGAGTGGATATTGTACGTAGGAGGTTTTCCTCTTGCTTGCAGTGGTAATTTGTGCATTCTGCCTTTATCTGTCGGCATTGGGTGTTGTATTGGTTTTTAAAGTTTGCTACGTAGCTAGTTTTGTTTTTAAAAACAAAAATTAGTTTAGTTTTTCTTTTTTAGTGTCAGGATAGGCATCCCAAAGGAGAAATTGGGTCTTGGGTCAGGACAGGTGATGCAGAACCCCTTCATGGCAGGTTTTGCACTCAAATGGCAGGTTTTGCACTCAAATGGCAGGTTTAGAAGGTGCTCCAATACAAGATGTTTTATCATTGTCATTTAGCCCCAACAAGACTTGCAAAAATATATCCAAATTTAAACCCTAATTGCTGGAAATGTAAACAGGTGCAAGGTAGCTTTTTCCATGTATGGTGGCTTTGCCCGGAAATTAAAAAATACTGGATCAAAATACAAAAATGGTTAAAAGAAATTATACACTGCCGAATAGAATTGAAGCCAGAACTGTTTCTATAGGGGATTATTAAGGGAACATATCCTAAAAAGATTAAATATTTGATCTTACACATCACCACAGCAGCGAGAATTGCACTTGCACAATCTTGGAAAATTGCTACTATACCAACAGATTGTTTAGTAATAAAAAAAAATGTCGATTGTGCAGAAATGGACAAACTAGAATTAAACAATAAGGAAGACTCAGAATATTACTCAATTTGGGATAACTGATATCAATGGATAGATAGTAGGAATATGAAGTGGATAGATCAGAATAAGATATAAACATGTATATGTATATGATTAATTAGAAATGTATGAAAATGTTTGAATATAGCTAAGATTTTTAGTACTGTCAAAGAATGATGGAGAATTGTACAAATATATATATATTTTAGGGCTTACTTGTATTTTAACGTTTCAAATTTCAGTAAAGGCTTAAAATTAAAAAAAAGGAAGAAAGAAGGCACTCCAGATTCTCACCGATCCCCGATTTCCTTTTCACAGGTGGGAGCTTCCCTGTTTGCCAGTAATGTTGGCAGCGGGCATTTCATCGGCTTGGCTGGCTCTGGGGCGGCTTCTGGAATTGCTGCCACGGCCTATGAATGGAATGTGAGTATCATTTTTATGGTCCCTTTTATCCTGGCTGGCACAGGGCAGGGGGCAAAGTTTTCCTCTAACCTGCAGGTTCATCTCTCTATTTCCTGGGCCTGATCTGACTGATTGAAGGAGACCAAACTTTCCCAGGAGCTGTTTAAAGAAGTCCGCAAAAGTGTTGCGTCTTTTGTGTGAAGAGCTGATGCTCCTTCCTCCCAGCTCTGGTGCCTGGCTAGAGGCATCTTGGATTGAGTCAGTCTTTGCACACCCGGAGTATAGAGACAAGTAAATGGAACGCTGAGACAGAATAACGGTGTTGGAAGGGACCTTGGAGGTCTTCTAGTCCAGCCCCCTGCACAAGCAGGAGATTCTATCCCTTTTCAAACAAGTGGCTGTCCAGTCTCTTCTTAAAAGCGCCCACAACTTCTGGAGGTAAGTGATAGCAATTGTCCAGTGTTTGAGGGGCTGCTCCAGAGAGGAGGAAGGGGTCAAGCTATTTTCCAAAGCACCCGAAGGCCAGACAAGGAATAATGGATGGAAACTGAACAAGGAGAGAGATTCAACCTGGAAATAAGGAGGAATTTTCAGACAGTGAGAACCATCAACCCATGGAACAGAAGCCCTGGGAGCTTCATCACTGGAGGCTTTCAAGAAGAAAGTGGCCTGCCATCTGTCAGAAATGGTGTAGGGTCTCCTGCTTGGGCAAGGGGTTGGACTAGATGACCTACAAGGTCCCTTCCAACTCTGTTAATCTGTTATCTGCAGATTTTCGGAGGGAGGGGTCTTCCGTCTCCCTAATGGCTCTGTGGTCTCTCCTCAGGGGATGTTTTGTGTCCTGGTGCTGGCGTGGCTGTTCGTTCCCATCTACCTTGCAAGCGGGGTAAGTAAGTCAGCGCCCAGAAAGCTCTCCTCTGCTCTCCTGGAGAGTCGAGCCCTTTTCGATCGCACCTGCCCTTTCTTCCGCCTTTACCTTCACCCGAGAAGGGCCTTGTGCAGCCAGGCCATAGGGCAGAGCCTCTGGGGTTTGGCTCCCTGTCCAAAGGGGCTGGAAATGCCTTCCTTCCTTTCTTTTTTTTTTTGAAACACATTTTATTAATTCTAACAAGAAACAAACAAGACAAAACATCATTAAACACTTTAAAAAAAAGGTTTTGTTTTTTTTTAGTCCTTCCTTCCTTTCTTAAAGCGCTTTGAGCAAGGGCATCTCTCAGCCTCTTTGCTCCGCTGGCAAGACCGGGCACTGTCAGTTCCTGAGCGCACATCTTCATGCACCCCTGGGTCTTAGCATCTTTAGAGGCCCCCAAGGTGGCTTATATTCCATAATGTCAGAAGTGGCATTCAGCCGGTTCTGGCCAGTTCTGGAGAACCGGTAGCGAAAATTTTGAGTGGTTTGGAGAACTGGCCAATCCCGCCTCTGACTGGCCCCGCTAACCCCATCTCTTCTCTGCTTCCCATTGAGTCCCAGCTGATTGGCTGGGTCTCCTTTGGTTGCCCTGCACAGGAGAACGGAGCTGGATAGCAGGTTAGTGGGGTGGGGAGGGATTGGGGATTTTGCAGTAACCTTCCCTGGCCACGCCCACCAAGCCACACCCACCAAGCCAAGCCACACCACACCACGCCCACCAAGCCACGCCCACAGGACTGGTAGTAAAAAAAATTGAATCCCACCATTGGAAGGAAGAGAGGAACAAAAGGAGAAGGAAGAGAGGAAGGAAAGGGATGGAAAACAGGAACAAAATCAGTGATGGGATTCAAAAACTTTTACTACCGGTTCTGTGGGCGTGGCTTAGTGGGAGTGGCAGGGGAAGGATACTGCAAAATCCCCCTTCCCTCCCCACCCCCCTAACCTGCTTTCCAGCTCCCTTCTCCTGTGCAGAGTAACCAAAGGAGACCCAGCCGATCAGCTGGGACTCAATGGGAGGCAGAGAAGAGATGGGGTTGGCGGGGCCAGTCAGAGGTAGCATTTGCCGGTTCTACGAACTACTCAAAATTTCTACTACCGGTTCTCCAGAACCGGTCAGAACCTGCTAAATATCACCTCTGAACAAAAGGGGAAGGACGAGAGGAACAAAGGCAGTTGAACTTCCTACATCTTAAAGTTGCCAACGATGAGAAGCTCAGAGTGGAGGGGGGAGGGGCTTCCCACACCACTGTCCTTCACACCTGGACTGTAAACCCTTCAGCCTGGGGATTGACCAGTCCTTACTCTAAGTTTTTATTACACAAGGAGAAAGACCACTTGTGAAATTAGTAACGGGCCAAATGCCCCCTTAGCTGGTGTGCATAACTAGCAATTCTCAAATGAATTCCAACTAGTAGGCTGAAAGAAAAACAGGTCTACCTCTGTTTTACACCCCATTTGCTCCCTCTAGAAAATTTGAAGTACCTACTTTCTCCTCCTCGTGCACCAACCGTCAGCGCCTTCCAGCATTTAGCTCTGTTTTCCAAGCTCACTGGGTTTTCTATCTATTTCCTAGAGGAAGCAAATGGGGTGTAAAACAGTGGTGGAGCTGCCTCTCTCCTTCAGCCTCCTAGTTGAAATTCATTTGAGAATTGCTAGTTATGCACGCTAGCTAAGGGGGCATTTGGCCCGCTCCTAATGTCACAAGTGGTCTTTCTCCTTGTATAAGGATAATAATAATAAAAAACCCCTTAGATTAAGGGATTTATAGGGCTGTGTTTTCTGCAGGCTGCTTTGCAGCTGGGGTGGGGGTGGGGAAGGGACTGTGGTTGGCATAGTCAGTAGCACAGGAGGATTATTGGAACATGCCCACAATGTATTTTTCCTTAGCTCTCCTTCCTTCTCTTTTCCAGCACTCCAGGAGGCTTCATACTGTAGCTCCCAATAGGGACTGGTGTTTAATTACAGAGATAATCCTCCACGTATCACCATAATAGAGCCCCAAATTTATGTTGCTATAAGTGAAACATTTGTTAAGTGAATTTTGTCTCATTTTACGATCTTTCTAGCCACCATTGTCAAGTGAATCATTTCGGTTGTTAAGTGAGTAATCCAGCTGTTAAGTGAAGGCTGGCTTCCCCCGTTGATTTTGCTTGTCAAAAGGTGACCCCAGGATGCTACATAAATGATAAATATGAACCAGCTGCCATGCATCCGGATTTTGATCACATAACTATGGGATGCTGCAACGGTCATAAATGTGAAAAATGGTCCAAAGTCACTTTTTCAGTGCTGTTGTAACTTTGATTGGTTCCTAAATAAACCATTGCAAGTCAAGGATTTCCTGTAATTATTTTAATCAGTGTATTTGGCCACCCACTTTCCAGAGTGTCTTGGGGTAGCTAGCAAGGCATTAAAAGCCAACCCAAATAGGGGCTAACGGGGGCTTCGTTTGCTGGGGAGGTTGAAGATTTGAGAGGTAGAAGAAGGGTGTGAAATAATTCGTCTCCTAGGCTGTTTTGTATAAAATTCAAGATATCCCCAACAAATCAAAGCTACGGTTTGGTAAAAGATGTCATCCTTTTCGTCCTTCCCAGGTTACAACCATGCCAGAGTATTTGCAGAGACGGTTTGGTGGCAAAAGGATTCAGATCTTCCTTGCAATTCTCTACTTGTTTATCTATATATTCACCAAAATTTCAGTAAGTAAGGAGACGAGAGGAGACAGAACAGAACTGGCTTGGAAAGAGTAGGTCAACATAGGCTTCATAAGTGACTTTTTGATGTTTCTCGCGCATTGTGGCAGACCGACAGGTTACAGGAGGGAATTAGGGAGGTGCTGTGTTTGAGATCCCAAGGCTAAAAGATGCGCAGGACCAAAGTGGGCATAGAAGCCGCATCTGTGGGTAGCTTCTTTCCAAAGGCGCAGGTCTTCCTTGGCTTCACGATTCTAGGAAATGCGCAAATGAGTTAAGGAAACACTCACGGATGAAGTAGGGGCTTCAGAGTGAGTAGGGGGTGTGCCCTGATGTCCTAACCAAAACATGACACTCCCTGGGATGTGTGCTGCTGTGGCCTGTAGGCCGACAGCCTCTCCAGCAGCCAAATCAGAGGAGGAGGAGGAGGAAGCGTGGGAGTCAAGATCAGCATCAAGGCAACCTGGGAGCTCTGAGGGGGAAGAGGGAATGGAGTAGGCAGAGAGAGAGAGACAGAGGCGGAGCCTTGGCCATCCGTCAGCCCTCAGATGGAGAGTCAACAGCCCCCAGGTCTGGAAGTGGCTGATGAGGAGGAGGAACAGCTGAGTCCAGTGACTGATGCATGGAATGTACAGAATCAAAGGAGAGGAGAGCAGTGGAAATCTATCGGCTGGTCCTTGGGATGGAAGAGCCACTGCTGCTAATGAGGCCCCAATCTAGCTCTGGTGATAAAAGGCAGGTGGGGGTGGGAGATGAATGGACAACTATTCATCTCCCCGCTGGACAAACTTGTTAGCCTGCGGTGAGAGAGAGGGGGGGAGGAGGGAGAGGGAGAGGGAGAGAGGGTGGGCAGAGGCAGAGGCAGAGCCTGGGCTGTCTGTTATCCCTCAGATGGAGAGTCAATAGCCCCCAGGTTTGGAGGTGGCTGATGAGGAAGAGGAGGAACAGCTGGGTCCAGTGCCCGACGCGTGGAATGTACAGAAGGCAGAGGAGAGCAGAGCAGTGGAAATCTATGGGCTGGTCCTTAGGACAGAAGAGCAACTGCTGCTAGCAAACACTGCAGGTAGTCCTTGACCTACATCCACAACTGAGACATTGGTTTAGTGAATTTTGCCCCAGTTCTTGTCACAGGTTTTTAAGTGAATCAGTGCAGTTGAACAGATAAACAGATAATCAGAGTTGGAAGGAACCTTGTAGATCATCTAGTCCAACCCCCCCACCCCACCCAAGTGGGAGACCCTACACCATTTCTGATAAATGGCAGTTCAATCTCTTCTTGAAGGTCTCAAATGATGGCTCTCCCACAAACTTCTGAAGGCAACTTTCGTTCCATTGGTTGATTGTTGATAAGTGAGTCCCCCGGTTGTTAAGTGAATCCGGCTTCCCTGTTGACTTTGCTTGTCAGAAGGTCACAACAGGGAATCACGTGACCCAGGGACACTGTAACCGTCATGAGTACGAGTCACTTGCCAAGCATCTGAATTTTGATCACATGACCACAGGGATGCTATAAGTCATAAGTGTGAAAGAAGTCTGTAAGTCAGTTTTTTCAGTCCCGTTGTAAACTGTGAACAGTCATTAAATGAATTATTGTAATTCAAGGGCTACCTTTATTACTACAATGCCTGTGGGAGTCTGAATCCGAGGAGGAAGCCAGACAGCTGATAGGGAATGGGAGTGTGGCTCCGTTGGCTATGGAGGAAACTGGGAAGAGCAAAGTCCGGCTGGGCAGAGCAGGAGAGAGGTAGAACAAGGGAGAGGGAGTTCAGAGGAAGACCCAGGCCCACCCCCTCTTCATCCGAGGGCACGCAGGGAGGAATGAAGAAGGGAGCAATGTTACTTGTGTGGCTTATGTGGGAGGAAAGGGCCCTGATTCCCTTCATTAGCCACAGCTGGGAAGACAGTTGATAAGAAAGGCAGGCTGTGTGTGGCAGCTGCTGGGAGCAAACATGACTTTATCCTGTGTTGTTGTGGCTTATCTTCCCAACTGTGTGAGTTTTGCCGTGCCTTCAAGCCTGAGATTCTTGCTTCTGCTCTGCCAAACTAATTACTGCAGTTTGGTTTGTTTGGACTTTAAATTACAGTTTGTGTTGCTCATGTTTTGGACTTAATTTTCTGCAGCCAAAGGCTGTTCCTGGGATAATTTTTCTCCAGCCAGAAGGTAACCTGGACATTGGGAACAAATAAGGGACTCTTATTGCTTGTCTGACTGTGTTGCCTTTGTGCCATGCCCTGGGTCATCACATCTTCCTTCATCAGGATACGAAAGGAATCTAGGATTTTGATCACAGATCCATTCCTGAAAGTATGCAGGGAGGGCAGGCTCTCTCAAAACATTTCCACCAAGCATGGTTTTCCAAAAGAGTCCTAAAACTCACCCTGGGAGAAGCCCAAAGGATGTTAATATTTGCATCTTCAAACCATCCCTTTGGTTATCTTGCACAGCCTCAAACAAGGAAGAAAAAAAAATGAATTCAAAATGTTGCATTAAAGTGGAATCACAAAGCATTGGAGTTAAACTTTTTAATATTTAGTAGTTGTTCCAAGTTCTGTTAGGCCTGGGTCCAGAATTGCCCTCCTTATCTGATTTGTTTGCTGATATTTCAGTGCTGGTTTCCATTTGTTTGTTTTGTTCTTGTTTGAAAATCTATTCCCCAGAGAGAGAGAGAGAGAGAGGAAGGTGAAGGAATTGCCCACACTAAAGGAACGTGTTGTGTGTGTGGGCAGGCGGGCACAGACGATGGGCTAGTGTCCTTGTTTAGTCATTTACTCTTCTGTTTGACTACTCACATTTAATGAGTAACTGGCTAACCTTTTGCTTTGGTCACTTATTAACCACAGAGGACATTCAATCCCACCCAGGAAAGATGCCACTTCAGTTGGGTTGTTAGGTAGGAGTCCCAACATTTGGTTCCTATCCAAAATGTCTTCCCCAGGTTTTCAACTCTTGACAGATAAGAGAATGCAGACGTTTCAAACTGGGCTTTCAATTTAATTCAGAATAGAGTTGGAAGGGACCTTGTAGGTCATCTAGTCCAACTCCCTGCTCAGGCAGGAGGCCCTATAACCATGTCATACAAATGGCTATCTAATCTCTTCTTAAAAACCTCCAGTGATGGAGCCACCTACAACATCCCAACCAGCCACTCCACTGGTTGATTCTTCTTACTAGTAGGATGTTTCTCCTTTGTTTTAGTTGCTTCTCATCTTGGTTGGTTTCCACCCATTGTTTCTTGTCCTGCCCTCTGGTGCTTTTGAGAATAGCTTGACCCCCTTTTCTTTGTGGGAGCCCCTCAAGTACTGAGACACTGCTGTCATGTCCCCCCTACTCCTTCTTTTCTCTAGACTAGCCATGCCCAATATCTGCAATTGTTCTTCATGTTTTAGTCTCCAGGCTTTCAATCATCTTAGTTGTTCTTCTTTCTCTGCACTTTTTCCAAAGCCTCATCATTATTTGGGGGGATGGGGGGGAGGGTGTAATGTGGTGACCTGGGATATAAAACTGGTCACCACATTACAGAAAAGAGAAAATAGCTACAAACCCACTGAAGGGGGAGAGCTGGGTTACTCTAGGATGGCAAAAGATTTTTACCCCCCCAAATCAGAGTGGTTACATTTGCCCCAAGACTGTGACAAAATTCTGAACTGCTTTTTATTAGTTCTGCTTGACCAATTTTGTACATGGTTCACTGGGCACAGCTGCCATGTCCTCAAATAGTTCTCTTCAGTGGCTTTGCTCCACTTTGACTATATGTTATAGTCACATAGTTAAGGGTTTAAGATATTTCCAATCAGCTTCAAAGGAAACATCTAAAGCCATTTAGCCTTGTTCTGTTCATCCAAACAATGGCAATATTTTGTGCCGGTTTTGTACTGTTGAATATGCACCCACACACATTCTTAATTCCAGCTTGGAAATAATGGGACACTGAATAAGTGGACGTTTTTTTCTTGTAATTTATTGTTTGCAACTTATGTACCAAGGAATCTCAACATTTCTTGGTTTTACTTTCTGTGTCAATCTATGTTAGTTGAGATGTAAAAGAAAAAAAACAGGCTCAAATGCTTAAGCCACTCCTAAATCAATCAGTATAGAAATATGGTATAGATTTGGTAACAATGGCAATCAGTTCAGAAGTATTCAAAAGCTTCATAGGAAGTTTGGGCGGTATGGGGGCTCAGTGGTTAAGATAGTGGGCTTGTCAGCCAGCAGCCCAGGTTTGAGATCTGGGTGCCATGTGACAAGGATGTACTCCAGAGGTGGTATTCAGCGGATTCTGACTGGTTCTGGAGAACCGGTAGCAGAAATTTTGAGTACTTCTGGAGAACCAGCAAATCCCACCTCTGACTGGCTCTGCCAACCCCATCTATTCTCCGCCTCCCATTGAGTCCCAGCTGATTGGCTGGGTCTCCTTTGGTTGCCCTGCATAGGAGAACGGAGCTGGAAAGCAGGTTAGCGGGGTGGGGAGGGAATGGGATTTTGCAGTAACCTTCCCCTGCCATGCCCACCCAGCCACATCATGCCTACCAAGCCACGCCCACAGAACCGGTAGTAAAAATAATTGAATCCCACCACTGGTGAGCGCCCATCCTCCCCATAGCTCCTGGCAATCTAGCAGTTCGAAAACATTCAAATGCAAGTAGATTAATAGGTACCACTTTGGTGGGGAGGAAACAGTGCTCCGTGACATCATGCTGGCCACATGACCATGGAAATGTCTTTGGACAGCACTGGCTCAATGGTCTTCAAATGAAAATTAGTACTATCCCTTAGAGTAGGCAACAACTAGTGGAGCAAAATCCACAGGGATTCCTTTACCTTTTACCTTTAATAGGAAGTATTATCGGGACATGGTGGCTCAGTAGCTAAGACGCTGAGCTTGTCGATCAGAAAGGTCAGCAGTTTAGTGGTTTGAATCCCTAGAGCCACGTAACAGGGTGAGCTTCCATTACTTGTCCCAACTGCTGCCAACCTAGCACTCTGAAAGCATGTTAAAAAAATGCAAGTAGAAAAATAGGGACCCCTTTGGTGGGAAGGTAACAGTGTTCCGTGCACCTTCGGCGTTTAGTCATGCTGGCCACATGAGCACGGAGACGTCTTTGGACAGCGCTGGCTCTTCGACTTTGCAACAGAGATGAGCACTGCCTCCTAGAGCCGTAAACAACTAGCACATATGTGCTAGGAAGTATGATACTCTTTTCAAATGTAAGGTATGTTTAGATATTTAGCTTTATAATTTGCAACAGCCAGACTGAAGCAGAAAAAGAGAAGGAGGACATCTCAATCAATAGTTCAAATATTGACCAGCCAATTTATAATTACTGTGCTTGAAACAAAGATCAAATATAACATACCCTTTTAGAGAATAATTGAGAAGAGAAATTATTTAGGCTTTAAGCCAGAGGTCTTCAAACTTGTCAACTTTAAGACTTGTGGACTTCAGCTATGCTGGCTGGAGAATTCTGGGAGTTGAAGTCCACAAGTCTCCCACAAGTTTGGGGATTCCTGCTTTAAGCCCTTGGCCTGGACCACCTAATTCTTCCTAACCAGGCTCTTAGGGCAGGACCAAAAGCAGCGATTTTCCTTTGGAGAAAATTGTCATTAAAGGGCATATAGCAGACAAGGACATCTGCTTTCAACCACACGGTGCTCCTGGCAGGACAGAGACAGGACAAGAAGCAATGGGGTTGCCACATGAGAGGGAGATCCAACCTGGAAATAAGGAAAAATATCCTAACAGTGAGAACAATTAATCAATGGAACAACTTGGAGTTGTGGGTGTTCCACAACTGGAGGCCTTCAAAAAAAAGATCGGACATTCATTTCTTTGGGTTGCAATAAGATCTCCTGCCTTGAGAGGGGGGTTGACTAGAAGACCTCAGAGGTCCCTTCCAGGCCAGCCCTTGGATTCTAAGAGAGACTGCTATCGATCTATATACCCAAGTGCCACCATTAGTGTAGGGAATACAACACAACATTTGTCCAACTGTCTTCTAATTGGAGTCAGCCCAGGCAAGATAGTTAGCGAGATTTCAACGTTAGACATTTCTTCTCTCTCTTGCAGGTTGACATGTATGCTGGGGCTCTCTTCATCCAACAGGCCTTGCACTGGGACCTCTACATAGCAGTCATTGGTTTGCTGGTCATCACTGCAATTTACACTGTGGCAGGTAGATGTTAACACCATAAGAGTGGGTCTTTTGCAGTTACTTCTGGACCCTGAGCTCTGGGGAAGGAGTTTCGGGGGATGGCTGGGATTGTTTGGTGTCCTATCATCCAGCTTCAGGTAGTTGAGGGCTTGACCCAAGGGTACGGAGAGAAAGCATGTTCCCTTATACCAGGGGTCTTCAAACTTGCGGACTTCAACTCCCAGAATTCCTCCTCCAGTCATGTTAACTCAGGAATTCTGGGAGTTGAAGTCTGCAAGTCTTAAACTTGCCATGTTTGAAGACCCTTGGCATAGAACGTAGACTCATAGGGCTAGAAGGGACTTCAGAAGCCTTCTAGTTCAACAATGCTGGAGACCTTATACCAGGGCTCTTCAAACTTGACAAACTTAGCTCAGGAATTCTGGGAGTTGAAGTCCGCAAGTCTTAAACTTCCCAAGTTTGAAGAACCTTGCCTTAGAAGATTTAGCCACCGGTGTGGAAGTCTACATGATGAATATGTAGCATGTGTATAGGTGACTCACCCTAATATACCTGAAGCATTGATTCAATTCTCCTTTGTGACCATCAGTTCTTCTTGGGGCTTCAGGTGCTGCCCTGACTTTTGTTGCTTTTTCTGAGACCTTGTTTTGCCCCACTGCCAACTAAAAAAAATATAGCGAGGGGGGTAACATTGCATGTTTTGTAAAAAATAATAATAATAACTTGGATACACAGATGTGCTTTGCAAAAAAGAAAATATCAGCGTCTTAGATATGTTGACTTACAGAGAAGGAACAGCTTGAAATTTCCAAAGCAAAAGATTACTGTGTTCTGGCTTTCTTTAGAACATACCACCTCTTTTCATCTTCCTTTGCTTTGAACTTCAGTTAAATGATGTCTTCAAAGTTTCCTCTTTCTTTTAACTACTTGAAAAGACTTTTTTAAAAAAAAAAGTTAAAAAGACGCGGTATTCAGCTGAGTGCTTTTGTGTACTGCCCAGGGAACTACTTGTTAACAAGGAAGAGAAAAACAGGGGAAATTAAACCACGTGGGAGAAGGCAAGCAAAGAGCCAGTTATGATCTTAGCTAGATCAGGGCTCTCCAACCTTAGCACCTTTAAGACTTGTGGGTTTAAACTCCCAGAATTCCTCAGCCAGCAAAGCTGAAGAAGTCCACGAGTCTTAAAGTTGCTAAGATTGGAGACCCCTGAGCTAGATCACTGAATGCCTTGACGGGGAGGGCAGAGACGTCTTCCTTACCAGGCTGTCTGAGCTCCACAATCCCCCAAAAGACATTTGAAGAGGATAGCAAGAGTTCAATCAAATCCTCTGAAAGCTGATGTGGGTCCCACAAAAAAAATCACACACACACACACAACCCCTCCAGCCTATGCAAAAGGCAACCCACTTGTTTGATAACTTTACTAGACTGTTTAAACTAGAAATATAAAAACAAACACAAACTAATAATGGCGATAGGACAGAGAATAAAGAGCAAAGCCAAAAGTGCAGGGAAAAAAAACAGAAAAAGAAAAGAATTGACTTCTGGTTTTCTTTTATAACAGACCGAAGTATGAATTTAAATTTAAACCACTCACTCTAAAGTTACCTCAGTTTCATTTTTCCTATAATCTACGATGTTTCTAATCATCAAAAGGAGGTGCCACAATTTCTTTTCTTTCTTTCTTTTTTATTTCACAGAGAAGGGTTTTCAAATCAGCATTCATATTAATTGGTGTATTTTCTCGAATCAAAACGTCAATGTTGTCATCCCTGCCAGTGCCGTAAAATGGTTTCTTCTCTTCCCAAAAGGGCTGTTTTCCAACTGGCGCATCTCCCCTGTTGAGAAAGTCTTGTTGTATTAAAAATAGCAAAACCAAATGTAGGCTAGGTATGTGAGAGGCAAATAATCAGATGCATGGTATTTTTGACTTGGATTTCTAGTTAGAAAAACAAATAGGCAACCCTTCAAAGAAACCTCCCAATATTTAGAATTAGAATAGAATGAGCTGGAAGGGACCTTGGAGGTCTTCTAGTCCAGCCCCTTGCTCAAGCAGGAGACCCTATACCATTTCAGAGAAGTGACTGTCTAGAGCAAGGGTCTTCAAACTTGGGAAGTTTAAGACTTGTGGACTTCAACTCACAGGATTCCTGAGCTAACATGACTAGAGGAGGAATCCTGGGAGTTGAAGTCCCCAAGTCTTAAAGCTGTCAAGTTTGAAAACCCCTGGAGACTCTTCTTAAAAACCTCCAGTGATGGAGCACCCACGATTTCTGGATGCAAGCTGTTCCACTGGTAAATTGACCTACAAGGACCCTTCCAACTCTGTTAATCTGTATCAATGCTTAGGCATACTGGATTATCCTCACTGTTTAAAAAATTCTCTTTAATTCCAGGTTGCTTCTCTCTTTAATCAGTTTCCATCCCTTGTTTCTTGTTCTGCCTTCTGGTGCTTTGGAGAATAATTTGACCCCCCTCTTCTTTGGGGCAGCCCCTCAAATACTGGGATCCTGCTATCATGTCATCCCTAATTCCTCTTTTCTTTAGACTAGCCAGACGTAAATCCTGCAACTGTTCTTCATATGGTTTAGTCTCCAGGCTTTTGATGATCATCTTAGCTGCTCTTCTCTGAACTTTTTCCAAAATCTCAACATCTTTTTTGTAGTGTGGTGACCGAAATTAGTTGCAGGATTCCAGTGCCACATTTAAATCACACCTGAATTAAAACATCCATTTTCTGATAGGTATAAAATTAACTTTAGTTACTGAGAGTCGCTTGATAGTGAGATGGGGGACATGCAGATTTAACAGATAAAATAATAATAAACCTTTCCATATTCAGGGAAGGGCTTTTTTGAGGCTAGTCCAAGACTTTTTGGGCAGAAACTGGGCCCCGATCTAACTCTTACTGCTTTCTACAGGTGGCTTGGCAGCAGTGATTTACACGGACACCCTGCAGACGGTTATCATGTTGGCTGGCGCACTCACCCTAATGGGCTTCAGTGAGTACTCTATGTGTGTGTGTGTGTGTGTGTGTGTGTGTGTATGAGTGGTGGGTTTCCAAAATTTTCCCTACCATTTCTACGTGCGCGCACATGCAGGGCTCAAATACTGACCTCAGTCAAGGCTGGATAGCTGCTTGGAGTGTTTTGAAGCTCAGCTGAGGCACGGCAATCTGCTCTGCTGCGCGAATCAGCTGAGCTAAACAACAAGGAAATATAGGAGAGGTATCGGCAGGTGCAGGTGCATAGGGCCAGCTAGAGGTGGTATTGGCTGGCTCTCCAAACAGTCAAGCATTTTGCTAACAGTACTTCAGAACTATTCTGAACCATCTGAACCGGCTGAATACCACCTCTTGGGTGGCGGGGTGTATGAGTGTGTGTTCAGAATTGCTGTTCCTTAGCTTGCTGTCTGTGGAGGCAGCTGAACTGGTCTGTTTCTGTTGTGGTCCACCAACACTCTGCGGAGCTGGCAGCAGAGTTAGACAGTGGGGAGAAACATGGGCCAGTCTGGGAGTCTGGAGAGGACTCAGGCAATGGTCCTGCGTCAGATACAGAGATGGAGCCAGGGCCATCTGGAAGTTATGTGCTGACTCCGGAGCTTCCACAATCTGGCAGCAGCGAGGCAGAGGAACAAGGGGAGCCTGTTCCCTGTGCGCGTGTACGCAGACCTGCCAGAAGGCAAGAGCAAGTAAGATAAAAGGGGCGACTTGGGAGTAAGGCTTGGAGGTGACTGACCCCTCCCATAAGACATAGAGGAGGAGCAAAGGGACTTTGCAGGAAGTAACTTTGTTCATTCTGGTCAGTTTAAAATCTGAAGCTCTGTGTTGACTTCGTGCTCTGTTTGGCCTTGTGCAACTCATTTAGTCACTGGCAGCATTTCAAGGGAGATAAAGGTGTGTGCTTATCAGCCTTATCCCGAAAGACTGTGGCGGACTTCTGCTGGATTACTCATCAACTGTTTGGGACTCATTACGGGCTGTGAATGCATCTAATTCACAGCCATTGAAATAAAAGAAAAAGGGTTTTGGGAACAGCGGGCGATTGTTACTGTCTCAGGAATCCTTGGTCAGAACAGTTTCAACCTCTCTAGGTTTTGCCAAAGTCGGAGGCCTTGAGGACCTGAAGAACAGATACTTCAAAGCCATTGCAAGCAACCACTATGGAAACACCAGCTGCGGCTTGCCAAGAGAGGATGCCTTCCACATATTCCGGGACCCTGTCACATCCGACTTTCCCTGGCCAGGAATCCTAGTGGGAATGACCATCCCGTCTTTGTGGTACTGGTGCACTGACCAGGTAATTCAGCTTATCAGCTATGTTTGTCTTCTGGGTGAGGAAGAGCTTTGAAAGATAATGGTTTCCCACGTCCAGTTGTATCTGACTCTAGGGTCTGGTGCTCATCTCCATTTCTTAGCTGAGGGAGCCAGCTCTGTCCAAAGACATTTTTGTGGTCATGTAGACAGCATGGCTATATGCCAAAGGCTCACAAAAACCGGTCACCTTCCCACTGAAGTGGTACCTATTGATCTACTTGCATTTGCATGCTTTCGAAACTGCTAGGTGGACAGGAGCTGTGGCAATTAACAGGAGCTCGTCCCTTTGCATGGCACTCGGATCTTGAACCCAGGCTGTCCGTTGACCAGCTCAGTGTCTTTAACTACTGAACCAATGCGGGTCCTAAAGAGGAAGAGTTTTAAGAGAAGAGAGATTGCCACCATGTACCAGGAAGTAATAGTATTGCTTTAAGGGAGAAGTTGAAACATGGCTCACACAGAGGATGGATTAGATTAGATTAGATTAGATTAGATTAGATTGGATTAGATTAGATTAGATTACAGAGTTGGAAGAGACCTTGTAGGTCATCTAGTCCACACACACCCGTGCCCAAGCAGGAGACCCTACACCATTTCTGACAGATGGAGGTCCAATCTCTTCTTGAAAGTCTCCAGGGATGAAGCTCCCACAACTTCCAAGGGCAAGCTGTTCCATTGGGTGATTGTTCTCACTGTCAGAAAATTCCTCCTTATTTCTAGGTTGAATCAGTTCAACCTTCACCAGTTTCCATCCATTATTCCTTGTCTGGCCTTCGGGTGCCTTGGAAAACAGCTTGACCCCTTCCTCCTCTCTGTGGCAGCCCCTCAAATCTTGGAAGACTGCTATCCTGTCTCCCCTGGTCCTTCTCTTCACTAGGCTAGCCCTGCCCAGTTCATCGTATGTTTGAGCCTCCAGTCCCCTAAAATCATCCTGGTTGCTCTTCTCTGCACTTTTTCTACAGTCTCAACATCTTTTTTATAGTGTAGTGACCAAAATGGGATGGAGTACTCTAGGTGTGGTCTTACTAAGGCTTTATAGAGTGGTATTAGTACCTCCCTTGATCTCGATTGTATCCCTCTGTTAATGCAATTTAGGATTGCACTGGCTTTTTCTGGCTGCCGCTGCACACGGCTGGCTCCTATTTAGCTGGCTGTCCACTAGGACTTTACTTTTCTCTACATTGAATTGGATGGAAGAAGATGCGGCTGCTTTAAATAGGGTCAGGAGTGCCTGCTTAAGCAAGTTTGCACAACTTCCTCTGGATCACTTCCCAAGGGTGGCAGCTGAAATGTCTGGCATTATGAGAACAACTCAGCCATCCGCCCACATAGTCATGTGCTGTCATGGTAATACAGCAGGTCCCTGGGTTAAGAATGCCCCGATTTCTGGATGACCCATGATTAAGAATGGAGCCTATTGTTACAAAATTTGATTCAAATACACAACGATTCAAGTTAAATATGCAGTGGTTCAAGTTCATTGCACAATGCTGTTTATACAGTATTATATAACATTGTTCCGGCTTACGTACACCTTTGACTTAAGGGCAGGCCTTGGAAATAGAACTCATCCCTTCAACTGGGAATTACCTGTACTCATGACTCATATTTGTGAACCTGCAGAGTCACATTTTGTGAGATAAATAGAACATAGAATAATGGAGTGGGACCTTGGAGGTCTTCTAGTCCAACCCCCTGCTCAAGCAGGAGACCTTATACCATTTCAGACAAATGGTTTTTCAATCTCTTCTCAAAAGTGTGAGTTGTGATGGAGCACCCACAACTTCTGAAGGGAAGTCATCCCACGGACTGATTGTCAGGAAATTTCTCCGTAGTTCTAGGTCGCTTCTCTCTTTGGTTAGCTCCCATCCATTGCTTCTTGTCTTGACTTCTGGTGCTTTGGAAAATAAGGTTGGTAAATAAATAAATACTGATATGGTTGGTACCATGATCCAACCTGAGTGGATGTTCTGAATGAGCAGCTTTCCGATGGGGAGGACGCCCGCTCCCTTCTCCCGATTACATGCCTTTAATCCAGGCTTCCTACATTCAGGGTCAACATTGTCTGCCTTCAGAATGCAGCATCTCAATAGCCACTGTCTATACCAGTGATGGCTAACCTTTTCAGCTTGGTGTGTCGAAAATCAGGAAAAAGTGTAGCCTTCCTTGGGTCGTGTGTCACTTCAAGAAATATCAATAATTTGGTTTATGACGGACTGGGCTGGGGTGATCACACAGGGCTGTGAAACTCGTCTCCCTGGTCTCAGGGCTGCAGGTGCAGGAGGTGGGGATCGGAAGGCCACCTTACAGGGCTGTGAACCTCACGGATCTCCTTTCCTCCTGTAGCGTTCCTGAGGTAATGAAACTGACAAACCTCAGTTTATGGCGGTTAAAACTGGTTCTCTGCTGCAAAGATCTTGCGGCAGTGGTGACACCACGCCTCCACGCAACAAGCAGGGAGCAGGGATTGGAGCAGAGCACAGGCAGCCTCTAAATGTGCAGGTTTTCCCCACACCAACAGGCGTGTCAGTCAAAGTGCCTCGGCGTGTCACGAGTGACACGCGTGTCATAGGTTAGCCATCACTGGTCTATACGGAGTAGAGGGAAGAGCGAATGGCCTTGACAGACAGGAGGAAGAGCTGCTTCCAAGGCAACAGTCAGATAACATGGCCATAAGTCCCTGGCAGGGAAAACAATGTGAGAAAAATTCTCAGACAAGCCCTCCTCCACCCCCAATTCACACAAAGATAAAGGGAGGGGCAAGGACATTCAGACGTGCAAGATTCTGTTCCTAGAGCTTTACAATAAAAGTATCCTAAAAGAGCCGCAGTGGTGCAGTGGTTAGAATGCAGTACTCTGCAGGCTACTTCTGCTGCCTGCCGGCTGACTGTAGTTCGGTAGTTCGATCCTGACTGGTTCAAGGTCAGCTCAGCCTTCCATCCTTCCGAGGTTAGTAAAATGAGGACCCAGATTGTTGGAAAACCTGCTAAACCACTTAGAGAGGACTGTAAAGCACTGTGAAGTAATATTTAAGTCTAAGTGCTATTGCTTGCGAAGGAAGGAAGGAAGGAAGGAAGGAAGGAAGGAAGGAAGGAAGGAAGGAAGGAAGGAAGGAAGGAAGGAAAATGAGAAGGAAGGAAGGACAATGAGGAAAAGGAAGGAAGATGTAGTTAGAAGGCAGTATTGCAGGCTACAGTTCAATTCTCATTGGTACAAAGTTGGCTCAGCCTTCCATCCTTCCCAGGTGGGTAAAAAAGGAGCCAGATTGTTGGGGTCAATAGGCTGACTCTGTATACTGCTTAGAGAGGGCTGGAAAGCACTGTGAAGCGATATATAAGTTTAAGTGCTATTGCTAATGCTACTTGCCCTTGTTTTTTTGTATTTTTTACTATGGTCTACTTTGTTGGGGTGACATTTGGGTACATCTTCATTTACCTTCTAGGTTCTGGACTTGGAGGCATCTGCAAGTCCAGAACGAAGGAAGCCAAAGCGCTTTTATAAACTGCTTGAAACTTTGGACCGTTGTGACCTCCATCTTGAATTTATCGGACTACACCTTGCAGACTCGCCTGGTGTAATGTGAGAGGCTGTTCTAGGTGAAGAAGGGGGGGAAAAAAAACCCCAACCCTTTACATCTCCTTTTCCTTTGAAGGTCATCGTCCAACGATCTCTGGCAGCGAAGTCTCTCTCTCACGCCAAGGGTGGTGCCCTGCTGGCCTCCTACTTGAAGATCCTGCCCCTCTTCATGATGGTCTTGCCTGGCATGATCAGCCGCATCCTCTTCCCAGGTCAGAGCGACCAGGGAGGCCCAGGAAGGAAAAAAAACACATGGAAAAGAAGAAGCATTTGGGGTTTTTTATTTTTTTATTTTTTTTTGAGAATTACGCTTTCCCTCGAAGGCTGATTTGGTTTGGTTCTAGCCCAGTCTGGATGAACTGAGAAAGAGCCTGAGAAGACAGCCTCTTGTTTAGTATTATTTAATAATTATTAATATATTACTATTTATTATTTAATTATTATCAATATATTATTTATTATTTAATAATCAATATACTCTGTTTGATGCGTTATTAATATATTTTATTTAATGCATTATTAATATACTATTATTATTTAATAAATTATTAATACACTGTTTTTATTATTTAATTATTAATGCACTAGTTTTACTATTTAATAAATTATTAAAATATCCATTTAAATGTTTTAACATTTTATTTGATAACACATAATAAGGCTGTCTTCTTAGTCTGTTTCTTCCTCAGTTCACCGAGACTAAACCTGAACCAAACCAGGATATGAAGGGAAGTGCAATTCTCAAAAAAAATTCAAATGCTTCTTCTTTTCTGTATGTTTTTTTTAAAAAAATATAGAATTATTTGTTCTGGAAAATGAACCTCTTTCTATTCCTCTGTGCACAGTTGTGATAGTTATCCTGTTTTGTTTTTTTTATTTGGCCTGTTTACATTCTTTGCTTATTTATCTGTTGGTGATTATGGTCCCTCTCTATGTTCACACAACGTATAAAACTAAGATGTGGATTGTTTATTTGTGCCTAAGGGACCATGTGAACTCACTGTTTTTGTCATGATTATTGTGTTGAATAAACTCAGGCAAACTTTATTTTTTTAAAATAGACTATGGTTAAGCAAAGTACAATTCAGTTTGACCAAACATGATATGTAAACTCAGTTACTTGGTTGGGTTCACACATTCGGCTATACTTAGCTCAATCTTAATTCCCTGGGGAATACATATATGTATATAGAGGGAATTAAGGTTGAGCAAAGTATAGCTGAATGTGTGAACCCAACCAAGTAACTAAGTTTACATATCATGCTTGGTCAAACTGAATATATATATATATGGCTGGGTTCATAGAAGAAAGCTATCTTAAAAATAAACAACCCATACTCCTGTGTGTATCTTTCACATTCTGACATGGAAACTTGGTCACTGTGGTGAACCAGGTATGGGTGCTCCTGAGGAGAGCTTGAATGATGGATGAAGGCAACTCACCTGCCAGGTGCCCAGGTAGACTATCAACACACCCAGAGAAATACTACCCTTCCTCCGCTGGACATAGAAATGGCTGGCTGGTTTAAAACAAAAGGTGGAAGGCAGAAGCAGTCCCTCAGAATCTGTGGAGTGAGACTGGGAAAAGTACATCTTCTTCTCAGATGCTGATTAAAGTTTAGAATCTAAGATCAAAGATAAGCCCAGGTAACCGAAGTAGAGGAACTTTTTGCTTCAGAGAACTGTTCTTTCTGTAGCAATGAATAAAGCAAGCAGCCAGGAATTGGTTTAATTTATGGTTTTTGTTTTCCTGTAGTGTTTGAAGTCTCATTTATTTCATGTTTTTGATTCTCTGTTTAAATTATATAAGTGGGTCTTTAAACTTCAGCAGTTGTTCATCCTTCAAGCCGTGTTCTCTTAGTTGTACCTATTATATCCTGTGACCTGGGAAGTTTGGTTGAATGTTTAATATTTACAGATAAAAGGTGTTTTAACATTTTTTTTTACATATTTAGAAATAAAGTTTGATTTCCTTTATCCCCTTGGAAATTACTCTAGCTTGTAGATATCCCAGGTAGCCAGGGATTTAGCTATATAGAAATTATTTCAGCATTTTGATCTTTTGAGGCAGTTCAGGATTTTCATCCACACTGAGGTACGAGATTAGAATTCAGGTGAGAATCTTCTGGGAATTACAGATTACAGATTAACGGAGTTGGAAGGGACCTTGTTGGTCATCTAGTCCAGGAGTCTCCAAACTTGGCAACTTTAAGCCTGGAGGATTTCAACTCCCAGAATCCCCCAGCCAGCTGGCTGGGGGATTCTGGGAGTTGAAGTCCTCCAGGCTTAAAGTTGCCAAAGTTGGATAGCCCTGATCTAGTCCAACCCCCTGACCAAGCAGGAGACCCCACACCATTTCTGACAGATGGCAGTCCAGTCTCTTCTTGATGAGCTTGTTGAGTTAACCAGCTTACCTAAGGATGGCACCAAACTCCGATTATGGTGCCTTAACCCGTCTCTATCGCAACCTGGGCTGAGCTGGGAAAATGTGAAGGCTTCCCGAGGTAGAAGTTGGGACCCCCAGGCTTCCCTCCGGCAGGGTCCATTCTCATCCCAAAATGGCAGCCCTGAATCTGCTTTCTAATCCTTTAAAAAAAAAAAAACTTTTTCAAACTGTCCAGCTTTTCTCTCACCCTTCATAACTTCGTTTTGGTTCTGTTTTGTTGCAGATCTAGTGGCCTGTGCTGACCCCAAATCCTGTAAAGAGATCTGTGGCAATCCATCTGGATGTTCGGATATTGCGTACCCTAAACTCGTCATCGAGCTTCTGCCACTGGGTAAGGGGGCTTCTTACTGCCTAGAGGGGCTGGCAGGCCTGCAATAGGACTTTTGGGGGCACGAGGCATTTTTGCCTTCACTAGCAGGAGGGTCTGGTGTGCTATTTGTTTTCATTAATTACTTGGATTAAAGGTGGAGAAAATAATTGCAAGATAACATAAAACTGGATGGAATAGCCTCTTTTCATCTTTGTCACCTTTCATCTTTCCCTCTACCTACTCCTACAATACATATTATGATTTATCAATTGTTGTTTGTGTCATGATTTGTGACCTGTGTGTCACTTTATTTACCTATCACTTTATTGTTTGTATGTACACTGAGAGCTTCTGCACCGGAGACAAATCCCTTGTGTGTCCAATCACACTAAGCCAAGAAAGAATATTCATATTCTAATAATTTATTTTAATTCATTATAATTCTAATACTAATATTTCTGTGATTCTATACCTCTGTGAAAAGTAACCTCGGTATTTTTTTTCCCTTTGTTCATTGAAACAATTCCTGGTTTTATTCTTTTTTTTTCTTTTTTCTTTTTTGGGGGAGTTTAAAGCAAGTTATGACTTAGCAAATAGCAAGAACGTTCTGATCAGGGGTGGGATTCAAAAAATTTTTACTACTGTTTCTGTGGGCATGGCTTGGTGGTCATGGCAGAGGAAGGATACTGTAAAATCCCCATTCCCTCCCCCACCCCATTAACCTGCTTTCCAGCTCCGTTCTCCTGTGCAGGGCAACCAAAGAAGGCCCAGCCGATCAGCTGGGACTCAATGGGAGGCAGAGAAGAGATGGGGTTGGCAGGGCCAGTCAGAGGTGCCAGTGGCTGGTTCTCTGAACTACTCAAAATTTCTGCTACTGGTTCTCCAGAACCAGTCAGAACCTGCTGAATACCACTTCTGGTTCTGAAGTGCAAGCTTCTTTGGATGTCCTGAGGAGGACGCTGGTGAGGAATATTCTCATCCAGATTCACCAACAGCCCCTCTTTTTGCTTCTAGGACTAAGAGGGCTTATGATGTCGGTCATGATCGCAGCGCTGATGTCCTCTTTGACATCCATCTTCAACAGTGCAAGTACCATTTTCACCATGGATCTTTGGCGACATCTTCGACCTCTGTCTTCTGAATGGGAGCTCATGATTGTTGGCAGGTAAGACCTCCCAGCCCATGGGACACATCTAGCAAGAGTCCCAGGTGTACTCTACTCTGAGGAGTATCAGAGGGCAGGAGAAGAAACAACGGTTGGGAACTAATCAAAGGGAGAAGCAATCTGGAATTAAGGAGAAACTTCCTAACTGTTTCAACTCCTATCCTCAAAACAACACTATAGAGCCCTGCACACCAGAACAACTAGACAGAACAAAGACAGTTTTTCCCCGAACGCCATAATTCTGCTAAACAAATAATTCTCTAGAAACTGTCCAACTATTTACAAAGTCTGCACTATTATCACTATTAATCTTCCCATCACTCCTGATCACCCATCCCCTCCCACTTGTGACTGTATGACTGTAACTTTGTCGCTTGTATCCTTAGACTGTTTCCTAGTATGATTGCTTATTGTACCCTATGAGTATCATTAAGTGTTGTACCTGATGATTCTTGACTCTTGACGAATGCATCTTTTCTTTTATGTACCCTGAGAGCATTTACACCAAGAGAAATTCCTTGTGTGTCCAATCACACTTGGCCAATAAAGAATTTCTATTCTATTCTATTCTATTCTATTCTATTCTATTCTATTCTATTCTATTCTATTCTATTCTAATTCTATCCTATTCTTATTGTACCCTATGAGTATCATTAAGTGTTGTACCTGATGATTCTTGACTCTTGACGAATGTATCTTTTCTTTTATGTACCCTGAGAGCATTTGCACCAAGACAAATTCCTTGTGTGTCCAGCCACACTTGGCCAATAAAAAAGAATTCTATTCTATTCTATTCTATTCTATTCTATTCTATTCTATTCTATTCTATTCTATTCTATTCTATTCTATTCTATTCTATTCTTATCCTACCCTATGACTATCATTAAGCGATGTACCTGATGATTCTTGACTCTTGATGAATGTATCTTTTCTTTTATGTACACTGAGAGCATTTACACCAAGAGAAATTCCTTGTGTGTCCAATCACACTTGGCCAATAAAGAATTCCTATTCTATTCTATTCTATTCTATTCTATTCTATTCTATTCTATTCTATTCTATTCTATTCTATTCTATCCTATCCTATCCTATCCTATCCTATCCTATTCTTATTGTACCCTATGAGTATCATTAAGTGTTGTACATGATGATTCTCGACTCTTGACGAATGCATCTTTTCTTTTATGTACCCTGAGAGCATTTACACCGAGACAAATTCCTTGTGTGTCCAACCAGACTTTGCCAATAAAGAATTCATTCATTCATTCAGTGAGGACAATTAACCAACAGAACAGCTTACCTCCAGAAACCGTGGGCGCTCCATCACTGGAGGCTTTTAAAAAGAGACTAGACAGTCACTTATCTGAATTAGTATAGGTTCTCTTGCCAGAGCAGGGGGGTGGACTAGAAGACCTCCAGGGTCCCTTCCAGCTCTATTCTACTCTAATTCTAGGAGTCAAGCTTTAGCCAAACCGATGAACAAATAAGACCTATATGGCCTGAACTTATTCCGAAGATCATTGGAAAGAAATGCTTTGGACTTTGTGCGTGTGCACAACACCCCGTCTCTCTGATGGTCATTCAAGGAGCCTGACCTTTTTCAGGGATTCAGCTTACATGTTCATAACTGGGTTCTGTAAAACCACGTGTCAGGACTGTCCCAACTTGGTCCTCAGGAAAGAAAGACCCTCGACTCCATGGTTGAAGTGAAAGGTTTACTTTAACTAAGTTCAAGGGGGTTACAAGATAAGCAAAGCTGGATCTGAATATTTCTGCATTTTTTTCCTGGTCTTTCATTCCCTCCCTCTTGACCAGTCCATCAGTGTCCAGTTGGATTTGTTTTAGGGGTTTGGGAAAAGGCATTGAGGTTTGGCACCTTTATGTAATAGTTTTACATTTCACTCTCACTGTCTGTCCTTGATCGACACTTTTGGTTCCTGACACTCTTAACATCCCCTCCTTTCCTCCCTTTGCTCATTCCCTATTTCCCCCTCCTCCTCTCCCCTCCCCCTGGGTTTTATGCAGAGGTGGGATTCAGCAGGTTCTGACCGGTTCTGGAGAACCGGTAGTGGAAATTTTGAGTAGTTTAGAGAACCAGCCACTGGCACCTCTGACTGGCCCCGCCAACCCCATCTCTTCTCTGCCTCCCATTGAGTCCCAGATGATTGGCTGGGTCTCCTTTGGTTGCCCTACACAGGAGAATAGAACTGGAAAGCAGGTTAGTGGGGTGGGGAGGGAATGGGATTTTGCAGTGACCTTCTCCTGACACTGTTGTGGTTTGCTGGCAGCAGTTGCAGGCGGCTGAGGTCTTGGAGAGTGAGGACTCAGATGAGGGGCCTGCGTGTGAGGCAGGGATGGGGCCAGGACCTTCAGGGAGTGGAATGCTGTCTTTGGAGATTGTGGAGGCTGGCAGCAGTGAGGAAGAGGATCCCGAGGAGCCTGTGCCCAGTGCATGTGGGCGCAGAGCTGCTCGAAGGAAAGAGCATCTGCAGTAACACGGGGGACTCGGGAGTAAGGCTGCAAGGTAATGGCCCCTCCCTTAAGAGATAAAAAGCCAGCTGAGAAACCAGAGTTCTTTGCAGGAAGCAAAGAAATTTTTGCACTCAAGTCTTGTGGAGGTTCAGACTTTCTTAGTTTGTGTTTGGAGACTTTTTGTGTTTGAAATATTTCTTGGCAACTTTATCTGTTGTTCTTGGCAGCCTTGCACCACCTCGGCAAGGATGGTTCTTATCAGAGACAATTAGTTTGAAACAGCTTTTTTAATTGGGAAGGAAGGGAATTCGTAAAGAATCATTAAAAGGTTTTGCTGTTACCTCTGTTTCATGTTTGTTTCCTTGGAACAAGGTTTGGGTCCGAACAGCCATGCCCACAAAACGGGTAGTAAATTTTTTTGAATCCCACCACTGGTTTTATGGCAGGATGCCAGCCGAAGCAAGGTGTGGTGAAGATGGCGGGACTGACACAATTCTTCCTCACCCAGAAGCCTGAATAAAGCTCGGGATCCTTTAATGAACAGCAGAGAAGGGCTGTGCTCTGCGAAGGCCAGAGCGCTTTTCCCAACCGTGCTCAGTCCAAATCCGCCATTCCAAAGCTCCTGATCTTAGTTTACTTTATTGTCATTGCACCTCGTACAACGAAATCAAGCCCTTCACTCACTGCCATGATCTGCTCATCCCCAGTTAGAAGACCATGAAACCCAACTGACCAGGCCTTCCTTCCTCCATCCCACAGGGTGTTTGTTCTACTCCTTGTCATCATTTCCATTCTGTGGATCCCGCTGGTGCAGGCCAGCCAAGGTGGGCAGCTCTTCATCTACATCCAGACCATCAGCTCTTACCTGCAGCCGCCGGTGGCCATCGTGTTTATCCTCGGATGCTTCTGGAAGCGGACAAACGAGAAGGTAATTCTGAGCACTTTGGGGGGGTGTCGGACCTGCCACCACTTAAACCTCTAACTTGAAACGGTCCTTGGCTCCATTTGTTGAGAAAGATATAATTTTATGAGAAGTCAATTGTATTGCAGCAACGCATAGACGGAATCATGTGCCAAAATCCCCGAAGTTCAGCTTTTCCCTCCCTTAACTGCCACCAACCACTGACCCCCATGACCAATCAGGTTCAAGAAAGATATTTCCCGAATGGATATTTCAAGCATAGTGTGGTAATACGAGGCGTGGCACAAAAATAACAGTCACAAAAATAGATAAATTCCCTTTAATGCCTCCAACTTGGCCCCCAATGTCCAGTTATCCTCAGCTGGAGATCAAACTCTTCCAAAAACAGTCTGCGAAGAGAAGAAATGCAGTCGGAACCCAAAGTAGAGATAAATTAGAAATAAAAAAAAAAAAACCAACACAAACCACGCTGAAGTAATCAACATGACAGGCCAGGATAATAAATTGCAGACTTCCAAAAGATATCGAAGCACACACAGTTGGGAAGACACCAAACCCAAATAAGCCTCGACAAAGATAATGCACGCTTTGCTTCCAGCAAGGTGCTGTATGCAAACACCCTTCTAATATCCTTTACTCCCAGCTGCAACTAATGAAAGGGATCAGGGCCCTTTTCTCTCCCGTAAGCCACATTGCTCCCTTCTCCATTCCTCCCTGCATGCCCTAAGATGAAGAGGAGGTGGCCCCGGGTCTTCTTCTGAATACCCAGCCAGGCTGTGCCTTTCTCCCACTTCTTCCACAGCCACCGGAGCCACATTCCCACTCCCTGTCAGCTGCTCAATTTCCCCCTCAGAATCAGACTCCAACAAGGGCGTGGCACGTAACTGGTATGCAGCTGCCTTCTTCTCCCAGCTGGGTGACCTTGAAGCAGACTCCCAGGGAGATCCAGCAGTTACTTCCGCTTTCCCCCAAAGCATTCTCCCTCCCATCCATCCTCCCCAAAAGTTCATGGCAGACTGTCACTGCATGGTAGCGAAACATACAAGCGAGTATAGATGGCAGCTGACAGGTGGCCTGTAAGCTCTTGTGGTTCTTAAAAGAGGGCAGTTGGTTGAGGGTCAGAGAACTAACCTGGTTTCTTTTGTTGATGTTCCTTCAGGGGGCATTTTGTGGCCTGTTGGTCGGCATGGTGATAGGCCTGATCCGGATGGTTTTGGATTTCGTCTACCTGCAGCCGGGCTGTGGGGAGTCAGATGACCGGCCAGCCGTGGTGAAATACGTGCATTATCTCTATTTCTCTATGATTCTGGGAGTGATCACACTCATCGTAGTGGTGGCTGTCAGCCTCTTGACGGAACCCCCTCCGGAGGAAATGGTATGCGCATTGAGAAAGATGTTGGCTGTTTTCACTCTCGTGGTTTAGTGCTCTGCTTAGACTGATCTGGCTACCTAGAATAAAATCAGTGAGAAGGAATTTGACCTAAGAGTTGTGTAGGCAACTTTAAGACTTGTAGACTTCAGCTTGCAGAGTTCCTCAGCCAGCAAAGCTTCTTCTGGGCGTTGTAGTCCACAAGTCTTAAAGTTGCCAAGGTTGGAGACCCCTAGTGTAGAGAAAAACAGTCGGCCAGATGGATAGAACAAATACCTGTCTCAATAGAAATACCTTATTTTCCTGAATTAAGCCTTGCGGACTCAAGCTTCATTACATGCCAGAAATAGGTTGGTTGGAGTTCTGTTTTGCAGTGAAGTCTTATTCCTAAGGCAGTAGCAATAGAAGAGTTGGAAAGGACCTCAGAGGTCTTCTAGCCTAACCCCCCCCACTCAAGCAGAGACCCCATACCATTTCAGACAAATGGCTGTCCAGTCTCTTCTTAAAAACCTCCAGTGATGGCGCATCCACAACTTCTGAAGGCCAGCCATTCGACGGGTTGTTGTTCTTCCCGTCAGGAAATTCCTCCTTAGTTCTAGGTTGCTTCTCTCCTTGATTAGTTTCCACCCTTTGTTTCTTCTCCTGCCTTCAGGTGCTTTGGAAAATAAGTCGGCCCCCCTCTCCCTTCAAGCGTTGGAAGACTGCTATTATGTCAGGTATCAGAGATGGGGGTTTCTATAGAGAGGCAGAAACTATGGTGGACCCAGGAAAAATATGCAAACTTGCCACAGTAGCAGAGGCCAGAAAGTATGCAGAACTTCTACCTCTTCTCTGTTTAGCTGGGCTGTAAAGATCCTTGGGACTCTTCCTGTCGACTTTCTTCATGCTTACCTCACCATCCAAGCCACACCGGCTGGCCACACCGTCAGGCGAGGGTCCAGGAAGGTCCCATGCTTGGAGTGGCGATGGTGGAGCCCCAGCCCCAGTTGCTGGCAATGGGAAGTCACCTTCCCTGGTTGCTCCTGTCAGCCTCTTAGAACGTTTCTTTTGGGGCAGGAATTGTGCTGATGATTTCATTCATTCTGGCTAGTTTCATCCTGTGATGACCCAAAGGGATGTGGCACAAAGGCAACACAGTCAGTTAATCTGTAGGAGTCCCTTTATTACCTCCAACTTTTACCCCCAATGTCCTGGTTACCTTCTGGGTTGGAGAAAAACTCACCCAGGAACAGCCTTTGGCTGCACAGAATCCAAGTCCAAAACGTGGTCAACAAAAACTGTAACTATAAGTCCAATCAAGGCAAAATAAGGTAATTAGTCTGGCAGGAGCAAGAACTCCAAATGTGAAGGCACGGCAATAAGTCAGCATGGTTGGGAAGGCTCCAGGAACACAGATAAGCAAAGTCAACACAAGATAAACTCATGTTTGCTCCCAGCAGCTGCTGCACTCAGCTTGCATCTCTTTTAAACTCTCTTCCCAGCTGTGGCTAATGAAGGGAATCAGGACCCTTTCCTCCCCACTAAGCCACGCAACTCACATTGCTCCCTTCTCCGTTCCTCCCTGCATGTCGTAGGATGAAGAGGGGGTGGGCCTGGGTCTTCCTCTGAACTCCCTCTCCCTTGTTCTACCTCTTCTCTTCTCTGCCCAGCCAGACTTTGCCCTTCCCCAGCCTCCTCCACAGGCAACAGAGCCACATTCCCATTCCCTGTCAGCTGTCCATCTTCTTCCTTGGATTCAGATTCTGACAGGGACGTGACACATCTTCTCTGCAGCTGCAAAACAGCAAATCTGCTCTCAATAAGATTTAACAGATGAACAGAGTTGGAAGGGACCAGTGGTGGGATTCAATTTTTTGGGGGTATGGCTTGGTATGCCAGGGCAAGGACAATGTAAAATCTCCAATCAGAAGTGGTATTTGCCAGTTCTCTGAACTACTCAAAATTTCCGCTACTGGTTCTTCAGAACTGGTCAGAACCTGCTGAATACCACCTCTGGAAGGGACCTTGTAAGTCATCTAGTCCAACCCCTTCCCCTAGCAGGAGACCCTACCTACACCATTTCTGACTGATGCCAGTCCAGTCTCTTCTTGATAAACTTGTCGAGTTAACTGGCTTACCGAAGGATGGCACTGAACTCCAATTGTGGTGCCATTTGCATGTGGAAGGCCTTTGGATCGCCGAAAGAAATAAAGCAGAAATATTTATCCTGGGAATTATCAAAGGGAATTATATGAAAGAGATAAAATACCTAATCCTGCATATAATTACAGCAGCGAGATTTGCACTCGCACAATGTTGGAAAGGAGATTCTATACCAACAGATGGCTTAATAATCCAAAAGATTTTCGATTGCACGGAAATGGACAAACTTACACTAGAATTAAAAGAGAACGAAGACTCAGATTATTATACAGTTTGGGAAAATTGGTATCATTGGTTAAATAATAGAAACAAGCAATCAAATAAATAAGGAATGTCTAGTTTAGAAAGATAGAGGTATTTTTTGTAAGAACAACTAGGAGTATAAAATGTGCACTGGAATAACAATTGAAATATAAGTACTGTCAAAATGGATTGTAATATACACAACATTTTCATTTTAAATATCTGTATTGTGTTTTGTATTTTAATGTTTTAAATGTTCAATAAAGGTTATTTCTTTATAAAAATAAGAAAATAAAGCCATTCTGTCCCACCCTGTTTTTTGTCCAAACAGATCAGCCGCCTCACCTGGTTTACCCGCAAGGATGTTCCAAGAAAACAGGATGTACCAATTGCATCGTTATCCATCCCAGTCAAAGGAATCCATGAGGTTGGTCCTTCTCCCGCAGGGCAGCTGGAAATCGCGGATGGTCCAGAAAACACTTGCAAAAACCTCTCAGGTAATAGGCCCATCTGGATGAGGAACAGAATCTGTCAGCCGATGAAGGCCAGGAGTTGTGGCTGCAGAGGGGCTGTGCCTCCTTGACCCCCTTCTCCAAAGGGACAGAGCAGAGGGCAAATTGGCCGGGGTCCCATTCTCTCTCTCTCTCTCTCTCATCTATCTATCGACTGTCATCTGTCTGTCTGTCTGTCTATCATCTGTCTGTCTCTGTAGACACAGATCTCTCTCTCTCTCCCCCTATCTGTCTGTCTGTCTGTCTGTCTCTCTCTCTCTATCTATCATCTGTCTGTCTCTCTGTGTCTGTCTGTCTGTCTGTCTGTCTCTCTCTCTCTCTTTCTCCCTATCTATCTATCTATCTATCTATCTGTCTGTCTGTCTGTCTGTCTGCCTGCCTGCCTGCCTGCCTGCCTGCCTGCCTACCTACCTATCTATCTATCTATCTATCTATCTATCTATCTATCTATCTATCTATCTATCTATCTATCTATCTATCTATCTCTATCTATCTATCTATCTATCTATCTATCTATCTATCTATCTATCTATCTATCTATCTATCATGTCTGTCTGTCTCTTTCATCTATCTATATAATCTATTTCCCCCCCTCTTTGTGTGTATTTTATTCATTTTAAACACCAAAAACATCCAAAATAAATTTATATAAATTTATATATAAACAGCCAAGTCTTTAAAGCCTTATGAAAAGTCATCAGGATTGGGGCCATTCTAATTTCTGAGGGGGAGTTTAGCATCGTACCCCCTTTTTATTCTCCATAATTAAAGGGAGGTGAAAAACCCTTGATTACAGATTAACAGAGTTGGAAAGGATCTTGTAGGTCATCTAGTCCAACCCTCCCCACCCAAGCAGGAGACCCTACACCATTTCTGACAGATGGCAGTCTAGTCTCTTCTTGAAAGCTTCCGGGGATGAAGCTCCCACAACTTCTAAAGGCGACTTCTGTTCCACGGGTTGATTGCTCTCCCTGTCAGGAAATTCCTCCTTATTTCCAGGTTGAATCTCTCTTTGATCAGTTTCCATCCATTATTCCTTGTCTGGCCTTCGGGTGCCTTGGAAAATAGCTTGACCCTCTCCTCCTCCTCTCTGGGGCAGCCCCTCAAATATTGGAATGCTGCTATCTTGTCTGCCCTGGTCCTTCTCTTCACTAGACTAGCCAGACCCAGTTCCTGATATAAAAGATATTGATCCTGACCTACAGTGAAAAGGGGAGGATTCGGACAGATCTCCTTCCCAACCCCAAGTGGCCTTGATCAGCTGAGTTTCTGTCTCCCAAACTCTGACGGGTTGGTTTCCAAGTGCAGGTGTTGAAAGGCTGGAAAATGCCTTTCTTCTGAGAGCTCGATTTTCCTGCTGGGAGAACTCTGGTTTAAAGACAGAGACAACTGCTTGGAAGCGGGTTCCTTTTATTTTTCAGGAAGGCAAGAGATAGCAAGAAGTCTGCGTTCCTGGGGCTAGCCATCTTTGTATAATAACCCCCTGATTTTTATACCTTTTCTATTTTTGTGTGTGTGTGCTTGTGTTTGTATTTCTTAATGTTTTAAATCCTGTCAAGGGTTGTCTTTATTTCCGCCAGAGGGTAAACTCCGCGGGGTGGTTTGATTGGATTATCAGTTTCATCCTAATGTTTTCTTATATTTGTTTCGTGGCAATCTCCTGTCTGCTATGGAATTTATTTCGTGTCTTTTGTCTATTTGTTTTGCTAATTTGGCATGACCTGTTGTTTGTAAGGGATTTCTTTTTCTTGTTTCCCTAGCTTTCTTAATTACTTGGCTTTTGTCTAGGGGGCTTCTTTCAATACCTTTTATTAAATCTCTTTTCCTATGCAAGTTTGTTTTATGGCTGGCCTGATGTTCCCTTCGGGCTTTTCCGGCTTGGGTGTCACCACTTCCCTTTCCACACAGGTGAATCAGGAAGCCAGCAGGACCTGTGAGCGAAGGCTGGGCAGGATCCCAAATGGCATCCAGAGCTGGTTTGCTTAGTTGTCTGTGCAGATTCACCCCGGTCAGAGTAGTCCCAAGGGAGCTTTTTCCAAAAGGCCAACTGGACATTTCTTGGGTTCTTCCTTGTTTTCAGGGAGACTGAGATGCACTTTTCTGGGGACGAAGTAATTTCTTGGCTCCAAAGCAATTCTGGGCATCCCACATCCTGGCTACAAAATCAGGGGTGCCCCCCCCCCCCAACAGCATCAAAGAGATTGGAAAATGGTACTGATATTAGAAGCCCCAATATCTAGGGATTCCCAGAGGGAGAACCCCAGGGCTGCCTTTCTCTCCATGGTCTTGTAGTGACCCCTAGAGGCGATTGTTGGCAAAGCCCAGGAGATCCCTTGCAAGAACCCTTCACAAATTTGTAAAAAAGTCAAATTAGGACATTAAATCTACTAATCTGAGCTTTAACATTTATAATGACACATTCTGGGATCGGCAGCTAATCTGCTTTTGTTTTTGGCACCTTTGAGTCAGCGTTGAGTCCTAGAGACCATCGGGATCAGTCCCAGAACTTGCCAGCAAATTCCAGAGGCCCAAATGGGGAGATTTTGAGTAAACTGTAGAGTTATTTTTTCAGATGAACAGAGTTGGAAGGGACCTTGTAGGTCATCTAGTCCAACCCCCTGCCCAATCAGGAGATCCTACACCATTTCTGACAGATGGCAGCCCAGTCTCTTTTTGAAAGTTTCCAGCGATGAAGCTCCTGCAACTTCTAAAGGCAACTCCTGTTCCCTGGGTTCCACGGATTGATTGTTCTCACTATCAGAAAATTCCTCCTTATTTCTAGTTTGAATCTCTCCTTGACCAGTTTCCATCCATTATTCCTTGTGCCTTGGAAAATATCCTGATCCCTTCCTCCTCTTGGGGGCAGCCCCTCAGATATTGGAAGGCTGCTCTCCTATCTCCCCTGGTCCTTCTCTCCACTAGACTAGCCAGTCCCAGTTCCTGCAGCCGTTCATCGTATCTTTTAGCCTCCAGTCTTCTCATCTTCTTACCGCTGATTGTCTTGCCTGCAGGTTCTTTGGACACAGAGAAGACAGAGAAGAAGTCTAAGTTCATGAGCCTCTTTTTGTGGGTCTGTGGGATGGAGAGGAGAGGTAATAAGGACTCACCCGGGACCGCTGCCGAACCCAAAGCTGGAGTCACGCCCACGGCTACCCTTGACGAGCCACCTCTGGTGAAGCACATCCTCAACATCAACCTGATCCTGTGCATCAGCGCCGGAGTCTTTCTCTGGGCCTACTTTGCATAGCATCGGACCCTGCCAGCCATTGCAGAGACGCTCTTAAGTGCTTTGGGGCTTCCATGCCTGGGGATGCCATCAAGAACAAGGAGCATCAAAAGAGAAGATGACGTGGCGATCCTGCACATTATACGGTTTTTTTTGTATCCCATAAGAAAAAAATGGTAGAATTATGTGAAGAATTCTGCCTTGGCTGGGTCAGGGCAGCGAAGGAAAGACGAAGCCCCTTTGTTGTAAACGTTGCACATTCAGTGCATGTAAAAACAAAACAAAACCAGTGTTGCACTTTTGACTGTTTTATTTCCCATGGATGCTCTTGGATCAGAATCAAAAACCAACAGCATTCCGTGAAGGGATTCGTGAAGCTCTTAAAAAAAAAAAAAAAAGCCAAGCGTACTTTTAGTCAACTCACCGTGTCTTCTTGGACTACGGAGAAATATTTGATAAAATCAGATCTGGATGGAACTGCATGCAAAATGCTGCTGCACGTTGGCTTGACGGCAGAATGTTATTTGAAGAACAACGGTGTGGCGGCTAGGTTTTTCCCTACAGTCACAGGGACTTAATAGTGGACTCTGTTTGGCCACATCCTCTGTGTGTTTTTGCCACATTGTGGTACTTCACAGGCTGTCTGTGGGGTAGGAGCAAGGAAAAAAAAGGCAAGCCGCTGCTCACCTGATGCTGCAGTGCCAGGTTGGGATCTGTTCCTTAGGCCAGTTCTCTTCATGGACACCTTCTCTGAGGAACTTCAAAACCCACCAAGAAAAAGGGTTTGTAGGTGCAACTGTATCCCGAGGACACTTTGGTGGGCTGATGCAATGGACACGGAGACCCCTTCGTCCGTTAGGCAGAGTGTCCCCCGACTCAGCTACCAGCAGGCTGTCCTGCAGGAGCCCCCACAGCTCAGTGGCCTAAGAGCATCTTCCAGAGCCAGCAGTCTGGGGGTCCCAGGCAGGAAGTCCATCCCACCCTTACGGCCCTCGTTCCTTTCAGCTGCCCGACTGGGCTGCTGTAAACCCTTATATTAATTGAAGCATGGTTGCAATGACATAGTGGGCCAAGCCTAATAGAGGGTGATTAAGTTGGGCTTTCCAAACCCAGACATGTAAACCATGGTTTGTGGCTAAGTGCAGGACAGTGTTGAGGACAGCAGCTTTCCACAGGTCTGAGCTTGGAAACGCACCAGGCCTCAAGGGTCTCAGCCACAAGGAAGACGCCCAAACATCACTGGTATTTGCTTATTGTTCAGGTGTGTTTGGTGCCCAGAGATTTTTTTTTCAGGGGAAGGAAGTCATGCTGATGACAAACAGTCTCAGGCTCTGGTTAAAAAAATGTTGCTTAGGGAAATGCGGGAGAAGCTGGATCTTTAACTGGAAAATGAAGCTATGGGTGGGAAGACGAGAAACCCAAGGGCTCCCCCACCACAATTCTGCGGGCAGTGCCAGCAAGGACTGTGGCTCCCTCATGTTCAGTAGGGGATCTGCGCAGCGGTAGGGTTCCAAATTGCATGCTACTGGTTCTGTGTGCGCATGCACTGCACTCAAAGATGACTTCCTGCATGCGCGCAGCACTCAAAGATCGCTTTGCGTGCACAGAACTCAAAGATCGCCCTAGGTGAGGTGAACTGTTTTTTAGCTCAGCTGAGGCGTGGCTCTGCCTTGCGAATCAGCTGAGCTGAAAATCAGTGGAATATAGGACGAGAAAGGGCGGGGCCATTCAGAGGTGGTATTTGCCAGTTCTCCAAACTGGTCAAAATGTCTGCTACCGGTACATCAGAACTGTCCGAACCAGCTGAATACCACCTCTGGATCCGCGGGCAGCACCTCTTCCTGGGTGCAAAAAATGCAAAATGTATTGTTTACCTACTTTGCAAGTAATGACTGGTTTTTTGTGGTGTTTTTAAAAAGATCAACATGTGTGTCACTATTTATTATTCTGAACACAGTGAGGGCCTCTGCAGACATGCTGCTCCATCCCTGGGCTCTGCTGGTTCTCCTTGGGTCAGGTTTCTTTTCCAAGCACCCATGAGCCTCGGTGGTGCAGTGGTTAGAGTGCAGTACTGCAAGCTATTTCTGCTGACTCCCAGCAGACTGCAATTTGGCAGTTCAATTCTCATTGGTTCAAGGTTGAGTCAGCCTTCTATCTTTCCAAGGTCAGTAAAATGAGGGCCCAGATTGTTGGGAGCCATAGGCTGACTCTGTAAACCGCTTAGAAAGGGCCTGGGAAGTGGTATATAAGTCTAAGTGCTATTGCTAAGGAAGGAAGGAGGGAGGGAGGGAGGGAGGGAAGAAGAAAGGAAGGAAGATAAGAGGAAGGAGGCCATCTTGGTGCAGGGATTAGAGTGCAGTATTGCAGGCTGACTGTGCCTAGTCAGCAGTTCAATCCTGACTGGCTCAAGGTTGACTCAGCCTCCCATCCTTCCGAGGTGCGTAAAATGGGGGCCCAGATTGTTGTGGGCAAGAGGCTGACTCTGTAAACTGCTGAGAGAGGACTGCGAAAGCACTGTGAAGCAGTATATAAGTCTAAGGGCTATTACTATAAACCTACTTCAAGTCTATGTTTACCAGACAGGATGTCCTGCAGGAAAACTACATCATGCCATTCTTTGTTCTTTTGGCTGTTGCAGGAGGAGCTCTATAACAATAAATACATACATCTCAATGGTGTGGTTCTTTTTTTAAAAAATTGTATTGCTTTGTCAAAATGTAAAATACAAAGAGAAATTCAAAAATGTAAGGGAAAACTAGGAAGGCGGGGGGGGGGGGGAGAGAAAAAAATATGGTGTACCAGTATACAAGCCACTTCTATAACAATGAATCTGTCTAGTTAGCAAAACAAAATCAAAGTTTCATTTTTTTTTCATTGCAAGGACAACATCCGGAAGCAAATTAAAAATAGAAACCAAGATAGATAGATAGATAGATAGATAGATAGACAGACAGACAGACAGACAAATTATCTCTTCTTTGGATAAAAGAATTGATTGCAATTTTTTTCCTGCAGTCCTAACGATCCACTGAAGCCTCTGTCTGTCCCATTTAGTTGCTATACCAAAGCAACTAAACCGTCCCTGTTGTGCAAATGCAGCTCTTGGTCTTCAGCTAATTTCCTACATCTTGGTGAAAATGAAGGGATTCAATTTAGCTGAGTAAACCAACCAGGAGAGCAAGCAGGAGTTTTTTTGATGGGGAAAATGGAAGCAACAGAAATTGCAGAAGACACAAAGTGGAGACAGTGTTAGAAGAAGAGGGAGGAACCCGCCCCACTTTACATGGGGGGGGGGGCTGTGTGGAGTTTCCTCCGTTAAATTCCTGGGAGTCTACCTCAGTGAAGATCTTACCTGGAAAACCAAGACAACCCAAGTAGCCAGAAAGGCTCAACAGAGACTCCATTTCCTCAGGGTCTTGCAAAAGAACGAAGTGGAATGACTGATGGCTTCCTTTTACCGGTCCACAATAGAAAGCGTCCTCACATATTGCATGACGGTGTGGCATGCTGGCTTGACAGCCGCAGATAGAAAGACACTACAGAGGATAGTGAGCACAGCACAAAACATAGTGGGCTGTTCCCTGACACCGCTAGATGACCTCGCTAGGGCTTGCTGCCTTAGGAGAGCGAGGAAAATCCTCAGGGACCACTCACACCCTGGGCAGCACTTCTTCATTCTCCTACCATCGGGAAGGAGATGTAGAAGCACAGCCAGCAGCACCAACAGGCTGAAGAACAGTTTCTACCTGTGGCTGTCAGACTCCTTTACGAAAATAACTTCATGCCAACATAGTATGACAGACTTGTGGGGCCGGCGCATTGTGCAACAAGGTCACTTAGTGTAATGAGATTGGGACTGGGTTAGGGACTCCTGTCCTCACTGTGAGTTGTTAGGGGAGGGGTTGCATGAAGAGAGGGTCAGCTAATCTCATTGTACACATGTTGTACTCTGACAATAAAGGTTGATTGATTGAAGTTGCTGGCGTGTTGCCGTTCGTGGATGTTTCCAGAGACTGCTGATTAAGCATAGCAATGACGATTGCGCGTTTGCTTGCGTGGAACATGGCTGAGTTAATGGACCCCACTTCTGAGAAACGTAAGGAAGCCAATTCCCAGAAAACCAGCATTCAAAGAAAATTTTGGTGAGAAGGGTTTATTTTATTTATTCATTAAATTTACTTGCCATCCATTTTGTTTCGAAGTGACTCCGAGTGGCTTGTAGCATGAAAACACTAAAATCAATGACACATAGTCTTCCTGAAGGGTCCCTTCCAACTCCGTTAATCTGCTAAATACAATACCAATAGCGTTCAAATAAAATGTAGATGGTATTATTTTAGTAGCATTTAGTAAAGTTACCAAAAACGCTTACAATTATATTGAGTTGGTCTGATCAAATTTCAGTTCCGTTTGGTAATTCTTTGATGCCACTTCACTACCCAGTGGGAAAGTGACAAGAGAAAATAAATCTGGTTTGCTAAACCTGAGATGTCTATGTGTATGAAAACAATGGCATCAACAGTGATGAAAATGAAGTAACAGATAATCAGAGTTGGAAGGGACAATTGGAGGGGCATTAAGACTAGTTGCAGGCTTAGCAACTGTGGTAAGAAAGGTCATAAAACGAGGCAAAACTCAATAAATGTGTCACTTAACATAAATTTGGGGGTCCATTGTGACTGTAAGTTCAGGCCATTAGTCAGAAATGGTGTAGGGTCTCCTACTTGAGCGGGGGGTTGGACTAGATGACCTACAAGGTCCCTTCCAACTCTGATTATCTGCTATCTATCTGTATTTTAGCTAACAAGGTTATGAATCCTCAGTGCAAAACATTCTGGGTGTTGAAATTTCTCTCTCTCTCTTTCTCTGCCTCTTTCTCTCTTTCTTTCTGTCTGTCTCTTTCTGTCTCTTTCTGACACACAAACACACACACACTTAGGGATAACACCCAAACACTTTGGCAAAGGCTTCCGCATCCACAACTTGACCCAAGACAAGTGAAAAATACAAGACTTTTTTCTGGTCACATTGTCTGAACTTCAGGAGGAAGCTGTTGCTCTTTCTGCCTTCTTCTTCCAAGGTCGCGACCGACTCAACCGGACAGCAGAAATTCCTCCTTTTCCCCCAAAATGTCAAGTGGGAAACTTTCAGGAGGGTCCCACTTTCGTTCAGGTACATGAAGCCGATAACCCGTTGCAGGAAGAAGCTGATGGCGTACAGAAAGGTGAGGGTGGAGAAGAAGAGGCCTGTGACCCAAATAACCTGGTTTATCCCGTGGACAAACCAGACCGAAGGGAGGATGAGCAAACCAAGGCCCGTCTGCACCACCTTCAGCCTCGAGAAGAGCTTCAACAACCTGATGGCCGGGAATCGGTAAATCAGGGTAAATTTCTCTGCGTTTTCACAGCTGGACGGTGGCTTCGGATCACGCTGAGACGAGTCGACGCTACTCAGCCACCGGGGCTGCACCCCACGAAGAAGGCTGGGCGTCCGGCCACCTCCCTGTTGCAGAATGGTAGGACCATGAAAAGAACGGAGCACCTGGTGGCCTCTTTTCCACCATTGGGGAGTAAGGCTGTTTTGGAAACAACGGGGCCCGAAGAGGACCAAATGACGACAGGCGCAACCAGCGAGGATCTTCATCTGTAATGAAACAGATAAAGGTTTTCATCCAGGTGCAAAGCGGGGTAGAACTTTTACAGCAATTGTGTGTCTTTTCAGAAAAGCAGTACCTTTGTGATCAGACTTTTGTGTGTGTGTGTGTGTGTGTGTGTGTGTATAAAGATTAGATTATATGGAGTTGGAAAGGACCTTGTAGGTCATCTAGTCCAACCCCCCCTCCAAAAAAAAGTCCAAAAAAAAAGATGTTCACTTAATTAAAGGATAAGACATCGTGTTTGAGGTAATTATATTTTATTCTGCTTTACCTGCACGTAGCTATAAGGATTCTTTCTATTCCCCATTCCCAGCTTTTGCCTTTCATGTCTTAACATTTTATTGAGTTATAAGATCCCTCAACAACAAGCTTGGATTTGGGAAGTGGGCAAATTCTAACCCAGTTTGGACTTGGATGAGAGACCATTATAGCAACTCCCAGGGCTTAGGCGAGACTGCAAAATCTAGAACTTTTTGGAAGGAAACCGAGGCAAATTATAATTGTTATACGGACAAGAAAATTGTTTCTATGGCAAAAGGATGCGCCCACCGAACCCACGGTTAGACCACCCCGCTTGGATGCCGTCATAGCAAGACTGCAAAAGACGGTTGCAGAATAGCTTGAAAAAACAAGGATACTTTGAAAATACTTCAACAGTTCAGAATAACCAGGGAAAATGTACTTTTTCAGAAAAAGCCTAGTGATTTTGTCACCTTTTCTTATTCTTTATATGTCAGTTGTTTTTCAAAACTTTGCCAGTGAATATCTTACTAATAAGTGAACAGCTATTAATTAAAAGGCTGTTTCATCACTGAAAACTTACTGTTACACCCCTTACAAATAGAGGGTGAATGTCAAATGGCTCTGCAGATTTTAATATTTAAAAGATATACCACTGCTTTGAAATATGTGATTAAAGGAATAGAACCCGTTAATAACAACAATAACAATAACAACAGCAATAATAACAACAATAATAATAATAGAGGTCAAGGTGCCCACTATTCTGGGTTGGTCTCCTTTCCACACCGGCCCCCAGACCCAACCTCGCTCGCCCTGTTTGCAGACCAGCCGGGACCGCCCTCCCTGCACTCCACTCCGCAAGGAGTCCGCACACGCACACACACACACACACACGCACGCCCGATTGCAGGCGTTCCAACGCACCGTGCAAGAAACCCCGCTTTGCACGCGCGACCCTTCCCCAACCCGACCGTGCAATGCAAAGCTGGGGAAGATGGGCCCTGTAGTCTAAGGCGCCGAGGAGGAGGAGGAGGAGGAGGTGATCGGATTTACCGCGGGAAGCCCGTGCAGACACCCCCGGGAGGTGAGACGGCGCGGTGCCTGCTGGGAGTGGCGGTGCACCGCGCGTGGAGGGCAAGTGACGTCATCACCTGAGGGAGGCGGCCTGGGATCCCCGGGTCTTGGCAGTCCCTGGCGCGGCCACCAGATGGCAGCAAAGATACGTCCAGGGGAGTCGGGGGGGCAAATTCCCGGGGTTTGTCGCCCCATTGGCCGGTCGGGAGTCGTGCAGAGTTTGGTCCAAAGAGAGGGAAAAGGCCAAGCGAGAGTAAAAACTGCAAATGGTGTAGGTGGGATCTCCTGCTTGAGCGGGGTTGGACTAGATGACCTTCAAGGACCCTTCCAACTCAGTAATCTACGTGTGGATGGGCAGCACGAGGTTTTTCCTCTTTTTTGGGGGGGGAGGTAATGCAAGAACAAGAACAACAACAACAACAACCATCATCATCATCATCATCATCATCTACTTAGAATGAAAAAGTCCTTGGTTAGGACTCGAGCTGTTGAGCTATCAACCAGCCCCAAAGGTTGTGAATCTCAAATAGTAGTAGTAGTAGTAGTAATACTAATACTACTACTACTAATAAAAAATAATAATCTACTTAGAATGAAAAAGTTCTTGGTTAGGACTCGAGCTGTTGAGCTATCAACCAGCCCCAAACGTTGTGAATCTCAAAAAAATAATAACAATAACAACAACAACAATAATAAGAATAAGAATAATAAGAATAATAGTAATGCAAAAGTGGGAGCTGTTCCACTTTTAATGCATGGGGGAATATCTCGAGGGAAAATTATTCAGGGGTCTTTGTGCTTTGGCTCTGAACGGGCCAAGCCCTTTCCAACTTCAGAGGGGCTGAATTGGCAGGCGCTATTTTGAGTGAAATCCGTGTTTTGCCACCTCCAACTTCAAGATGGGGGATAAGGTTCAATGGGTGTATGTGTGTGTGTGTGTGTGTAATCATGATGGCTGGTGAATTAACAGGGTCTCCAAATTAACAAGTCTCCAAACTTGGTGACTTTTAAGACTTGTTGGACTTCAACTCCCAGAAAAGCGGGCTGGAGAATTCTGAGTGTAGATTATCAACTATTTGATCAACTACTGTCCGAGCTACACTGCAACAATTAAGCTCCCCAGGAAAAGGTAGGTGCACAGGTGTTTTCCTATACAGGTAGCCTTCGACTTTACAGATTTACAGAGTGGGAAGGGACCTTTGTAGGCCATCTAGTCCTACCCCCACCCAAACGGGAGACCCTACACCAGAGGCCTCCAAACTTGGCAACTTTAAGACTTGTGGACTTAAACTCCCAGAAAAGCTGGCTGGAGAATTCTGGAAGTTGAAGTCCACAAGTCTTAAAAGTTGCCAAGTTTGGGGACCTCTGATTTACACCATTTCTGACAGATGGCAGTCCAGTCTCTTCTTGAAAGCCTCCCACAACTCCTGAAGTCAAATTGGTTGAAGTCCACCTATCCCAAAGCTGCAGAGGGTGGAGGAACTCTGCCCTTAACCGGCCCTAACAAATCCCCGCGGGCCACGTATGTTTTCCCCCTCGACTCTTCCGCCCCGCATTGGGGCGGCAGCCGAACGAAAACCGGAAGCGACGAGCGCCGCCCGCTCCTTTCTACCTCTACGCACTCTCCATAGGCCTCCGGTAGGCTGCAAGGGAGGGGTGCGCATGCGTGTAGATGTCGCCTCGGCCCGGAGGCATGCTGGGGCCTGTAGTTTTTTTTTTTTTCAACTCCGTTCATCCCGTCCGAAGGAGCCGCCGACGGGCAGAGCCATGGAGGGCGATTCGGTTCTCTGCCTCTTCGACGTGGACGGCACGCTGACCGCCCCTCGGCAGGTGGGACTAGGGGGGAGGCCGAGCTGGAAGGGGGCCTCTGAGCATGGGCAGAGTGCCTCGAGCCCGGGAGCCAGCCTGTTTGGGGAAGAAGGCGGTGCAGGCAGCTCCTTGCAAGCCGGCAACGCAACTCCCTGGCACGTTTGCACCTGCTGATTAGGTGGCGGCAGTTGCAGGTAGCAGTCCTCGACTTTTGACCTTAACTGAGCCCAAAATACATGTTGCTAAGTGAGACGGGGGTTGAGTGAGTTTTTGCTCGGTTTTACGATTTTTTTTGCCACTGTTAAGTGAATCATTGCAATTGTGAAGTCACACTTAACTGGTTGTAAAGTGACCCAGGGACACTGCAACCATCGTAAATACGAGTCAGCGTGCCAACTGTCTGACTTTCGATCATGGGGACGTTGCAACGGTCGTAAGTGTGAAAAACGGCCATAAGTCCCTTTTTTCACTGATGTTGTAACTTTGGTCACTAAACGAACTGTTGTAAGTCAAGAACTGCCTGTAAATTCTTCGTCTTCTTCATTATTCTCTGATTAATAGCTGAAAGCTCTCTGCTGGCCAGGCTTCTTAATGCAGTATCCCATCATATCTTGGATTTTGCTCTCCCTTTTTAATCCTCATTACAGTTTTTAGCACGTTGTTGCACTTAATCGTTGGGACTCTCTTCATAATGAGAAGCAAGTAAAGCTGGATGGGGGTGAATAAGCAGCAGCATCCCTGGTGGCTGGATAGAAGGAGAAGCTCCATTTCTTGTTTAATTCTTTATTCCTTGCTTGGAGTAATTTATCCAAACTTAGTTGTGGGTTTGTTGAACTTTGTAGTTTGGGGCCATTTGTCCTGATTTCTTAAATCCTCACCTTACTTTCATCATGGATCAAAGTTACCGTTTTCCAAAGAAATTAATGATAAAGGCCATAATTACAATGTAATAAAAATGTAGCAGTGATAACAAAACTTGTCTCTAATTCAAGACCAGTTCCTGGTTTGATGAGCTGCTAGACATTTTATTTCCTTGTTAGCAATGATAGAAAAGGACAGTTCTCCATTTTATTTCTTCACCTGCAGTTATGCTGCTGTATAGTCTGTAAGGATTTGATTAATTGATTCACTTTGTTGTATAAATACACTGCCTTACCTTGCAAACAGTTGTAAAGCTTAGTGAAACAAGTTGTGTGAAGTAAGATTCTTCAGATAAAGCTCTGTTTTTCCTATATTTCGTAAAACGTTTTGCACAGTGAATGCTTGATAATAATAATGCCTTGCACAGGGTGTCTTCAATTAATAACAACAATAATTTGATATTCAATGAATGAAAAGAACACAACCTGCTTCAAACATTGTAATTTTTACTACAAAGAGAAAGAATAAGAAATGTATTATTATGCTACTATTTGTATTGAAGTAGTTAACTTTTCATTCTTTACCAAAGTTGGTCATTGTTTTACTCTGCCATCCCAATATGCCCCACTAAAACCAAGTCTATTGCAATATTTCAAAGAAATTTATTTCTTTAAACCCAATTAAGAACGAAAGCAATCTAGAAAAACTTTTGACTTCAGAAGTTGTGGGTGCTCCAATACTGGAGGCTTTTAAGACGAGACTGGACAGCCACTTGTCTGAAATAGTACTATAGCCTCTCCTGCATGAGCAGGAGGCTGGACTACAAGACCTCCAAGGCCCCTTCCAATTCACTTATTCTGTTAAGAGTTTGAAATTTGGGCTTAAGGCCCAAATTCAATCCCACTGGATCACTTCATGGCCTCCCCTCCTATCTCCCAGAACCATTTTCAGAACAAGATGGAAAGAAATGCACATTATAAATGAGGGGTGTGGAAATAATAATAGGGACCATCAAGAGAGCTTGCGAGTGTTGCTGGAATCCCTGTTTGATCTGATTGACACACCAATTTCTCTTTTTCAACCGATCCAGAAAATCACCTCCGATATGGCAGATTTCCTACAGGCTTTGAGGCAGAAGGTGAAAGTTGGCGTGGTTGGAGGCTCAGACTTCGAAAAGATCCAAGAACAACTGGGGGAGGACGGTAAGAAGAAGGAGAAGGCGTGGGAAGCCCAGCCAGGAGTGGCAAAGTTGTCCGAATTGTCATTATGGGCTGGGCAGCTGTCTTTGCCTTCTTTATCGCATTCATTGCACAGGGGCAGATTGCCCAGGGGATCCTGGGTTGCCCTCTCCCCTCTTTGGAAGAGTTTTAGAGCTCCCGCTGCCTTAAGAAAGTTCAAAACATCCTTAAAGATCCACCTCATCCTGGGCACCCCCTTTTTTGAACTATTACCATCTGGCAGACGGTACAGGATAATAATAAAAACAAGGGCAAATAGGCTGAAAAACAGCTTCTATCCCAGGGCAGTAACTATACTGAATTCTATTGTATAGTGCAATATTAGTGCAATATCAGGGGTTTTCCATTCAGTGCTGGCTGGAGAATTCTGGGAGTTGAAGTCCACAAGTCTTAAAGTTGCCAAGTTTGAAGACCTCTGATTTAATGGTAACTTTATTATAATGGTTTGCAACAAGCCACAAAAAGAAATTTACACCATCAGCACATAAAAGTGATATTGGAACAATAAGGAGTGATTTGAATTTTTCATGCCAAAAATCTTTTTTCAAAAGTGGTTTTCAGCTTTACAAAAAAGAAGAGTGAAAAATAACATGCAATTAATAAAGATATTTCAAAGAGTGAGTGGCACCCACCTTGCCATCTTCATTTTCAAAGATGCTGTTTGGTCTATTTGGGGCCCAGAGGCATTTTTGTACAGTAAATAAACACAATGTTAGAAACTGTCACTTTGCTTCCTAACACACCAGTTTTCTGTGTAGTTATTTGGCATCGAGAGGCACAGAGATTGTCAGTTATCCTTGGGCATATTTACCGCACATCATATGCAACTGAATGCCATTAATTTACCCGATTGCTTTGAGGTGGCTGTACCGACTCTTTTTTTAAAATAAAAAAATATCAAGTGCTTTATGAATTCAGAGGAGAAATAGGAAAGAAGTTTTTTTTTTCCTGTTAATTTCATGGAAATGTTCTCTGAACTGAATAATATAAATTAAAGCTCCTTTTTTTTTCTTCCTTGTTTGGAGGGTAGTGGTTGGAAAATATGACTATGTTTTCCCAGAAAATGGTCTGGTGTCCTACAAGGATGGAAAACTTCTTGAGAAGCAGGTAGGTTTGTAAGTTAGGACCAACTGACATATTTTGTCTCATATATTGATATTAATGCAGGGTTTGAAATATTTTTTATTGTTTTATATCAAACATTTCCTTTCTATGTTGAACAGTGTGCTCTCTAGGTGTCCAAACTGTTAACATACAAACAACATCATTATGATCATATATATATAAACAAATATGCAGTAATATATAAACAAATACAATAGCATTAATCATATTGTAACATACATTATCTTCCATTATAGTATCAATGATATAACAGTCAGAAATATTTACCCATCTGTTTTTCTTTCTTCTATAAACCATATTTCACCTAATTCCACTCCTCTAACCCCAATATCTGTCATTTAACCATTTATAGAATAGTTCCCATGTTATGAAGTAGTCCGAATCTTCTTTTCCTTTAATTTTTAGAATTAACCTATTCATCTCTGCACATTCCAGAATTTTTTTTGATTATAATATCGTCTGCAGGGATTTCTGGGTTTTTCCAACATTGTGCATATGCGATCCTAGCTGCTGTTAGGATGTGTAAAACCAAATATGTCTTACCCTTATTTTAATTTCGTGGAATCATGCCCATCAAAAATGTCTCAGGTTTCTTATCATATTTTCCAACCATGTGTATATTGTCTTCCAGTATTTTTTGGCTTTGGGGCATGTCCACCACATATGGTAGTATGACCCTGGTGTCTGATTCGACGTTAAGCAGAGCTTCCCAAACTTTTTTCTTTGTTACCCAAAACCACTTATTAGGAAGTCTTGTAGAACTTTGGAGACTAGTCGTAAAACCCTTCCTTAGCTTCAAGTCACTGAATGAATGATCGTAACTCGAGGACTACCTGCATTGTAAGAACAGTGATGTGGGGTGCAGTTAAAAAGAAAAAAGAGAGCTGAAATTTTTATACATTTTATTTTATACAGGTAGTCCTTGATTTACAACAGTTCCTTCAGTGACCTTTCCAAGTTACGATGACCTTGAAAAAAGTGACTTATGACCGTGGGGCATCCCCACTGTCACATGATCAGAATTCAGATGCATGACAACCGATTCATATTTATGACGGTTGCAATGGAGAAAAACTGAATTAATGTCTCACTTAGCTGCAGAAATGTTGGGCTCAGCTGTGGTTGTAAGTTGAGACTCTCTATAGCAGTGGTCACCAACCGATGGGCCGTGGCCCACTGGTGGGCCGTGAGAAAATTTTGGTGGGCCACAGAGAAATCTCACACCCAGAGCACCCCCCGCCCAAAGCAATTAATCCAGGCTGCGCAGAAACACAAGGCTGCTCAGCCCACATGGCCCGCTGGAACGCTCCCCGTCCACTCACTCCTTACCCAATAAACTTGCCTGTTAAATTGCTCTTTTTCCTTTTCCGACCATCATCTGTTCTTCTGTGCCGGGAGATTTAGATTAGCTAGGAAGCAGGAAATGGTTGGATTTCTTGCTTTCTAGCTAAGCACAGCCGAACCTCATTTAGGACTGAAGGTTTGCTTGCAAGCAAATTCAGTGCAGACTCGCCGCAAGCAAATTTGAGAGACTGAGCTAACCGATGGCAGATAGATAGATCACTGAATGATTCTGTGAGCGACTCAATCTGCCTGATTTTGGATAAAAGTTGCTTTTTTAATAAATTCAATATTTACATACATGGTGTGTTGTAAGTTAATTTTGTGAGTTTGCTTGCAAGCAAATTTTATGTGACAGACAGCCAATGGCAGATAGATAGATTTCCAAATGAATCTTTGATTCTGTGAGCAACTCAATCTGCCTGACTGCTTTGCCTGATTTTGGGTAAAAGTTGCTCTTTTTTTATAAAAAATTCAATGTTTATATAAATATTTATAATTTATAACATACAAGCCATGCCCAGCCAATCACATGACCAAGCCACACCCACAAATTAGGCCACGCCCACAGAACCAGTTAGTTGTCCCTGGGATATAAAATTATGAGTTTGGTGGTCCCTGAGGTCCAAAAGGTTGGCGACCCCTGCTCTATAGCAGGGGTGTCCAACCTTGGCCACTTTAAGCCTGGAGGACTTCAACTCCCAGAATTCCCCAGCTGGGGAATTCTGGGAGTTGAAGTCCTCCAGGCTTAAAGTGGCCAAGGTTGGACACCCCTGCTCTATAGCTTCTTATAATCTTTTAATGTATTCTTTTAAAAGTGGGTTTTAAATGGAGATGGACAGCTGATAAATTGGACAACTAAATAAGTAAATCAAATACTTTGGGGCTTGAGGCACTCCATTCACAGTGGGGCTCCTCCGAATGTGCAAGGCAAGGGGTGATTTTGGCCTCAGAATGTCTCTTTTTGGAAACATTGCGTATTTCTCAACTCTGGCTCTCCTGCACAGCATACTCCACAGAGCACGCTTCACAGAAACGCCTCCTCAATCAGGGCACAATGAACCTTACGGAATTGCTGGCCCAAAGATGTGAGAATGGCTCACCTATACGCAGATTTAAAATCAGTTCAGTCCCAGAGGCTGAGTGGATGTTTATTGGGAACTTGAAGGAAAAGATTCCAGTGCAAAGAATATCAGTTTGATTTCCCAAAGAGATCCTGTTCCTCCCTCAAGGCCATTTGGATCATCCTTGGTCTTTTCTGGGCTTTCACATTGATTTAGCATAATCTGATTTATGATAATTAGCTTTTTGCCTTTATTTGACATGCTGGTTGCCTGTTTTGGTGTGTTCTGCTTTGGTGTTTTGGACATCTCCATTTGTCACCTAATTTGGCAACAATGGTGAATGGTAAAGATATATTTGCAAAAAAAAAGAAAAGAAGATGTTTAGCTGTGATAGCAATACCCCTTAGACTTATATACCGCTTTACAATGCTACAGGGAACGTGGTGGCTCAGTGGCTAAGACACTGAGCTTGTCGATTAGAAAAATCGGCAGTTCGGTGGTTCAAATCCCCAGCTCCATGTTATGGAGTGAGTTCCTGTTACTTGTCCCAGCTTCTGCCAACTTAGCAGTTCGAAAGCATGTAAAAATGCAAGTAGAAAAATAGGGACCACCTTTGGTGGGAAGGCAACAGCGTTCCGTACAGCTTCGGTGTTTAGTCATGCCGGCCACATGACCATGGAGACGTCTTCGGACAGCGCTGGCTTGTAACGGAGATGAGCACTGGCCCCTAGAGCCAGAAACTACTAGCACATATGTGCGAGGGGAACCTTTACCTTAGCTTTACTTTACAGCCCTCTATAAATTGTTTACAGAGTCAGCCTCTTGCCCCAAACAATCTGGGTCCTCATTTTATCCACCTCAGAAGGACAGAAGTCTGAGTCAACCTTGAGCCTGGTGGGATTCGAACTGCCAAATTGCAGTCAGATGGAAGTCAGCAGAAGTAACCTGCAGTACTGCACTTTAACCACTGTGCCACTGAGGCTCTTGATGAGAGACAAGGTGGACCTTTGGCCAAATCACGGTTGCTGAACCCGTGTAAGAATCACCCCATGGGGACCCCACCCATTTGATCCCAGCCTGGCCAGTAAGAATCCCCCAGGAAGAAACCATCCTCCGAGCTTTGAGAAGTAGAACCCAGAAAGTATTTTGCTGGGGTTTAATTTCTTGAGAGTTGCTTCTGGAGGTTTGGGACTCTGTTTTGATTCTTCTTTGCCTCTCCTGAGCAGAGCATCCAAGAACACCTGGGGGAAGAGCTGCTTCAGGATTTGATCAACTACTGCCTGAGCTACATTGCAAAAATTAAGCTCCCCAGGAAAAGGTAGGTGCGTAAAAGTGCTTTCCTATACAGGTGGCCTTTGACTTTACAGATTTACAGATGAACAGAGTTGGAAGGGACCTTATAGGTCATCTAGTCCAACCCCCCCACACAAGCAGGAGACCCTACGCCGTGATGGCGAACCTATGGCACGCATGCCACAGGTGGCATGCAGAGCTATTTGTGCCAGCATGCGAGCTGCAGGCAAACATCACTGCGTATGTGTGTGCCTCACAGCTGATTTTCAGCCCGTTTGAGGCCTTTTCTGGCCCCCCAAAGGCTTGAGGAAGGCTTCTGCAGGCTTTGCAGGCCGAAAACTAGCCCTGTTTTCATCACTTCGATTTTCTGAAAATACCAGAAGTGACAAAACGGGGCTAGTTTTCAGCCTGCAAAGCCTGCAGAAGCCTCCCCCAAGCCCCTGAGAGGCCAAAAAAGGCCTCAAACCGGCTGAAAAACAGCTGTGAGGTGCAGTGCAGGTAAGTGGGTGGCGGAGGTGGGTGGGGTGGGGATTGCGCGTGCATGGGGGCATTGGGAGGGGCGCATTGCCCCCTGGGTGCTGGCATGCGAGTGCAAGTGTGCAAGCACACGGACAATTTTTGGCACAGTAGCCCAAAAAGGTTAGCCACCACTGCCCTACACCATTTCTGACAGATGGCAGTCCAGTCTCTTCTTCAGAGCTTCCAATAATGAAGCTCCCACAACTTCCGAAGGCAACTTCTGTTTCATCGGTTGATTGTTCTCGCTGTCACAAAGTTTCTCCTTATTTCCGTGTTGAATCTCTCCTTGACTTACGACCAGCCACTTAGTTCAACGTTATGACCAACCTCCCCAGGAGTACATATGACCCAATTCCAAAGGTACAATGGCCACACTCCTATAGTCATGTGACCACATTTTGGGCATTTGGCAACCAGCCTGCATTTACAGCCATTTGCAGCATCGCATAGTTACAGCATTTTACGTTTTTGCCAAAAATTGACACTTCTGGTTTTCAGCAAACCCAGCCCATAATAAACAATGGATTTGCTTAACAACCAGAGCATTTGTTTTACAACTCATATAATGACCACTGCAGAAAAGATCATAGAAATTCAGTCTCTGCTTTGTAATAATCACAATATAGGACATTTCCTGAGAACGCTACAACATCAAAAAAGCAAAGTGTTAATATTGGAATGTGCTGAGATGAGTAGATTGACTTTTGAAATCAGAGAGCAAGAAGATAAACAATTTTATATAATTTGGGATCTTTTCTATCAATGGCTGAATGATGAAATACAAAAATAGAATATTTGAAATGCTAGATAATAAGGAATAATATTGAATTTATTTTTCTTTTCTTATGCTTGGTATTGGATATTATACTTATGTAATGGTTTCCTTTTTCCTTTTTTCTTTTTATTTTAAGATAGAACTGGCACGACTATATGATTTGTTTTAGAATAAATCTTTTAAAATATAGTTATCTCACAAAGGCATGATCGAATAAAAGTGTAGTCAAACTTTTTCTTTTTTTTTTTTAATAATGATATGATGATTTATAAGTTTGTATTGACAATAAGAGTTATTATATAAGGTAATTGTAATTGTGACTATGAAGTGAACGCACAAAACTGATGAACCAACCGACTCACTGTTTGTATATAAATATGGGGGAGCTGATGTTTTTATGTTTTGTCTGTTTGTTTGTATGTTAAAAAACAATAAAAACTTTTATAAAAAAAAAAAAAGCAAAGTGTTTCGAACCCACCACTCTGGGAAAGTCACAGCATGAAAGTTATAGCTGCCTCTTGCTTTTGTCATGTAGAGAGAGTCAGGAAAATAATTTTGTCACCTTCTGCTCTTTGATGAAATAATTAACCAATATAATATCTGTTCCTCCGTGCAGAATAAACATGTCAATCTGGATTTAGGTTGCAAAACTCCCAGTGTAAACTAGCAAATCAGGGAGGGAATCCTGATCGCTTTCTCCTGAATGCTAGCTTTCTACTTGCAGGGCACCTGTACACTAAACAAGGAGAGCACTGACTTCCCTCCTCCTTTTTATGCAGTATGGCTCTTGAACATTGTAGGTTGTGCTAGAAACACCCCTCAAGCAGATAGATTCTCTTCGGTAATTATGCCGTTACTCTGGTTGAGTGCAGCTCAGTCAGAATCAATCCATCAGAAGGGACCCTGGAGGTCTGCTAGTCCAGCCCCTGCTCAAGCAGGAGAACCTATACCATTTCAGACAAGTGACTATCCAGCTTCTTCTTAAAAACTTCCAGTGATGGAGGTTGCTTCTGGAAGCAAGCTGTTGTTCCACTAGTTCATGGTTCTAACTATCAGGAAATTCCTCTTTAGTTCTAGGTTGCTTCTCTCCTTGATGAGTTTCCATCCATTTTTTTTTCCTGCCCTCTGATGCTTTGGAAAATAAATTGACCCCCTGCCCTTCAAATACTGGAACACCACTGTGGTGTCCTCACTAGTCCTTCTTTTCTCTAGACTAGCCATACTCGGTTCCTGCAACTGTTCTTCAATCATCCTCGTTGCTCGAAACATCCTAGCTGAAAGTCCTGGTGGTATATTTCCAACAACTGCAGAGGATTTGGGCCAGTCCTTCTCTCAGCCTAACCTACCTCACAGGGTTGTTATTGTGGGGGAAATAGAAGGGAGGAGAAGGAAAAAGTAGTGTGTATGTGTGTGTGTTCGCTGCCTTGAGTTATTGGTAAAAATTATAAAGGCAGGAAAAAGTCATTTATCTCTGTTGTCTCCCGGCCCAGTGGGAGGGGACAACAGAGATAAATGAAAATGATAAATTATTCTGCTCTCCAACTATATATATATATTGGATGTGAGGGTGATCTGGCTGCGACATCTGTCACCCCATTGATCGCCAGGGTTGATTTGGCTGATCTGGCTGGCTAGGCGGGTGTCCCCTTCCTCCCTCAACGCTCCATGTGCGTCCCGCCCGGAGCTGCACGCTCGCTGGAAGAGGATGACCATCCCAGATAGAAGGAGTGTACCAATCTTCGGTCAAGGGTATACGATAGCTGCGCTCCCCTGCTAGAACCTCCAAACGAGATATATAGAAGCCTGAAGATGGCAGATGAGATTCTGCCGAAATGTTGCTACAACTTTAAAAGCACAACTATAATGACGTGGGAAAATACCTGAACAAAGCTGAATACCGTACATACATACATACATACATACATAATACATGTTGTGAGTCGGAGGTTTGAGCCTGCTCTGTTAGAAGACACAGACTTGAGTAATGAGGAAGAGGAGGATTTGGCCTTGAGGTTTGAGCCTGCTTTGCTGGAGGACACAGACTTGAGCCATGAGGAAGAGGAGGATTTGGCTCTGAGGTTTGAGCCTGCTTTGCTGGAGGATTTGGAATTGTCTTCCTCCCCAGGACCTTCCTCCCTGGTTGTGCCTCAGGTGTCGGCAGATAATCAGAAGAGTGTAGCAGAGCCTCTGGCTGAGGATCAAACTGAGGAATGTTGGTTTGATGCGAGGCAAAGACGCAGGCATAGGCGTGAGATGCAACGTAGAAGGAAAGGACAAAACAGGGACTGAGATGAGAGACTGACACACCCCTCAGGGAATAAAAGTGGGCGTGTTAGCTCTAGATTCTCGTTCTTATTTGGGATAGAAGCTTCTGCATTTTTCCTGTGTGGCCTCATGGCTTGTGATTTATGCTTCCTTATCAGACTTGGCAGACAGCTGGCGTGAGACTGCCAAGAATGTTTTTGGATTAAGGAAGTTAACCTTGTAGTTACCGGACTTGCCTGCTTATTTGTGTTTCAGTTGGAAGTTTGGACTTATTACTTTGTTTGTCCAGGTGAGACATAACACATATATATGATTTTCTTCTCTTTTTTTTAGGGGCACTTTCATTGAATTCCGAAATGGGATGCTGAACGTTTCTCCCGTTGGCAGAAGCTGTAGCCAAGCGGAACGGATGGAGTTTTTTGAGCTTGACAAGGCAGGTGACGGCGTAGCTTTCATCCTTCCGGTGCCTCCTTAGTAATCTGGGTTGTTTCAGGGGAGGGGAGGCAGGAAACCAGCCAGGTTTAGACTTCAATAAACTGTAAATGAGCAAAGAACCATACTGCAAAAAAGAGGTTGAGACTTTGGAAAAAGTTCAGAGAAGAGCAACTAAGATGATCAAAGGCCTGGCGACTAAAACATATGAAGAACAGCTGCAGGTTTTGGGTTTGGCTAGTCTAGAGAAAAGAAGAATTAGAGGGGACAGGATAGCAGTCTTCCAGTATTTGAGGGGCCGCCACAAAGAAGAGGGGTGAAATTATTCTCCAAAGCACCAGAGAGCAGGACAAGAAACAAGGGATGGAAATTAATCAAAGAGAGAAGCAACCTGGAACTATGGCGAAATTTCCTAACAAGGAGGACGATTAACCAGTGGAACAGCTTGACTCTGGAAATCATGGGCGCTCCACCACTGGAGGTTTTAAAAACAGAACAGACCAGTCACCTGTCTGAAATGGTATAGGTTCTCCTGCCAGAGCAGGGGGGTAGACTGGAAGACCTCCAAGGTCCCTTCCAGCTCTGTTGTAATTAATTCTTGGATCCAGGCAGTCCTTGAATTATAAACGTAATGAGACCTGCCCACCATGATTGGAACTTGTGATGGTTGTAACGCAGGTTGGTGACTGGTCCATTTTTTGACATTTTTGTGACAGTCATTAAATGAATCCGCAGTTGTTAAGCGAATGCTGCAATTCTTAAGCGAACCAGTGGTTTATTATGGGCCCAGTTTTACCAATAAATGGAAGTTGGATAAAAACAACCTTGTAAAATGAGGTGACATGATTGCCTGATTGCCAAACGCCTGAAGTTTTGTCAAGTGATTGCACCAGGGAGGAGGGCAACCATTGGGACTCCAAATCTAACTGCCAGGTAGGTCCATCAGAATTTGAAACAGTCCTTAAGGTCATAAGTTGAGGACTGCCTGGGTATTTGTCAGGGCTCCAGTAGTTAACCCCCGCCCCCCGCCCCCATTTAAATCATGAGTCTCGAGCCAAATTTCCAAATCTTCAAAAGGATTTATTGGGAGTTAACATGTCCGGCACTGCCTGGGTGGAGCCGACTCTGAGACACACAATTCATTGTCACCCTTGACCCTGGTTTTCCCCCACCCCCTGGGTGTATCATAATTCATATTCTCCAATGGGACACCTCCATAGCCAAGAGCCATCCATCATGCTCTCCAGTTAGAATTTTGCACAGCAAAAACTTCCGTCACCTAAGCTGCTATCTTTGAAAACTATTTATGGAATGCACTTTCGATTTCCAAGCTGCCGCACTGCTCTTTTAAACCCCTTTCCCCCCTCCCTTTCTATTGGCAACTCTAAAACGTCCATGGAAATATTTTATGAGTTGACACCCAGCTGCTGTTTATACTTATTTATTGGATGGATGTTTTATTGTTTCAATGTCTTTTCAATTGTTATAGAATTGTAAGCTGCCCAGAGTCACTTGGTTTAGTTGCCTCGGTCTAGCCGACTCTGAGGCACATCATTCATTGTCACCCTTGACCCTGGTTTCCCCTCACCCCCGGGTGTATCATAATTCATATTCTCCAATGGGACACATCCATAGCCAAGAGCCATCAATCATGCTCTCCAGTTAGAATTTTGCACAGCAAAGACTTCGGTCACCTACTTACTATCTTTGAAAACAATGATGGAATGCAGTTTCAGTTTGCAAGCTGCCGCATTGCTCCCCCCTCCCTTTCTGTTGGCAACTCTAAAAGACCATAGAAATATTTTATGAGTTGACACCCAGCTGCTGTTTATACTTATTTATTGGATGGATGTTTTATTGTTTCAATGTCTTTTCAATTGTTTTAGGATTGTAAGCTGCCCAGAGTCACTTGGTTTAGTTGCCTCGGTCTAGCCGACTCTGAGGCACATCATTCATTGTCACCCTTGACCCTGGTTTTCTCCCACCCCCTGGGTGTAACATAATTCATATTCTCCAATGGGACACCTCCATAGCCCAGAGTCATCAATCAGGCTCTCCAGTTAGAATTTTGCTTGGCAGAAACTTCAGTCGCCTAGTTACTATCTTTGAAAACATTGATGGAATGCAATCTGCCCACTGCGGCCTCCTCCCTTTCTATTGGCAACTCTAAAAAGACCATAGAAATATTTTATGAGTTGACAGTATTTTAAGAAGAGTGATGGGTGGAACAAAATCAGTTATTTGCCACTCAAGCCCCTGCCCCAGAAATTGACCAGACTTTTGTGGGAACTGAAAATACAGGCAGTCCTTGAATTGGCAGCAGTTCGTTTAGTGACTGCAGTTACAACCACACTGAAAAAAGTGACCCCTGACTGCTTTTCACACTTAACGACCATTGCAGCATTCCCCACGGTCACATGATCAAAATTCTGAGTCACATTATATGTGTCCAGGGAACACGTGATCCCCGTTTGCCGACCTTCAGACAAGTAAAGTCAACGGGGGAGCCCTAGTTCACTTTGCAAATTAGTGTTACTTCATAACTGCAGGGATTCACTTAACAATTGTGGCAAGAAAGGTAGTTAAAAGCTCACTGAACAAATGTCTCACTTAGTGACAAAATTTTTATGCTCAATTGTGGTCGTAAGTCAAGGACTACTTATAGATTGAAGGGCCCATAGTACCATTTCTGAAGCCCGTCTGTGGAGCACAGACACGGAATTGTGGGATTACAGTGTTTCTGTGCTCAGAAGTAACAAATGATAACAAGATAATCAGAGTTGGAAGAGACCTTGGAGGTCATCTAGTCCAGGGGTCGCCAACCTTTTGGACCTCAGGGACCACCAAACTCATCATTTTAAATCCCACGGACCAGAGACCCTGGGAAAATCCCCCAAAAGAGTCTGCAGGAAAATGACCCACCCTGTTTTCCTCCCGATCGATCGTTCTTTATTTGGGATCGCAGGATGCTGTCTCCAGCTCCGTTCTCAGGGGGAGAGAGAGAGAGAGAGAGACTTTTGGCTTCACGCAAGGAAAGCAGCAGAAGCAGCAGAAGTTTCTCTTCCCCAAACAACGTCAGAAATGAGTCTTTGTGAGACTTTTCATGCTGGCGCAGCCTCTTGGAGCAGGAGGCCTTGCAGGGTCCTTGCGTGCAGCCAAAAGCAGAAGAAGAAAGAAGCAGCCCAGTGTCCAGGCCAGGCGCATGGGGTGAGGTGGGGCAAGTTCCCCCCCTTTCCCCCTTCCCCTCCTCCCCTCACTACCTCATGTTGTTTGCAGTGCAAGCGACACAAGCCTTGTGTTCCTGCGCAACCTGGATTAATTGCTTTGTGGGGTGACATTTCTCTGTGGACCACCCAAATTTTCTCATGGACCACCACTGGTCCCCGGCTCACTGGTTGGCGACCACTGTTCTAGTCCAACCCTCTGCACGAGCAGAAGACCCTACACCATTTCTGACAGATGGGAGTCCAATCTCTTCTTGAAAGTTTCAAGCGATGGCTTTGAATTTGGTTGAAGTAACTACATATGTGTCAGCAGTTTGTTAGTTGTGTTGATGATTCAGGGCACAATTGTCCATCCCACCAAATGGTCCCACCAGACCAGACTAGGAAATCAATTCCACAAGGAGGCTAAAATTATATTTATTGAGGTTGGCTGTCTGAAATAACATTTTCTTGCCAGTCCTTGCTGCCTTGCCTCCTTTTTATACTTCATTCCAGTGTAATTCAACTCAGCCACCGGAAGATGGGAGGACTTCACTTCCCAGAATTCCTCAGACAGCCATTTTGGGAGTCAAAGTCCATCCATCTTTTAAGTGGCTGAGATTGAGAAATACCATGAATCAGGAAAGCATCTTGTCTGAGCCCCAAATGTTATCTCATTGTTCTGACTTTAAAAAACGTTTTTAATCCCTCTGCCTAAGTAAGAGCTCTTGCATAGTTCCACCAAGGTCACCTTTTTTTACTCTCTACAATAACATAAAAAGTTGTCTTGGTGTCAATTATCTTGTGGCACCGAGCTATTGAAAAAAATCCTCTTTTTTTCCCTAAACTGATGGATTTTTTTTTAAATTTCTTGAACAGAGGGAGCAGATCCGGGACAGATTTGTCGCTGATTTACGACGTGACTTTGCAGGAAAAGGCCTCACGTTTTCCATAGGTACCACTTTTTAAAGAATGGAAATATCTGCATTCAGAAAGCATCCTAAATGCCTGCATATCCAGAAAATCACATTAAGGGAGGACCTCCTTCTATGCTAGCCTAGAGAATGATAGAATAAGGAATAATAGAAAAGGATAGGATAGGATAGGGAAGAGAATAGGGAATAGGGGAATGGAATGGAATAGAAATAGGATAGGATGGGATATAATAGGGGAGGGAATAGGGAAGGGAATAGAATAGAATGGAATAGGGAAGGGAATAGAATAGGATAGAATAGAATGGACTAATAGGATAGAATAGGATAGAGAAGGGAAGGGAATAGGAATTGGAATGGAATAGAAATAGAAATAGAACTAGAACAGAACAGAATAGGTTTATTGGCCAAGTGTGATTATACACACAAGGAATTTGTCTTTGGTGCATATGTTCTCAGTGTACATTTAAAAAAAAAAAATTCATCAAGAATCGTAAGATACCTAGGTGATGTATCCATGCTAGGAAACAAATAAAACAATATAAATTGTAGAGATACAAGCAACAAAGTTGACAGCACCAGGGAGTTCTGAATAAGGTGGAGGTTTTTTTGCAGTCAGGATATTCAGGTCCAATGTTGTTGTTATAAGGGTCAGCCAGCTATTCAGACTGGATTTCGCATTTTTGTCCACCTACTACCAAGTCTTCCAAAAGACCTGGGATAAGCTATTACTATTATTATTGTTGTTGTTATTGTTATTATCCTTTAACCATATGTACCACAAAATAGAATGTCCGAGTTTCAACTATCCATTGAATTTAACTCAGCACTAGACAATACTTATATTAAAGCAGCACATTTAAAACAATATCCTGGAATAAAATGGAATATTAGCATATTCATAATAATTGATAAGCTTGGGGCTAGTGGCATGTTCCCTTTGGGCCTTCTCCGCTGAAGCTCCAACTTCAAGGGAGGAAATCTGGCATCTCTCTCTCTCTCTCTTTCTCTCTTTCCCTCTCTGTCTTTCTCTCTCTCTCTTTCTCTCTCTTTCTCTTTCTCTTTCTCTCTCTCTTTCCCTCTCTGTCTTTCTCTCTCTCTCTTTCTCTCTCTTTCTCTTTCTCTCTCTCTCTTTCTCTTTCTTTCTCTCTCTTTCCCTCTCTCTCTCTCTCTCTCTCTCTCTCTCTCTCTCTCTCTCTCTCTCTCTCTCTCTCTCTCTCTCTCTCTCTCTCTCTCTCTCTCTCTCTCTCACACACACACACACACACACACACACACACACACACACACAGCTAGTCTTCCAGGTGGGCTCTTTCAGGGCTGAAAAGTTTATGTAAGAGGGTGCAGTTACGACATGCCATAATGGTTCAGATTTACTGTGGGGATGCGGTGACTCTCCAGGATCCCCAGCTCTTCAGAACCATATATGAAGGTCGCCCTTGATTTATGACTGTAATTGGGAGCAGAATTTCCACTGCTAAGCCAAGCGACTGTTTAGTGAGCTGCACCCAGTTTTGCAACTACAAATCAACTGCAGTTGTTAAGTGAACCACCTGTCCTTAAGCAATGCAGCTTCTCCCATTAACTTTGCTTGTGGGAAGCTGGCTGGGAAGGTCACAAGTGATGATCACGTGAGTCCATGACACTGCAGTTTGTGGCCTGTCAGCCGCAAGCCCCTCCAGCAGCTGAATCAGATAAGGAGGAGACCTGGGGGTCTGGGTTAGCAGGGAGGCAGCCTGAGAGCTCCAAGGGGGAAGCGGGAATGGAGCTGGCAGAGAGAGAGAGAGGCAGAGCCTGGGCCATCCATCAGCCCTCAGATGGAGAATCAACAGCCCCCATGTCCGGATGTGGCTGATGAGGAAGAGGAAGAACAGCTGGGTCAGTGCCTGACGTGCAGATGCATAGAAGGCGGAGGAGAGGAGAGCAGTGGAAATCTATGGGCCGGTCCTTGGGACGGAAGAGCCACCGCTGCTAATGAGGCCCCACCCTATCTCTGGGGATAAAAGGCAGGGGGCGGAGATGAATGGGTGTGGCAGACAATTATTCATCTCCCTGCCGGACAGACTTGTTAGCCTGCAGTGAAAGGGAAACTTTTTGCTGGCGCTCCTAATAAAGGAATCATTGCTTCAGCTACTGTTCTGACCCAAATCCTTGTCCAATAAAACAAACACAAACCAAAGGGAACAGAAACCTTTTAATGATTCTTACGAATCCCTGGTTAAAAGGCTGCTTCAAACTAATTAACTTTGATAAGCACGAGCCTCACCAAAACTGTGCGAGGCTGCCAAGAATAACAGATAAGGTTACCTAGAAATATTTTACAAGAGTCTTCAAATACCAACTAAGATACTGGAATGTCCACGAGGCTTGAGTTTCAAAACATCTTTGCTTCCTGCAAAGAACGTCCGATTCACAGCTGGCTTTTATCTTCTTGAAGGAGGGGCCATTACCTTGCAGCCTTACTCCCGAGTCGCCCGAGCTGCTGCAGCTGCTCTTTCCTGCAAGCAATCCTGTGCGCACACGCACTTGGCACAGGCTCCTCGGGGACCTCTTCATCGCTGCTACCACCCCCACAATCTCTGAAGGCAGCAGTCCACTCCCTAACGGTCCTGGCCCCTCATCTGAGTCCTCGCTCTCCTCAGCCGTCCACACCTGCAGCCAGCTAACCACAATAACTACAGAGGGTTTGTCGTGTTTTGGGAGCTGGATTAGAACACCATCATATAAATACATGCCAGTTGCCAAGTGCCCTAATTTTGGCCACCTGAGGGGAGGGGGATGCAGCAACGGTCATAAGTGCAGTCATAAGCTAGTTTTTCCATGCTGCTGTAACTTTGAATGGTTGCTAAACAAAGGATTCTAAGCCGAGGACTCCCTGTAATCCACCACAGCTTCATAACTGACCACCTGAGGGTTTTTTCATGGAGTTTTGGAAACCCTTGAATTCCCCCCACCCCCATTAGAGCTAGCATTGCCCTGTTAGAGAGACATTTGAACATGTCACCGTCTCTGGCCAGGACTGAACAGTCCCTTGGATTCATTCATGGTTCCTGCGTTCTTCGTCTTTGGATGTTGGCTCCCTTCGGTGTCCCGCTTTGCTCAGAGCAGCTCTGTCACACGTCTGCCGCTCGTCCCACTCATCCTCTTCTCTCTCTGACCTCTGCAGGAGGGCAGATCAGCTTCGACGTCTTCCCCAATGGTTGGGACAAACGGTACTGCTTGGGAATTGTGGCCCAGGACAACTTCGAGAAGATCTATTTCTTTGGAGATAAGACCATGCCGGTGAGTAGGCGGCCAGAAGAAGCTGGTACGGTCCAGTCTGTAGAGATTCTCTGTCCTCCAAGTCCTGGTTGTCCCAAAGGGGATTTTTTTTCAGGAGGCAACTGGACTTTCTTTGTTTTTTTTTCTTTTGAAGACGTTTCACTTCTCATCCAAGAAGCTTCTCCAGCTCTTGACAGGAAGGATAGTGGGGAAGAAATAGGCAAGGAATAAAAGTCATCCAGTCAGAGCTGAAGAAGCTTCTTGGATGAGAAGCGAAACATCTTCAAAAGAAAAAACAACAACAAGGGAATCCAGTTGCCTCCTGGAAAAGCACAACCATGACAGTTGTTGAGGGAGTTTTGCCCCTTTTTATAACCGTTTTTTGCTGCAGTTGTTAAGTGAGTCATTGTAGTTGTTAAGTCAGCACCAAAGGGTTTTTAAGTGAAACTGGCTTCCCCGTTGTCTTCGCTTGTGAGAAGGTGGCAAAAGGTGATTATATGACCCTTAAGACAATGAAACTATCATAAATATGAACCAGTTGCCAAAAGTTCAAATTTTAATCAGACGACCACGGAGATGCTGCAAGGATCGTAAGTGTGAAAAACGGTCATAAGTCACTTTTTTCAGTGTGTTGCAACTTCAAATGGTTGCTAAACTTAAAGTTGTAAGTTGAGGATTGCCTGTATAGAATTCTTCCCTCTAGAGCAGGTATCTCCAACCTTGGCCACTTGAAGACTTGTGGACTTCAACTCCCAGAATTCTCCAGCCAGCTTTTCTGGGAGTTTAAGTCCACAAGTCTTAAAGTGGCCAGGTTTGGAGGCCTCTGGTGTAGGGTCTCCTGTTTGGGTGGGGGTAGGATTAGATGACCTACAAGGTCCCTTCCCACTCTGTAAATCTGTAAAGTCGAAGGCTACCTGTATAGGAAAAAACACCTGTGCACCTACCTTTTCCTGGGGAGCTTCATTGTTGCAGTGTAGCTCAGGCAGTAGTTGATCAAATAGTTGATGACCTACACCAGAGGTCTCCAAACTTGGCAACTTTAAGACTTGTGGAGTTCAACTCTCAGAATTCTCCAACCAGCTTTTCTGGGAATTGAAGTCCACGAGTCTTAAAAGTTGCCAAGTTTGGGGACCCTTGCATTCAATAATAATGACTCTCCAAAGTGTGAAAACTTTTGGGTGAAACCCAAAAGCTGTTTATCTAATCAGTAGCTCTGCAGTTTTTGCCCAAGGTTTATTTTTCAGAAAGATATTCTCTCTAAAGTAGCCAGTTAAACATAGAGCTGGAGAACTGTGGAGAGATTTCCTTCCTGGATTTCAAGCCACATGTTTTTTTCCAACCTGAAAACAGGAATGAAACTTTCAATTCAATTTACGGCAGCTCCTTCAGGCCGTGGCCAGATGTTGGAGACCCCCTGCTCTAGAACGTAGTTGCTGAAAAACAGACGAGAATTTTTAGCAGGAATAATTTTTTGAGCTACTTTTTCAAGGGCAGCAAAGAAATGTGTTTGCTGAGCAAAGTGGGCCGAGAGATTATGATTCTTCTCCTTCTCCTTCTCCTTCTCCTTCTCCTTCTCCTTCTCCTTCTCCTTCTCCTTCTCCTTCTCCTTCTTCCTCCTCCTCCTCCTCCTCCTCTTCCTCTTCCTCCTCCTCCTCCTTCTTCTTCTTCTTCTTCTTTCGTTCTCTGGGATCGATTTCTTACACTGTTGGTCTCCTTTGCAGGGTGGAAACGACTACGAAATTTACACGGATCCCAGAACCGTCGGGCACAGTGTCTCTTCGCCCGAGCAGACGAGAGAGATATGCGAAGCCTTGTTTTTCAAATAGATCACAGGCCGCTTTTTGCACCAAAAGGACGCAAGCCAGGTTCAGGACCACGATTTGAATCCAAATAATGGAAACCAGGGGAAAGGGTTAGGGTAGCATCAGTACGGGGGCCGGGGGGTCGGGGGAGGTGGCGGAAAGGAGAGGAAGGATCTCCAACTATCCCATCCGTCCGCTCGGCTATTCTGAGCTGGCATGTTGCACGATGCTGTGCTTTCTTCCCCTCTGTTTGCGCAAGGAACGGCATTGATTTTGCACCATGTAATATGAGCCCCAGTCCAGGGTTCATAAACCATCTTTGCACAAACTTGGTTCCCCAGAATAAAAGCCGGTTGGATGGCTTACTTGCGGTTTGGGGATCAGTTCCTTCTTGAGAAGGAAACAGCCGTTTTCCAAGTGGAAAGCAGAGGAGGGGAGGTCTCAAAAATGAAAGTCGCTCAGATTTTTGCTCTGGAGCCTCCTAACTTTAGGGGATGAGTCCTAACCATGGAGACCCTTTCTTAGCACGGAAGCTCCCGCAGGATTTGCTTTGTCTCCCGAGGCCCCTCTCCGGTGCCCCTCATTCCCCCACTCCCCAACAATTTGTGAGAAGAGCTCACGACGCTTGCACAGCTTCACCACAAGCAGCTGGCCTCACCCAATCGCCCCCGCTCCTATATTTCCGCGTTTTTCAGCTCAGCTGATTTGCGCAGCACAATGCATTCCCGCGTCTCAGCTGTTCTACTTATCAGGGCTGCCTAGCAGGTAAGCTGTAGTGCTTGAAATTGGTGTATTTTGAATGCCGCGCATGGATGTGACACACTCTCTCCCAGAACTGGTAGTAAAAAAATTTGGAATCCCACCTCTGGTGCCAAGCTATTTCACAAATCACCTGTGGGGTAGAACTCCACTGCCCAAAACTGCACAATCTGAGCTGTTATGTCTTTTTAGTGCTGAGTAATTCTTAACTGTTGGGTCGTGATTGGGTTTTTCTGCTACAGAACAAGGATATTCTTGTTCCAATGACGTTTGGATGTCTCTTGAAGGAAGTTGGCTGACCCTGTGTTTATGACCCTCCATTCTCATGCCATGCCTGCAGTCTGGCCCTTCCCACTGTAGAGCCTTTTTTTTTGGACAGGTAGTGCAAAACACCTGGGGAACATCACCTGGGAAGCTGGGTTGAGAGAGATATCCTGACTTTTCCTCCCTTCGAGTCCACCTTTGTTCTGAGCCCTTCTTGAATCTGGGATAGAGTTTGATGCTTCCCTTTTATGTTTGAGATTTAATGCACTGGAGGAAGACTGGAGGGTTTTCAAGTCTAAAAAAAATCAACCGGGTTGATCTGCAATGAGATTTCTGGAAACTGTACTGTACTGTATTTCTGGATGAAGCTGGATCCTCTTTCATTAAAATGAATCGTTTGCATCTTCTGTCCGTTGTTCGATCTCTTTCCACCCCTGAATCCAGAAACAGCTGTTGTCATTCCTGAGATTTTGAGATGACTGAAACTATCAGGAGGCTCAAAAACTCTTGAACCTGACTTTAAAAATCAGGACCGGCCTTATTCTGCCTTTTGAGAGGTTTGAAGTCTGCCTTTTAATCAAGCTGGAAGGAGAGCAACTTCATTGCAACACTGACTTTCAAATGTAAGGCCCTACTTAATTTAACCTAACTGACCTTTTGAAAGAAGGAGAATCAAATTCACCACACTGATTGACAGTTCCTGAATAAACCACAGGAAGATGGATTTGGTTCCTTATTCATTGGGAGCAAACCAGGCTTTGGTTTGTTCAAGCTTCTGTAATATCGGTTTAATTCAGGATCTCAAAGGAAACTAAGGGGTGCTCCTTCCTTCCACAAAATATGTGCTTTACGCATGAAGCAAAAGACCATTTTTAAAAAAAGTATGTTGGGCCCCAATTTTGAGTCATGTGTGTTCCAGGAAAAATCATTAATTTTGCACCATTGTGCTGTCATCGTTTTCATATTTTTAGGCAGTCTCTATACTTTTCTACAGAAACATAAACATTATTTTATTAGGGATTATTTACAACGGGTCCCCAATTCCCAAGCTGCAGACTGATACCAGTCCATAGCTTGTTAGGAATTGCGCCGCATAAGCGAATGAAGCTTCATCTGCGCATGTGCAGGATCTAAATTGCGCATGAAACCATTCCCTCCCATTCTAGTCTGTGGAAAAATCTGTCTTCCATAAAACTGGTCCCTGGTGCCAAAAAGGTTAGGAAGCGCTGATTTACAACACATATCCAGATTTTACCAATTTAAAGTTATAGTTTTAGGTTTTTAGCATCCTGAGGCATAAATGTGCCACAGGAAGCACATATTGTAAGCATGATTTACTGCAGTCATAGCTCTGTAATTAAGATACTGGAATACCTGGTAAACCTATAACTTAACTTTTCAATTTTCACTTGAAATAGTTTACTGTTGTAGGAGGGCCATGTTAGTAGCAAAAGCCAGAAGTCTCTTATAACAGATTACCAGAGTTGGAAGGGACTTTGTAGGTCATCTAGTCCAACCCCCCTGCCCAAGCAGGAGATCCTACACCATATCTGACCAATGGCTGTCCAGTCTCTTCTTGAAAGCTTCCAATGATGAAGCTCCCACAACTTTTGAAGGCAACTTCTGTTCCATAGGTTGATTGTTCTCACTGTCAGAAAGTTTCTCCTCATTTCCAGGTTGAATCTCTCCTTGTTAAGTTTCCATCTGTTATTCCTTGTCTGGCCTTACGTTTTTGTCAAACTGGCACCTTTAAAAAGTGTGAACTTCAATTTTGCAGAATTTTGGCAGTGCTGAAGTCCACCCCAATTTTTTTTTTAAGTATGTGTTTTATTTTTATTCATAAACATTTTGAAAACTGTGTATTGTCGGGGCATATGATTTACGAAAAAGCAAAAGGAAAACAAACAGAAATATTAACATTTATACTAATAACAATAGTAATAGTGTAATAATAATTTTGACTAGATTTCTCTTCATATTAGCTTATTTATAATTCTGCTAATATCAGCATATTTATAATTATAAACCCTCTTTATATTTAATTCATAGATAGCAGTCACCTTTCTTCGCCTAATTTCCACCTCTTATCTCTAACCACTTGTAAAATCTATTCCATGTTAAGTAATATTCTGTGTCTTCTTTGTTCTTTATTTTTAATGTCAATCTATCCATCTCTGCACAGTCTAGTATTTTCCACCCGACTTAAAGACGTCAAGGCATTAAAGCATTTTTTTTTTAAAAAAACACGCAGATGTCAAAATGGCTTCCTTTGTAGAAAACTCCTTACTGAAATCTCCCAGGAACCTGGGAGTAAAGATTGGGGAGTGGGCTGGGCTGGGCTTCCGCATCCTTCCCACTTCCAGGAGCGTGTAATTAATCTTAATTAGACAAAGCAGAGGAATGTGGCCAAAATGTCCCCAATTCAAGATGAAGGAAGTGGACTTGGACCGGGCTTCAATAGAAGTCCAGAAATAGCGTAACTAATATATTTCAGCATTGCGTAAAGAGAAGTGGGAAGATGTGTGTTTTCTTAAAAGCAGCCAACAAGTCCATGGAATGTATTTCCTGCCAATGGAAAGGAAAGGCAAAAGAGGAATAAATAGCACAGAGTTACCAGAAATACGGAATTGTTCTTGCACTAATTCATCTCTGAAGTTGCAGAGATGTTAAAGAGGACTTTTAAAAACCAAACCTTTTCACTACAGGTAGTCCTCCACTTATGACCACAATTAAGCCCAAATTTTCCTTGCTAAGTGAGTTTTGCTCCATTTTGTGACTTGGTTGCCACAGTTTTAAGCTAATCCTTGCAAGTTGTTTCCCCATTGGCATTGTTTGTCAGACGGTCGCAAAAGGGGATCACAGGACACATCCACAGTCATAAATATGAGTCAAGACACTCACCACCATAAACCATGAGCCCTGAAACAAGATCGACCTATCCCAAATTTTGGGAAAGACTGGATAGGTGAAGATGCCAAATCCAATTTAAACATCTGGCTGACTGTGACCACCCATAGTAATAATTTATTAAATTTCTACGTTGCAATTTCTCTGCTGCCTAACTCACTGGTTCTGGCCAGCAATATACATCTATGCATGAGAGTAAACCAAGCACAGCTACCAGAGGGCTGCAAAGGCAGGTGGGAGTTATAAGATTAGTGAATTATTAAAAACAGCGATGCGATCTCCATGGGAAAGGAAAAGAAAACAACCCTTGAAGCTTGTGGCTTGGCTTGGCAAGATTCAGACTTCCAGATCTGGATGAGCAGCAGGAGGTAGCCAGAATTCATAAATTGTTTTTTATTTTGATTTTCATAACCTCCCCCCACCTCACTTTCAGACTTCTATTATTTAATTGACTCAATTTGAAGAATTCTCTTTCCATCTCTCTCCCCCTCTCCTTCCCTCTCTCCCTTTCCCTCTATCTCTCCCTTTCTCTTCCTCCCCTCCCCTCCTGGCTCTTTCCCCCCTTTCCCTCTATCTCTCCCCCCCTCCCTCTCTCTCTTACACTATACAAACAAATAAAAATTAATCTGGCCTTGGGTGGTGCCATTTTAAGTGGCATTTTTAACTGAACAGAACCTGAATCACCCAGCAAAAAATCAGGCAGAACAAGGTGAAGAACAAAGCCACCCACTCAGGTGTGGGTTCCCTTTGTCACCAAATTGCAAAGCACCTCAAGTGTGTAAACGTGTGCCTGATCTGTGCAAAGATCACCTTGCCCTCCCTTGCCAAGGAGCTTGGTCTCCATGGGGTTTGTTTGTGGTTTTTTTGGATTGCTAATTGAACTCGCAATGATCAGCTGCAGTGAAAGCTATGCCCAAATCCACCGGGGCAATCGACTGACCCTGCGGTGCTTTGCAAAAAAGGCTTTTCTACCTCCTCAAGGGGGGTTGAGTTTCTCTTGGCAGCATTTTTTTTTACCAGATTTTGTTGGGCGATGCAGAGGGTGTAACTGTTGCATTTCCTGTGATGCAACTTTGCATTTCTTCTGGGTACCACACTTCCTAATCCGGGGTGGGGGGGAAAGAGAGACTTTTAACACTTTTCCTTGAGATTAAATTCAAGAGCTAAGCCAGGGAGGCTGGAAAGAGGACGGGGCCATCGGAAAACAGACAAAGGTAGTCCTCGACTGATGACAGAATAAGATTTGGAAGGGATCTTGGAGGTCTTCCAGTCCATCCCCCCTGCCCAAGCAGGAGGCCCTATACCATTCCAGACAAGTGGTTTCCCAATCTCTTCTTGAAAGCCTCCAGTGATGGAAGCACCTACAACTTCTGAAGGCAAGCGGCTCCACTGGTTGACTGTCCTCACTGTTAGGAAATTTCTGCTTATTTCTGGTTGCTTCTCTCCTTGATTAATTTCCATCCATTGTTTCTTGTCTGACTTCAGGTGCTTTGGAAAATAAGTTGACTCTGCCTTCTTTGTGGCAGCCCCTCAAATATTGGAACGCTGCTATCTTGTCTTCCCTAGTTCTTATTTTCATTAGACTAGACATACCCAATTCCTGCAACCGTTCTTTATAGGTTTCGGTCTCCAGTCCCCTAAGCATTTTTGTTGCTCTTCTTTCCAGAGTCTCAACATCTTTTTTATATCGTGGCGACCAAAACTAGGTGCAATATAACCACAATGGAAACCAGAATTTACATCGCTACGCAAAGCAATGAGGGAGTTAAGAGAGTTACACTGCAGCTTAAATGAGTTACACCTAATTTTAAGGGCTTTTTTTTTGCCATGGTTTTTAAGTGCATCACTGTACTGAATAAGGACATTAAGTGAATCTATTTCTCCCATTAATTCTGCTTGTCCAAAGCCAGCAAGGAACTTTGCAAATGGTGATCGCATGATCCCAGGATCCTACAACCGTTGTGAACACAGAGAGTTCTCAACTTCTTGAGCGCAAAATTTTCCGCTGTTAAGTGAGACATTTGTTCAGTGAGTTTTGCCCCAATTTACAACCTTTCTTCCCAGTTGTTAAGTGAATCTAACAAAATGAAACTCAATGGTGCAAAGAATAAGGTTCTACATTGAGGCAAGAAAAATCAAGTGCACAGGTACAGCATGTGTGGCATACTGTATGTTTTTATAGTTATGATGTACACTGAAGATGGCCTTTAATTTCATTGCACGAGGTGCAATGACAATAAAATACTACTACTACTACTACTACTACTACTACTACTACTACTACTACTACTAAACAAACAGTTGTAAGTCAAGGATTACCTGTATCTCACACCCCTCCCAGTCACCCTCCGGAGAAAATTAAAGAGACAATTTTGCAACACAGCACAGAATGGGACGTGTTTCGTTTAAGAAACAGCACAGACAGTTCCAGGTTTCCTCAAGCCTCAAGTATTTTATTTGCAATATTTTATCTGTCATTTGTCAGTGACTGTTAATACTTCCACACAACTCCCTCCCACAAAGGGAACTCATGCCAAATATCTCATTTCCCTCCACCACTCCCTCTTAAAAGTTAAATACTGTTCAGGACGTTTTTTTTTCTGCTGGACAAATAGCAAAAGCATTTTTGAAACGAAGATGAACTGCAAACTGCAAACCTCAAACCTTTAAATATGTGCATGCCCACAACAGCTGTAATAGCAGAGATTGTCAGCTAGAGAAGAAGACGACAATGATTTCAAAGTTTGAATCAGGTAGAGGTGTGTGTGTGTGTGTGTGTGTGTGTGTGTGTGTGTGTGTGAGAGAGAGAGAGAGAGAGAGAGAGAGAGAGAGAGAGAGAGAGAGAGAGAGGGAGGGAGGGACATGCAGCAAGCCACTGCCAAAAAATCTGATGTGTATATTTTTTGAGAAAAATTAAAATAAAAGCAACCAACACACAAATATTCAACCAAAACACTATGTGAAAAAAAGTTTCTATGTGAAAAGGCTGCATTTTTTGCCCTTTTAACTGCTCTAAAATGTTGAAGAAGAATATCAAATGATAGGAACACAAATCCTCTGTAGGTATTTCCTCAAGCTATTACCCTTGGTTTCTTTCCATAATCTAAAAAAGAAAACAAACAATAATAATAACCAGCAAAATCAGTAATTTTCTGCTATAAAGCAAAGAAACATTATCCTAAATGATTTGCCCCTTAACACTACCCACCAAAGCGGAACACCTCTTTGACTAACCAGCTGCTTCTGCCTTCTTCAATCTGATCTATTCAGATGAGTTGGGACTTCAAACACCATGCTGCACAGCCAGCCTAGCCTTCTGAGCGTGAAGTTCAAGGTCTGAAAGGTATCAGATTGAGGAAGGGCCACCCAGAGGATGCCATCTTTCGTTCCAATTTCTCCGCTTCCGATGAGATCTTTCTAAGATCTTTTGAGTATCAATGAATAATAAAAAAAACAACATTCAAATTGTAAAGCAAGATCTAAACTTCTGCTTTCCTGCCAGCCCGAAAACTACGATTTTTCCACTTATTAAATTTGTATACTTTGAAAATCATGGTGCTATTTTTCTTTCTTTTTTTTTTGTAAAAAAAAAGGGTTTTTTTTTTAATCTGGCCACCTTTGGAACCCTGTTTTCCATTACACAATCTGCAGAAAACTCATCGGGCTGTTGAACACGATCCAATAGTCCTCTTCAGTCAACATGGCTGCAGAACTCCGTCTAGGAGTTAATCACGTGTCCCGACCACGTCTCATGTTTTGTGCCCGGAGCTAGGTGAGTGATGTTGACCTCTACAGCTTGAAGTTTCTCATTCTTCGGCGGAATGGTGCACACCTTGTAGGTGACCTCATCACCAGCTACCGGAACATACTCTCCTTCGATACTGCAAGAGAAAGAAAGAAGACCACAACTACGTTAATGGAAGGGAATCGGCTTTCCCAACCCACCACTTCCATCAGGTCTGTGGAGATTCTCAGTCCCAAAGGTGGTTTTTCAAGAGGCAACCGGACTTCCTTTGTTTTTCCTTGAAGACGTTTTGCTTCTTCGCATCCAAGAAGCTTCTTCAGCTTCTGAATGAATGGCGGATAACTCCACCTGAACTGAAGAGAAGAACTAAGCTATGGTTTGTTTGTTTTTGAACAAGCCATTATTAGTCTATGTTCTCAGTCATCCAGGTCATGGCTGTCCCAGAGGTGCTTTTTCAACTGGCAACTAGACTTTGTTTTTTTCTTGAAGAAGTTTCGCTTCTCATCCAAGAAGCTTCTTCAGCTTCTGAATGAAGCTGCTTCTTAGATGAGAAGTGAAACATCTTCAAGCAAAAACAAAGAAAGTCCAGTTGCCTCTTCGAAAAGCACCTTTGGGACACCTCCATCAGGCTTAGCTTCTTCTCATCCATCATCTAATCCACGCGATGTACCAGAAAACCAAGATCAATCTTCTGCGCCAACATGAACACCAGAATATGAAAAGAGCTTTGAAGCTGGATTAAGGCCGTGACTCTAACTGCTCTACAGAAGTTTTGGATTTTCCCAACAAGCCCAGCCAGCATAGCCAATGCCAAAGAAGTGTGGATGATTCCAACTTCTGGAGGATCCAAAATAGCTTATTCCTCTTCCATCCCAATTCTTTGCCTTGAAATGATCAACCAGGGTCATTCAGAAACCTCACAAACATTGATAGAGATATGGTTATATTTTTTTTCACTGCTGCCTCATATTAGCAATGTGGAAGACTATTGTTATTTCAAGGAGCATAGTGACATATTTTGATTTCCCCTTCAAACAATGAAAAAGTCTGGAAGTTTAGAGCTCAGGTTTTTCACTTTTGCTTGCTGAACAAAAGAGAACAGATTCCCTCCATCCTTTAGAGCAGGGGTCTCCAACCGTGGCAACTTTAAGCAAAGCTGGCTGAGGAATTCTGGGAGTTGAAGTCCACACATCTTAAAGTTGCCACGGTTGGAGACCCCTGCTTTAGAGAAAGGAGGGCATCTTCACGTAGCTTCAAAGCTTTTCTCACAGAGAAAGTCTCCGATTTTTGATTCCCTCTCCAGAAATGCACCAGCCAGGCAAGATCAGATCTTGAAGCCTGTCGATTGGACCTTAGACCACGACGAAGTCCTGGTAACCAGGTTTCGATTTTTAAAAATTGTGGGGTGGTCGTTATAAGAGGGAGCTTCTACAAGGAACATTAGGTGTTGTGGGAAGTGTCCACGGGGCATTTCTCCTTCATTATTAAAGAGTTCCTTGGCATCTGGGTATCCTCTTGCTTGGCACACAGAGTTGCTACGTTATGCGCTTCAGTGGTTTGCTTCAATACAATCCCTGTATTTCCTGGAGTGTTCATTGTCTCTGGAGCCAAAAGAAGTCATGGTCTGGGTACTCTTCGCAAAACATACTTTCCAAGACTGGCACTTAAAAAAAACCCTGCGTGCTAATAGGGAACAGCCGCCAAGCCTTCCTCCTAGCCATTTCTTGACCACTTTTAAAACCGTCTACCTTGGTGTCCGTCACTTGCTGACTGCACGTTCTGCTGGGGGCTCAGACTCCCTTGTAAAGACCAACCTCCTCGGATGGGCCCTCGACATTATTTTCAGTGGCTGAGCGCACTGTACTAACACCGGAAGAGGGAATACATTTCTACCCACGTGTCCTTACCTACCATGTGTGTGAATTTATTTATCTTTGACTCCCTCCTACTTTTGATCTAAATTACAAAGCACCAGGCTTTCTTTCTTTTTTTTCCTACCGAGAATCTGCTCTCAACCTGCTTATTATCTTGAAATGCCTCTTTGTCTTCCCTTCCATCTTTTCTCCTTGTTTTGCAGAAGGAACAACCCAAACTACCTGTTGCATCCCTTCTGCGGGGCAAATGATAGAGTTAGAGAAGGGCAGTTTGTTTTCCACCCACTTCCTCGCTTTCCCTTTGCGCTGACCTTTGTGCTGACCTCTGCAATGCAATTAACAGATTAACAGAGTCGGAAGGTCACCTTGTAGGTCATCCAGTCCAACCCCTCCACCCAAGCAGGAGACCCTACACCATTTCTGACAAATGGCAGTCCGGTCTCTTCTTGAAAGTCTCAAGGGATGACCGAACCCTGATTGTACCCAACCAGCTCAGAAACTGTCAATGAAATGAACATATACTGAATTTGAAGCCCACCAGGTACTCTCTCCTCAGGTATCATTGCTCATTTCCAACTATGTTTCCCTACAGATAGTCCTCAAAGGTACGACCACATTTGGGACCCAAACTTCCATCGTTAAGTGATGCGGTCATTAAACAAGTCATACCCAATTTTATAAGCTTTTTTTTTTTAAAAGAAATGGATCTAAGTTGAAAAGTTAGGGTTAGAGAAAGCTGGCAGCCCGAGTTCAAATCCCGAGCGCCACGAAACGGGCAGAGTTTTCGTCGTTGCTCCTGCTTCACATCTGACCATGGAAATGTCTCTGGACAGCCGTGGCACAAGGGCCTTGAAGTGGAAATAAGCACCGTTCCCAGGGGATTCAAAATTTTTAACAACCGGTTCTGTAGGCGTGGCCATGTGACTGGGTGGACATGGCTTCTTCTTCTTCTCCTTCTCCTCCTCCTCCTCCTCCTCCTCCTCCTCCTCCTCCTCCTCCTCCTCCTCCTCCTCCTCCTTCTTCTTCTTCTTCTTCTGCAACACCCCCTCCCCCCGTTTTTTGGCCTCCTGGGCCTCAGGGAAGCCTCCTGGGCGAAGCGCTAAGACAGCGAGGGGGATCCCGGCACAGCTGATCATTGGAACAGCTGATCGTCGGGAGGGAAAAAAAGAAATACCTTAAGGAGTGACTGGGCGGGGGAGAACGCAGTCAGCGATGTCGGGGATGCGCGATAAGGACTGACTGGGAGGGGAAGGGTGGGCGGAGAGGGGCGGGGCCAGCCAGGGGCCCGATTTGCCAGTTCTCCGAACTGTGCAGACCCATAACAACCGGTTCTGTAGAACCAGTCCGAACCGGTAGAATCCCACCCCTGACTGTTCCCTGTAGTTGGCAACAACTGAGTAAAATCCGCAGGACTCTTTACCTCTAAAGTTGAAGGCTACTTGTCTTTTGAATTCTGCAACTACCAGAAAGCAAGAGGACTAGCGCCCTGTTTCCAAAAGAAGGTTTGCTTACTCAGAAATATGGACGAAGATCTCTGGGCCTCCATCACCAGGCGTGATAAAGCCGTGGCCCTTGGATCGGCAGAAACATTTACACACCCCACTGTAGGTGGGCCCTTCAGCGGCTCGTGTTGTCCTACGGAAAAAAAAGATGAACTTGTTCAGAACCTCGGAAAACAGCGATCCGTTTGGGTTGGGGAGACCACATTCTGTTTAAAGGCGGTTCTAACACCCTCGTTTTGTTCTAAGCTGGCAAGGCTTTTCCTACCACATTTAAGGCTTCTGCTCTGCAAAATTTAGCTTTAGTTTTACATCATAAAAGCCATTCCCATTCAGTGGGTTTTGCAAGGGCAGAAGCTGCCTTCCTAAATATCTGAGGAATTGTTTTTAAAAGCCGAGCATCTCATCCTTGGGCTTGAAAACGGAGAAGGCCTGCTGGATCTCAGAAACCATGAAGATTAAAAGAGAGACAGGAAGATTAAAAGAGAGACAGGAAGATTAAAAGAGAGACAGGAAGATTAAAAGAGAGACAGGAATGGAGTCAATGATTAGAAGGATATGATAATATCTGTTTGCACCTGTACGTTGATATGGCCCATAGGCAAATGAAATAAATAGAGGGAGGGAGGGAGGGAGAGACAGAGACAGAGACAGAGACAGAGACAGAGACAGAGAGAGAGAGAGAGAGAGAGAGAGAGAGAGATGGAGTTCTGCAGGATTTAGCCAAGGATGGAATTTATTTTATTTTATTTAGTTTTTCGAGCATGTATGAGAAAACAAGTATAAGTATGAACATAGCATATAAACATATAAGTATAAACAGGTATAACTATATACAAAATAAACAACTACAAATAAATGGGAACAGTAGGACGGGGACGATAGACACGCCGATGCGCTTATGCACGCCCCCTTACAGACCTCTTAGGAATGGAGTGAGGGTCACAGTTTAAGGTTAAAGTTTTTGGGGTTTGAGGATGTAACAACTGAGTCAGGGAGTGAGTTCCAGGCATCGACCACTCTGTTGCTGAAGTTGTATTTTCTGCAATCGAGTTTGGAGTGGTTTACTTTGAGTCTGTATCTATTGTTTGCCCGTGTGTTATTGTGGTTGAAGTTGAAGTTGTCGTTCACAGTTAGGACGTTATAGCAGACAAAACGGGTCAGAAGTCAGATTTCGTATACTGAACGATACAAGAAGCTTGTTCCAGATAAGGTTAGACTGAAAAAAGATTTGGGGTTTTTAAGGCAGAAACATGGACTTTTATAAGGGGGTTTGCATGGATGGCAATTATAGAAGAGCAAGGATGTGTTCTATCACAAAACCAATTCATACATTCTCAACTTACGACTATACATTGAGAATGGCAGTTACAGTCACCAGTCCTGTTGGTCATTTTGCAACCTTCTTTATAGCGGTCATTAACTGAACACCATGTTTGTTAAGTTTGTCTGCTCTGGGGTGGTTTTTAATGGAAACCAGAAGTAAAGAGGTGTGGCCGGTTTTAAATTGTGGACTTTTAACAGTGGGTTTTAATGTTGTACAGTACCCAGAGTTGCTGCCCAGGAGTTGGGACGGTTCTATAAAATTGCTTAATAAGTAAGTAAATAAATAAAACTTAAGCATGAACACAGTACAGAAATGTGAAGAAAGGCCTGCAAACGTTATTGCAATCTTTAAAATATATATATATTAAATTAAATGTAAGGCTAGACATTAAGATCAAAAAACAGGGGGGAAACCCAGAATCAATTGTCCAGTAAATCGTTGTTCATTTAACATCTGGCTTTGAGGCCCCCGGAGTTTCATATTCTTCCTGAAATGTCTCAAATGTGGACCAGAATTTTCTGGTCCATGTTTGAGACATTTCAGGAAGAACATGGTGGACAGGTGGGCCAGAACAGAAATTCTGGTCCACCTGTCCTAACTCAAAGCAGCTTGAAAAAAATGAATCAGAATTTGGAAGGCAACTGTTGACTCATCATTCAGAATTAACAGAGCTGGAAGGGACTCTTAGGAACTGAAAAAATTTCTTAGGAACTCAAAAATTCCAATTCAGGAATAGAGCTGAATGGGCATCCTGGAGGTCTTCTAGTCCAACCCCCAGCTGAAGCAGAAGACCTCATGCCGTTTCAGACAACAGTCTGTCCAAAGTCTTCTTAAAAACCTCCAGTGATGAAGCACCCACAACTTCTAGTGGCAAGTTGTTCCACTGATTAAGGGGGGGGAACCAGGGGAAAACTCTGAGTTACGAATTCTTGCTCATACTTGTGGCTGCCCCTTGCTGAGAGTTCTGAGGTTCTCTCTCACCTTGACTTGCTGGACCGAAGTGGTTCCGATGCCATGGAGATGCCAGGGTGGTTGCCCACCCTTCCTACCAACCAGGAGTGGAAGAAGCTGGGAACAGCTTGGCTCCCATTTCCTTTCTCCTTCCTTCCTGCTCACCACCTCCCACCCTTGCACAACTTTTGAGCTTCTGGCCTGGATGCAATTGTGACACCACCACCGGTGGCTGAGTCATGTGTGCTTCTCACTTGGGCTGATGTCATAGTTACTGGTGGGTGCAAATCCCTTTTGGAGCACTAGCAAATGAATCACAACTACGGTATAGGTTGGTCATAAGGTGAGGCTTTCGTTTGGACCAATCCAAATGGTGCAAAACATCTTTGTTTTTCTACCTTGGCCAACTGTGGACATGTGGACTTCAAAACTCCCAGAATTCTCCAGCCAGCCGTTGCCTTCGGATTCCTTCTCTTCAAGAGCATTGAGTTAGGTGGACCAGAATTTGTGGTCTACCTTTGAAACGTTTCAGGAAGAACATGGAGCTCGGTGGGCATCAAAGCCAACTGTTGGTCACACCCCATCCTATCTGTTCTCCACTGACCTTTCAAACTCTCTACCGATTTTAACCACACCCATTTTGTGATGTCATATCCCAAATGCCCCACCCACAAGGGCATCTGCTAGACACAAAATAGACGCCCCCCCCCACCGGTTGAAAAAGCATTGCCCCTCCCGCCCAAAACTAGGTTTTATTAATTCATTTTCAAATACCTAAAATAATATAGTAGACAACTTATCATTACACAAGAAAATGCATAAAGCAAAGTTTGAAACTGTAATTACAATTACTTCCCAAATTCACCCGATTTTGTAAGTCTTTAAAAAGAAAAATTAATCTTTCAACATTAACCAAGCTTGTTCATGAATCTTTTTCCAAATGGAGAGATCATGTGACTTTTTTTTTATTAACCAAACATATAAAGTTCCCCAAAATGGCAAAATCACCCATCTCTGAAAAATCAATCCTTTATATTTGGAATTGTAGCATTTTTCCATCTCTTAAAGATTATTCTTTTGCTATTATTAGTTCATGAAAAAAAAAACCATCTTTATTGCAAACATGTTAAATTCCAAGCAGTCGGGAATTCAGGATAATACGTTTCTCTTTAAAAATTGGGGGGGGGGGTGTATTTCAATATTTTTGGCAAGATGTTGTATAAATAATACAGAGGTTGTGGCCTGCCAGCTGCCAGGACAATGAGGAGGTTGGGGAGGAACGTGGGCGGAGCCTCAGCTGGTGTTTGGGAAGCTGTGCGAAGTGCGCAATCACCGAACCACTAGGGAAACTGGTAGAATCCCACCATTGCCTAATCCACATATCAAAGGAGAAGGTCTGCACGCACAAGTAAGAGTTCATTAAATCAGGTCTCCCCAGAGGAACTGCATGGTCACAAGAATACATACTTAAAAGCCTGCCGCTGTACCCCACTCCTCTACAGCTGCCCCTAAAGGCAAACTGCTTTTTGAAATATATATTTCTTTTTTCCTCACCGCTGTCTGGATTTTATTTTTATTTATTCTTGTGCAGCCCTCCGGATCGAGTTGGAGCCCCAAATTCTGACCAACTGCACTATTTCACAATGGGAAAGGGCTCCTAGATGCCTTCTCCTTCCTCCCCAACCAGGGTCTCACCTCCTCGGCTCCATACTCACGCTGAAAACGTGCGGTTCCTGCGAGTCGGAAGTGGGCTCGGGATCAGATAACCTCTCATAGGGGAAGGAGAACGGTCTCTGGTCCGGCGGCCTTCGGGCAGACGGAGAGCCCTGGGAGGTGGAGACCGTTGGTGGGCTGAAGTTGACTCTGAAGACATTTTGGACACGGCTGGTGAGAAGCTAAAAAAGAAAGAAGAAAACACGTTAGGGCAGTGGTGGTCTCCAGAACCCAGCAGCGGAAATTTTGAATGGTTTTGGAGAACCGGCCAATCCCACCTCTGACTGGCCCCGCCAACCCCGTCTCTTCTCTGCCTCCCATCGAGTCCCAGCTGATCGGCTGGGTCTCCTTTGGTTGCCCTGCCCAGGAGAACAGAGCTGGAAAGCAGGTTAGTGGGATGGGGATCCTCCATCCATCCATCCATCCATGATGCACAGTGGTTAGAATGCAGTATTGCAGGCTAACTCTACCGACTGCCAGCAGTTTGATCTTGACTGGTTCAAGGATGGCTCAGCCTTCCATCCTTCCGAGGTGGGTCAAATGAGGACCCAGATTGTTTGGGGGGGCAAGAGGCTGACCCTGTAAAGCGCTTAGAGAGGGCTCTAAAAGCACTGTGAAGTGCCTGATCCTCAATGGGGAGGGGAGAGATTGGTGGGGTGGGATAAGGGGAGAGTTAGCATGAGAAGAATCAAAACTAAGCACCAGACTTTTCCACGAGAGCCACCGGTCGATCCAAGGTCACATTTTGAAATTTCAGTCCATGGAAGACCAGGAATGTTACCCAAATAATTTGTTAGGTGGGCAAGATGGGAACAAGAGAAAAGTTACCCTTTGGGTGCGAAAAACTCAGATCCGGCTTTGCTTCTTTTGCAGCCACTTGGCTTTAGTAAAGTGTACTTTTGGCTTAAAATGAGACTGTGAGCCTTTTTTTTTCCTAACTGACCAAGTTGGGATGATTGACAGATGTGTGAACTTCAATTCCCAGAATTCCCCGGCCAACAACATGGATGGTTTAATCCAGAGGTCTCCAAACTTGGCAACTTTTAAGACTTGTGGACTTCCAACACCTAGAATTCCTCAGCCAGGCATGTTAGTGTTTATTGTTTTATATTACAAAACGAATTTTAATGGCAAGAAAAGTTAAGTCCTCCATGCTGGCTGGAGAATTCTGGGAGTTGCCAGAGTCACTTAACCAGTCACACACTGGGGCAAAACTCAACAACTGTCTTGCTTAGCAACGAAAGATTTGGGCTCAATTGTGGCCCTACGTTGAGGACTCCCTGTAGTTGCTATGGAAGTCATTCCTTCAAAAAGCAACATACTACAGAGGTAAGATTCTAACCAGGATTCTTAGGAGGGGGGGAAACCTGTGTAAAACTGAACATGAGTCAAGACAATCAGAACGTGTCAAATCCACACAAAGGAAAAGTGTTCCGCCCTCTCCATTCTCCCCATTATGTATACAGAAACCCATCATTGAGGTAATGTTTTCCATGGCATCTCAGTAAGTCAAAAGAAGAAAGGGAGGAGAGACAGCTGGCAATGCGGGAATTTTCCATTTTATTTTCAGGAGGGAAAATACTGGTAGTTTAAGAGATTTAACAGATTAGCAGAGTTGGAAGGGTCCTTGTAGGTCATCTAGTCCACCCCCCCATGCAGACCCTACACCATTTCTGACAAATGGCAATCCAGTCTCTTTTTGAAAGCCTCCAGTGATGAAGCTCCCACAGCTTCCGAAGGCAGCTCCTGTGATTGTTCTCACTGTCAGAAAGTTTCTCCTCATTTCCAGGTTGAATCTCTCCTTGTTAAGTTTCCATCCATTATTCTTTCTCTGGCCTTAGAAAACAGCTCGACCCCCTTCCTCCTCCTCTCTGTGGCAGCCCCTCAAATATTGAAAGATTGCTATCCTGCCTCCCCTGGTCCTTCTCTTCATTAGACTAGCCAGGCCCAGTTCCTGTAACTGTTCTTTATATGTTTCAGCCTCCAGTCCACTCTCTAGTGCTCAACTTACAATCACAATAGAGCCCAAAATGTATGTTGCTAAAGGAGACATTTGTTAAGTGACTTCTGCTCCGTTTTATGGCCTTTCTTGCCACTGTTGTTAAGTGAATCACTGCAGTTGTTAAGTTAATAACACGGTTATTAAATGAATCTGGCTTCCCCATAGACTTTGCTTCTCAGAAGGTGGAAAAAAGGGATCACATGACCTCCCCTCCCGTACATTGCAACCGTCGTAAGTCTGAGTCAGTTGTCCAGCATCTGAATTTTGATCAGGTGACCTTGGGGATGCTGCAACGGTTGTAAGTGTGAGAAACAGTCAGAAGTCACTTTTTTTCCAGTGCCGTCGGAACTTTGAATCAGGGGTCCCCAAACTTGGCAACTTTAAGACTTGTGGACTTCAACTCCCAGAATTCTCCAGCCAGCTATGCTTTGAATGGTCTGCTTTGAATGGTCACTAAATGAACTGTTGTAAGTTGTGTCAACTCAAAAATATTTCTCTGGTCTTTTAGAGTGGACAGCAGAAAGAGAGTTGGGGAAGTAGTGCATTCCTTAAATGCTTCCATAGATAGTGGCTAGGCAGCCGAAGCTTCTGGCACGCAAGATTATTACTGGAGTGCATGATTGATGACTCTTGGCTATGGAAGTGTCCCATTGGAGAATATGCATCCAGGGGGTGGGGTGGGGGAAGCCCAGGATCAAGGGGGAAATGAATGATGTGTCTCAGAGTCGGCCGCACCCAGGTAGTGCCGGCATGTCCACTCCCAATAAATCTTGTGTTGTTGTTGTTTTCAACTCTGAGAGATGCAGGTCATGAGGTCGGAGCCCTGACAAGTCGAGGACTACCTGTATTGGCCCTCTTTAGGATAGGATCTCAAGCTTTCTGGGACCCCTGACTTTGCAGGTGTAGCAAATGGCAGCCTGCACGATAAGAGAGGGCTTTATTGAAGAATAAAAGGAAAAAAAAATAACCCCTATGTCTGCATTGCCTGCCAAGTTTCCACCCCATCTCCTTTCAGTACAATTTCCGCTGCCGGATCTCTTGAAACAGCTGAACGAACTGTCACAACAGACGGTTTCATCTCAAACTGAAGGTGGATGCTGTTTTATTTTGGAACATAAGCTGCACAATGTGTGTTTTAGGCAAACAATTTGTTTGCCTGAAAAACACATTGCAAACAGCCATTGGCGGGATTCAGAAATTTTATACTACCCGTTCTGTGGGCGTGGCGTGGCGTGGCTTTGTGGGCGTGGCAGAGGAAGGATACTGCAAAATCCCCCTTCCCTCCCCACCCCACTAACTGCTTCCCAGCTCTGTTCTCCTGGGCAGGACAATCAAAGAAGACCCAACCGATCATCTGGGACTCAATGGGAGGCAGAGAAGAGATGGGGTTGGCGGGGCCAGTCAGAGGTGGGATTGGCCGGTTCTCCGAACTACTCAAAATTTCCACTACCGGTTCTCCAGAACTGGTCCAAACCGGCTGAATCCCACCTCTGAAACTGACCGATTACACACATACGGCGCTCGCAAGTAAAACACTTACAGGGAAAAATAACCCCTCCTGTTTCTTCTCCTTGCTCGGCTAGCTTTCTACTTGCAGGGAGACGGATTTCAGTCTTTCTATCAGTGCTAGCAGGAGCCTAAAGAGGAGAACGGAAAAGAGCCAGCCTGATTTAAGATTCAGGAAGCAGCCTGGCTGGTAGGCAAATCTGCACCCAACCGCTCTTATAAACCTTGCGGTGAGTAAATGAGCTTGACATATCACACCACGGGAGGAAGAGGCGTGCCAGGAAACAAACAGACAATAATACTGGGTCTGTAGCAGAGGCTGTACCTGGGGGGGAAAGCGGCCTATTAAAACAGGAAACTTTTCACGTGTTTATTTAATGGGGGAAAAACACATCCAAGCAGAATTGGTTGAAGAGATGTGCACAGGTCTAAAATGATATGTGCACCCGTTTTAAGCAGAGGGCTTCTCTCCGATTCTAGATTTTATTGAACCTCTTAAGCCAAGATGAGCACGAGAATCATAGCTCTGGGAGGTCCTTGGAGGTCTTCTACTGCTACCCCCTACTCAAGGCAGGAAGTTCCTTACACAATCCCAGAAAAAGGGTTGTCCACTCTCTTCTTGAAAGCCTCAAGTGATGGAGCACCCATTCATTCTTGAGACTCTGGGAAGAGTGCAGAGAAGAGCAGCAAAGATGATTGGTGGGTTGGAGGCTAAAACATATGAAGGATGGTTGCAGGAGGTGGGTCTGTCTAGTCTGGTCGGGGGGGAAAAGGACCAGGGGAGACATGATAACAGTGTTCCAATATCTAAGGGGCTCCCAAAAAGACGAGTCAAACTATTTTCCAAATCACCCAAAAGAAAGATGAGAAAAACAGATTAACAGAGTTGCAAGGGATCTTTAGGTCATCTAGTCCAGGGGTCTCCAACCTTGGCAGCTTTAAGACTTGTGGACTTCCACAAGTCTTAAAGTTGCCAAGTTTGAGGGGCCCCTGGTTTCAAATCTTCCCAGAAGACGGTTCAGCAGCAAGGCAGGGGAAGGCAGGTGTGCCTTGCAAATCCTCCTGGGATTTTTGGCAAACCATCGGTTTCTGCGCAACCAAAGAGCAGAGTTTTGTCATGGAAATACTGACAGGCACCGCCATCTTCCGCTCCTTCCAGGCTCAAATTTATGTTGCAATCTATCCCTCGGCAGTGGAAAAGGAAATTGCAGAGAAACTGACACCGGAATTTAGCTTCTTGAACTCCACACACACACCCCCCCAAAAGAAAACAGGCTGAGTCACAAAAATGACAACAGAACTCCAGATTTTACCCTGCATGAAGTTGGGGGAATGAAGAGATGAGGAATTTTTCCAACACAAATGAGTACAGAAAAATATAGGAAAGAAAGAAATTATTATTTTCTCTTTACTTTGAAGAATTTTCACCCAACATTTTCTTGTGTTTTCACACACACACCCCCGACATACTGCCTAACCGTAAGAGCGAAAAGCTTAATCGCACGTTTAAAAAATCAAAAGGGGAGCAATTTGATTCTACCTCCTTAATTGTGCTGGTTTATAATTGTTGGGAAAGGAATTGTTATAATTGTTTTCTGCCAGGAAGAAAAACAATAGGCCTTTAAATAAACAAGTTGTTTAAATTGTGGGTGAGCCCTTCAATCCCTAAGTGTTTTAGTTACACTTTGAAAAATAACGACAACCAACTAAACGGAACAAATGATTTTAAGCAGGTTATTCTGCTTGCTGACACTGCTCACGATCTCTATTAAAAACAAAAAAATCCAGAGTTTGAGTCAGGACAAAACATGGGCACCTCTGAACAAAAATGTTGATCTTTCCATAAAGTTCAAGCATTTTATTTAAACCAATAAGAATCTGGCGGCGGCAGAGCCGCAGGAGGCATCAATTACACGAAGGGATACAATTCCGTTGTTAAATGATTCCACCGCCCCCTTTATTTATCTGATGAACTGAAATAGCAGCCTACAAATGCTGGCATCAACCTCTCTCCGGAAAAAGAGGAGAAAACAAGGCTATTACAACAGCTTCAGCCATCAGTTAAAGTCATGGCATAATGATGGCTTATTAAACCACAGCCTGAAAGAGTCGCCTTCTCATTTGTTGGCTTTCCATTTTTCCCTCTTCTTTTCAGTAACGAAAAACAAACATGTTGGAGCGAGATCTGCATTGCCAAGTTTACACTAGTGATATGAGTGTTTTGCAGTGTTTGGGGTGAAGGGTTGATATGTGGCTTATAAATCCTGGTTTATGGCTTAAGTGTGATGTGCAATCGGTAGCTTGTTCAACAAACCGTGGTTTTGCTTTTTGTTCCAGTCCAGCACTTTTAATATCTACAACACAGGGAAAAGAGAAATATAGATATGGATACAGAGATATAGAGATGATAGGTGTAGATTAGATATAAGGTAAAGGTTTCCCTCGCATAGATGTGCCAGTTATTTCTGGCTCTAGGGAGCGTTGCTCATCTCCATTACAAAGCCGAAGAGCCAGCGCTGTCCGAAGACAACTCCGTGGTCATGTGGCCGGCAGGACTAAATGCTGAAGTCGCACAGAACGCTGTTCCCTTCTTCCCACCAAAGGGGTCCCTATTTTTCTACTTGCATTTTTTATGTGCTCTCAAACTGCTAGGTTGGCAGAAGCTGGGACAAGTAACAGGAGCTCACTCTGTCACGCGGCACTAGGGATTCGAACCGCCGAACTGCTGACCTCTCTGATCGACAAGCTCAGCATCTTAGCCACTGAACCACCGCATCTCTTAGATTAGCTATAGACAGATACAAATGATATAGGTAAGATAAAGTTTATATCAGTTGAAGTCCACGCATCTTAAAGCTGCCAACATTGGGACCATTATATGTTTCTCAACGTTGGCTACTTTAAGATGTGTGGACTTCAATTCCCAGAATTCTCCAGCCAGAAGGGGGAACAGATACACAGATGATAAGTACACATTAAATACGCATTCCTAGAGCAGTTGAAGTACTGAATTAGACATGTGGGGGCCCAGTTCACATCTCCCTCAACTGGGAGGGTCATCAAGCAAGGAAGTCTGGAGAGATTCTCCCTCATCCAGGTCCTGGTTGTCCCCAAAGTGCTTTTTCAGGAGGCAACTGGACTTTCTTGCTTTTTCTTTTGAAGACATTTCACTTCTCATCCAAGAAGCTTCTTCAGCTCTGACAGGACAGTGAGGAATGGAAGGATTTATATTCCTTGCAGACAGCTGGTCGTTTGCATCCTTTGAGAGGGTCGTTGAGGCCACTTGGAGGTTTATCTGTATCCTAGGGGTCAATGCTCCTGGTTCCTGTAGTTTGCAATTTTTCCTCTGGAAATCCATTCCTCCTCCCACACCATTCCAAGGGTGTTCATCCCAAATTGCATAGCTAAAAGTCTGTAGAGATTGTCCGTCTTCCAGGTCATGGATGTCCCAAAGGGGCTTTTTCAGGAGGCAACTAGACTTCCTTATTTTTTCTTTTGAAGATGTTTCGCTTCTTATCCAAGAAGCTTCTTCAGATCTGTCTGGATGGTGAGGCATGGAAGGATTTCTATTCTATTCCAGGCAACTGGTCATTTGCATCCTTTAAGAGGGTCGTTGAGGCCACTTGGAGGTTTATCTGTGTCCTCAGGGTCGCCTGAGTGGTGCTCCTGGTTCCCATAATCCGCCATTTTTCCCTCTGGAAATCCATTAATCCTCGCACACCATTCCAAGGGTGTTCATCCCAAATTGTACAGCTAAAAGCCTGTACCGCCTTTGGGACAAGCATGACCTGGGGATGGCTGAGAATCTCTAGAGACTTTTAAGCTAAAGAAAGTCCAGTTGCCTCCTGAAAAAGCAAGCAAGCTTTCAAAAATAGCCTGGACAACCAATTGACCAAGATGGTATGATGTCTTAATCCAGGGGGTTGGACTAGAAGACCTCTAAGGTCCCTTCCAGCCCTAGAATATTATGTTCCATGTTGTGAGAATTAAACCGAGGGACAGCTTTGTAAGTTGTCCCAGTTTTGGGAAAGTATATAAGCTTCATAAACAAGCCCACATCCTTCTTCCATGTTGGGATAAGGTAATCCAGTTCTTTGTATCGCTGAATGCCACCGGAAGCATGGGGCAGCCTGGCCTATTGGGCAGGTCCTAATTTAATACTCCGATCTTCTCATCTCCAAGCTCCACCCTTCAATTTCAATTTTGAGGGGGCCGTTCAAGAAAGAAGGAAATGTCACCGTGCAGGTCACAGCAGAGATGACAAGGCTCGAGTTTTGTGTTTCTTAACCTCACTATCCCTCTTTTCGATTTCCCAGTCATTTCCCAACTGTCTGGTTCTGGCAGGCCAGGCCTGAACAATCTGATTTCAGGCAAGACTGGGCAACTGTATGTTATGGCCCACCAGAGCTGTCGGCAGACTCGGACAGTGAGGAAGTTGGGGAGGAACATGGGCCAGTCCTGGAGTCTGGGGAGGCTCTAACAAGGGCTCTGCATCAGAGGCAGAGATGGGGCCAAGGCCGTCTGATAGTTATCAGCTGCCTCCCGAGTTGGGAGATCAGTGGGGCAGAAGAATAGCTGGAGCCTGTTCCCAATGTGCGCATGCACAGAACTGTCAGACAAAGGGAACAGCTAAGGAACAAGGGTCGACTTGGGAGTAAAGCCACAGTTGGACAGTGAATGGCTCCTCCCATACGGAATAAAAGAGGGGTGAAAGGGGAGTGGTGTTTGCAGGAGACTATTAGTTCGTTTCATTAGGGTGGAGATCTATTCCTGTCTTCTTGCCAAGTATTGTCTGCTACAGAGTGACATTTGGAAGATATTGGCTGGGCAGCTCTCCAAGCCTGATAAAGGTCTGTTGGCCGCGATTTTGCTAAACAGGAATTCACTTTAAACCAAATAAAAGGGGTTTTATTGGGATGAAGAGTTGGTTTCTGGGGAAGCCTAGGTCAGAACACTGTAGCTCTCCAGAGAGGGTAAAGTGAGAGAACTCCCATTCACAGTTTCTTCCATCATTTCCCAGGAAGGCAGAGCTGTCCTGAGAGGCTTGCTTTCTACTTGCAAGAAAATGCAATTCCCATAACCTACAATACGGTTCCCAAAATCTAAGTTTTGGTCCTCTTTCCATCAAAACAACCCTGGCTCTGCTCTCTGCCTTTCGGGAGAAAGACGGCATCAATGATTCATCAGCAGCGAATCAAAGAACCTGACAATTAAGACATATTTAATGATACTCAGCTCATGTCAAATACATCTTGAGCCTCCTGTTAGAAGAGAAAGTTGAACAATCAAACAAATAAAAAGGATAAAAAAGAGCTTTAAAGCGTTGAACAATGAGTCAGGAGCACCAGGGATGACTCTGTTTTCTGGAGAATATCAAACAGGGGTTAGTTGGCCCCCCTCCCAAGAAAGACTTCTGGCAGAGAGCAGCGGGTTAGACTAGATGATTTGTAAGCTCCCTTCTAGGTCACATATTTTGTAAGCCTAAGATCAGCCAGGAGTAGACAGACCTGAACACTGCTATTTCCAACTGGCGACTGGGCCTTCTCAGTGGCCAACTGCATTAAACGCTCAACAAAAGATTCAATCTCTTAAGTAAATTTTCTTAAAACAGCTTCTTTTGAGCAAACTCTCAGTAGCTGTCAATCTGGTTTCACTGCCTGTCATTATTGCTTGGCTGCAAATGGTGTTTTGCAGCTTGCAAAGCTCTTACATTAACGATCGCAAAGTCCGTGCAAGTATGATACGATGTGTGTTCGTGTGGGTGTACGCGTATACGTTAATCTTGTATGCCTTATTTTAATTTGTGTGTTCTGTTTTGTAGCTTCACTTTGCAGGTGTTGCTTAGTCCGTTTTATTTAGTCGGCTTTGCTGAGCTGCATAAAGAATTTGATCTTAGAAATTTAATTATGGATTTTTAAAAAGTTAATTTTGAAAGTTATATGCTGAAAACCGGTGCAAACAGTTTACTAATGACAGTAATAAGAACACAAAAACTCACAAAGGAAGGGAAATATAAGTCTCCCAGGATAATGTTGCAAGATTCAATTTGGGTTCGTCAGCGAGACCAAAGGTTTACTCTTCCTCTCTTCCTTTTTACGGTTTGTAAAAACTGTTACGAGAAAGAGCTCCAACTCTTTCTCCCGGATTTCCTTGCTTCATTCAACAAGCTAGAGCTTGATATATGTGCAATATCCTGCACTATATTACATACCTTGTAAAATGCAAATAAACTGTATACCAGTATTTCTCCAACTTGCCAACTTTAAGATGTATGGACTTCAACTCCCAGAATTCCCCAGCTAGTTATACTGCAGTATAGTATAAGTTCAACTATATATCTTTACAGCTATAATGTAAATTCTCCATATAGGTAATCCTCGACTTGCAATCGTTCATTTAGTGACCATTCAAAGTTACAATGGCGCTGAAAAAAGTGACAATTCAAAAGGAGTAAGAAATAAATGGACTTTGCTAACTATCCTTACATCCTTGCTAGGAAAGAAAGAATTACAGTTATATATTAACTACTTTTTTTTTAAAAAAAACTACTCTACAGCAAATCTCTGGCAAGCTCTCTCTTCTCCCTCATACCTCCCCCTCCAGTCTGCAAACTTCTTGCAAACTTGACTAAGTTAGTCCTGGACTCAAGGTTGTTGCAGAAATTGGGGAAGCCACGGAGGTTTCCAAGCATAAGGCAAAATCATTCAGGCAAAGGTCCATCCATGGCGGTTTAAAGTAGCTACCTCTTTTCCCGCTGGAAAAGAAATGGCTGCTTTAAAGAGTAGCAAGCAGGATTCCCATGTCTGCTTTCATGTCTCCAGAGCCCCAGTGGAAGTGGACGTTAGACTGATGGCAGACCCCCTGCTCTACTCTCCACCCAACAAGTTTTGATTATCATATCGATGTAGATAGGGAAAAATAGAGAATGGAATAAAGAATTGAATCAAATTTTACAAAAGTATAATTACAATAGGGAATAGGGGGTGGAATGGAATGGAATGGAATAGAATAGAATAGAATAGAATAGGAATAGAAAATATGGAATGCAATGGAAAAGAATAGAATGGAATAGAATAGAATGGAAAATATGGAATCCAATGCAATGGAATGGAATAGTAATAGCAATAGCATTTAGACTTATATACATACCACTTCCCAGTGCTTTACAGCCCTCTCTAAGCTGTGCCATTCCAGGCAGGGAAAAGTTAAAATTCCGATGCACCAAAATAGCACCAAGCCCCAGATAATAAACTTCTGGGGAGGAAGAAAGTTGGCGAGGGAAGGAAAGGCGGGCCTCGTCCTGTTCTTCCCACAGAGAAGCCAAGCCAAGATCCTGCATTATTCCTCCACGCAGCCATTGCAACTCCACCCCCTCCATCTCTCAGCTGCAATCCAGAAGACACACACACCCCCGGTGCCCCCAGTCCCGTTCCACCACCCCCTCCCCCCATGCATGCAACCAGACCAGACAGCCAGACAAGAAAAGAGGGGGGGGGGAACCCCTGCCCCTTAAAAAGCAACCTGTCTGCCAGCTGAAAAGCCAACTTCCCTACACCCAAGACTAGGCACACCCGCCCCTAACTACCTCAATTCCAACTACTGCTGGCTTTAAATGCAAGCTACTCAATGCAAGAAGCCTTGTGAATAAAATACCTGAATTTCTCCTCTTACTAAATATGGCTAAATTCGACATCATATTTGTCTGTGAAACATGGCTCAACGCATCTCTCCCTGATTCCATTACCACAGTAAGAGACTGTCATGTTTACCGATCAGATCGTGAAATCCGTAGAGGAGGTGGTGTTGCTATCTTCTATAAAAAGTCCTTACATCTAAAAAACATCCAAGTTACCCAGGAGCTTGCTCTTCCTGAGACCATCATCTGTGAACTATCCTTAAATATCACATTTCGATTCTAACTATGTTGCAGAGCACCTGATAAGGACATCGAACATGTAAACAAGCTAAATTCACTACTAACATGGGCAACATCCTGCCCACACGCTTTTATTTTTCTTGGTGACTTCCATCTACCTCATATTAACTGGACCCTAAACAAATGTACAACTGAACCCACACATGCAACCTTCTACAATGCAGTAACAAATCTGGGACTGGAACAACTAGTAACCAACAATGCTAGACTTAACAACTGCCTCGATCTCATCTTCTGCAATAGTTTGAATTTAATTTATGGAATACAAACTAAAGAACCCTTTTCCAACAGTGACCACAATATGATTGACTTTTGTCTCAACATACTCCCACACAAAAATCATCACAATGACGTAATCCCCAAATATAACTTCAAAAAAGGCAACTATGATCTTATAGACAATGATCTCTTATCCCTTGATTGGTGATCTCTATTCACTGTTGAAGATCTTTACAACATATTTTTACTTGAAGTCAAAAGAGTAATCAAACTATATGTACCAACAACAACTCCCAAAAAAACAAACAAAAAAAAAACAGATTACCCATAACAATAAGGAAACTTCAATCCAAAAAGAGATCACTCTGGCGGAAAAACAAATCTGGTCAAGTTGCCACCTTCAAAAGCCGATACAAAAATTTATGCCACCAGATAAAGACTGAATGCACCAATTATCACATTAAACAAGAAGAAAACCTTCTACGCACCAATTCCACCCGCGCTTTTTACAATTTTGTAAAAAACAAACTAAAAGATTCAAGGTCCATCCCACCCCTGATAGGACCTAATGGTAAAGACTGCAACAACGACACCATTAAAGCCAACATTTTTAACACATTCTTTGGCTCAATATTAAACAGCAGTGGATCATGCCCAGGATTTCCTAGCCAAACCACAGGAAACTACAATGATCTAATACATATCGATTTTATAGAAGACAATGTTGAAAAAGCACTACGCAATCTAAAACCATCTCTATCTATTGGACCGGACGGAATATATGCCTACTTCTTAAAAAAGCTATCCACTGCCATAGCCGAACCTCTAAGCATAATCTTTGAAAAATCTTTCAGGACCAGCTCCTTGCCTAACCTATGGTCACAAGCCACGGTCATCCCCATCTTCAAAAAGGGGGACCCCAGCCTAGTTGAAAATTACAGACCAATCTCTTTTGCTGCGTCACCTGGAATCAATTATTAACCAATCCATTATCCCCCACTTAGAGACAAACAAACAACTCTCTAATAAACAATTTGGTTTCAGAAAAAAACTATCCTGTAATCTGCAACTCTTACACTGCAAAAACATATGGACTACACAACTCGATCAGGGAAAAGCAATAGATGCAATCTACATAGACTTCTGTAAAGCCTTTGATTTAGTGGTACACAACAAACTACTACTAAAGCTAAAATATGGTATCTCTTGACACCTGCATAACTGGATAGAAACATTCCTGTCAAACAGACAACAAATGGTCAAAATTGGGAGCATCCTATCAAATTCTGTACCTGTCCACAGTGGTGTCCCCCAAGGCAGTGTTCTAGGACCAACTCTCTTCATACTCTGCATAAATGACCTCTGTGATCACATTAAGAGCAACTGCGTTCTCTTCCCTGATGATGTAAAGCTATTCAACACCACAGACAATACTGCTACCCTTCAAAAAGACCTTGACTGTGTATCAGAATGGTCAAACAAATGGCAACTTCAAATCTCAAAACTAAATGCTCTGTCTTACATACTGGCAAAAAAATCAGAAATTTCTTTATTGGACTTCCAACATTTGGGGGAATCAAGTCCTTTGTCTAGAGATTTGCACCTGCTGCCTAAAATAATGGTAACTGCTGCCTAAAAAATTAATATGATTATTATTAATAATAATAAGGATTACATATGAGGATAATATAGGCAGTCCTTGATTTGTGATAAGTGAGCCCAACATTTCTGTTGCTAAGTGAGTTTTACAACCTTTCTTGCCACCATCAAGAAAGTGAATCACGGCAATTGTTCAACTAGTAACATGGTTAAGTGACCCCTGGGATTCTGCAGCCATCATAAAGGTGAACTGGTTGCTCAGCATGCCAAATTTCCAGACTGGATGCCAAAAGTTGTGAATGCTCCAACACTGGAAGTTTTTGAAAAAGACTGTTGGATAACCATTTGTCTAAAGTGGTGTAGGGGGTTGGACTAGAAGACCTCTGGGTCCCTTCCAACTCTTGTTCTTCTAATTTTATAATTCAAAGTGTGATGTTCATATAGATCCCATTTGTTGCTTCTTATTTTATTCTAGAATGTTCAACTGGATATTCCCCGGAATGTTTTTTTAACTTGGTCTCTGTAAATAAACATGGCTTGGACTTGAAACCATGGGGATTGCTGGCACAGGCGTTAAATGTGTGTGTGTGTGGGGGAAGGTCACGGGTCACTTTTTTTTCAGCTGCGTTGTAACTTTGAATAGTCACTAAAGGAATATAAGTGGAGGACTACCTGTAATGATGGATAATTATTATTAGCCGGTCTGGGATAGCAGGAAAGGCACCTGCTGTCCTGGGAAGAGCAGCTTCAAATCTACCTTAATGTATATTTTACACACACACACACACACACACACACACCTACCTTGCAGGGCTGTTGTTGTGGCCAGACCTCAGGGCTGCCCAAGAGACTTGCTAGCACAGGGCTCTCCAATCTTGGCCACTTTAAGACTTGTGGACTTGAACTCCCAGAATTCCCAGCCAGCAAAGCTCAATACAAAGCTGGCTAAGGAACTCTGGGCAAAGCTGGCTGGGGAATTCTGGGAGCTCAAGTCCACAAGTCTTAAAGTGGCCAAGGCTGGAGACCCCTGTGCTAGACATCTGCAAAGGAATAAACCTTGGAGCACACACACACACACAACCCCCTTATTTCTAGGCGGTGCTCTCTCTTGCAAAGCATCTGGGTGGGGCCCCCAAGGCCAGTTGGGGTCTCCACCTCAAGACTGCCCCCCAACCCACCTTTTCCCCTCTCTTCCTGGAGGGGCGGCGGAGAGGAAGCCTGGCTAGCCCGGTCCCATCCCCCAAAAAGGGAACTTGGGTGGTGGGGGACAAAACCAGTGGGTGTACAGAGCCCCTCTGTGCCAAGGGCTGGGGGAAGCTCCCAAAAGCCCCCGAGAAATTTCCTTCCTTCCTTCCTTCCTTCCTTCCTCCTCCTCCTCCTCCTCCTCCTCCTCCTCCTCCTCCTCCTCCTCCTCCTCTTCTTCTTCTTCTTTTCTTCTTCTTCTTCTTCTTCTTCTTCTTCTTCTTCTTCTTCTCTCTCTCTCTCTCTCTCTCTCTCTCTCTCTCTCTCTCTCTCTCTCTCTCTCTCTCGTACATTTTCCTTTATTATACATCACATTTCCAATTTGGCTATATCGAGTCTTTTTAAAATATACATCGTATTATGCACCCTGGTTATAACCATTTTTCTCACAGTCATACAGTACAGTCTCTTTTAAATACATAGTACTGTACGTCATAATTATAACTATTGTTTTCATATTTCATATCAGAATTATAACTCTTGTTTTTTTCACACTCGTTACAACTTATCACTCTAGACGTTTTACTCTATATTCACCTACAGTCCGATAGCGAAACTGTTTACAGTATATATTCTTCTGTATATCTATATACCTGTATTTCTTTCTATTTTGTTAATCTTCTTTTGTTATTAAGTTGCTAATCCCTGTTATTTAACCATTTGTACAACCCATCCAAAGTTAAGCAGTATTCAGTTTCCTCTTTAAGTTCCATGGTTAACCTGTCCAATTCGGCACATTCTAATATATCTACATCTACATCTACATCTACATCTACATCTACATCTACATCTACAGCTACAGCTACAGCTACATCTACATCTATCTATCTATCTATCTATCTATCTATCTATCTATCTATCTATCTTTCTTTCTTTCTTTCTTTCTTTCTTTCTTTCTTTCTTTACCTTCTCCTCTGTTAGGGCTACTTTCGTTTCTCCCATTTTGTGCATATGTGATTCTAGCTGGTTGTTTATTACACGCAACATTAATTATGCGTTCCGTTTATTGTAGCAGGGGGCTGGAGTAGAAGACCTCCAAGGTACCTTCCAGCTCTCATTTCCTTCCCTTCCCTTCCATTGTATTCTATTTCCCCCCCCCACGAGGAATTTCAACCCCCCCCCCCTCCATCACCACCACTTCGCCCTCCATGATCTCCGCGCCCCGCCACGCTTGGTGTCCGACCAACTTGGGAGCCCTGCGGTGGGTTGGTCTTCTCGCCCCCTCCCCTTCCCCCCACCCCGCTTTCCCCTTTGGCAAACTTGCCCCTCTCCCCCGTTTATCCCCCTCCCCTTCCTCTCGCAAGTTTGTCCCCTCCCCCTTGCCCTTTACCTCCCCCCCACTCCCCTTTGTTCTTGCAAGAGACTGGACTGCCATTGGTCCGAAATGGTGTAGGGTCTCCTGCTTGGGCGAGGGGGGGAGGGTTTGGACTAGATGACCTCTAAAGTCCCTTCCAACTCTGTTAAATCTATAAAAGTTTGCCTGGACATCCACCTCCCCCCAAAGGATCCCGAGCCCTACTTCCCAGCAAAGGAGCGCCCCCTTCCTGTCCCCTTCCCCTCCCTCTTTCCTCCACAGCTCCCCACCCACCCACCCCCGACAGCCAGCAAGGAGCCCCGGCCGCTCACCAAGTCCTCGTCCGAGGGGCTCCCGAGTCAACGCCGCTTCCCTTGACCGAGGTGGCGGTTCCTGCTGCTGCTGTTGAGCCCCCCCACCCTTCTTTTTCCCCGTCCAAGGTCCGCCCCTCCCTCAACCTCCGCCAGGGGGTGGAGCTTGCAAGGGAAAAGCCCAGCCCACCTTGGGGTCCCGGGCTCGGCCGGCAGAGGGCGCCCCGTGCTTCTTGCAGAAAAGAATGGAATGGAATGGAATGGAATAGAATAGAATAGAATAGAATAGAATAGAATAGAATAGAATAGAATGGAATGGAATAGAATAGAATAGAATAGAATAGAATAGAATTAAGAATGGAATGGGATGGGATGGAATGGAATGGAATAGAATAGAATAGAATAGAATAGAATAGAATAGAATAGAATAGAATAGAATAGAATTAAGAATGGAATGGAATGGAATGGAATGGAATGGAATAGAATAGAATAGAATAGAATAGAATAGAATAGAATAGAATAGAATAGAATAGAATAGAATTAAGAATGGAATGGAATGGAATGGAGTAGAATAGAATTAAGAATGGAATGGAATGGAATGGAATAGAGTAGAATAAAATTCTCCTTAATTCCAGGTTGCTTCTCTCCTTGATCAGTTTCCAACCATTTGTCAATTGCTTACAAGATAATAGGTATAAGTAAAATATAGTTATGAATACCTGGATACATATAAGAAAAATAAAAGTAATATTAATTTCTTGTCCTGCCTTCCAGTGCTTTGGAGAATAATTTGACCCCCTCTTCTTTGTGGCAGCCCCTCAGATACTGGAATGCTGCTATTATGTCGCCCCTAATTCTTCTTTTCTCTAGACTAGCCAAAACCAAATCCTGCAACTGTTCTTCATGTGTTTTAGTCTCCAGGCCTTTGATCATCTTAGTTGCTCTTCTCTGAACTTTTTTCCAAAGTCTCAGCATCCTTTTTGTAGTGTGGTGACCAAAATTGGTATTCCAGGTGTGGCCTTACTACGTTTTGTAAAGCGGCACTAATAACTTCACGTGATCTTGATTCTGTGCCTCTGTTTATACAACATTGTGTGTGGACCCCGCTATCCTGATTTCTAAAGCACAATTGAAAAGTCAGCATGTTGCATAAACCTTAGTCTGCAAAGCGTAGAGGTCTTTGTTAGTCCAAAGGGGTGAAAACATTCCGCCATCACCCGATTAGCAGGGTCAGCCTTGCAAACAAAGAACATTTCCAGATCCTTTTGCAGTTGCTTTGCAGAACTCATTATGCAGACAGAACTTATATTTTAACCTTTTCCACAGAGAGGCCTGTCTTTTTTTAAAAAAATTAGATTTTTAATTTGTTTGAAGAAGGTTAAAACACAAAATGCCAAAACATTCAAAAAGGACAAAAGAGTAAAAAAGACCCAACAAAAAACATTAAAAGAAAAAGTGTTTTTAAAAGAAAAAGAACAAACATTTATACCAGTTGAATGCTGTTTAATATACCATAACAATGTTAGTTTCCCCCCTTGCAAAACAGACTAAAAGAATTTTAAACTGTTAGACTACTAAATCTACCTACAAATTGTTCGCCTGTCATTATAAACTATATTAATAACAAAATAGTTAGCAGAAATAGCAATAAAGAACACATTAAAAAGCATAAAAGTATTAAAACAATAATTGGAGAAAGACCAGACTGGAATTCCAACACCCTCTGTTAACAAACTATTATTGTAATCAACTCCTAGAAAATTTGCCAATTCTGCAATTCCCAAATCATCCCAAATAATAACCCTAATTGGTCCCAGATCATGGTAAGGATCTCTACACCCAGTTTATCTCCACCCTGCTCCAGGGGGTTGCTTAGACGCTCAAATGCCATCCCGAATTTGCTGGAGAAAGCCCAAAGGGTCAGGCAGGAAAGCTAAACCAGTTGTGTTTTTTGGTGCTGAGGAATTAAGAGATTATCATCAGCCTTGATCATAGCCCCAAAGGAGTCTGACAGCAACCAATAGAACATATGCCCTTGCCACAGGAACAGAAAGGTCAAGGTCAAGGCCCAAGAGAGGGTATATAAATAACAGTCACTCCCCACTCCCATGTGGTCAGCTGCCCAGGACCTGAAACCCAGGTGGTCCTGTCCATCAGTAAACCGTTTTTCCAATCAGCCTCCATATTTCCAATGTCTTTGTCCCCACTTGGAACTGAACCAGATGGATATTTCTTCCGAAGGAAGGAAGGAAGGAAGGAAGGAAGGAAGGTCCGCCATGAGTTTGATTTAAAAAGGCTTAATTCTTCAGAAGCATTCCTTAAAAGGGAAAGAAACACCTGCTTTTTAAAAACAGACTGAACCTGCAAAATGCAGCTAGGGGTGGTTTACTAGACAGCTCTTTAATTTATCCATCAGAATGAAATTAGCAGTGCAGGGAATCAGAGCATTTTGTTCTAGTCTGCAAATGTTTCGATGCAACTAAATCTTTCATCTGGAGTCTATCACAGCTCCAGTATCCAGTTCTGATTGTGAACTCCCCGCTCTTAACAGCCAGTGGGGCTAGTTCAGGCCAGTTCCAGAAACTAAACAGTCTGTCCCTTTGCAGAAAGAGGAAAAAAAAAAACGCCAACTTGTTTTGAACATCTCCGCCTGTTTGTTTGCAGGGCTCCTGCCAGGCGTCTTTAGAAGCAAATTCTAGGAAGAAGGCCTGAATTTATCCAAAGCATGTCTGCAGTGTGCCAGGGAAAACAAAGAAACCTGTGATTTTAGAAGGAGCCCAGACAGAGTGCTAGATGCCATGCAAGAGGGTAAAAGAAGGGCAGGTTAAATTAATGTGGTTTCTATTAAATTGGAAACCAGACGGGAAAAGGTAGGAAATAAAATGTCTGTATAAAAGCAGAAATGGGAGATAAAATCAGTTGAACGTTTTTTACAAGTATTAGAAAGGGACAGGACTTCTTTTTTTACTTACTTATTAGTCCTTGACTAATAACCCTTCATTTACTGACCATCTGAAATTACAACGGCACTGAAAAAAGAGACTTATATTATGACTCATATAGACTGGGTGAAACCAGGCTTAATAGCAGTAACTGGGAGAGGGATCTTGGAGTCTTAATGGACAACCAGTTAAATATGAGCCAGCCGTGTGCAGCAGCAGCCAAAAAAGCTAATGCAATCCTAAATTGCATTAACAGAGGGATACAGCCAAGATCAGGTGAGGTACTAATACCACTCTATAAAGCCTTAGTAAGACCACACCTAGAGTACTACATCCAGTTTTGGTCACCACAGTATTAAAAAAGATGTCGAGACTCTAGAAAAAGTGCAGAGAAGAGCAACCAGGATGATAAGGGGACTAGAGACTAAAACATATGATGAACAGTTGCAGGAACTGGGCATGGCTAGTCTAGTGAAGAGAAGGACCAGGGGAGACAGGAGAGCAGTCCTCCAATATTTGAGGGGCTGCCACAGAGAGGAAGGAGTCAAGCTGTTTTCTAGGGCCAGAGAAAGAATAATGGATGGAAACTGAACAAGGAGAGATTCAACCTGGAAATAAGGAGAAACTTTCTGACAGTGAGAACAATCACAGAAGCTGCCTTCGGAAGTTGTGGGAGCTTCATCACTGGAGGCTTTCAAGAAGAGATTGGACTGCCATCTGTCAGAAATGGTGTAGGGTCTCCTGCTTGGACAGGGGGTTGGACTAGATGACCTAGAAGGTCCCTTCCAGCTCTGTTAATCTAATATCTAACTCCCTAAATTCCTCAGCCAGAAAGATCAACAAAGAGGATTAGCGGGGTAGGAGGCTAAAACATGTGAAGAACCGTGGCAGGAATTGGATTTGTCTGGTCTAAAGAAAAGAAGAATTAGGGGTGACATGATAGCAGCTCTTCCAGTATTTGAGGGGCTGCCACAAAGAAGAGGGGCTCAAATTATTCTCCAAAGCACCAGAAGGCAAGACAAGAAAAAAAAAATGGGTGGAAACTAATCAAGGAGAGAAGCTACCTGAAATTAAGGAGAAACTTCCTAATAGGGAGGACAATTAATGGTTTTCCTTCAGAGGTTGTGGGTGATCCATCACTGGAGGTTTTTAAGAATAAGTTGGACAGACGTTTGTCTGGCATGGGTGTCCTGCTCAAGCAAGGGGTTGGACTAGAAGACCTTTAAGGTACCTTCCAACTCTGTTCTATTTTTTGTCTTCCTCTCTCCTGATCACACTTCATGGACCAGCCCTCCATGTACTCATCCCCAAGACCTGCCAGGTGTGGGTCTGTCTCCTATGTGCCCCCTCCCCATTCACCCCCTCCCTTAATGTCATATTTGGCTTCCAGGGAGCCGGAGTGGGGGGGGGCAGCACAAATGGGAGATAGCCCCATTTACTCCCGAGGACACCTGTGTGGTTTCTGCTTTCTTTGTCGATATCCCCTCATTGTTCCTGTTGTGCTGATGGGTCTGGCCAAGCCCTCTGCAAACTGAAGTTGCACCCAATGTCCTGCAGAAAAAAAGGGACCGACTGCCCAGCATTCTTTGCCACTTAGGGTTGCCAGAGGTATTTCCTTGCATTGTTGTTGGTATCAGTCCATCTGGTCACCCCTGATTCCTGGCGACTACAGGAATACAGTTTCCTTGGCAAAGGGTTTGGAAATGCTTGCCGGCACCTTCTCCCCAAGAGAGAATGACTGGGCCAAGACGATGATCCTTGGGCTTCATGACCAAGGCGGCCCAATTGATGGTCTCCCAACTTCTACTCCAGCTCCTTGTCTAACTTCCCACACAACAAGCATCTTGCAAGGTAGGCTGGTCTGAGAAATCGTGCTGAGAGCATCAGTTTCCAGGCTGGGGATGGACTCGGGTTCTCCTGTCACAGTCATACAGTTTAAGTACTCTGTTTTCATAGATGCATTTTAGTCTTCTTTTCATTACACTACAAAAGTCTCCCAAAATGTTATGTGTTTCCTTTTCCTTTTCCTCCCATCTTACCTTCTCTCCCTTTCTCTTTCCTTCCTTCCTTCCTTCCTTCCTTCCTTCCTTCCTTCCTTCCTTCCTTCCTTCCTTCCTTCCTTCCTTCCTTCCCTTCCCTTCCCTTCCCTTCCTTCCTTCATTCTTCCCTTCTTTCCTTCCTTCCTTCCTTCCTTCCTTCCCTTCCTTCCCTTCCTTCATTCTTTCCTTCCTTCCTTCCTTCCTTCCTTCCCTTCATTCTTTCCTTCCTTTCCTTCATTCTTCCCTTCCTTCCTTCCCTTCCTTCCTTCCTTCCCTTCCTTCCTTCCCTCCCTTCCTTCATTGTTTCCTTCCTTCCTTTCCTTCCTTCCCTTCCCTTCCCTTCCCTTCCCTTCCCAAAACACCCCTAACAGTTACAACATCCACAGCAAATAGAAAAATTTAACTAGTCAATCTTACAAAAAGGTGAATTTGTAATAAAAGTAATAATGAAAAAAACTACAATCAAAACAAGACCAAATAAAATATATCAACAATTAAATTAAAGTAAGCAATTCAAAGTAACATTCTAGAAAGCCAGAGGAAGCTCTCTAGAAAAGCTTCATCTTTAATAGGCTCCAGAACACTGAAAGGAAGATGATAGATAAATGGATGGATGGAAGGAAGGAAGAGAGAGAGAGACTCTGAGAAATATGTTCACCATTTAATTTTAGACTTTGCATAATACATATCTGAGTGTCCAACCCATATATGAAATCTTGAGAAATTACATGGTCAAATAATGCCAAGTCGGGTGGGGCAGGATGAGCCCTCTCACACACACGCCCTCCTTGAGCTCTGCCATCTTCTGGACACTTTTGTGCTCACTCCTTAAATCAGATCGAGGCATTTTCCAAGATCTGTAGATGGCAGCAAAGGCAGCGCAGGCCCAGCCAGTTCACTTTTGGGTGGAAAGATAACTTGTCTTCAGTGCTAAGGTTCAACAGGGAATAATAAAGGTAGTCCCAGTAGAAGAGAATATCTGCAGCTCCGAGTTGAACTGTGGAGTTCTTGGTATCTTCTGAGCATGATGGCTTGCTTGCAAGCACCAAGAACTCCATAGAAGGCACCCCCTCCTCTTGCATATTTGCAGAGTAGCTAAAGTCTCCCTGGAGCAGTGCTCAGCTCCAGGTGTCTCCAGTTGTTCTCCTCTAGAGCACAGAAATACCTTTCTCTGTGAATTATTCTTTATACTTCCCTATGTAGTCCAACAGGACTTCTTAGTGACTTAGATGTCTCCGCCTGCTGAGATTGTGATCAGATTCTTTCCAGCTTCAGAACAGAAATCACAAAATCATTGCGTTCATAATTTTTTCCGGTATTAACACTAACAACTATAAAAAAGATGTTGAGACTAGAAAGGGCAGAGAAGAGCAACCAAGATGGCTAAAACATATGAAGAACAGTTGCAGGAACTGAACATAGCTAGTCTTGTGAAGAGAAGGACCAGGGGAGACAGGAGAGCAGCCTTCCAATATTTGAGGGGCTGCCACAGAGAGGAGGAAGGGGTCAAGCTGTAGGTACCTGTAGGCCAGACAACAAATAATGGATGGAAACTGAACAAGGAGAGATTCAACCTGTGTTGAAAGGTGTCAAAATGCCTTTCTTTCAAGGATTCGATTTTCCCGCTGGGAGAGCTCCGGCGCAAGGATACGGACAACTGCTTGAAAGCTGGATCTTTTTATTTTTCAGGAAGGCGGGGAACAGCGAGAAGGCTGCGTTCCTGGGCTAGCTAGCTTCTTATGGTAAGTCCCTGGTTTTTTATACCCTTTTCTCCCTTTGTAAGTTGATTTTGTGTGAATGTTTGTATTTGTGCTTAAAGTTTCAAATCCTGCTTGAGTTTGTCTTTATTCCCGCCGGAGGGCAAACTCTGCGGCGTGCAGAAGGCAAACTCCGTGGGGTGGCCAGATTGTATTATTGGTTTTCTGTAATCACTTTTAGCTTTAAGATAGTTTTTCATATTTGTTCTGTGGCAATCTCCTGTCTGTCCCTTTTGTAATTTATATTTTGCGTCTTTTGTCTGTTTGTTTTGCTTATTTGGTATGTCCTGTGTTTGTAAGGGTTTTCTAAATTATCTTTTTGTTTCCTTTTCTTATTTGTCTAGTTTTCTTAATTACTTAGGCTTTTGTCTATAGGGATTCTTTAATGCCTTTTTTATTTGATTCCTTTTCCTATGTAAGTTTGTTTTATGGCGGACCTGATGTTCCCCTTGGGCTTTTCCTGTTTTTGTGGCACTACTGTCTTCGTGAAGTTCTCTTTCCACACCTGGAAATAAGGAGAAATATTCTGACAGAGAGAACAATCAACCCATGGAACAGAAGTTGCCTTCAGAAATTGTGGGAGCTTCATCCCTCGAAGCTTTCAAGAAGAGATTGGACTGCCATTTGTCAGAAATGGTGTAGGGCCCCCTGCTTGGGCAGGGGGTTGGACTAGATGACCTCCAAGGTCCCTTCCAACTCTGTTAATCTGTTAAAGATAAATTCTGGAGTCTTTGGCTTCTTACCAGTCAGAAGCCAAGAAGAGACAATTGTTGAACAGGAAGAGCAGAGGAAGTTGGAGGCAGAGAGAGATTTGAAGCCCACAGCCTACATTCACAGGTACATGCACACACACACACATATGGGTTGGTGACACCAGTCCTGTTGTGTATCAGACCAGAAGGAATCACCAGATTGTGAGTCACCTGATCACAATCTTCCCCATTAAAATAATTTCTTTTTTATTGGGACACAGTAGAAGTCACAGAGGAATTAGCTGCACTTCGGGCGTGACCGGATAGGCAAAGGAGCATTATAAACGTAAACCCATGGCCTCTGCTATGACATGCTCCCCCACCTGACCCCCTCCTTCCACCCTAGACTTGCCACAGCCATGATGGCCCCCATTTTAGTTGGTTGCAATCCTTCAGCCTACTAAGCCATGTGGCTGATAGTTGCCTTTGCTCAGGGCAGCCTCAGCTCTTACGTCCTTGCAACACAGGGTTTATGGTTTACCTCAGTGATCTCCAAAATGGGGAGTGTGCAAGGAGTGTGCATTAGGGAGCAGGAAGAAGATATTAAAATGTGTCTTCATGTTTACCTCATTCCTTATCTCACCCTTTCCTCGTGTTTTGTGATGCACATAATCTAATACATACAAATTATAATGTCATGTCATATAATACACCCTTGGGCAAAGGGCTGGACTAGAAGATCTCCAGGGTCCCTTCAGGCTCTATGATTCTATTAATACAGCTGTAAACATCTAACACCTATTAACAGATGAACACATATATTGCGGTGCACACTCAAAAGGTTTTATTGATAAGTCTGAGACCTCCAGCCATTCCAGTTTATTCAACAAACCATGGCTTAGCTCATGTGCATTGAGCCTGTCTTTCAAGTCAGGAGAAACAGCTGTCATTTATTCTTGGAACAGTCATTAAAAATCAAGTGTGGTTTACTCAGAAAAAACTCAGAAACTCAGAAAATTAGACGATTCGACCCAAATAATAATAATAATAATAATAATAATAATAATAATAATAATAATAATAATAATAATAAGAAGAAGAAGAAGAAGAAGAAGAAGAAGAAGAAGAAGAAGAAGAAGAAGAAGAAGAAGAAGCCTGGATATACAAAGAGGAAAGATCAGAGGCTTGAGGGGCCTGTTGCTATGAGCCAGTTGTCAACCCTGAAGCTGGCATGACCGAATCCATTTTTACCACTTCAAGTGTTGCCACACTGGAGCTGAGGGATAGAGAGGCGGGATTTGAGATCGAGAGGGGATCTTGTAGCCAAAGCAAAATACTTTCTCTTGAGAACCAAGGACATTCTCACACCTGGTTGAAGGAAGGCGGAGTGATGCTGCCCCGTTGCTAGGCTGCACTGTGATTGGACCGTGTGGCCGATTGTTTTGAGAAAGTAGAAAATCTTTCACATGGGTGAAAACCACGGGAGTCTTAAGAGTCGTTTTTTCACCAGATATGTGCCAATATGATATTTCCAATAAAAGTATTCTTTGAGGGATACTTGGAATCCTGACATTAAACCGACTCGACACCAGTGCTACCATTTCTTCAGAACATTTTGGGGGAGTCCCAAAGAAATTTGAGAACACCCTAACTTCCTTGCCTGACTTCTGCTGATACTCCATCTTGATGTCTGGCCATTTTCCCCGGCTAAAAGGGACAAAGAAGTCCACCTGGCTGCTGCTGGCTTTATCTGGATCTGTTTGTGAAATAGATCCTGCCTCGTCATAGAGGGCTGGGTTGATTCATCCCACGGGCACAAAGACTGACTCACGCCAGGTGTCTGATCTCACTGCAGAGGATTCCTGATTGCAGCTCCCAGCTGAGTCACGGCAAGCTGGAGAAACATCAGGCAAGCTGGAGAAACATCAGGCAAGCTGTGGAGCCATCTGGACGAGAGCATCTGCCTCTTCCCCAGTGGGGCCAGTTGTCAGCTTTGGAAGCCATGTTGAGACCAGATGCTCCCAAGCTCCCACATTTTGAGCCCGGGAAAGTGGGACGGGGGAATTTATTGGAATATATCTAGTTAGACCTTATCAAATTCTTTTTCTGATTTAAGGTCAAGTTGTGTTGTGCATAAAACTTTAACCTTAGGCTGTCTATTATGGACCTCACCCCTTTCCGAAGAGGTCTGTAGGGGGCGTGCATCAGTGCACCAAAGTGCCTGCCGTCCCTGTCCTATTGTTTCTTTTATTTTTTATTTTTATTTTTCTTTTTTTAAAATAAACTTTATTAGTTTTACTTTTTTAAAAAAAAAAACAACACAGCTACAAATTATATACAACAAAAAGACGAATAGGTCTTGGCATAGGCCAAGAGGGAAAGAGAGGAAAGCTTGAGAGAGGAATGAGGGAAAGGGAAGGGGGTGGGGGAGTGGAAAGTGGGGAAAACAAAAGTAGGGAAAACAATTATAATAAAACCATATTTTTGTGACTGTCTGTAAGGTCTTTTCTTCTTCAAAACTATCATCGGCAGTGCTTTTCTTTATTTTTCTTATATGTATCCATGTATTCATAACTGTGTTTTTACTTATACCTATTATCTTGTAAGCAATTGACAAACCAAATAAATAAATAAAATAAAATAAATAAATAAAAATAAATGAGAGGAAGTTTCAAGTTGGGACGGATGCTGATTGGGGCATGTGATGCGATGATGGGTGCAGGGGGTGGATTTGTAGTTTTTATTTATTGCAAGGAAGCCCGGAACTTTCAGTTTCGGGATTTCCCAGTTGTGCCAAGTTTACTATCCAAAATAAAAAGAACTTTTCAGAGGATGTCTGTCTCGGGGTTATTGGTTGGAGGGTAGAGTTGCTGGAATGCTGACACTGGTGTTCTTGGTCAACAGACACCTGGCTGGTTCTCCCACTCACTGGAAGAGGGAAGGTCATCTTCTCGGTGAGCCTTCCCAAGCCTTGGAGATGCCTCCAGATTCAGAATGCGAAAGGATGAGTTACAGATAACAGATCATCAGAATTGGAAGGGACCTTATAGGTCAACTAGTCCAAGCAGGAGACCCTACACCATTTCTGTCAGATGGCAGTCTAATCTCTTCTTAAAAGCTTCCAATGATGAAGCTCCCACAACTTCCGAGGGCAACTTCTGTTCCATCGGTTGATTGTTCTCACTGTCAGAAAGTTTCTCCTTATTTCCAGGTTGAATCTCTCCTTGATCAGTTTCCATCCATTATTCCTTGTCTGGCCTTCAGGTGCTTTGGAAAATAGCTTGACCCCTTCCTCCTCTCTGTGGCAGACCCTCAAATACTGGAAGACTGTTACCATGTCTCCCCTGGTACTTCTCTTCACCAGACTAGCCTTGTAATCGGTTCTTGTAACCGTTCTTCGTATGTTTTAGCCTCCAGTCCCCTAATCATCCTAGTTGCTCTTCTCTGCGCTCTTTCTAGAGTCTCAACATCTTTTTTATAGTGTGGTGACCAAAACTGGATGCAGTACTCTAGGTGTGGTCTTACTAAGGCTTTATAGAGTGGTATTAGTACCTCACCTGATCTTGGCTGTATCCCTCTGTTAATGCAATTTAGGATTGCATTAGCTTTTTTGGCTGCTGCTGCTGCACACGGCTGGCTCCTATTTAGCTGGTTGTCCACTAAGACTCCAAGATCCCTCTCGCAGTTACTGCTATTGAGCCTGGTTTCACCCAGTCTATATGTGTCCTTTTGGTTTTTCTTGCCTAAGTGTAAGACTTTATTTTTCACTGAATTTCATTTTGTTAGATATGGCCCAGAGTTCTAGTCTGTCAAGATCCATTTGGATCTTGTTGTGAGTTGTGAGGAACAAAGCAGTGCAAAGGAAACATTAGACTCAATTAAACATTTATTCAGTTTTAAAAACAGCCTAACGTTTGTCCCTCAAGTGCTTGCCCACCCCCTCCTCCCATGACTGCTGGGAGAGAAGGAATTCATCTCCCCCCTCCCCCTTTTGCTGACTGGTTAAAAAGCAGAATTTCACCATAAATCATTTTCTTGATCAGAAGAAGCTACAAAGTTCTCCGTTCCCTCCAGGATTGGCTAGCTTCATTCATTCAATGCAGAGGTGGTATTCAGCCGATTCTGACCGGTTCTGGAGAACCGGGAGCGGAAATTTTGAGTAGTTCGGAGAACCGGCCAATCCCACCTCTGACTGGCCCCGCCAACCCCATCTCTTCTCTGCCTCCCATCGAGTTCCAGCTGATTGGCTGGGTCTCCTTTGGTTGCCCTGCTCAGGAGAACAGAGCTGGAAAGCAGGTTAGTGGGGTGGGGAGGGAAGGGGGATTTTGCAGTATATCCTTCCCCCAGAGTGGGGTGGAAATGGGGATTTTACAGTATCCTTTCCCTGCCATGCCCACCAAGCCACGCTCACCAAATCATGCCCAAAGAACCAGTAGTAAAAAAAATTGAATCCCACCACTGATTCAACGCATGAAACCATGGTTTCCTTCACCGTGTTCCTTTGGTTGAATGCAGTGGTGGGATTCAGCCAGTTCACACCAGTTTGGGAGAACCAGTTGTTAACTTTCTGAGTAGTTTGGTGAACTGGTTGTTGGGAGAAATCATTAGGGCAGAGCACTGGTTGTTAAATTATTTGAATCCCACCACTGGTTGAATGATGTCTGGATTCCCAAAACAACGCTGGCAAATCATGACGACTGAGTTCACACAACACACTAAGCCACAAGCAAGCCAACCAGGTTGTGATTTTGAGACTCTGGAAAGAGTGCAGAGAAGAGCAACCAAGATGATTAGGGGACCAGGGGCTGAAACATACAATGAAAGGTGGCAGGAACTGGACATGGCTTCTCTTCTTCTCTGGACCTTCTCCTCTATTCCTTTTCCCCTGGACATGCTTGGGATGCTGTAATCAAACATGATCAGGTGTCAGTTCCAGAGCTGTTGGGGGATTGCAACCTGCTCCTTTCTCAGGTAGGTGGAGTGGAACGGAAGTGGGGTCAGAAATATTTGGAGATGAACTATCTGATGCTTTCCTCACTGGCTGTGTGAAACAGGGACATTGTGTGTAACAGAGGGATACAGTCAAGATCAAGTGAGGTACTAATACCACTCTATAAAGCCTTAGTAAGGCCACACCTAGAGTACTGCATCCAGTTTTGGTCACCACACTATCAAAAAAGATGTTGAGACTCTAGAAAGAATGCAGAGAAGAGCAACCAGGATGATGAGGGGACTGGAGGCTGAAACATACAATGAACGGTTGCAGGGCCTGGCTAGTCTAGTGAAGAGAAGGACCAGGGGATACAGGATAGCAGTGTTCCAATATTTGAGGGGCTGCCACAGAAAGGAGGAAGGAGTCAAGCTGTTTTCCAAGGTACCCAAAGGCCAGACAGGGAATAATGGATGGAAACTGAACAAGGAGAGATGCAACCTGGAAATAAGGAGGAATTTTCTGACAGTGAGAACAATCAACCAATGGAACAGAAGTTGCCCTCGGAAGTTATGGGAGCTTCATCACTGGAGGCTTTCAAGAAGAGACTGGACTGCCATCTGTCAAAAATGGTGTAGAGCAGGGGGTCTTCAAACTTGACAGCTTTAAGACGTGTGGACTTCAACTCCTAGAATTCCTCCTCCTGTCATATTAGCTCAAGAATTCTGGGAGATGAAGTCCACAAGTCTTAAACTTGCCAAGTTTGAAGACCTTAGGTGTAGGGTCTGCTTGGGTGGGTGGGTGGGTGGGTGGGGTTGGACTAGATGACCTACAAGGTCCCTTCCAGCTCTGTTAATCTGTAATGCTTTAGCTTGCTGTATGACTGCAGGCCTGTGCTAAAAGGATCTTCTAATCCCCAAACAACTGCCTGTCTCCTTGCTTCCTTTCAGCAGGTGCTTATCTAGGTGTTACCCTTTGTTGCTTGTCATGCCCAGACAAACAGCCAAAGCCCTTAGTGTTAATTTCATCTACCTTTTGATGTGTACTTGCTTTGCGTGCTCTATCATTAGCCTCACTAATTTAGTCAAAAGAAACGTAAGTGTACAAATGACTGCAAGAAGAGATATCGGCCATCTTGATTTCTCTCAGGCAACTCTTCGCATTCCAGCCATCGTTTTGGTCCTCTATTGCTCTGATGGGATATGAGAAGAACCTTGAGAGCAGGAGGAAGAGACGATGGTCAGAGAAGAGAGATCTCAGCCCCCAAACCCAAAAGGGGTGGAGAAAGCATCTCAGAAGGGCCCTTCCCTCGCCCTCAACTTACAACAGTTCACTTAGTGACAACAGGAGTACAAAGTTAGAACAGCACGGAAAAATGTGACTTACGGGCTGTTTTTCAGAATTACGACTTTTGTAGTATCCCCATGGTCACACAATCAAAATTCAGATGTTTGGCAACTGATTCATATTTATGACCGCTGCTATGTCCCAGGGTCATGTGATCCCCTTTTGCGACCTTCTGACAAGCAGTCAGAAGCCTGCTGGGGGAGCCGCATTCACTTAACAACCAGGTTACTAACTTATCAACTGCAGTGATTCACTTAGCAACTGTGTCAAGAAAGCTCATGAAATGGGGCAAAACTCATTTAACAATAGAAATTTGGGATCAATTATGCTCGAAAGTCGAGAACTACCTGTAATGTGTGATGACCCAAAGGGGTGTGGCACAAAGGCAACACAGTCAAATAAGCAAGAAGAGTCCCTTTATTGTCTCCAACTCTGTCCCCGATGTCCAGGTTATCTTCGGCTGGAGAAAAACTCTCCCAGGAACAGCCTTTAACTGAAGAAAATTTAGTCCATGAGCAACACAAACTGTAACTAAAAATCCAAACAAACCACGCTGAAGTAATTAACGTCATGGCAGGAGAAGGAATTTCAGACTTGAAAGCATGGCAAAACTCACACAGTTGGAAAGATGCCAGGAACCCAGATAAGCCACGATGAAAGCAGATAAATTCACAATTTGCTCCCAACAGTTTGCTGTGTGCAGCTTCCCTTTTTTCACACTGTGTTCCCAGCTGCAGCTAATGAAGGAAATCAGGGCCTTTTCCTCCCCCATAAGCCACAAAACCCACGTTGCTCTCTTCTCCATTCCTCCCTGCGTTCCCTAGGATGAAGAGGGGGTGTTAGGAATATGAGTCACCTAACAGCTATTTGGGTTAGAAATATATAAACCAGGATAAACATTTTAAAACTGTATCTTTAAGAAAATGCAAAACTGTAATTAGGTGTGGTTTCTCAAACGGCCATAAGGTGGATCCAGAAACCTGGTTTGTCTTAGTCTGAGTCTCAGAAGAGAGTGTGAGTGTATCTCTGTTTCCTTCTGTTGGAAAGTATTGCCGTTCCTCCATTTCTTCTAATTGACTGATATTACTGGATATTAAGTCTGTTACTGAACTGTTTTTGACACTGGAATTTGATATTTGGATTATCCCTGGATTGAAAAACTGACTGATTTAC